>NC_090324.1:10738218-11369072 GCF_040869045.1 Eurosta solidaginis
TTGCTTTGTAAGTAGTAATGAGCGTTTCTTTGTCTTTTCCCCAAGTACTGCCAGCAAGAGATTTGAGGATTTTATTACGACTCTGGATTTTCGGTACAATTTCGGCTGCATGCTCACCAAAATATAGATCCTGATCAAACGTCACACCCAAGATTTTGGGGTGTAGGGCAGTCGGTAGCGTAGTACCATCGACGTGGATGTTCAAAATGGTCGACATTTGGGACGTCCATGTTGCAAATAAGGTCGCGGAGGATTTAGTCGGTGATAGGTTTCGCGAGGCGAAAAGAGAGATCAGGGAGGTAGCCGTTTATTCTGTTGCAAAGCTCATCGATCTGTGGGCCTGCGCCTGTGGCCATTATTGTGCAGTCATCGGCGTAGGAAACGATAATAACCCCTTCTGGTGGCGAAGGTAATTTTGATATGTCGAAGTTAAACAAAAGTGGGGATAGGACACCACCTTGTGGCACCCCTTGTTAAATTATTCTTGGTTTTGATGTTTCATTTCTAAATTGCATCGATGCCTGCCGACCACCCAGATAGATAATTTGCGGTCCACTTTTTAAGACATGGGGGAAGAGTAGACACTTCCAGGTATTGCAGTAACGTGCCATGATTGACTGTATCAAAAGCTTTTGATAGGTCTAGCGCCTGGAAACATGGCACAATGAAACCCGTCGGGGGGTTGCCGTCGCGGAGACCAGAACATCTAGGAAAGTGGCACCGTCCAAGGCAGGGGCTGCATTGGGAGGATGTCGCAAACATATATATTCTGTGCTGGCAAACGTTGCAAAAGGTGGTAGGGACTAAGAGTCTGTTTCCCTGACCTACACGATTGCTGCCGGAAAAGAGGGAGGAGAGGACGGGGGCAGGAGCTGATGCTCGGCATTACTACCGACTCTACTACGGAGATTTTAGTTATGAGTGGGAGCGGCCGTATGAGTTGGTGGCGCCGTGTGGCGCGAGAAGCAGCGGGTACTTGTTGTGGCTTGCTGAGCAGCGGGGCTGCTGAAAGGTAGTGGGGGGCTTTAAGGCGTAGACTTCGGGACGCCCTTGGGCGTGAACAGCAAGGAGCCACAAAGGATTGATAAAAGTTTCGAGAAAGTCGGGTTTTGGGATCTAGTCCAGAACAACCTGTCCGATGCAACCATCCCTTGCACGAGACACACAGACAAGAGTATGACCGTCCTAAAAAGATTCTTTTCCGGCAGACGCAGCAAAACCATTTCTCAGGACCGGGGTCAGGAGACGGACCCGCTGCAAGGGGCTGCTGGGAGGATGACAATTTGTGGGAGGGACGCACCAAATTAAATGGAGTTACACTGAAATGACAGTCCTTGGTCGAGAAAAATCCCGAGTCGCTCCGGTACATAGAAACGACTGCCTTGGGAAGCGACGTCTTATTGTTTGTATTGCATGTCTTTCTTATCTAGTATAGTCCAAAGTGACAGGCGCGGTGGCTGCTGATCTAGCCGCATTATCGGCCATTTCGTCCCCATGTATCCCTGTGTGTCCTGGTATCCACGGCAAACATATGGTCGATTCCCTCCCAATTAGTAAGTCTCGGATTTGATTGATTGTGTTGGAGCTGAATGAGGGATTCTGAACCGCTTTAAGGACGTATTTACTATCGGTGCATATAAGTGTCTTGTGATTATTTAGTAATGTCATCATTATTGCACTTCGAATCGCAGCCGCTTCTGCAGTGAAGACTGATGCGGGGGGGGGGGGGGGGTAATGTTTGTGATCTGAGGCTGGTTTCAGTTGTGTCAACCACAGCATAACTGGCTGGGCCGTTATCGGTTTTAGAGCCATCCGTATACCAAATAATCCAATTTGATATCGTTATCGATGTCCTCGTTGATGATCGAGTTGCACGAGTAGGCCAGTTTAGGGATCAGCCTCATGTGGATTTGATTTGTTCTGTCTTTAATTGACGGTGGACCAGCCTCTGCTAGAAGGTTTTTAATAGGGGTTGTACGAAGCGCGTAAATGCTTGCTCGCACAGCTTGGTGGTAAATTGGATTGAAGATGCTTATAGTTGACCTTGGGGAGTCTCCGAAAAGAAAGAGCCCGTAATCGATTTTACTCAACAACAATGTTTTAGTTAAATATATCAGGGTATTGATATGCACATGACACTTTTTTCTTGCAAGATACGTAATCACATTTATTTTGGCAACTAATTATTTCTTTAGATACAAACAGTGATTGTTCAACTTTGCAATCATTCATATGAGTTCACTACTTGCCACTTTTATTTTACTTTAACTTCAATTCGATTTATTAAATAAAAACACCAAAACTTGACGGGTAAGTACAAATTTAAAGGTAATTATGTAGTTTACAGGTAAGTATGCAGTTTACAGGTAAGTATGAAATTTACAATTCAATTAGATTTTGATCCATGTCTTCAACATGGCGCCCCGCTTTCGGAGTTGTGAGGTGAAGGAGCTTCTGTAGCTCCTCGAGCGTATTCACCGCCGTGCTGAAGAGCTTGCGTAGATTACTTGCGTTGACGGTTCGGTTCTGCGAGCCCGCAGGTGATCTTTCGATTGTACGGGGGTTGGCCCGGCGCCGTGGTTTCTCGCGCCTGCTGCGTACTGGTGGTGACGTGGCGTTGAAACGGTCGGGCGATGGAGTAGAGTGTGATGGGCCCTACCGCAGTGCTGGCAACTGCCGGAAGACGTGCATTCGCCGGTCTTGTGGGACGTGGCAGGCATGATGCAATAGAGATGAACGCGGGCGGACTTGTGCCGCTCTGCTGACGTTATTGCCAAAAAGGCGTGGCAATACCGTAAGGAGCAGCATATCCTGCATTTTCCACATTCCATTCTGTGATTGTGGAGAAAGTTTGAGAGAAAAAAAGAAAAGAAAAGAGAAAACGAGAGAGCATCAGCCACTGTATTAAAAAAGGGGTGACAAGGAGGTTTGGAAGGATAGGGCAGAGGACGGTGCGAGCGGGGAACTTTGATATGGGTAGTAGACTTTGTGATGTTGTGCGTAATTATACCATTGCGAATGTCTACGACGCGCACATTCTCGTCGGGACCTTCTTGCAGGTTTGCAATCCGCCCTAGTCGCCACTCATTGGGTGGCAGAAGGTCGTCTTTGATGACCACTAAGTCTCCTTCTTTGAGGTTTGTTTTTGGTTTTCCATTTTTGTCGCTATGTAGCTCTTTGAGGTACTCGTTCCTCCAGCGAATGCTAAATTGGTGGTGTAAAACCTTGAGTTTTTGCCATTTATGTAAAAGGCTGAGTTTCTTTGCATTGGGTTCCGGCAGAGAGGAGTGCGCCACCACGAAGGAAATGTCCAGGGGTTAAGGCGATTAAATCTGTCGGGCCTTCGGACATGGGAGAGATAGGCCTGGAATTGGGGACTGCCTCAATGCGGACGAGGGGGGCCGTGAGCTCTTCAAATGAGAACTTGTGATTGCCGGCGACTTTTGTCAGGTGGATTTTGAAGCTCCTAACAGCGGCTTCCCAGAGACCGCCCATGTGGGCGGCATAGGGGAGAATAAATTGCCAAGAGAGGCCATGTGCAGCATACTTTTCGGCAATGTCTTGCCCAGCTTCTTTAAGGAAAAGAGCGAATTCCTTGTGGATGGCTCTTTGGGCACCGATGAAAGTCTTTCCGTTGTCTGACATGACTTTGTGGGGGATTCCGCGGTGAATGAGCAAATGCGGCTCTGAATGCTTCCGTGGTCAGATCTGAACAAACTTCAAGATGAACTGCTTTCGCTGAGAAACAAAGACGCAGACATAGGCCTTGGTGAGGGGGCGCGGCGCAGAGGGAGGTTTTTTTACCAGAAATGGGCTCGCAAAATCGACTCCTGTGGGGTGAAATGGCAGGTTATACGTCGATCTTTCCGCGGGTAATGCCGCCATGATCTGTGAACTCATCATTTGACGGTGGATCGTACAAGTTTTGCAGTGGAAAATACACGACTTTATCTTCTGCCTTAAGCGGATGATATAATACTCTTGATGTATCATCTGGAGCATTAGTTGCGACGTGTATCGTAAGGATGTGGATGAATTCGATAAAGAGAGTGCAAAACTTAGACGTTTCGGGGATTATGATGGGGTGACGCTAATTGTCGCTGAGCTCTGCGTAAATGAGGTGGCCGTTGACGCGTAATATCCCTTTCTTATGTAACATGGACTGAGTGATAGTAGTGGGCTTTTCTTACCTATGTGTTACGAGGCCTTTAGGAGTTGAATTGTTTCTGCATAGTACAAATTTTGGGTACGGATGATAAGACGTTCTTTGGTATAACTTATCTCATCCTGGGATAGCGAATATGTGGAGGGGGCGTACTGTTTCTGCGCTTTGTGAATGAAGCTGTGAATGAAGCGATACACGGACGTAATGCGAAGGGCTCGGCCGAAGGAGGAGAAACGCTCTAAAGGATCAGGGATCTCAGTGATATGAAATGCTTCGGTGCGCTTCTGCTCCGGCGAGGTAGGATTGTGTGGCACCATCTTGGGCCAAAAAGTGGTGGATTTAGATAGCCAGGCAGGGCCCTTCCACCACAGCGAACAATCCGCTAGATCTTGGGGTTTGCATCCCGTGTGCCATGGTCCGCTTGGTTGTCACCGCTTGACACATGACGCCACATGGCGTTTCTTACATTCCCAAGGATTTCAGCAGTACGATTTGCCACAGAGGTTTTCCATGTGGGGGGGGGGGGGGGGGCTTGTGCTACAATTGCCTGTCTCCAGAGCATAGGGTCGGCAATTGTACTTCTAGGCAAAAATATCACCATTGCGAACGACTGCATCATTCATATCTTCATGTTGACGCCCTTTTTGGCAACATTTTCAACACAAAGCAACATGGCGAATCAAATGGTTGTTCTCTTTACAGCTGTCCTAAACGCTTCAAACATCAAGGGCTTTGGAGCCACGCTTTGCAAAGTGCTCATGGACTCAGCTTCAATGGGAACATTTGTGACAGAAGATCTAGTTCAAAAGTTGCGTCTACCTCGTCGAAATGGCCGAATAAAGGTAGGAGGAATAGGTGGAGCAAAATCAGTATTCACTAAGGGCATCGTTTCGCTGCGGCTCACATCGCGGTTCGACAGCGGCGCATTTATTTTAAATCGAATTTCACAACAAGAAAGGGGAGCCTCAATCTATGGGTATCATTGGGATTTCCCTAGGAATCTGGATATGGCAGATGATGGGTCTCTTACCTCCCAATCAATAGATGTACTCGTCGGATCACAATATTTTTTCAACCTTCTCACGGAAGGAAAATACACTACCAAATCGGGATATCCAACTATTCAGAATACAATATTTGGTTATGCATTGGCTGGAAAAATACATAACGGCGGGGAGAACATCTCTGCATACACCACCCCTGTCACTGCTAACGACTTCAAGGTTGATGAAGCGCTACGGCGCTTTTGGGAAACATAGCACGAACCTGAAATGTTAAAGAAACTTTATACAGCAGAAGAGCAGTTTTGCGAAAACCATTTCCAAAATACGCATGAATACGATGATACTGGTCGGCATATGGTACATCTACCTTTTAAGGACACGTCGCTGCAATTAGGCGACTCTTATACTTTGGCCTACATGCAATTCGAGAGCCTTGAAAGGCGCCTTCTGCGTAATGAATCGCTCTCAAAGCAATATAAAGCCTTTATGTAAGAATACCTGTCCCTGCGGCATATGGAGAGAATATCTGATCCTGAAATCAACAAAAGCTGTGAAAACGTATTTTATCTACCACACCATCCAATTTTGAAGCCTGAAAGCAGATCCACCAAATGCAGAGTAGTTTTTATTGGATCTGTAAAATCAACATCTGGAGCAGCACTCAATGATTTACTTGCAGTTGGTCCCACAATTCAACGTGACTTGACATCCTTGTTGCTGAACTTCGGACAATATCGTATTGGACTCAGTATTAAAGATTAAAATGCAATAAAAAGAGTTCTGTCCTTAATGAGTGAGTTCTGAATGCCCTTTATTCAAATATTTCAGCTTATTTATATTAAATTATTCTAAACATATTCTTACATACATATTTACATTTAATCATACATACTTACATGCATATCTACCTTAAGCATACAAACTTACATACCTACATATGTACCTACACATCTGTGTTGAGCTGCGACTTCTATGGGAAATGCAAACCTTGCAAATTTGCTAGAATTCAAATTTGTTTGGTTGTGTGTTGTACACACACCTGTTTTAATGGCTATGCCAGCATTAATTATCAAATGCATATTTATGTGTTGATGAACGTTTATACTATTTTTGTAGCAGGGTAGCATATTAGACTGATTTAAATATTTTGGATTAAATTGTTGGCTGTTTACACTACATCTCACTTTTTTTCAGAATGCTTATGCATTTGGAGAATGCATGAGCATTCTATTTTTATAAATTAATTCTAATTTTGTATTTTATGTTTGTAGGTTGAACATTTTCTTATTCTACTAATTTAGGTCTATTTTTGTGTATTTTTATTTTCTTATTATTTATGATATTGCTATTCTCTATGTTACTGAGAAATTTTTGCTTATCCTCATTTCCTATTCTAGATGTGATTAAAATGTCATTATTTTTATTATTAGTATTTTCTTCTTTATAGGATATTAGAGTAAAATTATTATTTTCATCGATTTCTTCTACCTTATTCCCTATTAATGTAAAATTTTTGTTTTCATCGATATTTACTACTCTAAAGGGTGTTACTAAAATAATTTTTCCTATTGATATCTTCTATTCCGCAGGTCATTAATAAAATTACTTTTCCTATTCTACAAGGCATAACAGAATTATTTTTCCTATTATACAGGGCCCTATATATCTATTATCTATTTAGCTAGATCCAAAAATCCTATTATATAAATTTATGACCTCTCTAAAAGCGAGGTTTTCCTGGATGCAAACGGCTAAACAAAGTTTATTGTATTGGTAGTCCATTTCAAATTAAAATTGAAACGTATAGAATAAGGTAATGGTTAAATCGGGATCTTTGAGCGTATGATATACAGTAGATTGGGTAGATTCAGTTGCTGCTAGAGCAAGAAGTAGTTATATAGTGATGAGTGGTTAAACCAAAGGGTACATCTTTTCTTATACCATTTTTCATATTTTCCAGCAATATTTTTATTAGATATTATGTGTCATGCGATTTTCTGGGTGGCCTTCCCAGATGGGATCGTCATGATATTTATGAAGAATTTCTTTAATTTCTGTCGACATTTGTCACATACATAACTTCTGGGGTTAATGCAAATATTAGATCTTTGAGAACTTGGGTACCTATTTTTTTATTTTTAAATATGCTTACTCGAGTATTCATTATTCTTGACAAATTTGTCTCCTAAGGGACAACTGTCTTTTTCTCTTACAAGTCCTAGATTGCCGGCGTTTTTAAGCCTGGTTGAATATTGTCCTAAGTCAATAACTTCCTCAACAATCTGGTTGCTTGTATTACGCTACAATTTTTCTATCCTTTTGGATGAAAGCGAGCGTGACATGTCTAATTGCAAATTTATTTATTAAGCGCTTTATTTATAATAAGGTTCTCTTTGTGACTTTTTATTTTCTTCATTCTGGCTGGTTTTGAAGTTTCCGATCTTGTGGTAACTTTAGGTATGTTACATATTTCCACTTACGTAAGGTTTTTAGTCAAGCATTATGTTGCGAAAGGTTTGTGGTATAAATCTTCTACTTTGACAGCTACTACTGTGAATTAGCAAATTCTTGAACTTAGAAAGTGCTAATGAAGATGTCTTAATAAATTCTTCTATTGAGTGAGGCATTTTGAAGTGATTCATTTGTAATATTTACTGTTCTTATCGAAACTGGGTTGAATTTAGAGGATTTAGGGTGCTAAATTTGAATATTATATCAATAGCACGATTCCGCAGGTTGAAACTGCTAGCCAAACATCTGAAATGTTTGGGTTAATTTTTGGCTCTGGTTCAGCTGGTGGTTTATATTTTAATATTCTATTCTCTGATGTTTCAGAGTTTCTTTTTCCTACCTCGTAACCAGTTATGGGGTTAATTTTTGTCCACGAAGAAAGAGATAATATGATTGAAAGAGAAAATTAAAGAGAAATTAAAAATGTATTCCTGTTTCTTTGGGGGTGGTGGAAAAATTCTAACTTATGCTTATTTCTTTGTTTTTTTTTTTGTTTATTATATTAAGCATTCCTAGCATTATAAAAGTTATTATTTAAAAGGTTTATTCCTAAAAATGTTTGTTCTTGAGGAAAAATATCTTCAATTTAACATATTTGACATTTCTAATTTTTCTTACAAAATCTTCTAAATTTTTATTTTTTTCAAATGATGAATAGTTAAATACAGTTTATTTTTTCTTGTTTAATTATTAAAAATTAATTCCTATGCTATTTTTTTTTTTCATTTTGGTTTCTCTTTATGGATTTTGGTAAAACATCAGTAAACATTTCAAATTTTTTTTTTTTCACATTTAAGGAGTTTTATGAAAACGACCTAAGCACTTGATTTTGATTTTGTATGTCCTCTTCTGGGAACGTAGCTCAATAATTACTAACAAAAAGTTTTTAGAGCAGAAATTTGAATTTTTGCTTGTCAATAGGTAGCCGCTAGGTTGCCCGAATATTTTTCTTGCTTAAAAATAATGTCTAAATTGTTAAAACTATTTCAAAATTAAGCTGATTATACTTATTATGCATACTTATACTTATGCTGCCAGTCCTGTTGTTATACCACCTTATCACTGTTTTTTTCTTTCCAAGGTAATATCAGTATTTTTACTGGTCATATCCACTGCTCCTGCATCATTTCAATTATAAAGCCCGTAAATTATCATAAAAATTGCTAAATGGCGTCATTTTTTGAGGGCTCCAAATTGTTCAGATCTACTGCTCCTGCATCAGTTCGATTATAAAGCCCATAAATTGCTAAATGGTGTCATCCTTGAGTGCTCCAAACTGGTCATATCCACTGCTCCTGCATCAGTTCGATTACAATGCCCGTAAACTATCATAAAAATTGCTAAATGGCGTCATTTTTGAGTGCTCCGATTTTAATTCATCGAAAACATTAAAATCCTTGCCAGCTATGAAATTAGGCTGGAAAATCAGCCACCAAAATCATAGGCAGGATCGCCATATAAAAGATTAAAATGCAATAAAAAGAGTTGTGTTCTTAATGAGTGAATTCTGAATGCCCTTTATTTAAATATTTCAGCTTATTTATATTAAATTATTCTAAACATATTCTTACATACATATTTACATTTCAGCATACATACTTACATGCATATCTACCTTAAGCATACATACTTATATACCTACATACAACCCGACACAAAACATGTACCTACACATTAGTGTTGAGCTGCGACTTCTATGGGAAATGCAAACCTTGCAAATTTGCTAGAATTCAAATTTGTTTGGTTGTGTATTGTACACACACCTGTTTTAATCTAGTCTATGTCAGCATTAATTATCAAATGCATATTTATGTGTTGATGAACATTTAGACTATTTTTGTAGCAGGGTAGCATATTAGACTGATTTAAATATTTGGGATTAAATTGTTGGCTGTTTACAGTACATCAGTGGCGACATTGTCAAAATGTACAGACAAGTCCTTGTTCATCCTGACGATAGAGATTATCAACGGATCCTGTGGAGAGATGACACGAAGCAACCAATTGCACACTATAGACTTCGCACGGTCACTTACGGTACAGCTACAGCGCCATTTCTAGCCACACGCAGTCTCTAGGCAGTGGGCGAGGAAACTGATTCGACAGAAATAGGTTTGCTAATTAAAACTAATTTTTATGTTGATGATTTCATTGCAGGTGCAAACAGTGTGGAAGAAGCTGTAAATGTTAAGAACCAAATTAGCCACGTACTAACCCGAAGAGGGTTTCTGCTGGCAAAATGGGTGTCAAATGATCTCAGAGTAATCAAAGGTCTGGATGTGGAAGACTCGGATGTTGACCCGGCATACATTGATCCAGCAAGCAGTTTAAACATTTTGGGTATCCATTGGCAACCATTATCGGACTGTTTCACCCTCTTGGTCAGGCCAGTGATCAATGCTTGCACCAAACGGGCAATTCTGTCAGAGTCATCCAAAATTTATGATCCACTTCGGTTTCTGTCACCTTGTACAATATTGATAAAAATCATGTTCCGACAGCTGTAGTTACATGATATTGAATGGGACGAGGAGATTCCTATCCAGTTATCGCAGAAATGGCTTATATTTCATCAGAACTACGAGTGTTTCAACACGCTCAGCATTCCACGATGGGTACACACCAGCCCTAACGACAAGGTCCAGCTTTGTGGATTCTCTGATGCTTCAGAGATGGCTTATGCTGCTGACATCTATTGCCGCATTCCTACAACTTCGGGCGCCAAGGTATTTGTGCTCACTGCAAAAACAAAGGTGGCTCCCCTCAAGCAGATTTCGGTTCCAAGACTGGAACTTGCAGGCTCGTTACTACTGGCACAACTTTTTAAGGCGGTGACGATGACAATGGAACTGAGTAATCTTGCATGTATGGCTTGGACAGACTCGATGGTTGTACTTGGGTGGTTATCATCTCACCCACGGCACTGGAAAACATTTGTTGCCAACAGAGTTGCAGAAATCATAGATTTAATCCCACGATCATCATGACATCATGTCGCATCAGCAGATAACCCAGCAGAAGTCGCGACTCGTGGATTAGAACCAAAAACGCTTTTGAGCTGCAATCTTTGGTTGAACGTGCCCAGTTGGCTTGGTCAACCACAGCACACCTGGCCACGCTGTAGTTATAATGCATCAGATATAAACCTCAAAGTTGTCGCTGAAGAACGAAAAACCACCTGTCTCGCCTTAATAGCTACTGAGCAACTTGACGTCATCAATTGTCTTTTCAATCGCTACTCAACACTACACAAGATACTCTCCACTATTGCGGCGTGGAACCGTGTCGTCCAAAGAAGGCGGGGCATCTGCATTGATCGGGCCGCCAGCTATACCTCTGCCGAAATTTATAAAGCTCTCTTGCACTGCGTGCGTTGGGCCCAAGCGCAACACTATTCCGAAGAGATCAAACAATTGTCAACAAACAAGCCACTTTCGGCTAAAAGCACAATTTCTAAACTTGCACCATTCATTGATTCTTCATCGGTTCTCCGGGTAGGCGGTAGACTTAAAATTGCACAGTGTGCTATAGACAAAAAACATCCAATTATCGTGTGCAAGGACAGCATTCTTGCTCGTCGAGTCATTGCAACAGAGCATTTAAAAAACCTTCATGCTGGCCCAACACTGCTAATGAATATTTTACGTCAACAATTTTGGATCACCAATTGTTGTCGCCTGGTCAAGCAACATATAAAAAAATGTGTAGTCTGCAGTCGCTATCGTGGCATAACCTACTCTCAACAAATGGCAGATCTTCCAGCTAGTCGAGTCATTCGAGCTCGACCGTTTCTTCGCACTGGCATTGACTACGCGGGCCCTTTTTTGATGAAACCACACAAATGTCGCAATGCAGTACATATCAAAGGATACATAAGCATATTTGTTTGCCGTTCTACACGAGCTATTCATATTGAAATTGTATCAGATTTTACTTCTGATGCATTCATTGCAGCTTTAAAGAGATTTGTTTCTAGAAGGGGTTTGACATCAGACATATACAGCGATAATGGCACCAACTTTGTTGGGGCAAACCGCGTGTTAATGAAGAGTTTCAAACAGATAGCCAAATCTCGAGATGTCGGTTCATACATGGCCTATTCATTTATCAACTGGCACCTAATCCCAACAGGTGCTCCGCATTTCGGTGCAATTTGGGAGTCAGCAGTTAAAGTAACCAAATTCCATATGCGACGAATCTTAGTTGAAACCAAGTTAACATATGAAGAAATGGCGACTTTGCGTTGTGAGACAGCTCTTTATGATGACGACGTCGACAACATCAATGTTTTGACACCTGGTCATTTTCATTGTTTATGACGATCGTGCTCCGCCCTCTGTCTGGCAAATGTGCCGAGTCACCGAGGTACATCCTGGTAAAGACAATTTGGTGCGGGTGGCAACAATTAAGACCAGTCATGGATCCACTTCTTCTATCTGGGACCTGCTCCGAGTCTTGGTCCCTTTGGGTAGAGACAGTTTCTCTGTTTTGTCGTCGGTCATCCTGATGCTGAGGGTTTTTGTTTAAAATAAAAAAACTAGTCGGATACCTTTGATTTGGGAGGTCAGAGGTAATATTCGCTTATATGTGCGACAGGAAGTGTATCAGAGGTACACGAGGGTGTATTTGGAGTACGAAGTTTGTATTTGGAGTTCACAAAAAAATATTATTATCGGAAGTTTGTTTATTGTGTAAAATATATTAAGGTATTTTGTTTTCTTGCTTTAAGGGATATATTTCTATAATTGCTTTAGGGTTGGGGTTTATTTTGAAAAAATAAATAAAATTTTTTTTTCGCTTTTACGTGTTTTTGTCCCACTGTATTTTTGATACAAATTTTATTTACTGTGGCACACTGTGCGAATTTTGATAGCGGCAATTATTTCAGAGACTATATGTATATGTATGTATAAGTATATAGCTGCACTGAATTTCTATGCTAACGGGGTGGGTTTGTGCACTTGACTCAGCACTTCTGAGTACAAGTGTATGTATGTATATTTGTATGTTCCAATTATGGAGTTGAGCGGAATCGCTATGCTAATGGTGGTGGGGTTATGCACTTGTCTCAGCGTATCTGAGCACAAATGAATATATGTAATATATATGTATATACAAATTATGGAGTTTAATTGAGGTAAAATTCTGCACTTGTCACAGCGCTTCTGAGTACAATTAAAAATATGTATGTAAATGTTTTCTTTTTGAAGCTAATGAGGCAAGAGTGTCGTTAGGTGAATATTATCGAACCGGAGATTAAGCCTTTGGTAAATGCCTGCATACATAAATATGCAAAAAATTACATAGGCTGTTGCTGGGTTAGGGTGATGTCAAAGAAACTAACGGAGAGTATGTAGTGTACATGTAAGTTAATAATTTATTGAGGTAAATGAAGGGTTTTTTAATAATTACTTTTCAGGGGCATTAAAGGGTGTGATTTATATTGTGAGAACCCCAAAACCGAGGGTTTTGTACCCTCACAACATATACCTACTTTTCCATTTTTCTTACATACATGTTATACAAGAATTGAATCTAACTCTGAATTTAACATTTATACATTTTTATGACATGAATTTTATCTTTATGAATTACACGTCAAAACACATACATGCGGTTGAATATTGAATTATTATTTACTAAATTGAAGGACAAACCAGACTTGCGCACTTTTGCACGCAAGCAAAATATTTACATTTTTCGCCCACATAAATTTCAAATATAGGTCACCCTAACATACACTCAAACATTTGGAAGGAAAGTGGAAATGCACAAAACATAAAATTGTGCCGGTCAACCAACCCTTCGCGCATCCAATGCACTCAGCTACAAATACAACATACATAATAATTTGGATAAACGAAGACCAACAGTAAAAGTCGCCAAACTAAGCGCCGCTACTAGTTGGGACTTTTCTCTACATACTTACGTACAAGCATACGACACACCAACGCAGGCCCTAAGCAGAAGCCGAAAGCATCAAACGAGGCCAACGCACCATCAAAACCAAGTGACAGCGAACATACGCATAAACACAAATGATCGAATTCGATAGGTAAAGCAAAGACTGGAAAACACGGCAGGCATACAACAAGCGTACGTAGGAGATTTGGTACATTGTTCGCTATGTATATTAGGGCTCCCGAAAATTGGGATATGAAATGCCGGGATAGCGGATTGTCATACATGATCGAAAATATGTATATATGTATATATACAGATGTACAACCATATGTATGATAATGGAAAGAGGGAAAACGCATGTTAGCATATAAGCGTATGTATGCACTAATAGAATACAGCGAAAGTAGCGTTAAACTAGAATTCGATTTTTGCATTCCCACCTTTTATAATTGTTAAAATTGTTATTGTAAAATTACTGACTGCCTGCGCGCAGCCCCACATAATTTTATAACGGAGGAATTATTACCAATGAATTGTTTTTAGGAAATAACCGTCCGCCGGCGTACAAAGTCATATATAAGGGCGGAAACTTAGCTTGTAAGATCAGAAGCTAGGAGATAGGCATACGAGTCAGTGGGCTTCTACCACTGATCAGCACGACCTGAAGGTTTCTACTTCATTTCGTTATTATTTTATACTCAGTAGGAGGTTTCTACTCCAACTGACGGAGCGCTTAGCAGAGGGGTTCTACCTCCGCTACTCTTATTTAGACAGAGAGTAGGAGTAGCCATTAAGGACATCGATCTTTTTGAATAAATATTATAACGTTTTCCGAAACCCCTTTGCTTATTTATTTCAAGCGGAATAGGTTCCCCACCAAATATAGGAGCCGTGGACGGACTGGGCATACCTCAGCAGGAATAAGTCCGTCACATATAGCGCCCGAGCAGGCTTAAAAAAGATCACGGAAATCGTCAAGGCTTTACATAAAGGATATTCAAAAGAAGGTAACAAGGATATACGGAAAGCAAAACAACGAAGGCTAAGCACAGAAAATAACAAGGAAAGGATACACAAATAAGAAAATGGTAAAGGTATCATGGGTATATTATCTCACCCGAGAGGAGCTGGTAAGTTACCACTCGGAGTTCGAGCTGGATGATACAGGAACGGTAGACGAACTAAGGAAGCGATTGGCGGCGTTCGTACAGGCAGAAAAGGACAACGAGAAATGGCGTGATCGGCTTACAGAACTAGCTCTACAACATGCAAGGACGACATCTAATCTAAACAAACCACAGGCAAGCGCTACGAGGACGGACGACGAGAATATAACCGGCGCACCCATCCATCACGGGGTCCCACAACCACCACTATATACGATGCAACAACCAGGCACATACGCAACCACTATGGATCGGGTAAGAAAATGGGGCTTGAAATACGACGGGGGCAAGGATCCTCTAGGGTTCATAGAACGCGTGGAAGAACTGGCAGAAGGATACGAGATAAACGTCAACTCGATACCAAGAGCATTGCCGGAGCTACTCAAAGACAAAGCGTTGGTTTGGTACCGAAATAACAACCGGAGTTGGAAAGAGTGGGACTCATTCAAGAAAGACTTCCTAAAATTTTTCCTCAGCTCCAGATATTTTGAACAGTTGGACGACGAGATACGGGCACGCATGCAAATACCAGGAGAGAAGTTTAAGGATTATGTGCTAGCACTACAAGGGCTGATGCGACATGCCGACTACACCGAAGACAAAAGGCTAAACCGCATATACAAGAACTCCCGCAGAGAAATCCAGCTGTGTGTTAAAATAGGTGAGATCAGCAGCCTGGAAGAATTGGTAAGTTTGGTAGAAGATTATGAAAATATTACCCCTGACAGAGATCCGATGCGACCAACGGCAAGACCATTTGTACCAAGGCGCCCAGAAGAACGTTACCAATATATACAGGCGGAGGAGCGGGAACAGCAGACAGAGAAACAGCCATCCCAGAAATCAGACCCGGCACCAAGATACATCGATACAAGCACGGCGTGCAGACGATGTGGAGGAGGCGGCCACGTCGCATACGGTTGCCGTAGCCCTCGCATCGAATTCTGCTGGACATGCGGAAAAGTAGGCACACTCACACGAAACTGTTGTAGACGAACGCAGGGAAACGGCCAGAGACCTCATTGGCACCGAGGAGTGGGGTCTCCCCAAACGCAACCTCGGGAAAACTAAACACGTTAAGACATACAAAGGGCCGGATCTTGGCGAATATTACGGTGAATGGTAAAGAGGTAGTAGCAGCAATCGACACAGGGGCGACGCGAAGCTTTGTGAGTGGAACATTGGCAAGAAGGCTGAAGACAGGTATATTTAATGCGATAGAAACACGAGTGATACTGGGAGATGGCAAACTGAAGACGATCATAGAAGTGGTAGATGTTGAAGTGGGAATGAATAACCAAGTGCTGCAAAATGAAATGCTAATCCTACCAGGACTAGTCGACGAAGTGGTGCTTGGAACGGATTACCTGGCGAATGTGAACATGGAGATGAGATGCGGAGAACAAACGCTAACCTTGAACACAGACAATCAGGAGGAGGATGCGGTCACTTGTACAACAATGGTCGAAAGTAGAAATGGAAGTAGTCACAAAGATAACAGCCTAAAAGTTACCAACACAGACGAGTCGGTGAGTAATTTTCTCAACAAAGAATTGCAGATGTTCCAGGAGTGTTAGGTATATCCAACGTGGCCACGCACAAGATAGTGATGAGAGACGACCGTCCCATAAAACAAAGGTATTACCCGAAGAATCCCAAGATGCAAGAGATTATTAATAAGGAAATCGATGAGCTTATCGAGAAAGGTTGCATCGAACCTTCTAGAAATCCGCACAGCGCACCAATAGTTTTGGCAAGGAAGAAAAATGGTAAGTGGAGACTATGCGTAGATTACCGCCAACTAAAGGCAAGGTCAGTACCAGACGCATACCCGTTACCCCGTATCCAACACATCCTGGACAGATTGAGAAGTGCTCGGTTTATCAGCAGCCTCGATTTAAAAAACGGATATTGGCAAATCTCCATGGAAGAAAACAGCAAACAATACACCGCATTCACTGTACCTGGACGTGGACTATATCAATGGAAAGGAATGCCGTTCGGTCTACACTCAGCCCCAGCAACTTTCCAGAGAGCACTCGATCACGTTATAGGACCAGATTTGGAACCTTACGCATTCGCATATCTAGATGACATCATCATTACGAGAAAAACATTGGAAGAAGACATAAGGCACCTAACGGAAGTATTTCAACGGCTACGAAGAGCAAACCTTAAGATAAACCCGGAAAAATGTGAGTTTTTTAAGAAAAGTTTAAGGTATCTAGGTCATGTCGTTAGCGAGGAAGGCACTCACACAGACCCGGACAAGATAGCAGCCATCAAAGAGTTGACACCGCCAAACAATTAACGCGAACTACGAAGATTCCTAGGAGTGGTATCGTGGTACAGGAGATTCGTCTCAGACTTTTCACAAGTTTCACACCCGTTGACGTCAATGCTAAAGACATGAAGGAAGTGGAAGTGGTTGGAAGAGCAGCAGCCGGCATTCGAAGCATTAAAAGCCGCACTCACCCAAGCACCTGTACTAGCTTGCCCAGATTTTTCGAACAAGTTTTGCCTACAGATGGATGCAAGCGATTTTGGCCTCGGAGCAGTGCTCAACCAAGGATCAAACAGCGAAGAACGAGTGATTGCTTATGCGAGTCGCCGACTTAACAAGGCAGAAACAAATTATTCCCCGACAGAGAAAGAATGCTTGGCAATAGTGTGGGCGATAAGGAAGATGAGACCCTACCTAGAGGGATACACGTTCACGGTAATCACAGACCACCTAGCTCTAAAATGGTTAAACGCAATAGACAGTCCGACGGGACGGATTGCTAGATGGGCACTAGAACTACAACAATACTCATTCGACGTACAGTACCGGAAAGGAAAGCTAAACGTGGTGGCAGATGCACTTTCGAGACAGTCGATGGACGAGCAACTAACTACGTTGACAGTAGAGCAAGGCAAAGACGAGTACAAGTGGCTAAAAGCGAAGATTACAGGGGTAAGAAAGGCTCCGGAGAAATTCCCAGACTATGTGATCGAGGACGGAAAGCTCTACAGGAGAATAGAGAGTCAAGTTGATGGTGAGGACGCAGTACCGTGGAAGCTATGTGTACCGACCTCACAGAGACGCAGAGTGCTGGCGGAAATTCATGACACACCAAGCGCAGGACACATGGGCATTCGAAAATCTATTGCACGAGCGACGACACGATATTACTGGCCCGGAATGTTCAGAGACGTAAGGAAGTACGTACAGCAATGTCATGGATGTCAGGTATACAAACCTAGTCAACAACAGGCCGCGGGTAAGATGTTAACTAAAATTCCAGAAGAACCGTGGGCAACAGTATGTGCAGACTTTGTTGGTCCAATGCCACGCTCAAAACATGGTAATACAATGGCATTAGTTTTCGTTGACAGATTTTCAAAATGGGTGGAGATAATGGCAATTAGAAAGGCAACAACAGAGAACGTAATATGAGGATTTAGAGAGAGAATTTGGCACAATTTGGCACTCCAAAGGTATTAATCACAGGCAACGGAGCGCAGTTCTGTGACGGACTTTTCCTTGCGCCGGGGTATGCTCAGTCCGTCCAGGATCCCTGTGGAATTAGAGAAGAATCCCTATCGTCTCCTTTTAAAGAGAAAGATCCCGTTTGTCGTTATAAACTCTTTATTCCAAAATATCCAAACCACCCTTAAAGCTATGGCGACGGAGGTGGGAAACCACCGTCGGTTCTACGCCGATGGGGTTGGGAAAACCCCCACCGGGACTACGCTTAAACTAAAAATCTCAGGCTACTTCGTAAAGAAAGCGGAGGTGGGGAACCACCACTTCCTCCCAGTCGGTGGAGTTGGTAAAACCCCCACCGAGTATATAGCTTAAGAATACCCTGCTCTTCCTGAAGGTTGCGGAGGTGGAAAAACCGCCACAATCCCTCTAACGATGGGGTTGGAAAAACCCCCAAAGTTGCTGAAATAAAGAACTCGTGAGATGGAAAAATCCCAGGAGTCCCATTCACCGCTAAACAAGGCGTTAGCAGGCTACTATACCTAGCTGGCTACTGTCTCAATTCGCGAAATTTGTCGCCCTTTTATACTTGTCCACGCACAGGTGTACAGTTATCCTGCAACAATAAATTTTACTTATTATATGTATTTACTTAAGGCATCTTACATTTAACTGTATTATTCTACCCATATATCGCATTATAAGTATTTATCTCTAAATTGCGTATGTAAAAATTCCTCTTGTACTGCCCCCCTAACATGTGAGTTCGTTGATACGCATCTCCAGTTAGCTAGCATAGTTACTTATGATTTCCCTCTGCTGCCTGCTTATTGAGTATTGTTGTTGTCGACGAGTTGGTTGCCCTTCGTAGGTAACTTGTGTCTAGTACCCACGCTGTGTTGTTGGTATGCTAACGTGACGTCTTCCTAGTACATTGCATTTTTTCGTTTCCTCTTTGTGCGATGTCCGCCCTGACGGTTCGCTTCAATGCCTGCTGTGCTTGGTCGCAATGGCTTGGTATACGCATGTTTGTACGTTTTGGTGTTCTTGCAATGGGAGCTTATGTGTGTTGCTTATTGCATTGCTGTATTCCCAGCATTATTTAAAATTCCAGCCGGTTATGGGTTATCTGTGGAAATTATAATGTTCAACCAAAATATTTACCGTATGCGGGCAGAGACAATTATTTAAACGAAGAAATTAGATGTTGTCATGAATGTTTATATATATATTAGGGTGATTCAAAAATGATTATTTTGTATGTGTAAATTTAATTCATATAATTCAGTTTTGTACATTTTACATGCTATATGTATAAATTCATTGTAATTCAAGTAGGATTTATACACATTTTAATGAGTTTTGATAAATATTTGTAGGTTCGAATGTGTGTGCTCGAAAGCCGGTGGATTTGGGTCCTCACACTCTCCCCTCACCTGCCGTAAGCAGGGTTACCGTTACCAGGCCGGTCCTAGTGATTCTCACTCGGTACGTGTGACCGTCTATGTTCCGATGGAACGTCCTCTTCCGCCGCTTCATCCGTACTACCTGTACGTGCTCCCTGATGTCTCTCGCTAATTCCTCGGGGAGGGGTTCGACTCCGGTTCGGTTGGCCCATGTCTCGGTCGCCTCCGCTGTTGTCTTTTCGAGCCACCTCTCGATTTCTGTGAGCACATCCTCACCTTCGCCTGTGTTGCCGTCGTCGGCGGGCTTTACGCTGGTATCGCCTTTTGTCGTCGACATGCCGTCACTCGCGTTGAGGCTTAGTACGTCGCTGTCGTTGAGGCTGCCGTTGACCTCGTTGGTCAAACGGCTAAATATTTCGTCGTCGTCGTTAAGGCTGCCGTTGACCTCGTTGGTCAAACGGCTAAATATTTCGTCGTCGTCGTTGAGGCTGCCGTTGACCTCGTTGGTCAAACGGCTAAACATTTCGTCGTCGTCGTTGTCGTTCGTTGGTGGTCCCATTACCGCCTCCAAGATCCTCCACTTGGTCGGGGGTTCCGTGCTTGCGTTGGCGTCGTATATCCGCATGCGGAGGGTGATGTGCCGCTGGTATTCGACAAACCCCCGGTCTTGTACCTCTTCGTCGGTTTGGCGTATGGAAAACTCGCCCTGTTGCTTCGGTGGTGGTTCTTCGCCTTCTTCCTCGCTGTCTGAGGAAATGGGAATTGGGGTAGAGTCCCGGACCACGGCACACTCCTCGGGTTCATATCCGTACTCAGTACTGTATGCCGGGCTCTGGATCTCGTTACCCATGTCGACAAGTGACCCTGCCGACTCGCACTCCGACACCGTCTCGTACCTCGGGCTAAGTATCGGGCCGTCCTCGTTGCCCCTGAGATACCCGAACGTTTCCGTGCCCTGACTGTCGGTCTCGCCGTCGTAGGCAACTTCCTCCTCTTCTAGTGGCACTGGGCTCGTCGTATGGTAGCTACTTTCGCTTCCGCTGTAGGTAGCCTCTTCTCCTGTTGGCACTTGGCCCGTCGTATGTTGATTGTGCCGGCTTAGGTCCCGCCGGATTCTCGTACGGAGTGAACCGTCCTTAGCACTCTCGGTGGTATAACTTGCGTTGTCGCTTTTGTCCATGTTTAGAAACTTTTGATTTATTTTCGGTGTTGTGCTCCCTTTTTATAGGAGTCCTCGCGGATCGTTGTTGTTGTTGTTGTTGTAGCGATAAGGTTGCTCCCCGAAGGCTTTGGGGAGTGTTATCGATGTGATGGTCCTTTGCCGGATACAAATCCGGTACGCTCTGGTACCACAGCACCATTAAGGTGCTAGCCCGACCATCTCGGGAACGCCTCGCGGATCGTCTAGCGGTATTATTCCCGGCAGCGCTAATCATGATTTCCTGGGTACGTTGTCTTGTTGTTGCAGGATATTTGAATCTCTTTATGTGCTTTGGTTTTCGCTGCATGTGTGGTCCTGCTGCTGCGGAATGATGATGTACCAATATACGAATGTAAATTCAAGGTTATACGTATATGTACATTAGGGTATTTTCAAAAAAATATGTCGGTAAATTTGAATTTGAATATTGTAAGATTTGAAAAATGTGGTTTTGCGTGTGTGGGCCCCAAAGCTGGTGGATTTGGGTCCTCACGCTCTCTCCTCACCTGCCGTAATGCGACTTACTGTCACCATTGTAAAATTCAGTTTCTCGTAGCGGTCAATGCTTACGTTATTTATAGGGTAATCTCTCGCGATCTGGGTCTTGCTCTAAAATGAAATGTTATGCAGAATTCGGTTATAGTATTGGCTGGCTATGTGGTTGGCGTAGTTCATCGCCGTCAGGATCCCGTTGTCTAGGGTTGGGGCTTGCGCTCGTGCTGTGTGCCACCCACTCCGGTCTTCATCTACCACCTGTTGGTTGTTGATTATGTCTGCGCGTTCGATTCCGAAATCATTTGCACCTGAATTGGCGAGTGCTAATGAACCACACGTCGCTACCGTGCTGTAATCTGTCTGATCTTCTTCCGTGACCTGGACTGTTTGCGATGTTGACGCGCGTGGCGTTGCTCTTACTACGGCCAGTTGCTCTGTGTGTTCCTCGGTGGATATCTCGGTGGAATGTTGGTTCGAGGTTCTACTACACGATGCTGATGATGGTGCGCGTTGTGTTGTTGCTATCGTCGTCGGTCGTCTCGTTTGTTCCCCGATGGGAACTTCGGTGAAGCCCCCATTCGGGGCTTGGCGGGGCGCTTTTGACTTACCACGTTCGCGGGGTGAACGTATTCTTCTTTCTCTTTCTGGACTTGCTTCTTCCTCGACTGTCGCTTGATGGTATGCTTTTAGCTCGCTTATGTGTGCCGTTCTCCTTTTGCCGTTATGCACCTTGTCTAGCTCGACGATTACGGGCGATACGAAGTTTGTTACACGATGTCATATTCAGTGCTAGTGTCATCTCTGGCAACAACTCATCCCATGTCTTATGCTCCTTTCCAGTGAATTGTGCTATCATCCTCTTGATGTTACGATTCGCTCTCTCCGTCGGGTTCTCTTGCGTTGTGTACGGTGCCGTTAGCTGGTGCTTTATGCCAGATTCTTGTAAAAACTTCTTGAAATTCCTGCTTGTGAACTGTGCTCCATTGTCTGTGATTAGAATTTTCGGCGCGCCAAATCGGGCCAAAATCCTCCCCCTCATATCTCTGGTCACATTCTCCGTCGTCGCCTTCCGTATTGCTATTATCTCTACCCATTTCGAGAATTTGTCCACGAAAACTAATGCCATCGTATTACCGTGCTTCGAACGAGGGAGTGGTCCAACGAAATCTGCACAAACGGTAGCAAAAGGTTCATCTGAAATCTGCGTGAGCATCTTACCTGCAGCTTGTTGCTGGCTGGGTTTGTAGACTTGGCATGCGTGGCATTGTTGCACGTACTTCCGTACGTCCCTGAACATCCCAGGCCAGTAATACCGCATCATTGCACTCGCGATGGATTTCCGTATCCCCATGTGCCCCGCGCTTGGTGTGTCGTGAATATCGTTAAGCACTCTTCGCCTCTCCGATTTCGGCACGCATAACTTCCACGGTACCGCATCCTCACCATCCATTTGACTTCCAATTCGTCTGTATAGTCTTCCTTCCTCTATGACGTATTCGGGAAACTTCTCTGGTGTCCTCGTTACTTCAGCCATCTTTGACGTGTACCACTTGCAACTCAAACTTTCTTCATGTGTGGTAAGGCTTCCCAGCTGTTCCTCCAGTGGCTGCCTCGACAGTGCATCTGCGACCACGTTCATCTTGCCCTTCCTATACTGCACGTCGAACGAATACTGCTGTAACTCGAGCGCCCATCTAGCGATCCGGCCTGACGGACTTTTGATCGTGTTCAACCATTTCAAAGCCAGGTGATCGGTGATAACCGTGAAATTGTACCCTTCTAAATACGGTCTCATTTTCCTTATTGCCCACACGATTGCTAAACATTTCTTCTCAGTTGGTGAGTAGTTCATCTCGGCTTTATGCAGCCGGCGGCTAGCATACGCTATTACTCGCTCTTCGTCATCCGACCCCTGTGTGGAACTGCTCCGAGACCATAATCGCTCGCGTCTGTCTGTAATCGAAATCAAGCACTAGGTGCTTGTATTAGTGCATTCTTCAACGCTTCGAATGCCGTCTGTTGTTCTTCGGACCATTTCCACCTACTTCCCTTCTTCAACATTGACGCCAGTGTGTGCGCAACTTGTGAAAAGTCGGGTACGAACCTCCGGTACCAAGAATCTATCCCCAGAAATCGCCTTAGCTCTCGTATGTTGTGTGGTGGTGTCAGTTCCTTGATAGCCGCAATTTTGTCGGGATCCGTGTGTATTCCTTCCTCGCTGACGACGTGTCCTAGATATTTCAAACTTTTCTTAAAAAACTCACATTTCTCTGGGTTGATCTTCAGATTCGTCCTCCGTAGCCGCCGAAATACTTCCCCTAGGTTCTTTATATGCTCTTCCAAAGTTGTGCTGGTGATGATGATATCATCCAAGTAGGCAAACGCATTTGGTTCCAACTCTGGACCAATGACACGGTCGAGTGCTCGCTGAAACGTAGCCGAAGCGGAATGTAGACCGAACGGCATCACTTTCCATTGATACAACCCTCGGCCGGGCACGGTAAATGCTGTATACTTCTTGCTATCTTCTTCCATGGGGATTTGCCAATAACCATTTTTGAGGTCCAGACTGGTGACAAAACGCGCGCTACGTAGCCTATCTAAGATATGCTGTATTCTTGGGAGTGGGTACGCATCTGGCACTGAGCGAGCGTTGAGCTGCCGATAGTCAACGCAGAGTCTCCATTTGCCGTTCTTCTTCCGGGCTAGAACTATTGGTGCACTGTGTGGGCTGTGGGATGGTTCGATGCAACCCTTCTCTATTAGCTCGTCTACCTCCTTGTTTATGATCTCCTGCATCTTTGGGTTCTTAGGGAAATACCGCTGTTTGATTGGACGGTCATCTCGCATCACTATCTTATGCGTGGCAATGTTGGATACTCCTGTCGTCTCTTCGAAAATCTGTAATTCGCGCTTTAGAAACGTACTCACCGCAACGTCACTCCTCACGTCTTTCTCGATACTTGCGCTACGTTCATCCTCCATCATGGTTGTACACGTCACCATCTCCTGCGCTCTCTCTTCTACTCGTAACGTCATCGTTTCGTTGCCACACCTCAGCTCAAATTTAGCCTTTGCCAGATAATCTGCCCCGATCACCACGCTGTCGACTAACCCAGGCAGAACTAACAACTCAGTCTGATGCACTTGATCCCCCAGTTTTACCTCTGCGTCCACTGCCTCCGCTATCCATGCTGCGCTGCCATCGCCCATCAACACTCGTGTCTGTATCTTCTTGAGCTTCCGTGCGTCTATTTTCGCCGCTGTCTTCTCGCTGATGAAACTTCGTGTCGCCCCCGTATCTATTGATGCCATGACTTCTTCTCCATCCAGGGTTACTGCAGCCAAGATTCGCCCTTGGGTCTGCCTAAATGGACTTACTGAGTACGAGGTTGGGTTTGTTGAGACGCCACCCCTCGATACCAATGGGGTCTCTGCCCGTTTCCCTGCTGTCCACGACAGCACTCACGCGTTAGTATACCTACTCGGCCACACTGCCAGCAGAAATCCCTTCGTTCGTTTCAACACCCATGTGCGTAGTGTCCGCTTTCCCCGCATCGTCTGCATGCGTTCCGTGGATCGATGGGCCCTTGGTGTGGTGTCGTCGCATGCTCTGCCGTGCCCGCTTGTCGTTGCGCCTCCGTTCTCCGATCTCCTTGCTTCTCATCTTCGTGTATATATTGATAATGCTCGGTTGGCCGTCGCGGCACAAAAGGTTTCGCCGCCGGCTTCAGCGGTTCTTTCTCCGGTATGATGTTCTCGTAGTCCTCGGCCATGCTTATCAGTTCCTCTAAGCTGGTGAACTCGCTCCGTTTGATGTAAAGCTGGTACTCTCGTCGACAATTTCTGTAAATCCGGTTCAGCTTCTGCTCGCCGTTGTAGTCAGCGTGACGTATGAGTGCCTGTAACGATAAAACGTAATCCTTAAACTGCTCACCTGCGCGCTGCGTACGCTGACGGATCTCGTCATCTAGCTTCTCGAAATACCTCGAGCTCAGGAAAAATTTTAGAAATTCCTTCTTGAAGGCTTCCCACTCTTGCCACTGCCTGTTGTTGTTCCGGTACCACACCAAGGCCTTGTCCTTCAGCAACTCAGGTAACGCTCGTGGGATGGAATCGCGACCAACTTCGTTACTGTCGGCCAGCTCCTCCACCCGTTCAATAAAACATAGCGGGTCCTTACCACCGTCATATTTCAGGCCCCACTTACGTACTCGATCCATTATATTTGTATGTGATGCTGGTTGGTACATCGCGTATGGCGGTGTTCGTGACCCCTCTTCGTGCCTGGTTGTTTCGTTGACATTTTCCTGTGTGTTGTCGCCTGGCGATGTTTGCTCGGCGTTTTCTATCGGAGTTGGTGGTCTTACCGTGATTACTGGTCGGACGTGCTGTAGGGCTAATTCTGTGAACCGTTCCTGGAATCTTGTGTCGGTACATTTCGTCTGGATGAAGCCTGCTAGGCGCTTGCGTAGCTCTTCCACCGTTCCGCTGTCTTCTAGCCCAAACTCGGATGCGTATTTGAGAAGTTCCTCACGATTGAGGTAATACACCCAAGTTACCTTCACCATGCCTGCTAGTTATTTTGCTTTCTCTCCGTGCCTTTCCTGTGGATGTTTTGTATCTCGCAATCCTCTGTGGTTTGTGTCTCGAAATCCTCTTCGTGGTTATCCTCGTGTTGTTACTTGTTTACCATGAGTCTATGTATTCAGAGTCCCTGCTCGGGCGCCATTTGTGTCGGACTTTTCCTTGCGCCGGGGTATGCTCAGTCCGTCCAGGATCCCTGTGGAATTAGGGAAGAATCCCTATCGTCTCCTTTTAAAGAGAAAGATCCCGTTTGTCGTTATAAACTCTTTATTCCAAAATATCCAAACCACCCTTAAAGCTATGGCGACGGAGGTGGGAAACCACCGTCGGTTCTACGCCAATGGGGTTGGGAAAACCCCCACCGGGACTACGCTTAAACTAAAAATCTCAGACTACTTCGTAAAGAAAGCGGAGGTGGGGAACCACCACTTCCTCCCAGTCGGTGGAGTTGGTAAAACCCCCACCGAGTATATAGCTTAAGAATACCCTGCTCTTCCTGAAGGTTGCGGAGGTGGAAAAACCACCACAATCCCTCCAACGATGGGGTTGGAAAAACCCCCAAAGTTGCTAAAATAAAGAACTCGTGAGATGGAAAAATCCCAGGAGTCCCATTCACCGCTAAACAAGGCGTTAGCAGGCTACTATACCTAGCTGGCTACTGTCTCAATTCTCGAAATTTGTCGCCCTTTTATACTTGTCCACGAGCAGGTGGACAGTTTTCCTGCAACAATGAATTTTACTTATTATATGTATTTACTTAAGGTATCTTACATTTAACTGTATTATTCTAACCATATATCGCATTATAAGTATTTATCTCTAAATTGCGTATGTAAAAACTCCTCTTGTACTGCCCCCCTAACATGTGAGTTCGTTGATACGCATCTCCAGTTAGCTAGCATAGTTACTTTTGATTTCCCTCTGCTGCCTGCTTATTGGGTCTTGTTGTTGTCGACGAGTTGGTGGCCCTTCGTAGGTAACTTGTGTCTAGTACCCACGCTGTGGTGTTGGTATGCTAACGTGACGTCTTCCTAGTACATTGCATTTTTTTCGTTTCCTCTTTGTACGATGTCCGCCCTGACGGTTCGCTTCAATGCCTGCTGTGCTTGGTCGCAATGGCTTGGTATACGCATGTTTGTACGTTTTGGTGTTCTTGCAATGGGAGCTTTTGTGTGTTGCTTATTGCATTGCTGTATTCCCAGCATTATTTAAAATTCCAGCCGGTTATGGGTTATCTGTGGAAATTATAATGTTCAACCAAAATATTTACCATATGCGGGCAGAGACAATTATTTAAACGAAGAAATTAGATGTTGTCATGAATGTTTATATATATATTAGGGTGATTCAAAAATGATTATTTTGTATGTGTAAATTTAATTCATATAATTCAGTTTTGTACATTTTACATGCTATATGTATAAATTCATTGTAATTCAAGTAGGATTTATACACGTTTTAATGAGTTTTGATAAATATTTGTAGGTTCGAATGTGTGGGCTCCAAAGCCGGTGGATTTGGGTCCTCACAGTTCGTGAGCAAACGTTCTAAGAAGTATTTGGAGGAGCTTGGCGTAAAACACCAGCTGACAGCACCATACACACCGCAGGAGAATCCGACAGAAAGAGCGAACCGCAACATCAAGAGGATGATAGCACAGTTTTCAGAGAATGAGCAGAGCACATGGGACGAGCTGATACCAGAGATAACACTCGCATTAAACACAAGCGCATGTGAATCGACCGGGTACAGTCCAGCATATGTAGTACAAGGCAGAGAACCAAGGATTCCCAATAGCCTTTACGACAAGCATACATTCGGTACAGGTGAGAGAGTAGCTAATCCAGCCGAGAAATCAAAGAAGATGAAGGAGATATTCGAGATGGTACGACGGAAGCAAGAGCGAGCATCAGCAGAGCAAGAAAAACATTATAATTTAAGAAGAAGGCAATGGCGACCGGCTATAGGCGACCTAGTGCTGGTGAAGGAGCATCAGCTGTCAAAAGCGGTGGATAACTTTGCAGCCAAACTAGTGCCCAGGTACAGTGGACCCCACCGGGTAACGAACTTTGTATCACCAGTGATCGTAGAGCTAGACAAAGTTTTCAGAGGAAGGAGGAGGACAGCCCACTTAAGTGAGCTGAAAGCATACCACGCAACCGATGCCGCCGACAACAATGAATCCAGAAAGCAAAGGCATGAACAGAATAGCGCTAGTGAAGATCAAATCCCGTCAACATCGTCCAATCGAACAACAAACAATATCTCCGAGGTACAACAACAGAGAGAGAACAGCGAGGTAGCTATCTGTGGTACGCTCACACGAGTCAGCGAAGAGACCGAGAGACAACATGAGGAGGACCAAAGCATAAGCCAACAACTGATAGCATACAGAGACGCTCAAGTGCAAAACAATACGGAGAATCAGGTACGAACATTTTCAGAAAATCAGGTACAGGTCGCTCGAGGAACCCAGGTACAGATCGTCAGAGGATCGATACCTGGAGCAAGATTACACCTAGGAAGGCAGTTTGCTATAGCAGCCCTAAATGAACACACACCCAGAGACAGCTCCGGAATAACGGATTATTACGTGAGATTCTACTGCAACTCAAATAAAATCGGTAGTAACGTACACGCCCAACCGCAACAGTATCAAATCATACACGAAGAAATTTCATTTCAAGAAGTATCCGGACTTCGAATCAACCACTAAAGCCCGGTAAACTCTAACCACAATTACATAATCACATAAATGTACTCCTTAACTAGGCTCATTACATACCACGTTTTTACGCAAAAAGGAAAAGAAAAAAAAAATCCACCATATACGGTGGGAACACCCTAAGGAAAATCCACCAGTTTTTCATTTAAAATACAGGCTGGCATCATACATACCACCAACTGGAAGGGCAGCGACGAGCAACAACATAGCAACATCCTGATGAAAGTTACAATAACTAATTTAGTAAGATAGGATTGGGTGATACCCGCTGCCAGGAAAAGTACCGTCTAGCGCGTCAGAAGAAAACATATATAAGCCCGGCCGCGGCAGTCCAAACCTCAAAGTATCGTAAAGCGAGTAATAATGAACACGCATAAGTATTCCGAAGACCAAAGTGAAGGGGATGCGGCTGCGGCGAACGGCACCGGCTGCCACGTACGAGGAGGAAAGCAACGATGACAGTACCGAAGAGTGTAGGTCCGAATCCGAGGAGTGGGCCGTCGTTCGGGACCCTACACCAATTCCCATTTCCTCCGAGAGCGAGGACGAAAACGTCAATGAGCCACCACCAAAACAGCAGGGCGAGCTCTCGATACGCCAGAACGATGAGGAGGTACAGGGCCGGGGTTCGTCGAGTATAGGCGGCACGTCGCCCTCCGAATGCGGATATACGACCCCAACACGAGGATGGAACCCCCGACCAAGGTGAGGATCGTGGAGGCGATAGGCGAAGCACCGAACCAAGACGAAAGAAAATTATTAAGCCGTAAGGCCAACGGGGTCAACGGCAGCCCCAATGACAACAACCAGGACGATACCAAAGGATTTAGCCGTGCGGCCAGCGGGGTCGACGGCAGCCCCGAAGACAGAAATAGCGACACATTGAGCGTGATGGCCAGCGAGGCTAACGACAACCACGACGACGCAGGCAGTATCACAAGGGAGATAGAGCGCTGGCTGAACGAAGCCCAAACCAACCCACCGGCATGCTGGGACAACCAATCCGGCATTGACCCACTACCCCAGGAACTCGTGGAAGAAATACAAAGGCACCTGGACCAACCAGAGCGACGTACCCGACAATCCTTCCTACGGATCATACGCACCGGCACGGTGACCGTAGGCTTCGCTGCGGTAGGTGAGGTGGGAGTGTGAGGACCCCAAAACCGAGGGTTTGTACCCTCACAACATATACCTATTTTTCCATTTTTCTTACATACATGTTATACAAGAATTGAATCTAACTCTGAATTTAACATTTATACATTTTTATGACATGAATTATATCTTTATGAATTACACGTCAAAACACATACATGCGGTTGCATATTGAATTATTATTTACTAAATTGAAGGACAAACCAGACTTGCGCACTTTTGCACGCAAGCAAAATATTTACATTTTTCGCCCACATAAATTTCAAATATAGGTCACCCTAACATACACTCAAATATTTGGAAGGAAAGTTGAAATGCACAAAACATAAAATTGTGCCGGTCAACCAACCCTTTGCACATCCAATGCACTCAGCTACAAATACAACATACATAATAATTTGGATAAACGAAGACCAACAGTAAAAGTCGCCAAACTAAGCGCCGCTACTAGTTGGGACTTTTCTCTACATACTTATGTACAAGCATACGACACACCAACGCACGCCTAAGAAGCCGAAAGCATCAAACGAGGCCAACGCACCATCAAAACCAAGTGACAGCGAACATACGCATAAACTCAAATGATCGAATTCGATAGGTAAAGCAAAGACTGGAAAACACGGCAGGCCTACAACAAGCGTGTACGAGATTTGGTACATTGTTCGCTATGTATATTAGGGCTCCCGAAAATTGGGATATGAAATGCCGGGATAGCGGATTGTCATACATGATCGAAAATATGCATATATGTATATATACAGATGTACAACCATATGTATGATAATGGAAAGAGGGAAGACGCATGTTAGCATGTAAGCGTATGTATGCACTAATAGAATACAGCGAAAGTACCGTTAAATTAGAATTCGATGTTTGCATTCCCACTTTTATAATTGTTAAAATGGTTATTGTAAAATTACTGACTGCCTGCGCGCAGCCCCACATAATTTTATAACGGAGGAATTATTACCAATGAATTGTTTTTAGGAAATAACCGCCCGCCGGCGTACAAAATCATATATAAGGGCGGAAAATTAGCTTGTAAGATCAGAAGCTAGGAGATAGGCATACGAGTCAGTGGGCTTCTACCACTGATCAGCACGACCTGAAGGTTTCTACTTCATTTCGTGATTATTTTATACTCAGTAGGAGGTTTCTACTCCAACTGATGGATAGCTTAGCAGAGGGGTTCTACCTCCGCTACTCTTATTAAACAGAGACAGAGAGTAGGAGTAGCCATTAAGGACATCGATCTTTTTGAATAAATATTATAACGTTTTCCGAAACCCCTTTGCTTATTTATTTCAAGCGGAATAGGTTCCCCACCAAATATAGGAACCCTGGACGGACTGGGCATACCTCAGCAGGAATAAGTCCGTCACAATATATCTTAGCGGATTAGAGAGGCTTGTGTTGGGGAACAAAAAGTTTTTTTGAGTTTATATTTGATATAGCAAATACGAGAACATAAGAGGTTTCTCGGAAAATTCTTTAGAGGTCCGCTAAGTTATATAAATCTGTGTATATTTGGTAGGACATTTTTTTTCTGCACTTACTTTTTGCCTGGAATACCTTCTGTTACCGTACTGTGCTGCTGCGGGATTTTGCTGTTGTTGGTAATGGGGATATGCTGCTGGCGCTGTTAATGGGACTTGCTGCTGGTGCTGGTAACGGATCCGCTGCTTGTGCGGGTAGCGGTTTTTGCTGCTTGTGGACTGTACCTACTTGATGTTCGAAGATTTTGTTTGTAATGTCTAAATTTTTTATTTTTCAGGTTCGGCACCCTACTCTTTGTTGTCACGGTCTAAATTTAAAATTTTTATATTTTCTCCTCTTTTACTTATTCACTTTTTTCAGGTTTGAGGATCGCTTTTTGTTCTAAATTTTGATCTATTTTTTCCTAAGGTTTTCGGCACTTTTATTTAACAATTTCTTCTAATATTTAATTTCAGGTTTTGAGCGCTTTTATTTAACAATTTCTTTTTTTCTTTTCAGGATTTTTCAGAAAACCAACTTGTACTTATATTTTCTTTTCTTTTCAGGTTTTTGAGCATTACACTGTTTAAGCCAAATTTATTTAATTTTATTAATCAGGTTTTTGGAACCCCCTACTTTTTCTTCTTTTCCGTTTTTTTTCCAAAGACAGCATTTATAATAAATTTTCTTTTCCAGGTTTTTCGGAGCAGCCTACTTCTTCTTTCCTTTCAGATTTTTTCGAGCGCCGCACTTCTAATAAAATTTTTTCAGGTTTTTTTTCCAGACAGCACTTATAATAAATTTTCTTCTTCATGCTTTTCGGAGCACCCTACATCTTCTCTCTTTTCAGATTTTTTTCGAGCACCGCACTTCTAATAAAATTTTAAGTTAAAATTTACTTTTCTTTTTCAGATTTTTTAACACCGCTTTTTTTAGTTTTATATTCTGCAGCACTTTACTTTTTTTGCAGTTTTCGCTTATTTTCAGCTTTTTTTCTTTTAAAAATTTTTTCTTTTAGTAAACTTTGGTACTTCTAGTACTCCTTTTTGTTTATATTTATATTTTCCCTTCGGCTGGCCACCATGTTCAACTTTGCAATCATGCATATGAGTTCACTACTTGCCACTTTTATTTTATTTTAACTTCAATTCGATTTATTAAATAAAAACACCAAACCTGACGGCGGATGATTTTAATTTTATATCGTTTAATCGTTCGATTTTTTATTTGCTTTTTGGGGTTTCAAAATTATAATTTTCGAAATGATTAGAATGACGACATTAATATTAGCGCGCTCAACGACAACTGAGCTGTCCATCAGCTTATTGTCCCCGCTGTGCCGCTTGCTGGCACAATATATTCATATGTATGTTCCAGTAAATAAGAAAGCGGTATTTTCCACCGTACTTAAAAAGTGACATTAGGGATGTTCTAACTTTATAGCATATATTTTATAGGAAATTTAATTTAAAGGTAAGTATAAATTTTAAGGTAATTATGAATTTCAGGTAAGTACAAATTTAAAGGTAAGTATGCAGTTTACAGGTAAGTATGAAGTTTACAGGTAAGTATGAAATTTACAATTCAATTAGATTTTGATCCATGTCTTCAATAGTGATCATTCCATTTATAGTTATGTGAAAATATAATGCCTAATATTTTTAGTTTTTTTACATTTTCAATTTTAATATTATGTATAGTTAGCCTACGATTGAAAAAATCGCATGCGCGTTTTTTGCATATGTGAAAGTTTTTTGTTTTATCTAGTGATATCTTGGCTCCGGAGAGGTCAGCCGAATCTAATAAGAGTTTTATTATATTTTTGAAAATTATGTTGGTTTCTGCGTTGTCGTTATTTTTACAGAGTATATAGATATCAACCGCATAAAAACAGTGTTCAACGCGATTGTAGGACTTTATTATGTCACTGATTTCGTCGAAGGCAATAATGAAAAGAATTACGGAGAGTGGCGAGCCCTGTGGAACACTGTTGCTTAAGGGGTATACGTCAGAGAAGACGTTTTAGACTCTCACTCAGAATTTTCTGTTGATTAAAAAAGAATTGATGAAGTTGAGGATTTTGGGGCCGACTCCTCAAGAGCGAAGTCGATGAAGAATTACATTCGGTCAAAAGCTTTTTCGCAATCTAGTGACAGGATTGAGACGTGATTGCGTGCTGAAAGAGCTTTTGTGAAATATTAGTCAATGTGAAGTAGGGCATCAGTGCAGCCTCTATAGGCCCTGAACGCGACTTGGTTGCAATTAATTGGTTGTTGAGTCTCGATTAGCCAAGCAATGCGGTTAGCTATTGTTCGCTCTAGAACTTTGGATAAACAAGAGAGTAGTGAAATCGGAAGGTATCCATCAGCGGAAAGGGAGCTTTTGTTTGGCTTGTGTATTGGAATTATAGTTGCGATTTTCCAGCTTTGGGGCATAATACCCGCGTTAAATATGGAGTATAGATGCAAAAGTCGGGACTTTCCGAAGCCGGACATTATGTTAATCATCTTATAGGAGATACGATCAAAGCCGGGAGTCTTTCCTCTTGCTTTGGAGATGCACATGGATAGTTGTGTCGCACTAATTGGTTTTTCGATAAGTGCTGCTGACGGGTGGACTTCGGTAAAAGAGGACAATTGGCGTAGAGTTCGCCTTTGAATAAATACAAAAAAACAAAAAAAAAAACAAAAGCAATGAAAGGTTTGATAACCTCCGAAGAGGTTTAAGGCCGGGTACTCTTCCAATTTACGTCGTTCTCTTAATTTTTCCTACAAATTAGCGGGACGGGACCTACTTGTATTATGCCGACACCGAACGGCATCTGCAAGGCAGATTAGTTTCCACTAAGAGCTTTTCATGGCTGAAATATACTCGCAGTGCTTGCCAAGCACTGCCGAGGGGCGACACCACTTAGACAATTTTCTTCTAAAAACTTGTTTCTAAAATTTTTTGATGTTTCTTTGCCCGGGGCGTGCACCCAGGATCTTCGGTGTGGCAGGCGGAGCAAGCTACCATCACACGACGGCGGCCGAGGATAGTGTACCACGATTTTTCAATTTTTTTTGCATTAAACATTTTCACAAGAACCTAGGCGGGCATCGATTCCGCATCAGGACAGATAATTTGAGCATTGAAAAGGTAGTACCCATGGGAATGCTGATGCAATATCACGAATGCCATGTAGTTTGGAGCGCAAACACTGATTGAAAGCTGACGCTGAGGAAGACATCATAGATGTCCAGCTTATGACTATTACGTTTACGAATGAAGAATACATGAAACAACTAAGGAAGTGTCAGCTAGAAGGTACAAACCTGTCACATGTTATCTAAGGGCTTTCTATTACTGGTGGTTATGGACTATTTCAGCAAATGCCAGAGGTATATCAATTCCAAATAAGGAAGGGTTGCAAGGTATGTTGTACCAATGGCGTTACATTCTGACCAAGGCAAGCATTTTGAATCAGCTGTGTTCCAAGAAATGTGTTACGCATTGGGCATTCGAACAGCTCGGACAACTGCATTGCATCCTCAGTCCGATGGTACGGTGGAACGATTCAATAGAACCTTGGAAGAGCACTTAAAGAAAGTAGTGGCCAAGTTCCATAAAGAGTTGGATACACACATATCCTTGTTCTTGATTGCTTACCGATCGGCAGTGCATAAGACAACGGGCCAAACTTCCGCAAAGATAATTTTTGGCAGTGACTTTCGACTGACAGCTGCATCCTACGTCAACCATCGCGGGATCAGACTTCTTAACATCGCAGATAACGTTGTTTCAAGCGTATTGTGCGAAATATTGTCACTAATTTCTTCTTCTTCGATTTTAAAGGCGCCTTCGGCGGCACGAAATGGAGCTGCCTATATGCCTCTGGTGTGGTTCTATCGTGCTCCGCCTGCCATACCGAAGATCCAAGGCTCGGGCAAAGTAACATCGACAATTTAGAAACAAGTTTTTTCAATTAGAAAAAGGTTTTTCTAAGCGGGTCGCCCCTCGGCATTGATTTAGCAAACATTCCGAGTGTATAAAAAGCTTCCCAGTAAAAATTCATCTATCAGAGTCGGCATAAAAGATGTAGGTCCCGTCCCTTCAATTTGTATAATCAATTAAAAAGAGTACGACGCAAATTGGAAAATAAGTTCAGCCTAAAATATCTTCGGGGGTTATCGTTCCTTGCATGTATTTTTATTTGATTTATATAAAAAGCGGCATATGAACGTGGTTTCCCCACAAAATCGTTTACGGCTGTGCAAAATTACGTTGAACAACATCATTAGTTCAGTCCAAATTCTGACCGAGCCTTTCGAAACTAAGCGAGGTTTCAGACAGTGTGACCCCTTATCGCGCGATTTCTTTAATTTTATGCTGGAGAAAATAATACAAGCTACAGAACTTAACCGGTCTGGAACAATATTCTATAAGCGTGCAATAACTGGGGTATGCTGAAAACATTACTATCGTCGGTATGAAAACCCGTGCTGTAAGTTCAACTTACTCAAACCAGAAAAAGAAGCGGGAATATGGGTTTGATGGTCAGTGAAGACAAAAGGAAATTCCTGGTGTCAGAGTCGGGTCATTTGCGCCTTGGCAAAAACGGCACTGTTAGCAGCCATAATTTAGAAAAAGTAAAATACTTCGCCGCGTCATAATATCGAAATAGTAATATAATTTTCGAATAGTAAGTAATACTTAGTAGCGACCGTGGTGTGCTCCGCCTATCACACCGGGGCTCTTGGGTTCAACTCCCGGGCAAAGTGACATCAAAAATTGGAGACAAGCTTTTTCAATTAGAAAAAAAAATTCTAATCGGGGACGCCCCTCCGAAGTGATTTGGCAAACATTTGCTTACATATGCCGTTCGGAGTCGGTAACATGTTGGAAGAGAGCCACGGTCCAAATCTCCTTGGAGATAAATCGCGCCGAGTATATGTTATTTTTATTTTTTTAAATACTTCGGTTATTTTGCAACCAGCATTAACACAGACAACAACATCAGCTTTGAAATTCATCGAAGAATCACTCTTGCTCTTAATATTACTTCGGACTAGGTAAGCAATTGAAAAGTAATGTCTCGGCACACGAAAATCATTTTCTAAAGGTGACTTATCGTACGCATCCTGCTGTTTTTTCACATGGATATACATATGCTTTTGAGTTCATAACTTTTTCTACACTTTTGAATTTGTTGCACAAAAAATTAATACTGCTAAATTTTAGTATGCATTACACTCAGTGTAATGTGAAATGTACCTCTATCCACTTCAATCACTGAAAAGTGTGTATGTCCACGATTCATCGCAACGGATTCCGTTATGGGTTATGCACTATGACCAACAGAGTTGCGTGTCTTAGCTTTTAAGCGCAACCCGTTTAGTTCCGAGTTATTTAACCACTGCCGCCAATCTTCAAAATTTGCCGTTAGATGGGTCTCCTAAACATTATCTAAGTGATGATCAGATTTTTTTACCCGAAAATGCAAATGCAGATGTAAATACATATGAAAAAAACACGGCTGGTATCAGATGAGAAGTTCTACGAAAGATTTACAGGCTTCTACGTGTTGGCGAAGGCGAGTACCGAAGAAGATTTTATGATGAAATGTACGAGCTTTATGATGAAATGACCGAGTGGTGCGAATTGAACTGCATCCGTTGCATGCGTTTCCTTTGTTGTACGTCCTGGCTTACTTGATTACTAATTAATTACTCAATTACTAATAAATTATTTTTATTTGCGTGGTTTTTTATGCCTTAATTTGCAAAGTTGTATACGCGTTGCATTTACCGTATGCGTTTGGAGAGTGAAAACATGCACCACGGTTTACAAAAACAGCAAGCGAGATAAACGATCACACCAAAGAAACAATAAACTAAATGTAATAAAATTAACAATTTAAATGTATGTAGTTATGTATTTTACAGAAATTTAGTTCTTATACATATTTGTACAATATGAATAGGCATACAGTAGAAAAATAAAATCAAAGCTTGGCATGCGCATATGCATTTGAAAAGTTGAAGGATTTAATGTTAACATCCCCGCCACCGTGAATTACCTAGATTCGCCACCATAAACGTTCAGGACAACTAGTTTGACTAGCTTGGAGACTGCTCGTTGTTTTACGTCACTTTAGTGCCTTGTCTACCCTACGTATTTCTTCATCAGGGCCAGGTTACACTCCCTGGACTTTGCCGCGACAACAGTCTCTGCGTGGAATATTAGGGACACATATAAATACTTAGTCCCCTCCTTGAAGCGTCTTACTTCGCTGACATGTGACGAGTCAAGGTGGTAAGATTTCAGAGATCAGCCTCCGCCAGAAGTAGTTTCTCAGTTGACGTTCGACGCGCCACTCTTGACATAGTACATTAGTTTTATTAATTTAAATATGCGTAGCAGCAGGAAATTGTTGGGTTATAGTGATTGTTCTTGATCCGCGCGAACAGACAAATGCGTTAGTGGTCTAGAATTGACGACGTTCTCTGATTCAATAAGAAAACTGTGCAGCGTATGTTCTCTAGGGCAGACTTCCTTCTAATTATGCACTGAACCATTCACGCCACCTTCTAGTGGATGAATGGTGAGTTAAACACCCACCCAACACCCTTCTGTGACAACTAGCTTTGTAGAAAAACGCAGTGCAAAACCTCGGTAATTCGCTGTTCTTTCCGGTTAGCCCCAACGAATAATGCCGCATTCCTTCCTTTAATCATGAATTCCATGTTCACAGCTCGCACAGTGCAACCCATCAGTGCTGCGCCGGACGGTGGTAGTAACTGGACCAAAGTAGTCGGGACTTGGGTAACTGAAGGACCGCACGTATGGAGTAAGCCTGTCAACAGGAAAAGGCCCCATCAATAAAGCTACCGGGGTTGCTTTGTTCAGCCGACATATGGAACACTTGGCAATCACGCTATGCATAATACTCGGTAGACACCGCACGCAGTAACTGTAGTGGTAGTGTAACAACAACAATTTTGTAAAACATGACTAAGCGGAAAAATAATGGGACTTCGCGTGCTGATTGGAAGCCAGCTGGTGGCGTCAATGCGTCCCTGTACGCGTAGAACATGCCTATATAAGGCGAAAGTTGTAGCAATGCACTATCACGAGCGATGTTCTTACCAACTTCAATTTATTGAATTTCGTCAGCGTACTGAACTATGCGATATAAAGTACGTTTGCCTTTCTATACTTCTTTGGCGATCAAGCCGCAACATCGGCCTGGTTTACCAAGACAACGGCAGTTGTAGCGCATTACCCAAGCAAACGCTCTTATCCGTATATTAAATGTGGAAAAATTGCTAAAATGTGCAAGGTTATAACTTACGTCGACTAAAGAAAATTTTTTTCGAAGCTCCTCTTCGGGCTTTTCATGGCTATTATTGTCGAACCCTCACTAAGCTAGGTGTGCTCCTCTTGCTGCCGAAATTCAGGTCCAGACGACCAGCGCTCTGCGTTCTTAAAATCGATGTGATGGTTTGTTCACATGGCTTAGCCGGCAACATTTTGTTTAGTGGGTAACCATCTCCTATTGCGTATATTTTATTAACAAATGAAATTAAAAACATGTTTGCAAAATCTCCGTCACCCTATGCAGCACAAAAGGCTTATAACAACGATGTTCACTGTGAATCCATTTTATCATGGTTTTCGATTCACTCCACTGGATACAGCTGTGGATATCAACAGAATGGTCCTCATGTATGTACTGCATAAGACGCGGGCCTAAAACAGCTGCCTGTAGTTTGAATCGTGGCATCGTCAAAGTTTTCATTTGAGCACATTTTGATTTTACGCGAACGAACGCCACCACAATTTTAACCGAAGAGTTTCAAGACCGCCAATAGGCGATGGCGGCAAAAGCGTTTTCACCAGAGTGAACATTGGCAAAATTCAATTGTGTAGTATTCGATTTTACGGTGCATATTACCAAACACAACAAAATTGGCGAAGCTCAAACTGTTTTTGTGTATTGTATTTGTGCACGCTCAATAATTCATAGAACTCTAAAGATACTTCCACGCTAGGCTGCACTACGCAGCACTGCACTTCACTGCAAAATATTCTTTGCATGTGTGCTTATTGGGCAATTCGCATATAGCGCCAGCAGCACTGCGCGACCCGGCGCGTCAGACTTGATCAACTAGGCAAAAAAGCCGCATAAGGAAGTGTCGTGCAGTGCTGCTGTCACTAGGCGTGAATTACTTGGCTGCATTTCCCCGCGCGGCAAAATGTATTTGAACAAATGAGAAAAAATAATCTGTTTGTATGAGTTAATCGGGGATTGCCCGTATTGCTTTAAATGTATGAAAACATTTATTTCAAGCAATTTTTAATTTTATATTTTAGTTAATAATTTGGGAAAATTTTAAACAACGTGACATCAGGACGGACAAGGCGACAACTGTTTCGATTATACCTTGTAAATCTCTTCAAAGCCTTTTCTCCCGGGAGTGGGATTTGAACCCGCACTCCTACGATAGTTGAAATGGTTACAAACGCATTCAGCTACGTCATGCCTTAGTTGTTGTAAAGTTTTTCCCAATTGCCTTCTTTTGCATATATTAATCTTCTACACATCACATACTTCGTATGTAATTATGTGTTGAAGTTATGCATGTTTGTAGGGCGGTTTCAGAGAAATTTGGTATTGTTGCTGTTTTTGTTCTATTTATTGAACTACAACGAATTAACCAAATGTTGTCTGTTTGTATGAGTTAATCGGGGATTGCCCGTATTGCTTTAAATGTATGAAAACATTTATTTCAAGCAGTTCTCAATTTTATAATTTTATAATCATTTTATAAACATCAGGACGGACAAGGCGACAGCTGTTTCGATTATACCTTGTAAATCTCTTCTCCCGGGAGTGGGATTCGAACCCGCACTCCTCCGATAATTGAAATGGTTACACACGCACTCAGCTACGTCGTGCCTTAGTTGTTGTAAAGTTTTTCCCAATTGCCTTTTATGCATATATTAATCTTCTACACATCACATACTTACTTAACTGGCGCTTAACCGTCTAAACGGTTATGGCCGTCCAACAAGGCGCGCCAGTCGCTCCTTCGCTCCGCCAACCGGCGCCAATTGGTCACACCAAGGGAGTTTAAATCGTTTTCCACCTGGTCCTTCCAACGGAGTGGGGCCGCCCTCTACCTCTGCTTCCATAGGCGGGTTCCGATAGAAACACTTTCTTGGCCGGAGCATCATCTTTCATTCGCATAACATGGCCTAGCCAGCGCAGCCGCTGCGTTTTAATTCGCTGGACTATGCTGATGTCTGCGTATAGCTCGTACAGCTCACATACTTCGTATTTAATTATGTGTTGAAGTTATGCATGTTTGTAAGGCGGTTTCAGAGAAACTTGGTATTGTTGTTGTTTTTCTTCTATTTATAGAACTGCAACGAATTAAACAAATGTTGTCTGTTTGTATGAATTAATCGGGGATTGCCGGTATTGCTTTAAATGTATGAAAATATTTATTTCAAGCAATTTTTAATTTTATAATTTTATTTAAAAATTTGAGAAAAATTTAAAAAACGTGACATCACGACGGACAAGGCGACAGCTGTTTCGATTATACCTCGTAAATCTCTTCAAAGGCTTTTCTCTCGAGAGTGGGATTTGAACCCGCACTCCTCCGATAGTTGACATGGTTTCAAACTCATTCAGCTACGTCATGCCTTAGTTGTTGTAAAGTTTTCCCAATTGCCTTCTTTTGCATATATTAATCTTGTACACGTCACATACTTCGTATGTAATTATGTGTTCAATTTGTGAATGTATGTAAGGCGGTTTCAGAGAAACTTGGTATTGTTGCTGTTTTTGTTCTATTTATAGAATTACAACGAATTAACCAAATGTTGTCTGTTTGTTCGAGTTAATCGGGGATTGCCCGTATTGTTTTAAATGTATGTAAACATTTATTTCAAGCAATTTTTAATTTTATAATTTAGTTAATAATTTGGGGAAATTTTAAACAACGTGACATCAAGACGGACAAGGCGACAGCTGTTTCGATTATACCTTGTAAATTTCTTCAAAGCCTTTTCTCCCGGGAGTGGGATTCGAACCCGCACTCCTACGATAGTTGAAATGGTTACAAGCGCATTCAGCTACGTCATGCCTTAGTTGTTGTAAAGTTTTTCCCAATTGCCTTCTTTTGCATATATTAATCTTGTATACATCACATACTTCGTATGTAATTATGTGTTGAAGTTATGAATGTTTGTAAGGCGGTTTTAAGAGAAACTTGGTATTGTTCCTGTTTTTGTTCTATTTATAGAACTACAACGAATTAATCAAATGTTGTCTGTTTGTATGAGTTAATCTGGGATTGCCCGTATTGCTTTAAATGTATGAAAGCATTTATTTCATGCAATTTTTTCATTTATAATTAAGTTAATAATTTGGGAAAATTTTAAACAACGTGACATCAGGACGGACAAGGCTACAGCTGTTTCGATTATACCTTGTAAATCACTTCAAAGCCTCTTCTCCCGGGAGTGGGATTCGAACCCGCACTCCTCCGATAGTTGACATGGTAAAAAATGCATTTAGCTACGTCATGCCTTACTTGTTGTAAAGTTTTTCCAATTGCCTTTTTTGCATATATTAATCTTCTACACATCACATACTTCGTATGTAATTATGTGTTGAAGTTATGCATGTTTGTAAGGCAGTTTCAGAGAAACTTGGTATTGTTGCTGTTTTTGTTCAATTTATAGAACTACAACGAATTAACCAAATGTTGTCTGTTTATATGAGTTAATCAGGGATTGCGCGTATTGCTTTAAATATATGAAATCATTTATTTCAAGCAATTTTTAATTTTATTTAATAATTTCGGAAAAATTTAAGCAACTTGACATCAGGACGGACAAGGTGACAGCTGTTTCGATTATACCTTGTAAATCCCTTCAAAACATTTTCTCCCGGGAGTGGGATTTGAACCCGCACTCCCCTGATAGTTGACATGGTTACAAACGCATTCAGCTACGGCATGCCTTAGTTGTTGTAAAGTTTTTCCCAATTGCCTTCTTTTGCATATATTAATCTTCTACACATCACATACTTCGTATGTAATTATGTGTTGAAGTTATGCATGTTTGTAAGGCGGTTTCAGAGAGACTTGGTATTGTTGCTGTTTTTGTTCAATTTATAGAACTACAACGAATTAACCAAATGTTGTCTGTTTATATGAGTTAATCGGGGATTGCGTGTATTGCTTTAAATGTATGAAAACATTTATTTCAAGCAGTTTTTAATTTTATAATTTTATAATCATTTTATAAACATCAGGACGGGCAAGGCGACAGCTGTTTCGATTATACCTTGTAAATTTCTTCTCCCGGGAGTGGGATTCGAACCCGCAATACTACGATAGTTGAAATGGTTACAAACGCATTCAGCTACGTCATGCCTTAGTTGTTGTAAAGTTTTTCCCAATTGCCTTCTTTTGCATATTGTTGCTGTGTTTGTTCTATTTATACAACTACAAAGAATTAACCAAATGTTGTCTGTTTGTATGAGTTAATCGGGGACTGCCCGTATTGCTTTAAATGTAAGAAAACATTTTTTTCAAGCAGTTTTCAATTTTATAATTTTATAATCATTTTATAAACATCAGGACGGACAAGGCGACAGCTGTTTCGATTATACCTTGTAAATCTCTTCTCCCGGGAGTGGGATTCGAACCCGCAATACTACGATAGTTGAAATGGTTACAAACGCATTCAGCTACGTCATGCCTTAGTTGTTGTAAAGTTTTTCCCAATTGCCTTCTTTTGCATATTGTTGCTGTTTTTGTTCTATTTATACAACTACAAAGAATTAACCAAATGTTGTCTCTTTGTATGAGTTAATCGGGGACTGCCCGTATTGCTTTAAATGTAAGAAAACATTTATTTCAAGCAGTTTTCAATTTTATAATTTTATAATCATTTTATAAACATCAGGACGGACAAGGCGACAGCTGTTTCGATTATACCTTGTAAATCTCTTCTCCCGGGAGTGGGATTCGAACCCGCACTCCTCCGATAATTGAAATGGTTACACACGCACTCAGCTACGTCATTCCTTAGTTGTTGTAAAGTTTTTCCCAATTGCCTTTTATGCATATATTAATCTTCTACACATCACATACTTCGTATTTAATTATGTGTTGACGTTATGCATGTTTGTAAGGCGGTTTCAGAGAAACTTGGTATTGTTGTTGTTTTTCTTCTATTTATAGAACTACAACGAATTAACCAAATGTTGTCTGTTTGTATGAATTAATCGGGGATTGCCGGTATTGCTTTAAATGTATAAAAATATTTATTTCAAGCAATTTTTAATTTTATAATTTTATTTAATAATTTGGGAAAAATTTAAAAAACGTGACATCAGGAAGGACAAGGCGACAGCTGTATCGATTATACCTCGTAAATCTCTTCAAAGGCTTTTCTCTCGAGAGTGGGATTTGAACCCGCACTCCTCCGATAGTTGACATGGTTTCAAACGCATTCAGCTACGTCATGCCTTAGTTGTTGTAAAGTTTTCCCAATTGCCTTCTTTGCATATATTAATCTTGTACACGTCACATACTTCGTATGTAATTATGTGTTGAAGTTATGAATGTATGTAAGGCGGTTTCAGAGAAACTTGGTATTGTTGCTGTTTTTGTTCTATTTATAGAATTACAACGAATTAACCAAATGTTGTCTGTTTGTTCGAGTTAATCGGGGATTGCCCGTATTGTTTTAAATGTATGAAAACATTTATTTCAAGCAATTTTTAATTTTATAATTTAGTTAATAATTTGGGGAAATTTTAAACAACGTGACATCAAGACGGACAAGGCGACAGCTGTTTCGATTATACCTTGTAAATTTCTTCAAAGCCTTTTCTCCCGGGAGTGGGATTCGAACCCGCACTCCTACGATAGTTGAAATGGTTACAAGCGCATTCAGCTACGTCATGCCTTAGTTGTTGTAAAGTTTTTCCCAATTGCCTTCTTTTGCATATATTAATCTTGTATACATCACATACTTCGTATGTAATTATGTGTTGAAGTTATGAATGTTTGTAAGGCTGTTTCAGAGAAACTTGGTATTGTTCCTGTTTTTGTTCTATTTATAGAACTACAACGAATTAACCAAATGTTGCCTGTTTGTATGAGTTAATCTAGGATTGCCCGTATTGCTTTAAATGTATGAAAACATTTATTTCAATCAATTTTTAATTTTATTATTTAGTTAATAATTTGGGAAAATTTTAAACAACTTGACATCAGGACGGACAAGGCGACAGCTGTTTCAATTATATTGGTATTGTTGCTGCTTTTGTTCTATTTACAGAACTGCAACGAATTAACCAAATGTCTGTTTGTATGAGTTATTCGGGATTGCCCGTATTGCTTCCAATATATGAAAACATTTATATCAAGAAATTTTTAATTTTATAATGTAGTTAATAATTTGGGGAAATTTTAAACAACGTGACATCAAGACGGACAAGGCGACAGCTGTTTCGATTATACCTTGTAAATTTCTTCAAAGCCTTTTCTCCCGGGAGTGGGATTCGAACCCGCACTCCTACGATAGTTGAAATGGTTACAAGCGCATTCAGCTACGTCATGCCTTAGTTGTTGTAAAGTTTTTCCCAATTGCCTTTTTTGCATATATTAATCTTCTACACATCACATACTTCGTATATAATTTTTTGTTGAAGTTATGCATGTTTGTAAGGCGGTTTCAGAGAAACTTGGTATTGTTGCTGTTTTGTTCTATTTATAGAACTACAACGAATTAATCAAATGTTGTCTGTTTGTATGAGTTAATCTGGGATTGCCCGTATTGCTTTAAATGTATGAAAGCATTTATTTCAAGCAATTTTTTCATTTATAATTAAGTTAATAATTTGGGAAAATTTTAAACAACGTGACATCAGGACGGACAAGGCTACAGCTGTTTCGATTGTACCTTGTAAATCACTTCAAAGCCTCTTCTCCCGGGAGTGGGATTCGAACCCGCACTCCTCCGATAGTTGACATGGTAATAAATGCATTTAGCTACGTCATGCCTTACTTGTTGTAAAGTTTTTCCAATTGCCTTCTTTTGCATATATTAATCTTCTACACATCACATACTTTGTATGTAATTATGTGTTGAAGTTATGCATGTTTGTAAGGCAGTTTCAGAGAAACTTGGTATTGTTGCTGTTTTTTTCTATTTATAGAACTACAAAAAATTTACCAAATGTTGTCTGTTTGTATGAGTTAATCGGGGATTGCCCGTATTGCTTTAAATATATGAAAACATTTATTTCAAGCAATTTTTAATTTTATAATTTTATTTAATAATTTCGGAAAAATTTAAGCAACTTGACATCAGGACAGACAAGGTGACAGCTGTTTCGATTATACCTTGTAAATCCCTTCAAAACATTTTCTCCCGGGAGTGGCATTCAAACTCGCACTCCTACAATAGCTGAAATGGTTACAAACGCATTCGGCTACGTCATGCCTTAGTTGTTGCAAAGTTTTTCCCAATTGCCTTCTTTTGCATACATTAATCTTCTACAAATAACATACTTCGTATGTAATTATGTGTTGAAGTTATGCATGTTTGTAAGGCGGTTTCAGAGAAACTTGGTATTATTGCTGTTTATTTATAGAATTACAACGAATTAACCATATGTTGTCTGTTTGTATGAGTTAATCGGGGATACGGGCATTGCTTTAAATGTATGAAAACATTTATTTCAAGCAATTTTTAATTTTATAACTTAGTTAATAATTTGGAAATATTTTAAGCAACGTGACATCAGGACGGACAAGGCGACAGCTGTTTCGATTATATTGGTATTGTTGCTGCTTTTGTTCTATTTACAGAACTGCAACGAATTAACCAAATGTCTGTTTGTATGAGTTAATCGGGATTGCCCGTATTGCTTCCAATATATGAAAACATTTATATCAAGAAATTTTTAATTTTATAATTTAGTTAATAATTTGGGGAAATTTTAAACAACGTGACATCAAGACGGACAAGGCGACAGCTGTTTCGATTATAACTTGTAAATCTCTTCAAAGCCTTTTCTCCCGGGAGTGCGATTCAAACCTGCACTCCTACGATAGCTGAAATGGTTACAAACGCATTCGGCTACGTCATTCCTTAGTTGTTGTAAAGTTTTTCCCAATTGCCTTTTTTGCATATATTAATCTTCTAAACATCACATACTTCATATGTAATTATGTGTTGAAGTTATGCATGTTTGTAAGGCAGTTTCAGAGAAACTTGGTATTGTTGCTGTTTATTTATAGAACTACAACGAACTAACCATATGTTGTCTGTTTGTATGAGTTAATCGGGGATACGGGCATTGCTTTAAATGTATGAAAACATTTATTTCAAGCAATTTTTAATTTTATAACATAGTTAATAATTTGGGAAAATTTTAAGCAACGTGACATCAGGACGGACAAGGCTACAGCTGTTTCGATTATACCTTGTAAATCTCTTCATAGCCTTTTCTCCCGGTAGTGGGATTTGAACCCGCACTCCTACGATATTTGAAATGGTACAAACGCATTCAGCTACGTCTTGCCTTAGTTGTTGTAAAGTTTTTCCCAATTGCCTTCTTTTGCACATATTAATCTTCTACATATCACATACTTCGTATGTAATTATGTGTTGAAGTTATGCATGTTTGTAAGGCGGTTTCAGAGAAACATGGTATTGTTGCTGTTTTTGTTCTATTTATGTAATTACAACGAATTAAGCAAATGTTGTCTGTTTGTATGAGTTAATCGGGGATTGACCGTGTTGCTTTAAATGTATGAAAACATTTATTTCAAGCAATTTTTAATTTTATAATTTAGTTAATAATTTGGGAAAATTTTAAACAACGTGACATCAGGACGGACAAGGCGACAGCTGTTTCGATTATACCTTGTAAATCTCCTCAAAGCCTTTTCTCCCGGGAGTGGAATACGTACCCGCACTCCTACGATATTTGAAATGGTTACAAACGCATTCAGCTACGTCATGCCTTAGTTGTTGTAAAGTTTTTCCCAATTGCCTTTTTTGCATATATTAATCTTCTACACATCACATACTTCGTATATAATTTTGTGTTGAAGTTATGCATGTTTGTAAGGCGGTTTCAGAGAAACTTGGTATTGTTGCTGTTTTTGTTCTATTTATAGAACTACAACGAATTAATCAAATGTTGTCTGTTTGTATGAGTTAATCGGGGATTGCCCGTATTGCTTTAAATGTATGAAAGCATTTATTTCAAGCAATTTTTTCATTTATAATTAAGTTAATAATTTGGGAAAATTTTAAACAACGTGACATCAGGACATACAAGGCTACAGCTGTTTCGATTATACCTTGTAAATCACTTCAAAGCCTCTTCTCCCGGGAATGGGATTCGAACCCGCACTCATCCGATAGTTGACATGGTAACAAATGCATTTAGCTACGTCATGCCTTACTTGTTGTAAAGTTTTTCCAATTGCCTTCTTTTGCATATATTAATCTTCTACACATCACATACTTCGTATGTAATTATGTGTTGAAGTTATGCATGTTTGTAAGGCAGTTTCAGAGAAACTTGGTATTGTTGCTGTTTTTTTCTATTTATAGAACTACAAAAAATTTACCAAATGTTGTCTGTTTGTATGAGTTAATCGGGGATTGCCCGTATTGCTTTAAATATATGAAAACATTTATTTCAAGCAATTTTTAATTTTATAATTTTATTTAATAATTTCGGAAAAATCTAAGCAACTTGACATCAGGACGGACAAGGTTACAGTTGTTTCGATTATACCTTGTAAATCCCTTCAAAACATTTTCTCCGGGGAGTGGGATTTGAACCCGCACTCCCGTGATAGTTGACATGGTTACAAACGCATTCAGCTACGGCATGCCTTAGTTGTTGTAAAGTTTTTCTTAATTGCCTTCTTTTGCATATATTAATCTTCTACACATCACATACTTCGTATGTAATTATGTGTTGAAGTTATGCATGTTTGTAAGGCGGTTTCAGAGAGACTTGGTATTGTTGCTGTTTTTGTTCAATTTATAGAACTACAACGAATTAACCAAATGTTGTCTGTTTATATGAGTTAATCGGGGATTGCCCGTATTGCTTTAAATGTATGAAAACATTTATTTCAAGCAGTTTTTAATTTTATAATTTTATAATCATTTTATAAACATCAGGACGGACAAGGCGACAGCTGTTTCGATTATACCTTGTAAATTTCTTCAAAGCCTTTTCTCCTAATTTGGAAAAATTTTAAACAACGCCACATCAGGACGGACAAGGCGACAGCTGTTTCGATTATACCTTGTAAATCTCTTCTCCCGGGAGTTGGATTCGACCCCGCACTCCTACGATAGTTGAAATGGTTACAAACGCATTCAGCTACGTCATGCCTTAGTTGTTGCAAAGTTTTTCCCAATTGCCTTCTTTTGCATATATTAATCTTCTACGCATCACATAGTTCGTATGTAATTATGTGTTGAAGTTATGCATGTTTGTAGGGCGGTTTCAGAGAAACTTGGTAATGTTGCTGTTTTTGTTCTATTTATAGAACTACAACGAATTAACCAAATGTTGTCTGTTTGTATGAGTTGATCGGGGATTGCCCGTATTGCTTTAAATGTATGAAAACATTAATTCAAGTTGTTTTTAATTTTATAATTTTATAATCATTTTATAAACATCAGGACGGACAAGGCGACAGCTGTTTCGATTATACCTTGTAAATTTCTTCAAAGCCTTTTCTCCCGGGAGTGGGATTCGAACCCGCACTCCTACGATAGTTGAAATGGTTACAAGCGCATTCAGCTACGTCATGCCTTAGTTGTTGTAAAGTTTTCCCAATTGCCTTCTTTTGCATATACTAATCATCTACACATCACATACTTCGTATGTAATTATGTGTTGAAGTTGTGCATGTATGTAAGGCGGTTTCAGAGAAACTTGGTGTTGCTGTTTTTATTCTATTTATAGAACTACAACGAATTAACCAAATGTTGTCTGTTTGTATGAGTTAATCGGGGATTGCCCGTATTGTTTTAAATGTATGAAAACATTTATTTCAAGCAATTTTTAATTTTATAATGTAGTTAATAATTTGGGAAAATATTAAACAACATGACATCAGGACGGACAAGGCGACAGCTGTTTCGATTATACCTTGTAAATCTCTTCAAAGCCTTTTTTACCGGGAGTGGGATTCAAACCCGCACTCCTACGATAGCTGAAATGGTTACAAACGCATTCGGCTACGTCATGCCTTAGTTGTTGTAAAGTTTTTCCCAATTGCCTTTTTTGCATATATTTATCTTCTACACATCACACTTCGTATGTAATTATGTGTTGAAGTTATGCATGTTTGTAAGGCGGTTTCAGAGAAACTTGGTATTGTTGCTGAGTTTGCTCTATTTACAGAACTGCAACGAATTAACCAAATGTCTGTTTGTATGAGTTAATCGGGGATTGCCCGTATTGCTTTCAATGTATGAAAACATTTATATCAAGAAATTTTTAATTTTATAATTTAGTTAATAATTTGGGAAAACTTTAAACAACGTGGCATCAGGACCGACAAGGCGACAGCTGTTTCGATTATACGTTGTAAATCTCTTCAAAGCCTTTTCTACTGGGAGTGGGATTCAAACCCGCACTCCTACGATAGCTGAAATGGTTACAAACGCATTCGGCTACGTCATGCCTTAGTTGTTGTAAAGTTTTTCCCAATTGCCTTTTTTGCATATATTAATCTTCTAAACATCAAATACTTCGTATGTAATTATGTGTTGAAGTTATTCATGTTTGTAAGGCAGTTTCAGAGAAACTTGGTATTGTTGCTGTTTATTTATAGAACTACAACGAATTAACCATATGTTGTCTGTTTGTATGAGTTAATCGGGGATTGCCCTTATTGATTTAAATGTATGAAAACATTTATTTCAAGCAATTTTTAATTTTGTAACTTAGTTAATAATTTGGGAAAATTTTAAACAACGGGACATCAGGACGGACAAGGCGACAGCTGTTTCGATTATACCTTGTAATTGTAATTATGTGTTGAAGTTATGCATGTTTGTAAGGCGGTTTCAGAGAAACTTGGTATTGTTGCTGAGTTTGCTCTATTTACAGAACTGCAACGAATTAACCAAATGTCTGTTTGAATGAGTTAATCGGGGATTGCCCGTATTGCTTTCAATGTATGAAAACATTTATATCAAGAAATTTTTAATTTTATAATTTAGTTAATAATTTGGGAAAACTTTAAACAACGTGGCATCAGGACCGACAAGGCGACAGCTGTTTCGATTATACGTTGTAAATCTCTTCAAAGCCTTTTCTACTGGGAGTGGGATTCGAGCCCGCACTCCTACGATAGTTGAAATGGTTACAAACGCATTCAGCAACGTCATGCCTTAGTTGTTGTGAAGTTTTTCCCAATTGCCTTCGTTTGCATATATTAATCTTCTACACATCACATACTTCGTATGTAATTATGTGTTGAAGTTATGCATGTGTGTTAGGCGGTTTCAGAGAAACTTGGTATTTTTGCTGTTTTTGTTCTATTTATAGAACTACAACGAATTAACCAAACGTTGTCTGTTTGTATGAGTTAATCGGGGATTGCCCGTATTGCTTTAAATGTATGAAAACATTTATTTCAAGCAATTTTTAATTTTATAATTAAGTTAATAATTTGGGAAAATTTTAATAAACGGGACATCAGGACGGACAAGGCGACAGCTGTTTCGATTATACCTTGTAAATCTCTTCAAAGCCATTTCTCCCGGGAGTGGAATTCGAACCCGCATTCCTACGATTTTTGAAATGGTTAAAAACGCATTCAGCTACGTCATGCCTTAGTTGTTGCAAAGTTTTTCCCAATTGCCTTCTTTTGCATATATTAATATTCTACACATCACATACTTCGTATGTAATTATGTGTTGAAGTTATGCATGTTTGTAAGGCGGTTTCAGAGAAACTTGGTATTGTTGCTGTTTTTGTTCTATTTATAAAACTACAACGAATTAACCAAATGTTGTCTGTTTGTATGAGTTAATCGGGGATTGCCCGTATTGCTTTAAATGTATGAAAACATTTATTTCAAGCAATTTTTAATTTTATAATTTTATTTTATATTTTAAGAAAAATTTAAACAACGGTACATCAGGACGGACAAGGCGACATCTGTTTCGATTATACCTTGTAAATCTCTTCACAGCCTTTTCTCCCGGTAGTGGGATTTGAACCCGCACTCCTACGATATTTGATATGGTTACAAAGGCATTCAGCTACGCCATGCCTTAGTTGTTGTAAAGTTTTTCCCAATTGCCTTCTTTTGCACATATTAATTTTCTACATATCACATACTTCGTATGTAATTATGTGTTAAGTTATGCATGTTTGTAAGGCCGTTTCAGAGAAACTTGGTATTGTTGCTGTTTTTGTTCTATTTATATAATTACAACGAATTAAGCAAATGTGGTCTGTTTGTATGAGTTAATCGGGGATTGCCCGTGTTGCTTTAAATGTATGAAAACATTTATTTCAAGCAATTTTTAATTTTATAATTTAGTTAATAATTTGGGAAAATTTTAAACAACGTGACATCAGGACGGACAAGGCGACAGCTGTTTCGATTATACCTTGTAAATCAATTCAAAGCCTCTTCTCCCGGGAGTGGGATTCGAACCCGCACTCCTCCGATAGTCGACATGGTGACAAATGCATTCAGCTACGTCATGTCTTAGTTGTTGTAAAGTTGTTCCCAATTGCCTTCTTTTGAATATATTAATCTTCTATACATCACATACTTCGTATGTAATTATGTGTTGAAGTTATGCATGTTTGCGAGGCGGTGTCAGAGAAACTTGGTATTGCTGCTGTTTTTTTTTCTATTTATAGAACTACAACAAATTAACCAAATGTTGTCTGTTTGTATGAGTTAATCGGGGATTGTCCGTATTGCTTTAAATGTATGAAAACATTTATTTCAAGCAATTTTTAATTTTATAATTTTATTTAATAATTTCGGAAAAATTTAAGCAACGTGGCATCAGTACGGACAAGGTGACAGCTATTTGGATTATACCTTGTAAATCCCTTCAACACATTTTCTACCGGGAGTGGGACTTGAACCCGCACTCCTCCGATAGTTGACATGGTTACAAACGCATTCAGCTACGGCATGCCTTAGTTGTTGTAAAGTTTTTCCCAATTGCCTTCTTTTGCACATACTAATCTTCTACGTATCACATACTTCGTATGTAATTATGTGTTGAGGTTATGCATGTTTGTAAGGCGGTTTCAGAGAAACTTGGTATTGTTGCTGTTTTTGTTCTATTTATAGGACTACAACGAATTAAACAAATGTTGTCTGTTTGTATGAGTTAATCGGGGATTGCCCGTATTGCTTTAAATGTATGAAAACATTTATTTCAACCAATTTTTAATTTTATAATTAAGTTAATAATTTGGGAAAATTTTAAACAACGGGACATCAGGACGGACAAGGCGACAGCTGTTTCGATTATACCTTGCAAATCTCTTCAAAGGCATTTCTCCCGGGTGTGGAATTCGAACCCGCACTCCAACGATTTTTGAAATGGTTAAAAACGCATTCAGCTACGTCATGCCTTAGTTGTTGTAAAGTTTTTCCCAATTGCCTTCTTTTGCATATATTAATCTTCTACACATCACATACTTCGTATGTAATTATTTGTTGAAGTTATGCATGTTTGTAAGGCGTTATCAGAGAAACTTGGTATTGTTGCTGTTTTTGGTTCTATTTATAGTAGTACAACGAATTAACCAAACGTTGTATGTTTGTATGAGTTAATCGGGGATTGCCCGTATTGCTTTAAATATATAAAAGCATTTATTTGAAGCAATTTTTTAATTTATAATTAAGATAATAATTTGGGAAAATTTTAAACAGCCTGACATCTGGACGGACAAGGCGACAGCTGTTTCGATTATACCTTGTAAATCTCTTCAAAACCTCTTCTCCCGGGAGTGGGATTCGAACCCGCACTCCTCCGATACTTGACATGGTTACAAACGCATTCAGCTACGTCATGCCTTAGTTTTAAATATATTCCCAATTGCCTTATTTTGCATATATTAATCTTCTACGCATCACATACTTCGTATGTAATTATTTGTTGAAGTTATGCATGTTTGTAAGGCGTTATCAGAGAAACTTGGTATTGTTGCTGTTTTTGTTCTATTTATAGAACTACAATTAACCAAATGTTGTCTGTTTGTATGAGTTAATCGGGGATTGCCCGTATTGCTTTAAATGTATGAAAACATTTATTTCAAGCAATTTTTAATTTTATAATTTTATTTAATAATTTGGGAAAAATTTAAACAACGTGGCATCAGGACGGACAAGGTGACAGCTATTTCGAATATACCTTGTAAATCTCTTCAAAGAATTTTCTCCCGGGATTGGGATTTGAACCCGCACTCCTCCAATAGTTGACATGGTTACAAACGCATCCAGCTACGTCATGCCTTAATTGTTGTAAAGTTTTTCCCAATTGCCTTCTTCTGCATATATTAATCTTCTTCACATCACATACTTCGTATGTAATTATGTGTTGAAGTTATGCATGTTTGTAAGGCGGTTTCAGAGAAACTTGGTATTGTTGCTGTTTTTGTTCTATTTATAGAACTACAACGAATTAACCAAATGTTGTCTGTTGGTATAAGTTAATCGGGGATTGCCCGTATTGCTTTAAATGTATGAAAACATTTATTTCAAGCAATTTTTAATTTAATATTTTATTTAATAATTTGGGAAAAATTTAAACAACGGGACATCAGGACGGACAAGGCGACAGCTGTTTCGATTATACCTTGTATATCTCTTCATAGCCTTTTCTCCCGGTAGTGGGATTTGAACCCGCACTCCTACGATATTTGAAATGGTTACAAACGCATTCAGCTACGTCATGCCTTAGTTGTTGTAAAGTTTTTCCCAATTGCTTTCTTTTGCACATATTAATCTTCTACATATTGCATACTTCGTATGTAATTATGTGTTGAAATTATGCATGTTTGTAAGGCGGTTTCAGAGAAATTTGGTATTGTTGCTGTTTTTGTTCTATTTATAGAACTACAACGAATTAAGCAAATGTGGTCTGTTTGTATGAGTTAATCGGGGATTGCCCGTGTTGCTATAAATGTATGAAAACATTTATTTCAAGCAATTTTAAATTTTATAATTTAGTTAATAATTTTTGAAAATTTTAAACAACGTGACATCAGGACGGACAAGGCGACAGCTGTTTCGATTATACCTTGTAAATCTCTTCCAAGCCTTTTCTCCCGGGAGTGGAATTCGAACCCGCAGTCCTACGATATTTGAAATGGTTACAAACGCATTCAGATACGTCATGCCTTAGTTGTTGTAAAGTTTTTCCCAATTGCCTTTTTTGCATATATTAATCTTCTACACATCACATACTTCGTATATAATTTTGTGTTGAAGTTATGCATGTTTGTAAGGCGGTTTCAGAGAAACTTGGTATTGTTGCTGTTTTTGTTCTATTTATAGAACTACAACGAATTAACCCAATGTTGTCTGTTTGTATGAGTTAATCGGGATTGGCCGTATTGCTTTAAATGTATGAAAACATTTATTTCAAGCAATTTTTAATTTTATTATTTTATTTAATAATTTGGGAAAAATTTAAGCAACGTGACATCAGGACGGACAAGGCGACAGCTGTTTCGATTATACCTTGTAAATCTCTTCAAAGCCTTTTCTCCCGGGAGTGGGATTTGAACCTGCATTCCTCCGATAGTTGACATGGTAACAAACGCATCCAGCTACGTCATGCCTTAGTTGTTGTAAAGTTTTTCCCAATTGCCTTCTTTTGCTTATATTAATCTTCTACACATCGCATACTTGGTATGTAATTATGTATTGAAATTATGCATGTTTTTAAGGCGGTTTCAGAGAAACTTGGTATTGTTGCTGTTTTTGTTCTATTTATAGAACTACAACGAACTAATCAAGTGTTCTCTGTTTGTATGAGTTAATCGGGGATTGCCCGTATTGCTTTAAATGTATGAAAGCATTTATTTGAAGCAATTTTTTAATTTATAATTAAGTTAATAATTTGGGAAAATTTTAAACAACGTGACATCAGGACGGACAAGGCGACAGCTGTTTCGATTATACCTTGTAAATCACTTCAAAGCCTCTTCTCCCGGGAGTGGGATTCGAACCCGCACTCTTCCGATAGTTGACATGTTGACAAATGCATTTAGCTACGTCATGCCTTAGTTGTTGTAAAGTTTTTCCCAATTGCCTTCTTTTGCATATATTAATCTTCTACACATCACATATTTCGTATGTAATTATGTGTTGAAGTTATGCATGTTTGTAAGGCGGTTTCAGAGAAACTTGGTTTGTTGCTGTTTTTTTTTATTTATAGAACTACAACGAATTAACCAAATGTTGTCTGTTTGTATGAGTTAATCGGGGATTGCCCGTATAGCTTTAAATGTATGAAGACATTTATTTCAAGCAATTTTTAATTTTATGATTTTATTTAATAATTTCGGAAAAATTTAAGCAACGTGATACCAGGACGGACAAGGTGACAGCTGTTTCGATTATTCCTTGTAAATCCCTTCAAAACATTTTTTCCCGGGAGTGGGATTTGAACCCGCACTACTCCGATAGTTGACATGGTTATAAACGCATTCAACTACGGCATGCCTTAGTTGTTGTAAAGTTTTCCGAATTGCCTTCTTTTGCATATATTAATCTTCTACACATCACATACTTCTTATGTAATTATGTGTTGAAGTTATGCGTGTTTGTAAGGCGGTTTCAGAGAAACTTGGTATTGTTGCTATTTTTGTTCTATTTATAGAACTACAACGGATTAACCAAATGTTGTCTGTTTGTATGAGTTAATCGGGGATTGCCCGTATTGCTTTAAATGTATGAAAACATTTATTTCAAGCAATTTTTAATTTTATAATTTAGTTAATTATTTGGGAAAATTTTAAACAACGTGACATCAGGACGGACAAGGCGATAGCTGTTTCGATTATACCTTGTAAATCTCTTCAAAGCCTTTTCTCCCGTGAGTGGGATTCGAACCCGCACTCCTGCGATAGTTGAAATGGTTACAAACGCATTCAGCTACGTCATGCCTTAGTTGTTGTAAAGTTTTTACCATTGCTTTCTTTTGCATATATTAATCTTCTACACATCACATTCTTCGTATGTAATTATGTGTTGAAGTTATGCGTGTTTGTAAGGCGGTTTCAGAGAAACTTGGTATTGTTGCTGTTTTTGTTCTATTTATAGAACTACAACAAATTAACCAAATTTTGTATGTTTGTATGAGTTAATCGGGGATTGCGCGTATTGCTTTAAATGTATGAAACCATTTATTTCAATCAATTTTTAATTTTATAATTTAGTTAAAAATTTGGGAAAATTTTAAACAACGTGACATCAGGACGGACAAGGCGACAGCTGATTCGATTATACCTTGTAAATCTCTTCAAAGCCTTTTCTCTCGGGAGTGGGATTCGAACCCGCACTCCTACGATAGTTGAAATGGTTACAAACGCATTCGGCTAGGTCATGCCTTAGTTGTTGTAAAGTTTTTCCCAATTGCCTTTTTTGCATATATTAATCTTCTACACATCACATACTTCGTATGTAATTATGTGCTGAAGTTATGCAGGTTTGTAAGGCGGTTTCAGAGAAACTTGGTATTGTTGCTGTTTTTGTTCCATTAATAGAACTGCAACGAATTAACCAAATGTTGTCTGTTTGTATGAGTTAATCGGGGATTGCCCGTATTGCTTTAAATGTATGAAACAATTTTTTTCAAGCAATTTTTAATTTTATAATTTTATTTAATAATTTGGGAAAAATTTAAACAACATGCCATCAGGACGGACAAGGCGACAGCTGTTTCGATTATACCTTGTAAATCTCTTCAAATCCCTTTCTCCCAGTAGTGGGATTTGAACCTGCACTCCTACGATAGTTGAAATGGTTACAAACGCATTCAGCTACGTCATGCCTTTGTTGTTGTAAAGCTTTTCCCCAATTGCTTTCTTTTGCACATATTAATCTTCTACATATCACATACTTCGAATGTAATTATGTGTTGAAGTTATGCATGTTTGTAAGGCGGTTTCAGAGAAACTTGGTATTGTTGCTGTTTTTGTTCTATTTATAGAACTACAACGAATTAACCAAATGTTGTCTGTTTGTATGAGTTAATCGGGGATTGCCCGTATTGCTTTAAATAGATGAAAACATTTATTTCAAGCAATTTTTTATTTTATAATTTTATTTAACAATTTGGTAAAAATTTAAACAACATGACATCAGGACGGCCAAGGCGACAGCTGTTTCGATTATACCTTGTAAATCTCTTCAAAGCTTTTTCTCCCGGAAGTGGGATTCGAACCCGCACTCCTACGATATTTGAAATTGTTTAGGCCATCAAGCTAAACCCAAGAATGAGCACGGCCAATAGTGACCCAGCCTAATGTAATGCCATCAGCCCGGTTATAGGTAAGATTTTAGTTTCGTTTGTATAACCTAACCTATGTATAATTAATTAACTTGTGAATTAGCTTTTGAATTATATATTGTGAGTTAGCTTTGAAGTGCAAATAATTAAATTGTTAAATTCTTAAATTTAATCTGCGGTGTGTTCTTTTCCTTTTTTCTCTTTTTTCAACGAGCGCAAAAACCCCTTGGGAACTCATTATAGAGCTATCGAAGCCCCAAGAGGTTTTTACATGGTCCTACTACACCGGAATAATTATAGAAACCATTGAATTACCAGCGACCAACTGGATAACCACAGCACACAAAAGCGTTTCAAAAGTCAACCAATAATATAACCACACAAAAGCGTTTCAAAAGCAACCATTAATATAACCACACAAAAGCGTTTCAAAAGCCAGCTGTTAGCAGCACCACACAAAAGCGTTTCCAAAGCTAGCCGTTAGCAGCACCTGAGCGTTTCAGAAGCGACAAGCACTACACCAGCAAACAAACACGAGCGGTCAAACAAAGGCACAAAGGTACGTGGTTTGAGTTCAACTTTTTTTTGTTCTTTGCACTAGTAGGGAAATTACAATTAATTTAACTTCCCGGCGTACCAATATCGCGATTTTCTTAATAAAAACAAATTATACGTATGTGTGGCAATTAAGTTACACAGATTTACATAAAGTCTTTGATTTAGTAGTTTGTTTGCTGTAACGCATATTTTCGAGGAATATCGCAACCAGCTGCACAAAATTCAACATAACCCCACTTTTCACTGTAGTGTGGCAATTTATTTGCAACAACACTTTAACGCACTTTATCGCAAGTCACTGCCAATATTTTAGAACCATTAAACACTTAAGTGTAATAAATTTAGTCAGTTCTTTAAGTTCTGACATAAATCAGCATTACTGCCATTAAATCAAAGTCACTTAACCTTGTCTTCTTATACACACAACACTAACACTGCGGTGAGATTGGTGACAAGAGTGTTCGCATAAAGCATATTTAGCTGAAAAATTAAAGGCAATATACACAGAGAATAATTTGCGTGTTTACCCCTTGGCGACAATCCATTATATTGGGCATATATCCACTAGCTACATCGTCCTATCTTAAGCTGACGTGCCTTCGTGAGCTACCCTATTAACAAGTTAGATCCATTTTGCCCTTAATCTCAGTACTGATATCATGTCGAAAGCGATGGAAAATTACATCAGGATGGCTGATGAAGTCATAGAGTTTGAAGCTGATTTCAACATCACACCCGACTCCGAGCATACCAAGTATACTCTGGCTATCCAGCAAGAAGAGTTAAAGGCAAAGTGGAAAAAAGCAAAAACAGCCCATGACGAAATATTAGCTGGGGACACTCTAGAGGGAAAAATATATCAGCTGTTAAGATAAAACACAAAAGTACTTACGCAGTCTACTTGCGTTGCATGTCAAACATATCAACGCGACAGGCCACATTCAACAAACCCGACCCTAAGCCCGAAGAACAGCACGAACGGGATACAAATATGCGTCTACCCCCGTGTGACACTGATGTGTTTAAAGGAGATTACTTATCTTGGCCTACATTCAGAGACCTCTTTACGGCCATATATATTTTAAATAAGCGACTCACCCCGGTAGAGAGATTGTACCACTTGATACAAAAGACCCAGGGTGAGGCTAAAGAGATAGTGCAAAAGTGCCCACTCACAAACGAAGGCTTCGGTATAGCGTGGCAAGATACGTAGTAGACAGATACGAAAACAAACGCATACTAGTGAATACTCAGCTGAAGACACTGTTCAGCTTAGAGGCGGTCGAAAAGGAATGCGGCACTTCAATTAAAAAGATGCAGCGAGACATCAACAACTGTATCGCCTCCTTAAAGACACACCAAATCGATGTGTCAAATTGGGATGCGATTATAACTTATTTGTGCTCAACGAAATTACCAAAAAGCACACTAGCCTTATGGGAGCAAACGGTTCAAAATAAAACAGAAATATCCAAGTGGGAAGACATGGATAAATTCTTACAGAACCGTTCCAGACACTTGAGACAGTCTCTGGTATAACTGAGGATAGCCTGGAAACCAAGAACCCGAAAACCCATAATGGTAGACAATCCACTGAAAACTCTCACAGAAAGCTAGGTGCTTTTAAGACGAGTGTAACCAAAGGTGCGTGCAAGATGTGTAAATCCACTGAGCACAAACTACAACATTGCCAACGGTTCCGCACATTGGCGGTTTCCAATAGTACCACCTTCATTAAAAACAAGAAAGGGTGTATTAACTGCGTATCCTCAGGACATACTGTGTCTAGGTGTTCAAGCTCCTACAATTGTGCCACCTGCAAGCAAAGACACAATACGCTCCTACATATTCAGGCAACGGACAGCAACTAAAACGCAAACAGCAATAACACCCACCCTGGCCCATTAGCCCAAGCGCAACAAAGGCGCACCTATTCCAATAATCAAAGCACTGGAAATAACCAAAGCAATGGAAATAACCACTTCAAGGCCTGCTTTAAAAACACAAGTAAAGGGGTTTTACTAGGTACGGCCCGCATCAATATGTTCTACAACAACACCAACTTCTCCGCGCGGGCACTTATAGATTCGGGGTCAGAATGTACTTTCATAACTGAAAGACTTAAACGTCGCATAAACTTGCCATCTCAGCGGATGTCTGCGTATGTTTCAGGCATCACCAATCAAGTGTCAGCACAAGTAAAGGAGGCGTGTCATATACAACTGCGGTCTCCAATTCATCCGACAATAAACATTGCCACCACCGCGCTTGTACTGCCGCAACTAACTGGCAATCTGCCAACATGCAAGGTGGATGCCATGGCCATGCAGGCCTTCCCGAACCTAGTATTAGCTGACAAACGTTTTTTTTGTCAATGAGCAAGTCGACCTGATATTAGGAGGCGACATTTATGCACAGGTGATGTTAGGGGGAATAAAAAAAGAAGTGTTAGGAACACTGCTAGCCCAAGAGACGGTATTCGGCTGGATATTGACCGGCCAAACCGAAACAATCTCACCCAGCGAGAAATATGTGTCCTTTGTCAGTGAAGTGCAATTAGACAGAGAGCTACGATCATTTTGGGAACCAGAGGAAGTCCCCAAGGACAAAACGTACAACCATGATGACAAGTATTGTGAAGAATTGTATAAGAACACAACGATTCGAAATGATAAGGGTAAATATATTGTATCCTTGCCTTTTAAACAGGAATTTCCAAAATATAAACAATTAGGTCCCTCATTAACAATTGCGTGTTCACAATTTTTCCGAATGGAAACGCGTTTAGCTAAAGACCCACCATTACAGTCAGAATACAACAGGGTCTTAGCAGAGTATGAAACCTTGGAGCATATGTCCCGGGTACCAACACACATCCCCGCTGAAGACTGTGATACCTATTTTTTACCACATCATGCCGTCAAAAAGGAAGAAAGCACAACAACCAAAGTGAGAGTGGTGTTCAATGCGTCATCATCAACTGCAAACGGAGTCAGCCTCAACGACATCCTCCATCCGGGGCCATTTCTACAGAATGATTTAACCATTCTCATATTAAGGTGGCGTTTCTTAAATATGTCTTCAACAGCGACATAAAGAAAATATACAGACAGATTCTGTTGCACGATGATCACACTAAGTATCAACGGATTGTATTTCGAACAGAAAGTACGCAGCCTATACAACTATATGAGTTGAAAACGGTCACCTTCTTAGTTAACTGTGCACCGTACCTTGCAATACGACCACTGCTCCAGTTAGCGGACGACGTGGAGCACAGCCACCCTATAACATCAGATATACTACGAAATGCAATGTACGTTGACGACGTGCTAGCAGGTCACACTATTACCGACACCATTAAAGCAATGGATCAAATAACTACAGCCCTGGGGACAGCAGGATTCTCGCTGAGGAAATGGACCGCCAACTCGAACAAACTACTTAAAGGCCTACCAAAGGCTCACCTCCTAAACGAAGATTTCCTAGACTTCGAAGATACCAATATGGTTAAAGCACTTGGCATCAGGTGGAACGCCCACTCAAATACCTTTAACTTCAAAACGAAACCCATAGAGGAACAGTCTAGCTTTACAAAACGGAAAATTCTGTCGGCGATAGCAAAATTATTTGACCCATTAGGGTGGCTGGCACCATTCGTGGTTACCGCCAAAATGTTGATGCAAGGCATCTGGTTAGAGGAAACAGGATGGGATGAAACCGTGTCACCAGTCTCGCTGGATCGGTGGCAAAGTTTCATTGAAAGTTACCATCACATAGAAAAAATTAAGATCCCACGCTGGGTACACTTTTCACCAACAGCCACAGTGGAGATCCACGGATTCTGTGACGCGTCAGAAAAAGCATACGCAGCCACCGTTTACCTGCGCGTCAATATTAATGAGCAAGTATTTGTGAGCCTGCTATTAGCCAAATCAAGAGTCGCGCCCGTAAAAACTATCTCCTTACCAAGGCTAGAACTTTGTGGAGCAGTTCTCCTTGCAGAAACCTTAGAATCTATCAACAAGAACCTTAATTTAGGCAAACATAAAACCTTATCATGGACTGACTCAACTATTGTCTTAGCTTGGTTACGGAAACCTCGGTGTTCATGGTCAACCTTCATGGCCCACCGTGTGACAAAGATAATAGACCAAGTTGGGAACACGGACTGGCGACACGTGGACTTAGCGTCAAACCCTGCAGACTTAGCCACTAGAGGGATATTAGCGCAAGAGCTAGTAAACAATTCCTTGTGGTGGGAAGGCCAATCTTGGCTGCAGCAAGATGGCAAAGAATGGCCAAACCAGGAAATAAACTACACCACAACCATGGAAGAAAAAAGGTTACAAGTCCACACAACCTCGGTTAACCATAAAGACGAAGATCTTGTAGACAGGTTTTCCGACCTTTCCCGGGCTTTAAAAGCTGTGTCCTACGTCCTACGGTTCTACAAAAGGACTCATCTCAAAACCTCCTTCAATGAAACATCACTGACGATTTCACCCATTGAGATCAAAGCAACGATGTGTCGACTGATCGTCAATGCCCAACGAAACCATTATGCGGAAGAGTACAGAACACTCAAAGAAAAAGGGTCAATCAAGCCAAAGAGCGATTTACAATCCTTGCACCCATTACTCGATGAGGACGAGACAATCAGAGTCGGGGGGCGGCTCGCGGCGTCCAAGGACCTCTCGTATAACGAACGCCACCCCATAATTCTGCCCTATCATAGTGGACTGTCTCGTCTCATCACACGATTTGTCCATAAAATCTCGTTACATGGGGGGAATCAGCTTATGCTGCGCCTGATCCGAACACAGTACTGGATACCTCGCGTGAAAAATATGATAAGATCAGAAATTCACAAGTGCAAGGTATGCGCAGTGCATAGGAAACAGGCGCAAACACAATTGATGGGCATTCTACCGACCGAGCGAACCACCTATACCCGGGCATTCACTAACACCGGGGTAGATTTTGCCGGCCCCTTTGAAATAAAGAATTATCAAGGGCGAGGCTGTCGCGTGTCCAAGGGATATGTCTGCCTCTTTGTGTGTTTCTCCACTAAGGCCATCCACTTGGAAGCGACTACCGATCTGAGCACCCGGTCATTCTTGGCGGCCTTTGCCAGATTCGTCGCGCGACGAGGCTGCCCGAAGAATGTGTATTCCGACAACGGAACCAATTTTGTCGGGGCATCCAGAGCCCTCAAGGCGGAGTTCAAAACCTTCATGGCTGACTCACGCGCCGAGGTAATAACAACCTATACATACCAAAATCTGAACTAGCATTTTATCCCTCCGTCTGCTCCTCACATGGGGGGATTGTGGGAAGCGAGAGTGAAAAGTTTTAAATTTCACTTCAAAAGGGTAGCATCCAACCTAAAGTTTCTTACAATGGAAACTCTGCGTATTCCGTCGGCGAAGCTGTCAACCTCTTTGCTGATTTTTTCGGGGCGAATTTTGAGACTGGGACGTTTCTCACCGAGGAACTAGATACGGAAAATGACACCCCTATTAATTTTGGTCAATTGTCCCTGACTCTTGAAGATGTCATTTGTGGCATCTCGGTGATCAAGTCGTCAGTGCAAATGGATGTAGATGGGTTCTGTTCTTTTTTGTTTAAAAATATTGCAGCAGTTGCGTATCCAATCTTATTAATTTTTAATAAATCTCTCAGGAATGGAGATTTCATAAACGCTTGGAAGGTAACGTCTATTACCCCGATATTCAAGAGTGGTAATAAAAGTAATGTTGTCCTATTTCTAAACTTTCCACTGTCTCGAAATTGTTTGAAATTGTAGTTAAGGATAAAATATTCTTCGCAGTAAAGACCTTGATTTCACCTAATCAGCATGGATTCATGCCTGGCAGATCAACTGTAACTAATCAAGCAGTATTTTCTGAATACTGTATTTCTTCATTTAATAGGAGGGTGCAAGTTGATACTATCTATACCGATTTTTCGAAGGCTTTTGACAAAGTCAACCATTCATTACTAATATCTAAACTTGCTGGCTTCGGCTTCCATTCTAGTATGCTATCTTGGGTGAGATCTTACTTGGCAGATCGTAGCTGTGTTGTTGTGGTAGATGGTATTTCTTCGCGGTCGTTTACTGCCAGTTCTGGTGTACCCCAAGGGAGTGTGTTGGGCCCTTATTATTTGTTATCTTTATTAATGACATACGTCATTGTTTCAGTTATGCTGAATTCTTATTGTTTGCTGATGACTTGAAAATTTTTGCAGCAATCACGACTCAATCTGAGTCCACTATGCTCCAAGCTGATCTTGATAACGTAATGGACTGGTGTAAACGGAATCGTCTGCTTTTAAATATAAGTAAATGTTTTAGTATTACCTTTGATAAAACTCGAAATGTTCTTCCTGTTTCTTATCATCTTGGGGACTCTACGCTGAGGGTTGTTGATGAAATATCAGATCTTGGTGTAGTCTTTGATGCGAAGTTTCTATTCCACAGTCAGATTAATTCTGTCATTGCGAAGTCTTATTCCACACTCGCGTTCATTCGCCGTTTCAGTATGGATTTTAGTGATCCTTATACTTTAAAACTTTTATTTACAACCCTAGTGCGGTCTAAACTAGAATATGCTGCTTTCATTTGGAGGCCATGCCTGCCATATAGACCGACTTGAGCGTATTCAAAAAATATTTTTGCGATTTGCCCTCCGGTCTTTGCGTTTTCAGGACCCTGTTCCATCATACAGTTCTAGGTGTCTTTTAATTAACCTTACATCTTTAGTGAGTAGAAGATCAATGCTTTCATTGACATTTTTATATGATATCATCAATGGGACGGTTGACTCGCCCTATCTTTTAGAACGTATACGGTTCAATGTACCATCGTGAACCCTTCGATGTCACGATTTTTTCTGGTTAGATAGATTTAGAACGACTTATGCTTCCAACTCTCCAATTGCTAGGGCAATGAGGGAGTTTAATTTGCTGTATTCTATAGATATTGATTTTGCATTAAATAAATTTAGGTTTAAACTGCTATTGAATGAAATTATTTGAATATTTTATATTTATTAGTGAAGATATATTAGTAAATAGTCTTTAAGGAGGTTCTGATTGTCCTGGACTATAATATGAATAAATAAATAAATAAATAAATAAATAAATAAATAAATAAATAAATACACCTTTGAGGAATTCTCTACCCTGCTTTGCAGGATAGAATCCTGCCTCAACTCCCGCCCCCTAACGCCCCCTTCAAATCAACCGTCCGACCTAGAACCATTAACCCCGGGGCACTTTTTAATAGGGGGACACCTATTAGCATCCCCGGAGCCAGATGCGGACGAAAAGCCCGCATCAATTATTAATCGATGGCAGCGACTAAAAGCCCTACACCACACCTTTTGTCGACGATGGAAGACGGAATACCTCGTCGAACTTCAAAAAAGGAACAAATGGCGCCAACCTAAATCAAAAATTTAGCTTGACAATCTAGTTGTCATAAAAGAAGACAACCTGCAACCCAATGAGTGGAGGCTCGGGAGGGTTATCAACCTCCATCCGGGATCGGATGGACGAGTACGAGTAGTGGATCTCATGACGGCAAAGGGAAAGGTTAAAAGACCCCTCACTAAACTCGTGCTACTCCCATCCAGCGAAGAGGATCAGGGATCCAGAGAGCAGTAACCGAACCCACGATCCAGAACCGAAACATACAACCTACGACACCCCCCCCCCTTTTTTTATTTTTTTTATTTTGCCGAGTCTTTGATGGGCAGCGGTTTGTCAAGCGTCACGATCTGAGACTGCTCAGCTACAGAAGAAATTTCATCAGCCAAGCGTAATACTTAAAGAGAACAGAAGCAAACGTATTATACATTAATTTAGAGAGGTGAGAACAATCTTTTTTATAGAAAAAAGGGAGTCCGAGCTATCAAATGTGTTTGAGTGAGAGTTATAATCTTGGCATAAACGCCGAAAAGGTTCATTTTGTTCGAAATTCGTTCTACATTGTTTCAGCAGAAGAGGTTTGAAGTGTCTCGATGTCCGAGAGGGAACGCAAAAGTTCACTTCATTCAGAAGGAATGGGCTCGAAATTGATCCATTTAAAAGTTTTGTCATAAATATCACACCAAGCATTTCCCTTCGACTAGCAAGAGTTGGAAGATTGATAAGCTTTAATCGATTAGTATAAGGTGGAAGATTAGTTAAAGAGTCCCATTGGAAATTTCTTAAGGCAAATAGTAAAAATTGTTTTTGTATTGATTCGAGACTGTCTGCATGGACTTGATAACGCGGATTCCAAATTATCGAGCCGTATTCTAATATTGGCCTAACTAATGTTGTAAAAAGTGCTTTAGTTATGTAAGGGTCGTTAAATTCTTTTGACCACCGTTTAACAAATGCAAAAACACCTTTGCCTTTATTCACTGTAGCATTAATATGAAGATTGAAACTAAGTTTGGAATCCATCATGACTCCCAAGTCAATAAAATTATTTACAGTTTCTAGACTATAGTTGTTAATTGTATATGAAGCTGGTGGCGAAACTCTCCGAGAAAAACACATGAATTTACATTTTTTGAGATTGAGCGGCATATAATTTACATTGCACCAGGTTACCAAGTGATTTAAATCCATTTGAAGCAAGGAATGTTCCTCAACCGAGGCACATGATTTGAAAAGTTTTACATCGTCTGCGTACATCAAGATTTTTGAGTATTTAATTGTACCAGATATATCGTTTATGAACAACAAGAACAGAATCGGACCAAGATGGCTGCCCTGAGGAACACCAGAAGAAACATTGATGACCCCAGAAAGTGTATTTTTAAAGATTACTTTTTGCGTACGATAACCAAGATACGAAGAAATCCAACATATAAGACGGGGTTGAAAACCGAGTTGACTGAGCTTATGAATAAGTAATGGGTGTGATACTTTGTCGAAAGCTTTACTGAAATCGGTGTAAATTACATCAGTGTAAATCCATTAGAAACGTGGGTGGTAAATTCTAGTAAATTGGTGATAGGTGATTTGCCCTTACAGAACCCATGCTGCGAGCTTGCAATTATGGGGGAAATAGGGAATGTTAGGTGGTGGGTAACAATAGCCTCAAATAACTTTGGGATAGCGGATAACTTTGCTATGCCCCGGTAGTTTTCTATTGAAGACCTGCTTCCATTTTTATGAAGCGGAATAAGAAAAGATTCCTTCCATATTGTTGGGAAAACGCCATAAATTAAAGATAAATTAAATAAATCTGTTATCGGCTGATAGATGTTTGCGGCACATTTTTTAAGAAAGTGTGTCGGGATCCTGTCGGGGCCGTATGAATATGATAGTTTTAAAGTTTTTAAATAAGATAATACATCTTCTGAAGATATAAATGGAGCTCTGATTGAATAACATGAATCAATATGGTATGGGTATTCATTAGGTGGAACGTTGGTCTCAATAGAGTAATTTGATTTGAAAAATTCCGCAAAGAAGTCGGCGATCTCTTGATCATCGCTGGAAATATTATCTTGGAATTACATGGATGATGGAAACCCTTTCACCCTGCGTTTATAGTTTACGAATCCGTAAAATGCCTTCGGGTTGCAAGTTATATTTCTTTTCATTTTACAAAGATAAGCTTTGTAACACTTTTTGTTCAATTGAAAATACTTGCAGCGTAGAATCGAGTACTGTAAGTAATGGTTATGTAAACCCGTCTTTTTGAACAACTTGAAAGATCGAGACTTTTTATTCTTTAAAATTTTCAGCTCTTTAGTGAACCATACTTGGCTTGTATCGGAATGTACACAAATCCGCTTAGGTACGTATTTTTCAAAAAGACAGTAAATGGTATTGTAAAAGTGAGAAACGCTTTGCTCCACATCAGCATTAAATGTTGGCCACACTATTCGAGATAGATCACGATTTAATTTTTTAAAATTGGCCTTCGCAAAGTCGAAGCGATAACTGGAGTCGTATCGTTTATTTCCGCTGTTACAAGCATAATTTACAACTTCGTAAACTATTTTGAGGGAAGGGTGGTAAGCATCTTCAGGTTCAATAATGGGTTCGCATCGACTAATGGAATATTTAGATTCATCATCCACAAAGGCTAAATCCAACACTCTTCCGAATTTATTCGATTGGATGTTGATTTGTTGAAGGCACAGCTCAGACATTCCGTCTAGAAATTCATTGTTGGAAGACTTTGACGAAACTGGTACGATATTAAAGTCAGAGATGCACCATGATATGTGTGGCATATTGAAGTCACCCAAGACAATAATGGAATCGGAAGGCTTTAGCATCGAATTAACAGTTCTTAGCAAGGAAATGTGATTCATATAAACGAACAGTTCAGAAGATGGCGGGATATAACAGATGGCCAAATAAATGTGGATATTTGCTAGTTGTGTGCGTATGCACTAGAACTCAGTTGTATCGGTGGCGGTTACGCAAATCTCTTCAGATGGTATTGAAGAGTGTACAGCAAGCAGAACCCCGGTCATTTCGATATATCTGGTAGTCATTACAGAGGATCTCTGAGTTAAAAACATGAGGTTTCAGCCAGGTTTCGGTTAAAGCAATTATATCGTAGCTTGAGTTAAATGATTTTAAAAACAGTTCTGTTAACTTGGTGTTTAAGCCTCTAACATTTTGGTAAAGTATATCTAAAGCAGATTTTTCGTTCAGTTTTTTGACTCAGTGTTATTAACAGTGATCTTTGCCAAGTTTGGAACACTCTTATTCCGCCTATATTCAAATTCCCGCACAAGTGCCCCAGAAGGCCAAAAATCGTTACTCAAGATAGTGTCAAAATGGTCAATAGGTACATCTAATCTAAAGGAAGATACGTTTCTTTCATAACTAAAATTAAATTTCCGAATTGTTACGTCATGGGTTTTCCTTTTTGAGAAGATATACGATTTCAGATCCTCCTCAGTAGTATCCCTGTCGAATCTTGACACGAATATCGATTTTTGAGGAGGGACTACAACCAACTTCCTAGTTCCAGGCTCAGTCGCCTGAGAACGGTTTGCAGGTTCAATATTTTTTCTAGCTGCTAGTTTTGTTGGAGGTGCCTTTGATGTTGAAGGCTCTACTGTAAGAGGACTTGGAGATGCTAAGTTTATTAATTCTATCGTGCTAGGTGTAGGAACGATTGGGTTCTGGATGTTTTGAACGGGGTCTAGGGTCAATACGCCAGCCGAGACATCAGTTCGTTTTCGTTTGCTGTCACGACTGTCGCTGTTAGCATTAGCAGCTGAATCGGTAATACATTTGAAAGTTTTAAACAAGTTTTCATAATACTTGAATTTATCCCCTAATGTAGAAAGTTCCTTACCGATTTCGGAGAATGCGTTTCGGGTATGTTTGAAAAGCTTAAAAAGATCCACTTCGGTGGATCTGCATTTCAAGCACGACCAACGCACACCCTTGTTATCGTTGATCGCATCACACACCCTTGCTGTCAAACTAGCGCACTTCATATGAGCAAGCTCATCACAAAACCAGCACGACACGAAACGCTCGGTATCACCTTTCAATTGGCAGTTAACAAAATTGCAAGACATTATAAGTTAAAGTAAAATTGATTAAACAGACGGAGGCAGTGAAAATAGTTTGGAGATCACAGTAAGAAAATCACTGTTTGAGCAGTTTGAAGATCACTGTATGTGCAGTTTAAGATCGCTATTAACTGACGCTTAACAACACACAATGCAAACAGCTGTGGCAGTGAAAAGAAAATGAAGTAAATGTGCACGAGCAAATAACAATTGAAAACTGAAAATATGTAAATGCCAATCAAATGCAACAACAAATATGCAAAGTGACTCGGCAAATATGTATGTATGTATGGATATACACACTTTATCAATTATTTTTAAGATACAATTTATTTTAGTAAAGAAAAGCAGAACTTTAAATTGCGAATGCAGTACACAACGTGTTTACACTTATTTTTAGCACAATAATTATTTAAACAAACAAATTTATTTATTTAAGACAAAATAAGGCACAGTAGAAATCAAAACACAACTTCACAGCTTGACGTTCGCACTTTTATATATCTATCTGTTGTGCTGCATGCTAGTTATTAACTGGCATGCAGATAAAAGATGCTACTTTAATCAAAAATTAGATGCAATTTAATGGAAATATATAATATTAATTCATACTTACATACTACATTTTAAATAGGAATTGCTGTCATTGTTCATCTCGTAATTCAGAGTGATTGGCTCACGAGATTGTATGGAAGCACCATTCTGCACGTAAATCGATTAAATATAGTGATGAATTGCCATTGAGTGACATCTCGTGCGTTCTGTATCAGAGCTCGCTTCGTTATTTGCATAAAATTTCTGGAATAAAATTCGTCTTGATTACACTGTGCGACAATAAAGTATACAAAAACTGTATACTCAGAACTTCTAATACAGTCCCAAAATCTGAAGTTAGCGACTAAAACCAAGTTTGCAGGGAGAACATTGCCATGTAGTTCTGCAGGTTCGCCACTAATTATGAGAGTTAAGCCCCCCCGACACATATTCTGTGCCTTTTTAGCACTGATATGAAACTTGCATGTTTTACTGTATTCTAAATCGATATATATGCACATAAATCGTGCTAAAGCATATTATTATTGTCTCAGACGACCATGGCGTTTTCATCCTGAAGAAAATTTCAATCCCGGAAAACCACAATTTCGACCTAAACAGTAATGGTATGCCAATGCTTTTAGCAAAACAACAAACATTGTGAAACTTCAAAAATCCTCAAATACGTCAAAAAATTTTGAGTGGACTACCTTCTTATTTATACGATGTTGCAAAGTTAAACAATATTTGTTTGAGCACAAGCATAAAACAAAAAAAATTAAAACTAAGGCCGTTTTCTTATATGAATTTAAAAATTGATCTACCTTATAAGCACAAATTTTGAAAAATCTTTGAAGTCTACTTCAGAAAACGTCCCTAAAACTTTTAAAGCAAAATCGCAGTTATTTAACAGCCAGAAATATTACCTTGTGGCATTGATGCACAGCCTCGCTGAATCCGTTCTCATTTCGGCCTTTAATTGTTATTATTTGGACTAGTAGGCAAAGGTGGTGCATTTCCGCTTCGATTTGGAATTGGCGTCTATCCACGGCGTGCTGGAAATGGTGGTGGTGGCCCCTACTGGATTCGGCTGGATTGCTGATCCTTGTTTACGTGGACTTTCACCACCAGAAGAACGCATTAAATTATCTTCATTTACAGCTGGTGGAAGATGTGGCCATTGGTGGTGGAGGTGGAGGACACTCTGCACCGGATTTACTCCGAGTTTGGCCTTGCATAGTGACGTTAAAGGTAGACGATTTTGATATCTCTAGTAAAAGAAAGCCAAAAATTAGAGAATGAGTAAATAAAATTAAACAAAAAAATTACTGAACGTTGTCCCTCATGCTATGCCACGGCGAAAGATTACATCGGCTTTACGTATATTATCACATGAATCATAATGATATGCCCAGAATATATAAAAATCCGCAACCATGGTTCCGATACCTGCATTGAATAGTTGTTCATAGCATTCCATAGAATGCTGATGACTCTCAATAAATTTCATATACAATTTCACCATTCGCCTATCCTGGAAGTATCGCTCCTCGTCTGCGAAACGTGACAAACACTTTGTGAGCACCTCTTCCAAGCCCGATTCTACCCTCCTGGCGGAAAACTTTGCTTTCAAAATATAAGTTTGTATTTTCACTTAAGTGCTAGTATGATTGCGCATCCCAAATCCATGATTCGGAGATATTCAGAGCCACCATCCTGTAGACGAAATGAGCATTCACCCAGTTTATCGCAGATTAAAGCCTTTTGCTTATTGGTTAGTGATGGGCAACGAATGACATACTCATTAAATTGCTCTAGCATTTGTCTAATTCTGTAAGCTTCATAGCCTATCTGTCGTACAAATTCCTCCAAATTTGAATAATTTCCTGATCGGCATACATCAAAAAAAAAAAAATCAACTAAATAATGCTCGGGCACAATGCCAGACATTTCCAACAAATCTGCAGTGCTTATAGTATTTGTTGTTCCTTTGAGGCGCTAACATGATTGAAGTGTTGTTATGGCGCGCCTCATATCACCACCAGGTATTTGTACAATCGACTGAAAAGCAGTATCATCTATCTTGACGCCCTCCAACTCACAAATATGACGCAAACGCGCTATGATTTGTTCATCACCCAACGCTTTAAAACGAAATTTTGTGCTACGTGATGTAATCGGCTCAATAATGCGCGACACATAATTGCGCACTAAACAGAAGCGTGTACTACGACTTTCCTTCTCCATGGTTCGACGTAGGGCAGCCTGTGCAGCATGTGTCATTGAATCAGCTCCATCGAGTATGATAATTTTGAAGGGCGGACAAGGACGACCATCCGGCCGCGTATTGCTTGCGGTTAATTGTGCGAAGCTTTTGATTTTTGTGCGTACCTCCACATTCCTCACAAGCGTATTTGCGATTGCCTTTTGGATGTATATCCAAATGTAGTTTGTATTCATTTGCACATTCAAAACTCTTATCGCATATATAACATTTGAACGTTAGTTCAGACTGTGGTGGTTTCTCAATAATTTGGCTTCCTTTTATATTTTTTTCCTTAACAAGCCTCTCGTTTCTCTTCCTTAACGGCCGTTTTAGTAAATGCCTTTTTTTTGTGATTAAGCAAAATTTCGATACGACTAAAACGTTTGCAACATTTACTACAATTAAAATGTAATTCACCTATACCATGTTTGCGATATCTGTGCGCTTGCAATTTTATGAGCTTAACATGGCAAGAATTGCACAAATCACATTTGAAAGTATGTCTAGTGTTACCTTTGCCAAATGGTAAAAATTCGGCACATTTTTCATAATATTCATGGAAAAAAGTATGTATTTTATTATTTCCATTAATATCCATCGCTGCTCTTATATTGTAAAACCAAGTTTTAATATTTTCTAATCGTTCATGTAACGAATTCACTGTCAGATTAAGTTCCCATTTAATTTTCATTATTTTTTTTTAAGACTGGTAAGATCTCTATCGTAGTTGTCATAATCTTTGTTTCGATCGCGCCATAAGCTTTGCAAACCCTTTAAATGGTCCAAAAAAATCCATTACAATGGTATATGGTGTTTTTCCAAACCATATCTCATTGTAATGGATTTAAATTCATGTTGCTCCCAAACTGTGCAGCTCACCTGAAAGAAAAAGAAAGAAAAGAGAATTAGTATTGTGTGTAAAAAAATAAACTGATGCGTACCTCTTTTTTTCTCATCAATGACAGGAATTTCATTGAAGGGTAACACAATCCACTTTCACAATAACACAATGTACACTACAAAAATTCATATGGTGTTGCCAGATGCTAAGGCGGCAAACCGGGAAAAACGCGATCACATTTATTTTTTTTTCCCCCTGCCTTCTTTTTTTGGGCCGTGTTTTATGAATTTATAACCTGAAATAAATGATCTTCTTCAAATATCCTATTACCACCCAGATCAAATATACCTGATTTCTTATAGTGCGGTCAATGTATAATTTATTTGTCAGACCTTACAATTTTTTTTTTTGTTGATTACACTATACAAATGTAAACTTAGGGGCGGAAGTGAATAGTTTGATGTAGCGGCGTATATGGGCAGAACGCCTCAACCTTGTGAATATCTTCTCAACACCCAACTCCCCTCAAGCATGATGGAATCCCCTCAACTTCTAAACCCTGACCAATGACAATTACCCCTTTTCAGGTCCAATATGACCCGGTATTCGACTCTACGCAGGAGGGCGGAACGCATGGCCCAGCGGTACCCGAAACCATGCCACCTGTGCGACAAGCGAAACCCGATCCTGTTATGCCCGGTATACCGAGCCAAATCGCCCGAGGAAAGGCAAAGGGAAGCCGCATTAGGACGATACTGCGGCAACTGCCTATCAGTAGCACACTGCACCGCCGACTGCACGAGCAAAGGACGTTGTCACCAGTGCCAAGGGGACCACCACACCACGTTGCACCAGAGCTTCGACAATCCGGAGCCCCAGGAAGTTGATACCAGGCCATGGAGCGTTCAGATGGATAGCGAAGACGGACACATTTTGTCTCTTCAAGCATCAGAAATAGGAACTGACAGCGGGCCCCGCGAGCTAGAAGAAGGAGAGTTGGACGAAGCCGGAGCGGAGTCACGGCCTTTCCGCCCGGCCACCAGTAGGAAGGTGGAACCAAGGAAGTTTCGGCCCCCACTCGCACACAAACGCCGCAAAGATGGAGCGGAATCACGGACTTTCCGCCCATCCATTACACACCAACGTCATCAAAGAGCGAGGAAGCGGGGCTCAGATCGTCACAAGGGAGTAGCGGAATCACGGACTTTCCGCAGCCCGAACCGGCGTCAACACGCACGAGGAGCGGAATCCCGGACTTTCCGCCCCCGTCAAGGATACGAGTTGGAGAGAATAGGTTCGCAGGCCCAGCTTGAACGACACTCTCGACGACTGCCAGCGGCCTTCAGAACGGGGCAAATCACGCGGGAGATCGTAGCACTTCGGCCCTTTACATCAATATCGCCAACTGCCGTTATCAAAATCGAGGCGCGAGTGCGATTGCACCTGATACGCGCACTCATCGACGCGTGCGCCACAACTTCGATAATTTCACGCGACCTGGCTCGACAGTTGTACCTCGACGAGGAAAACTACGGATCACAACAAGGGTGCCTCTTGCGAATAAGGGGTAAACATGGGCAGAACCGTAGGCTCACGATTCACGCCACGATCGTTCCCAACTACGTCCGTGTGAGTCCAAGCGCGAATGTCGACCCCTCGGTCGCGACACCGTATACCCATATGAAGCTCGCCGATCCAACATTTTTTGTGTCAAGTCCGATTCGACTCGTGTGGGGGCCGATATATATCCGGAGCTGATACTGCTGGGCACATTGCCATCTACGTTTGGCCCTTTTTTAGCGCAGAGCAGTATATTTGGCTGGCTCTTGTCTGGGGCATGCCGCTCCTAAATCTTCCACAACATTCGAACTAGCTTCACGTTCCATTCGTGTGAGAAGAGGTGCAAAAAATTGAACTCAACCACGTACTATTTCCTAACGCTTATTTTTTCTTTACTACAGCTCCACGATTTACGGATGGAACCGAAATACTAATTACTGTGTCAAGCAAAAAGACCGCCATGCCGCTGCCCTTTTTGGGACATCCATGAATTTTGTTCATTTATATATATTAGTTAGTATTAAGTTGATCAGGGAAGATGGCCGCAGGAGTCTACCGATGTTGCTTCTAGCAGGGGGGGCCGGCATGTTTAGGCCATCAATCTAAACCCAAAAATGAGCACGGCCAATAGAGACCCAGCCTAATGTAAACTATCTGTGTTTGCTTTTATCTACTTTCGCGCACTAACACCAACGGCTATATATATCCGTGCAGACGTATGTGTATGTGTTGGTGCGCGACTTTCCAATTTAACTTACTTTCGTTCAATTACCCCTCAAAACCGCTTTTCGACGGAATTGAGGGTTGAACGCGTTTTATAAGAAAGAAACTCTTTCACTCCTTTTTTGGAAGCCTCCGTGATCACTGCAGCCATCAGCTCTGTTATAGGTAAGATTTTCTTTTCGTTTGTATAACCTAACCTATGTATAATTAATTAACTGACTGTAATGGTGGGTCTTTAGCTAAACGCGTTTCCATTAGGAAAAATCGCGCAATTTTTAATGAGGGACCTAATTGTTTATATTTTGGAAATTCCTGTTTAAAAGGCAAGGATACAATATACTTACCCTTATCATTTCGAATCGTTGTGTTCTTATACAATTCTTCACAATACTTGTCATCATGGTTGTACGTTTTGTCCTTGGGGACTTCGTCTGTTTCCCAAAATGATCGTAGCTCTCTGTCTAATTGCACTTCACTGACAAACGACACATATTTCTCGCTGGGTGAGATTGTTTCGGTTTGGCCGGTCAATATCCAGCCGAATACCGTCTCTTGGGCTAGCAGTGTTCCTAACACGTCTTTTTTTATTCCCCCTAACATCACCTGTGCATAAATGTCGCCTCCTAATATCAGGTCGACTTGCTCATTGACAAAAAAACGTTTGTCAGCTAATACTAGGTTCGGGAAGGCCTGCATGGCCATGGCATCCACCTTGCATGTTGGTAGATTGCCAGTTAGTTGCGGCAGTACAAGCGCGGTGGTGGCAATGTTTATTGTCGGATCAATTGGAGACCGCAGTTGTATATGACACGCCTCCTTTACTTGTGCTGACACTTGATTGGTGATTCCTGAAACATGCGCAGACATCTGCTGAGATGGCAAGTTTATGCGACGTTTAAGTCTTTCAGTTATGAAAGTACATTCTGACCCCGAATCTATAAGTGCCCGCGCGGAGAAGTTGGTGTTGTTGTAGAATATATTGATGCGGGCCGTACCTAGTAAAACCCCTTTACTTGTGTTTGTAAAGCAGGCCTTGAAGTGGTTATTTCCATTGCGTTGGTTATTTCCAGTGCTTTGATTATTGGAATAGGTGCGCCTTTGTTGCGCTTGGGCTGATGGGCCAGGGTGGGTGTTATTGTTGTTTGCGTTTTAGTTGCTGTCCGTTGCCTGAATATGTAGGAGCGTATTGTGTCTTTGCTTGCAGGTGGCGCAATTATAGGAGCTTGAAAACCTAGACACAGTATGTCCTGAGGATAGGCAGTTAATACACCCTTTCTTGTTTTTAATGAAGGTGATACTATCGGAAACCGCCAATGTGCGGAACCGTTGGCAATGTTGTAGTTTGTGCTCAGTGGATTTACACATCTTGCACGCACCTTTGGTTACACTCGTCTTAAAAGCACCTAGCTTCCTGTGAGAGTTTTCAGTGGATTGTCTACCATTATTGGTTTTCGGGTTCTTGGTTTCCAGGCTATCCTCAGTTATGCCAGAGACTAACTCAAGTGTCTGGAAACGGTTCTGTAAGAATTTATCCATGTCTTCCCACTTGGATATTTCTGTTTTATTTTGAACCGTTTGCCCCCATAAGGCTAGTGTGCTTTTTGGTAATTTCGTTGTGCACAAATAAGTTATAATCGCATCCCAATTTGACACATCGATTTGATGTGTCTTTAAGGAGGCGATACAGTTGTTGATGTCTCGCTGCAGCTTTTTAATTGAAGTGCCGCATTCCTTTTCGACCGCCTCTAAGCTGAACAGTGTCTTCAGCTGAGTATTCACTAGTATGCGTTTGTTTTCGTATCTGTCTACCAGATTTTGCCACGCTATACCGAAGCCTTCGTTTGTGAGTGGGCACTTTTGCACTATCTCTTTAGCCTCACCCTGGGTCTTTTGTATCAAGTGGTACAATCTCTCTACCGGGGTGAGTCGCCTATATAAAATATATATGGCCGTAAAGAGGTCTCTGAATGTAGGCCAAGATAAGTAATCTCCTTTAAACACATCAGTGTCACACGGGGGTAGACGCATATTTGTATCCCGTTCGTGCTGTTCTTCGTGCTTAGGGTCGGGTTTGTTGAATATGGCCTGTCGCGTTGATATGTTTGACATGCAACGCAAGTAGACTGCGTAAGCACTTTTGTGTTTTATCTTAACAGCTGATATATTTTTTCCCTCTAGAGTGTCCCCAGCTATTATGTCGTCATGGGCTGTTTTTGCTTTTTTCCACTTTGCCTTTAACTCTTCTTGTTGGATAGCCAGAGTATACTTGGTATGCTCGGAGTCGGGTGTGGTATTGAAGTCAGCTTCAAATTCTATGACTTCATCAGCCATCCTTATGTAATTTTCCATCGCTTTCGACATGATATCAGTACTGAGATTAAGGGCAAAATGGATCTAACTTGTTATAGGGCAGCTCACGAAGGCACGTTCAGCTTAAGATAGGACGATGTAGCTAGTGGGTATATGCCCAATATAATGGATTGTCGCCAAGGGGTAAACACGCAAATTATTCTCTGTGTATATTGCCTTTAATTTTTTCAGCTAATTATGCTTTATGCGAACACTCTTGTCACCAATCTCACTGCAGTGTTAGTGTTGTGTGTATAAGAAGATAAGGTTAAGTGACTTTGATTTAATGGCAGTAACGCTGATTTATGTCACAACTTAAAGAACTGGTTAAATTTATTACACTTAAGTGTTTAATGGTGCTAAAATATTGGCAGTGACTTGCGATAAATTGCGTTAAAGTGTTGTTGCAAATAAATTGCCACACTACAGTGAAAAGTGGGGTTATGTTGAATTTGTGCAGCTGGTTGCGATATTCCTCGAAAATATGCGTTACAGCAAACAAACTACTAAATCAAAGACTTTATGTAAATCTGTGTAACTTAATTGCCACACATACGTATAATTTGTTTTTATTAATAAAATCGCGATATTGGTACGCCGGGAAGTTAAATTAATTGTAATTTCCCTACTAGTGCAAAGAACAAAAAAAAGTTGAACTCAAACCACGTACATTTGCGCCTTTGTTTGACCGCTCGTGTTTGTTTGCTGGTGTAGTGCTTGTCGCTTTTGAAACGCTCAGGTGCTGCTAACGGCTAGCTTTTGAAATGCTTTCGTGTGGTGCTGCTAACAGCTGGCTTTTGAAACGATTTTGTGTGGTAATATTAATGGTTGACTTTTGAAACGCTTTTGTGTGCTGTGGCTATCCAGTTGGTCGTTGGTAATTCAATGGTTTCTATAATTATTCCGGTGTAGTAGGACCATGTAAAAACCGCTTGGGGCTTCGATAGCTCTATAATGAGTTCCCAAGGGGTTTTTGCGCTCGTTGAAAAAAGAGAAAAAAGGAAAAGAACACACCGCAGATTAAATTCAAGAATTTAACGATTTCATTATTTGCACTTCAAAGCTAACTCACAATATATAATTCAAAAGCTAATTCACAAGTTAATTAATTATACATAGGTTAGGTTATACAAACGAAAAGAAAATCTTACCTATAACAGGGCTGATGGCTGCAGTGATCACGGAGGTTTCCAAAAAAGAAGTGAAAGAGTTTCTTTCTTATAAAACGCGTTCAACCCTCAATTCCGTCGAAAAGCGGTTTTGAGGGGTAATTGAACGAAAGTAAGTTAAATTGGAAAGTTAAATTGGAAAGTCGCGCACCAACACATACACATACGTCTGCACGGATATATATAGCCGTTGGTGTTAGTGCGCGAAAGTAGATAGAAGCAAACACAGATAGTTTACATTAGGCTGGGTCACTATTGGCCGTGCTCATTCTTGGGTTTAGCTAGATGGCCTAAACATGAACAACCTATACATACCAAAATCTGAACTGGCATTTTATTCCTGCGTCTGCTCCTCACATGGGGGGATTGTGGGAAGCGGGAGTGAAAAGTTTTAAATTTCACTTCAAAAGGGTAGCATCCAACCTTAAATACACCTTTGAGGAATTCTCTACCCTGCTTTGCAGGATAGAATCCTGCCTCAACTCCCGCCCCCTAACGCCCTCCTCAAATCAACCGTCCGACCTAGAACCATTAACCCCGGGGCACTTTTTAATAGGGGGACACCTATTAGCACCCTGGAGCCAGACGCGGACGAAAACCCCGCATCAATTATTAACCGCTGGCAGCGACTAAAAGCCCTACACCACACCTTTTGTCGACGATGGAAGACGGAATACCTCGTCGAACTTCAAAAAAGGAACAAATGGCGCCAACCTAAAGCAAATATGAAGTATTCCGTCGGCGAAGCTGTCAACCTCTTTGCTGATTTTTTCGGGGCGAATTTTGAGACTGGGACGTTTCTCACCGAGGAACTAGATACGGAAAATGACACCCCTATTAATTTTGGTCAATTCTCCCTGACTCTTGAAGATGTCATTTGTGGCATCTCGGTGATCAAGTCGTCAGTGCAAATGGATGTAGATGGGTTCTGTTCTTTTTTGTTTAAAAATATTGCAGCAGTTGCGTATCCAATCTTATTAATTTTTAATAAATCTCTCAGGAATGGAGATTTCATAAACGCTTGGAAGGTAACGTCTATTACCCCGATATTCAAGAGTGGTAATAAAAGTAATGTTGCCAACTACCGTCCTATTTCTAAACTTTCCACTGTCTCGAAATTGTTTGAAATTGTAGTTAAGGATAAAATATTCTTCGCAGTAAAGACCTTGATTTCACCTAATCAGCATGGATTCATGCCTGGCAGATCAACTGTAACTAATCTAGCAGTATTTTCTGAATACTGTATTTCTTCATTTAATAGGAGGGTGCAAGTTGATACTATCTATACCGATTTTTCGAAGGCTTTTGACAAAGTCAACCATTCATTACTAATATCTAAACTTGCTGGCTTCGGCTTCCATACTAGTATGCTATCTTGGGTGAGATCTTACTTGGCAGATCGTAGCTGTGTTGTTGTGGTAGATGGTATTTCTTCGCGGTCGTTTACTGCCAATTCTGGTGTACCCCAAGGGAGTGTGTTGGGCCCTTATTATTTGTTATCTTTATTAATGACATACGTCATTGTTTCAGTTATGCTGAATTCTTATTGTTTGCTGATGACTTGAAAATTTTTGCAGCAATCACGACTCAATCTGAGTCCACTATGCTCCAAGCTGATCTTGATAACGTAATGGACTGGTGTAAACGGAATCGTCTGCTTTTAAATATAAGTAAATGTTTTAGTATTACCTTTGCTAAAACTCGAAATGTTCTTCCTGTTTCTTATCATATTGGGGACTCTACGCTGAGGGTTGTTGATGAAATATCAGATCTTGGTGTAGTCTTTGATGCGAAGTTTCTATTCCACAGTCAGATTAATTATGTCATTGCGAAGTCTTATTCCACACTCGCGTTCATTCGCCGTTTCAGTATGGATTTTAGTGATCCTTATACTTTAAAACTTTTATTTACAACCCTAGTGCGGTCTAAACTAGAATATGCTGCTTTCATTTGGAGGCCATGCCTGCCATATAGACCGACTTGAGCGTATTCAAAAAATATTTTTGCGATTTGCCCTCCGGTCTTTGCGTTTTCAGGACCCTGTTCCATCATACAGTTCTAGGTGTCTTTTAATTAACCTTAAATCTTTAGTGAGTAGAAGATCAATGCTTTCATTGACATTTTTATATGATATCATCAATGGGATGGTTGACTCGCCCTATCTTTTAGAACGTATACGGTTCAATGTACCATCGCGAACCCTTCGATGTCACGATTTTTTCTGGTTAGATAGATTTAGAACGACTTATGCTTCCAACTCTCCAATTGCTAGGGCAATGAGGGAGTTTAATTTGCTGTATTCTATAGATATTGATTTTGCATTAAATAAATTTAGGTTTAAACTGCTATTGAATGAAATTATTTGAATATTTTATATTTATTAGTGAAGATATATTAGTAAATAGTCTGTAAGGAGGTTCTGATTGTCCTGGACTATAATATGAATAAATAAATAAATAAATAAATAAATAAATACACCTTTGAGGTATTCTCTACCCTGCTTTGCAGGATAGAATCCTGCCTCAACTCCCGCCCCCTAACGCCCCCTTCAAATCAACCGTCCGACCTAGAACCATTAACCCCGGGGCACTTTTTAATAGGGGGACACCTATTAGCATCCCCGGAGCCAGATGCGGACGAAAACCCCGCATCAATTATTAATCGATGGCAGCGACTAAAAGCCCTACACCACACCTTTTGTCGACGATGGAAGACGGAATACCTCGTCGAACTTCAAAAAAGGAACAAATGGCGCCAACCTAAATCAAAAATTTAGCTTGACAATCTAGTTGTCATAAAAGAAGACAACCTGCAACCCAATGAGTGGAGGCTCGGGAGGGTTATTAACCTCCATCCGGGATCGGATGGACGAGTACGAGTAGTGGATCTCATGACGGCAAAGGAAAAGGTTAAAAGACCCCTCACTAAACTCGTGCTACTCCCATCCAGCGAAGAGGATCAGGGATCCAGAGAGCAGTAACCGAACCCACGATCCAGAACCGAAACATACAACCTACGACCCCCCCTTTTCAAAGATATATCTATCTGTTGTGCTGCATGCTAGTTATTAACTGGCATGCAGATAAAAGATGCTACTTTAATAAAAAATTAGATGCAATTTAATGGAAATATATAATATTAATTCATACTTACATACTACATTTTAAATAGGAATTGCTGTCATTGTTCATCTCGTAATTCAGAATGATTGGCTCACGAGATTGTATGGAAGCACCATTCTGCACGTAAATCGATTAAATATAGTGATGAATTGCCATTGAGTGACATCTCGTGCGTTCTATATCAGAGTTCGCTTCGTTATTTGCATAAAATTTCTGGAATAAAATTCGTCTTGATTACACTGTGCGACAATAAAGTATACAAAAACTGTATACTCAGAACTTCTAATACAGTCCCAAAATCTGAAGTTAGCGACTAAAACCAAGTTTGCAGGGAGAACATTGCCATGTAGTTCTGCAGGTTCGCCACTAATTATGAGAGTTAAGCCCCCCCGACACATATTCTGTGCCTTTTTAGCACTGATATGAAACTTGCATGTTTTACTGTATTCTAAATCGATATATATGCACATAAATCGTACTAAAGCATATTATTATTGTCTCAGACGACCATGGCGTTTTCATCCTGAAGAAAATTTCAATCCCGGAAAACCACAATTTCGACCTAAACAGTAATAGTATGCCAATGCTTTTAGCAAAACAACAAACATTGTGAAACTTCAAAAATCCTCAAATACGTCAAAAAAATTTGAGTGGACTACCTTCTTATTTATACGATGTTGCAAAGTTAAACAATATTTGTTTGAGCACAAGCATAAAACAAAAAAAATTAAAACTAAGGCCGTTTTCTTATATGAATTTAAAAATTGATCTACCTTATAAGCACAAATTTTGAAAAATCTTTGAAGTCTACTTCAGAAAACGTCCCTAAAACTTTTAAAGCAAAATCGCAGTTATTTAACAGCCAGAAATATTGCCTTGTGGCATTGATGCACAGCCTCGCTGAATCCGTTCTCATTTCGGCCTTTAATTGTTATTATTTGGACTAGTAGGTAAAGGTGGTGCATTTCCGCTTCGATTTGGAATTGGCGGCGATCCACGGCGTGCTGGAAATGGTGGTGGTGGCCCCTACTGGATTCGGCTGGATTGCTGATCCTTGTTTACGTGGACTTTCACCACCAGAAGAACGCATTAAATTATCTTCATTTACAGCTGGTGGAAGATGTGGCCATTGGTGGTGGAGGTGGAGGACACTCTGCACCGGATTTACTCAGAGTTTGGCCTTGCATAGTGACGTTAAAGGTAGACGATTTTGATATCTCTAGTAAAAGAAAGCCAAAAATTAGAGAATGAGTAAATAAAATTAAACAAAAAAATTACTGAACGTTGTCCCTCATGCTATGCCACGGCGAAAGATTACATCGGCTTTACGTATATTATCACATGAATCATAATGATATGCCCAGCATATATAAAAATCCGCAACCATGGGTCCGATACCTGCATTGAATAGTTGTTCATAGCATTCCATAGAATGCTGATGACTCTCAATAAATTTCATATACAATTTCACCATTCGCCTATCCTGGAAGTATCGCTCCTCGTCTGCGAAACGTGACAAACACTTTGTGAGCACCTCTTCCAAGCCCGATTCTACCCTCCTGGCGGAAAACTTTGCTTTCAAAGTATAAGTTTGTATTTTCACTTAAGTGCTAGTATGATTGCGCATCCCAAATCCATGATTCGGAGATATTCAGAGCCACCATCCTGTAGACGAAATGAGCATTCACCCAGTTTATCGCAGATTAAAGCCTTTTGCTTATTGGTTAGTGATGGGCAACGAATGACATACTCATTAAATTGCTCTAGCATTTGTCTAATTCTGTAAGCTTCATAGCCTATCTGTCGTACAAATTCCTCCAAATTTGAATAATTTCCTGATCGGCATACATCCAAAAAAAAAAAATCAACTAAATAATGCTCGGGCACAATGCCAGACATTTCCAACAAATCTGCAGTGCTTATAGTATTTGTTGTTCCTTTGAGGCGCTAACATGATTGAAGTGTTGTTATGGCGCGCCTCATATCACCACCAGGTATTTGTACAATCGACTGAAAAGCAGTATCATCTATCTTGACGCCCTCCAACTCACAAATATGACGCAAACGCGCAATGATTTGTTCATCACCCAACGCTTTAAAACGAAATTTTGTGCAACGCGATGTAATCGGCTCAATAATGCGCGACACATAATTGCGCACTAAACAGAAACGTGTACTACGACTTTCCTTCCCCATGGTTCGACGTAGGGCAGCCTGTGCAGCATGTGTCATTGAATCAGCTCCATCGAGTATGATAATTTTGAAGGGCGGACAAGGACGACCATCCGGCCGCGTATTGCTTGCGGTTAATTGTGCGAAGCTTTTGATTTTTGTGCGTACCTCCACATTCCTCACAAGCGTATTTGCGATCGCCTTTTGGATGTATATCCAAATGTAGTTTGTATTCATTTGCACATTCAAAACTCTTATCGCATATAACATTTGAACGTTAGTTCAGACTGTGTTGGTTTCTCAATAATTTGGCTTCCTTTTGTATTTTTTTCCTTAACAAGCCTCTTGTTTCTCTTCCTTAACGGCCGTTTTAGTAAATGCCTTTTTTTTGTGATTAAGCAAAATTTGGATACGACTAAAACGTTTGCAACATTTACTACAACTAAAATGTAATTCACCTATACCATGTTTGCGATATCTGTGCGCTTGCAATTTTATGAGCTTAACATGGCAAGAATTGCACAAATCACATTTGAAAGTATGTCTAGTGTTACCTTTGCCAAATGGTAAAAATTCGGCACATTTTTCATAATATTCATGGAAAAAAGTATGTATTTTATTATTTCCATTAATATCCATCGCTGCTCTTATATTGTAAAACCAGGTTTTAATATTTTCTAATCGTTCATGTAACGAATTCACTGTCAGATTAAGTTCCCATTTAATTTTCATTATTTTTTTTTAAGACTGGTAAGATCTCTATCGTAGTTGTCATAATCTTTGTTTCGATCGCGCCATAAGCTTTGCAAACCCTTTAAATGGTCCAAAAAAATCCATTACAATGGTATATGGTGTTTTTCCAAACCATATCTCATTGTAATGGATTTAAATTCATGTTGCTCCCAAACTGTGCAGCTCACCTGAAAGAAAAAGAAAGAAAAGAGAATTAGTATTGTGTGTAAAAAAATAAACTGATGCGTACCTCGTTTTTTCTCATCAATGACAGGAATTTCATTGAAGGGTAACACAATCCACTTTCACAATAACACAATGTACACTACAAAAATTCATATGGTGTTGCCAGATGCTAAGGCGGCAAACCGGGAAAAACGCGATCACATTTTTTTTTTCCCCCTGCCTTCTTTTTTTGGGCCGTGTTTTATGAATTTATAACCTGAAATAAATGATCTTCTTCAAATATCCTATTACCACCCAGATCAAATACACCTGATTTCTTATAGTGCGGTCAATGTATAATTTATTTGTCAGACCTTACAATTTTTTTTTTTTGTTGATTACACTATACAAATGTAAACTTAGGGGCGGAAGTGAATAGTTTGATGTAGCGGCGTATATGGGCAGAACGCCTCAACCTTGTGAATATCTTCTCAACACCCAACTCCCCTCAAGCATGATGAAATCCCCTCAACTTCTAAACCCTGACCAATGACAATTACCCCTTTTCAGGTCCAATATGACCCGGTATTCGACTCTACGCAGGAGGGCGGAACGCATGGCCCAGCGGTACCCGAAACCATGCCACCTGTGCGACAAGCGAAACCCGATCCTGTTATGCCCGGTATACCGAGCCAAATCGCCAGAGGAAAGGCAAAGGGAAGCCGCATTAGGACGATACTGCGGCAACTGCCTATCAGTAGCACACTGCACCGCCGACTGCACGAGCAAAGGACGTTGTCACCAGTGCCAAGGGGACCACCACACCACGTTGCACCAGAGCTTCGACAATCCGGAGCCCCAGGAAGTTGATACCAGGCCATGGAGCGTTCAGATGGATAGCGAAGACGGACACATTTTGTCTCTTCAAGCATCAGAAATAGGAACTGACAGCGGGCCACGCGAGCTAGAAGAAGGAGAGTTGGACGAAGCCGGAGCGGAATCACGGCCTTTCCGCCCGGCCACCAGTAGGAAGGTGGAAGCAAGGGAGTACAAGGGAGTAGCGGAATCACGGACTTTCCGCAGCCCGAACCGGCGTCAACACGCACGAGGAGCGGAATCCCGGACTTTCCGCCCCCGTCAAGGATACGAGTTGGAGAGAATAGGTTCGCAGGCCCAGCTTGAACGACACTCTCGACGACTGCCAGCGGCCTTCAGAACGGGGCAAATCACGCGGGAGATCGTAGCACTTCGGCCCTTTACATCAATATCGCCAACTGCCGTTATCAAAATCGAGGCGCGAGGGCGATTGCACTTGATACGCGCACTCATCGACGCGTGCGCCACAACTTCGATAATTTCACGCGACCTGGCTCGACAGTTGTACCTCGACGAGGAAAACTACGGATCACAACAAGGGTGCCTCTTGCGAATAAGGGGTAAACATGGGCAGAACCGTAGGCTCACGATTCACGCCACGATCGTTCCCAACTACGTCCGTGTGAGTCCAAGCGCGAATGTCGACCCCTCGGTCGCGACACCGTATACCCATAAGAAGCTCGCCGATCCAACATTTTTTGTGTCAAGTCCGGTTCGACTCGTGTGGGGGCCGATATATATCCGGAGCTGATACTGCCGGGCACATTGCCATCTACGTTTGGCCCTTTTTTAGCGCAGAGCAGTATATTTGGCTGGCTCTTGTCTGGGGCATGCCGCTCCTAAATCTTCCACAACATTCAAACTAGCTTCACGTTCCATTCGTGTGAGAAGAGGTGCAAAAAATTGAACTCAACCACGTACTATTTCCTAACGCTTATTTTTTCTTTACTACAGCTCCACGATTTACGGATGGAACCGAAATACTAATTACTGTGTCAAGCAAAAGACCGCCATGCCGCTGCCCTTATTGGGACATCCATGAATTTTGTTCATTTATATATATTAGTTAGTGTTAAGTTGATCAGGGAAGATGGCCGCAGGAGTCTACCGATGTTGCTTCTAGCAAGGGGGCCGGCATGTTTAGGCCATCAAGCTAAACCCAAAAATGAGCACGGCCAATAGAGACCCAGCCTAATGTAAACTATCTGTGTTTGCTTTTATCTACTTTCGCGCACTAACACCAACGGCTATATATATCCGTGCAGACGTATGTGTATGTGTTGGTGCGCGACTTTCTAATTTAACTTACTTTCGTTCAATTACCCCTCAAAACCGCTTTTCGACGGAATTGAGGGTTGAACGCGTTTTATAAGAAAGAAACTCTTTCACTCCTTTTTTGGAAACCTCCGTGATCACTGCAGCCATCAGCCCTGTTATAGGTAAGATTTTCTTTTCGTTTGTATAACCTAACCTATGTATAATTAATTAACTGACTGTAATGGTGGGTCTTTAGCTAAACGCGTTTCCATTAGGAAAAATCGCGCAATTTTTAATGAGGGACCTAATTGTTTATATTTTGGAATTCCTGTTTAAAAGGCAAGGATACAATATATTTACACTTATCATTTCGAATCGTTGTATTCTTATACAATTCTTCACAATACTTGTCATCATGGTTGTACGTTTTGTCCTTGGGGACTTCCTCTGTTTCCCAAAATGATCGTAGCTCTCTGTCTAATTGCACTTCACTGACAAACGACACATATTTCTCGCTGGGTGAGATTGTTTCGGTTTGGCCGGTCAATATCCAGCCGAATACCGTCTCTTGGGCTAGCAGTGTTCCTAACACGTCTTTTTTTATTCCCCCTAGCATCACCTGTGCATAAATGTCGCCTCCTAATATCAGGTCGACTTGCTAATTGACAAAAAAAACGTTTGTCAGCTAATACTAGGTTCGGGAAGGCCTGCATGGCCATGGCATCCACCTTGCATGTTGGTAGATTGCCAGTTAGTTGCGGCAGTACAAGCGCGGTGGTGGCAATGTTTATTGTCGGATCAATTGGAGACCGCAGTTGTATATGACACGCCTCCTTTACTTGTGCTGACACTTGATTGGTGATTCCTGAAACATGCGCAGACATCCGCTGAGATGGCAAGTTTATGCGACGTTTAAGTCTTTCAGTTATGAAAGTACATTCTGACCCCGAATCTATAAGTGCCCGCGCGGAGAAGTTGGTGTTGTTGTAGAATATATTGATGCGGGCCGTACCTAGTAAAACCCCTTTACTTGTGTTTGTAAAGCAGGCCTTGAAGTGGTTATTTCCATTGCTTTGGTTATTTCCAGTGCTTTGATTATTGGAATAGGTGCGCCTTTGTTGCGCTTGGGCTGATGGGCCAGGGTGGGTGTTATTGTTGTTTGCGTTTTAGTTGCTGTCCGTTGCCTGAATATGTAGGAGCGTATTGTGTCTTTGCTTGCAGGTGGCGCAATTATAGGAGCTTGAAAACCTAGACACAGTATGTCCTGAGGATAGGCAGTTAATACACCCTTTCTTGTTTTTAATGAAGGTGATACTATCGGAAACCGCCAATGTGCGGAACCGTTGGCAATGTTGTAGTTTGTGCTCAGTGGATTTACACATCTTGCACGCACCTTTGGTTACACTCGTCTTAAAAGCACCTAGCTTCCTGTGAGAGTTTTCAGTGGATTGTCTACCATTATTGGTTTTCGGGTTCTTGGTTTCCAGGCTATCCTCAGTTATGCCAGAGACTAACTCAAGTGTCTGGAAACGGTTCTGTAAGAATTTATCCATGTCTTCCCACTTGGATATTTCTATTTTATTTTGAACCGTTTGCCCCCATAAGGCTAGTGTGCTTTTTGGTAATTTCGTTGAGCACAAATAAGTTATAATCGCATCCCAATTTGACACATCGATTTGATGTGTCTTTAAGGAGGCGATACAGTTGTTGATGTCTCGCTGCAGCTTTTTAATTGAAGTGCCGCATTCCTTTTCGACCGCCTCTAAGCTGAACAGTGTCTTCAGCTGAGTATTCACTAGTATGCGTTTGTTTTCGTATCTGTCTACCAGATTTTGCCACGCTATACCGAAGCCTTCGTTTGTGAGTGGGCACTTTTGCACTATCTCTTTAGCCTCACCCTGGGTCTTTTGTATCAAGTGGTACAATCTCTCTACCGGGGTGAGTCGCCTATATAAAATATATATGGCCGTAAAGAGGTCTCTGAATGTAGGCCAAGATAAGTAATCTCCTTTAAACACATCAGTGTCACACGGGGGTAGACGCATATTTGTATCCCGTTCGTGCTGTTCTTCGGGCTTAGGGTCGGGTTTGTTGAATGTGGCCTGTCGCTTTGATATGTTTGACATGCAACGCAAGTAGACTGCGTAAGCACTTTTGTGTTTTATCTTAACAGCTGATATATTTTTTCCCTCTAGAGTGTCCCCAGCTATTATGTCGTCATGGGCTGTTTTTGCTTTTTTCCACTTTGCCTTTAACTCTTCTTGTTGGATAGCCAGAGTATACTTGGTATGCTCGGAGTCGGGTGTGGTGTTGAAGTCAGCTTCAAATTCTATGACTTCATCAGCCATCCTTATGTAATTTTCCATCGCTTTCGACATGATATCAGTACTGAGATTAAGGGCAAAATGGATCTAACTTGTTATAGGGCAGCTCACGAAGGCACGTTCAGCTTAAGATAGGACGATGTAGCTAGTGGGTATATGCCCAATATAATGGATTGTCGCCAAGGGGTAAACACGCAAATTATTCTCTGTGTATATTGCCTTTAATTTTTTCAGCTAATTATGCTTTATGCGAACACTCTTGTCACCAATCTCACTGCAGTGTTAGTGTTGTGTGTATAAGAAGATAAGGTTAAGTGACTTTGATTTAATGGCAGTAACGCTGATTTATGTCACAACTTAAAGAACTGGTTAAATTTATTACACTTAAGTGTTTAATGGTGCTAAAATATTGGCAGTGACTTGCGATAAATTGCGTTAAAGTGTTGTTGCAAATAAATTGCCACACTACAGTGAAAAGTGGGGTTATGTTGAATTTGTGCAGCTGGTTGCGATATTCCTCGAAAATATGCGTTACAGCAAACAAACTACTAAATCAAAGACTTTATGTAAATCTGTGTAACTTAATTGCCACACATACGTATAATTTGTTTTTATTAATAAAATCGCGATATTGGTACGCCGGGAAGTTAAATTAATTGTAATTTCCCTACTAGTGCAAAGAACAAAAAAAAGTTGAACTCAAACCACGTACATTTGTGCCTTTGTTTGACCGCTCGTGTTTGTTTGCTGGTGTAGTGCTTGTCGCTTTTGAAACGCTCAGGTGCTGCTAACGGCTAGCTTTTGAAATGCTTTCGTGTGGTGCTGCTAACAGCTGGCTTTTGAAACGATTTTGTGTGGTAATATTAATGGTTGACTTTTGAAACGCTTTTGTGTGCTGTGGTTATCCAGTTGGTCGTTGGTAATTCAATGGTTTCTATAATTATTCCGGTGTAGTAGGACCATGTAAAAACCGCTTGGGGCTTCGATAGCTCTATAATGAGTTCCCAAGGGGTTTTTGCGCTCGTTGAAAAAAGAGAAAAAAGGAAAAGAACACACCGCAGATTAAATTCAAGAATTTAACAATTTCATTATTTGCACTTCAAAGCTAACTCACAATATATAATTCAAAAGCTAATTCACAAGTTAATTAATTATACATAGGTTAGGTTATACAAACGAAAAGAAAATCTTACCTATAACAGGGCTGATGGCTGCAGTGATCACGGAGGTTTCCAAAAAGAAGTGAAAGAGTTTCTTTCTTATAAAACGCGTTCAACCCTCAATTCCATCGAAAAGCGGTTTTGAGGGGTAATTGAACGAAAGTAAGTTAAATTGGAAAGTTAAATTGGAAAGTCGCGCACCAACACATACACATACGTCTGCACGGATATATATAGCCGTTGGTGTTAGTGCGCGAAAGTAGATAGAAGCAAACACAGATAGTTTACATTAGGCTGGGTCACTATTGGCCGTGCTCATTCTTGGGTTTAGCTAGATGGCCTAAACATGAACAACCTATACATACCAAAATCTGAACTGGCATTTTATTCCTGCGTCTGCTCCTCACATGGGGGGATTGTGGGAAGCGGGAGTGAAAAGTTTTAAATTTCACTTCAAAAGGGTAGCATCCAACCTTAAATACACCTTTGAGGAATTCTCTACCCTGCTTTGCAGGATAGAATCCTGCCTCAACTCCCGCCCCCTAACGCCCTCTTCAAATCAACCGTCCGACCTAGAACCATTAACCCCGGGTCACTTTTTAATAGGGGGACACCTATTAGCACCCTGGAGCCAGACGCGGACGAAAACCCCGCATCAATTATTAACCGCTGGCAGCGACTAAAAGCCCTACACCACACCTTTTGTCGACGATGGAAGACGGAATACCTCGTCGAACTTCAAAAAAGGAACAAATGGCGCCAACCCTAAAGCAAATATGAAGCTTGACAATCTAGTTGTCATAAAAGAAGACAACCTGCAACCCAATGAGTGGAGGCTCGGGAGGGTTATCAACCTCCATCCGGGATCGGGTGGACGAGTACGAGTAGTGGATCTCATGACAGCAAAGGAAAAGTTTACAAGATCCCTCACTAAACTCGTGCTACTCCCATCCAGCGAAGAGGATCAGGGATCCAGAGAGCAGTAACCGAACCCACGACCCAGAACCGAAACATACAACCTTCTGCACGTAAATCGATTAAATATAGTGATGAATTGCCATTGAGTGACATTTCGTGCGTTCTATATCAGAGTTCGCTTCGTTATTTGCATAAAATTTCTGGAATAAAATTCGTCTTGATTACACTGTGCGACAATAAAGTATACAAAAACTGTATACTCAGAACTTCTAATATAGTCCCAAAATCTGAAGTTAGCGACTAAAACCAAGTTTTCAGGAAGAACATTCGTGTTGGCCTCGTTGAAGACTTATGCTTCAAAGTAAACTGTGATCTGTCTGCTGTTTTCTGTTGGGCTAAAAACAATGCTTTATGTCTTAACGCTGCAAAATCGTACGTTATGCCGATATCCAAAAATGAAATCGACCCTGAAAGTATTCCATCTTTAAAGATTGGCTCGCAGGCACTTAGTACCACTGACAAAGTTAAAAATTTAGGCTTTGTATTAAATAACAAATTTACTTCTTTCGACCACGTTAATAAAGTAGTCCGCAATGTTTATGTTATACTGCGGACCTTACGCATATCGGCACCGTTCACACCACAGGAAACTCGTCGCAAGCTTGCAATGCAGCTAATTGTACCCCAATTCACATACTTTGAACTTGTGTATACTAAACTTGACTCGGAGTCAGCCAACAAGATCAATGTAACCTTCATAATGTTACCAGGTACGTGTATGGGGTAGGTCGATACGATCACATATCACCCTGGAGGGATAAAATTCTGGGATGCAACATCCTTAATTACTTGGCTGCCAGAAACTGCATGTTCATGTTTAAACTATTAGAATGTAAGCTCCCCAAGTATCTTTATGACAAACTGCATTTTACCAGGTCTCAAAGAAACCGTAAATTGGTGGTTCCGATGTTCAAATACTTAGGGTCTAGCAGATTGTTTTTTATTAGCGCTGTTAGACTTTGGAACGCTATTCCCGAATCAATTAAAGTAGAGCTGAATAATAGAAACTTCAAAAGCATTATATTGAAATACTTCGCAGAAGTTGATATTTCCTCTATATTTTGACTAAAATACATATAAAAGACTTAAGTTCTTAGTTGTACAAATTTGTTAAATAAATGAAATGAAATGAAAAATGAAACATTGCCATGTAGTTCTGCAGGTTCGCCACTAATTATGAGAGTTAAGCCCCCTCCCCCCCTTTTAAAGCAAAATCGCAGTTATTTAACAGCCAGAAATATTACCTTGTGGCATTGATGCACAGCCTCGCTGAATCCGTTCTCACTTCGGCCTTTAATTGTTATTATTTGGACTAGTAGGTAAATGTGGTGCATTTCCGCTTCGATTTGGAATTGGCGGCGATCCACGGCGTGCTGGAAATGGTGGTGGTGGCCCCTACTGGATTCGGCTGGATTGCTGATCCTTGTTTATGTGGACTTTCACCACCAGAAGAACGCATTAAATTATCTTCATTTACAGCTGGTGGAAGATATGGCCATTGGTGGTGGAGGTGGAGGACACTCTGCACCGGAATTACTCCGAGTTTGGCCTTGCATAGTGACGTTAAAGGTAGACGATTTTGATATCTATAAAAAAGAAAGCCAAAAATTAGAGAATGAGTAAATAAAATTAAACAAAAAAATTACTGAACGTTGTCCCTCATGCTATGCCACGGCGAAAGATTACATCGGCTTTACGTGTATTATCACATGAATCATAATGATATGCCCAGCATATATAAAAATCCGCAACCATGGTTCCGATACCTGCATTGAATAGTTGTTCATAGCATTCCATAGGATGCTGATGACCCTCAATAAATTTCATATACAATTTCACCATTCGCCTATCCTGGAAGTATCGCTCCTCGTCTGCGAAACGTGACAAACACTTTGTGAGCACCTCTTCCAAGCCCGATTCTACCCTCCTGGCGGAAAACTTTGCTTTCAAAGTATAAGTTTGTATTTTCACTTAAGTGCTAGTATGATTGCGCATCCCAAATCCATGATTCGGAGATATTCAGAGCCACCATCCTGTAGACGAAATGAGCATTCACCCAGTTTATCGCAGATTAAAGCCTTTTGCTTATTGGTTAGTGATGGGCAACGAAGGACATACTCATTAAATTGCTCTAGCATTTGTCTAATTCTGTAAGCTTCATAGCCTATCTGTCGTACAAATTCCTCCAAATTTGAATAATTTCCTGATCGGCATACAAAAAATCAACTAAATAATGCTATGGGCAGAACGCCTCAACCGATGCCCTCCCCCCCCCCCCCCCCCAACCCCCCTTTTGCCCGTTTGCCTTTTTAAACAAATCGCGTGGACATTAAGATAATTTAAATAAAAACCACGTTGTATATCGGATTTGTGTTAAAAAAAAAAAAAAAAAACACAAAATCAAAGCTCTTGTGCAGCTAACTGCCTAAGTAATTGTAGCTTGTTGCCAACCTCTTGTGAATATCTTCTCAACACCCAACTCCCCTCAAGCATGATGAAATCCCCTCAACTTCTAAACCCTGACCAATGACAATTACCCTTTTTCAGGTCCAATATGACCCGGTATACGACTCTACGCAGGAGGGCGGAACGCATGGCCCAGCGGTACCCGAAACAATGCCACCTGTGCGACAAGCGACACCCGATCCGGTTATTCCCGGTCTACCGAGCCAAATCGCCCGAGGAAAGGCAAAGGGAAGCCGCATTAGGACGATACTGCGGCAACTGCCTATCAGTAGCACACCGCACCGCCGACTGCACGAGCAAAGGACGTTGTCACCAGTGCCAAGGGGACCATCACACCACGTTGCACCAGAGCTTCGACAATCCGGAGCCCCAGGAAGTTGATACCAGGCCATGGAGCGTTCAGATGGATAGAGAAGACGAACACATTTTGTCTCTTCAAGCATCCGAAATAGGAACTGACAGCGGGCCACGCGAGCTAGAAGAAGGAGAGTTGGACGAAGCCGGAGCGGAATCACGGGCTTTCCGCCCAGCCACCAGTAGGAAGGTGGAACCAAGGAAGTTTCGGCCCCCACTCGCACAAGAACGCCGCAAAGATGGAGCGGAATCACGGACTTTCCGCCCATCAATTACACACCAACGTCATCAAAGAGCGAGGAAGCGGGGCTCAGATCGTCACAAGGGAGTAGCGGAATCACGGATTTTCCGCAGCCCGAACCGGCGTCAACACGCACGAGGAGCGGAATCCCGGACTTTCCGCCCCCGTCAAGGATACGAGTTGGAGAGAATAGGTTCGCAGGCCCAGCTTGAACGGCACTCTCGACGACTGCCAGCGGCCTTCAGAACGGGGCAAATCACGCGGGAGATCGTAGCACTTCGGCCCTTTACATCAATATCGCCAACTGCCGTGATCAAAATCGAGGCGCGAGGGCGATTGCACCTGATACGCGCACTCATCGACGCGTGCGCCACAACTTCGATAATTTCACGCGACCTGGCTCGACAGTTACACCTCGACGAGGAAAACTACGGATCACAACAAAGGTGCCTCTTGCGAATAAGGGGTAAACATGGGCAGAACCGTAGCCTCACGATTCACGCTACGATCGTTCCCAACTACGTCCGTGTGAGTCCAAGCGCGAATGTCGACCCCTCGGTCGCGACACCGTATACCCATATGAAGCTTGCCGATCCAACCTTTTTTGTGTCAAGTCCGGTTCGACTCGTGTTGGGAGCCGATATATATCCGGAGCTGATACTGCCGGGCACATTGCCATCTACGTTTGGCCCTTTTTTAGCGCAGAGCAGTATATTTGGCTGGCTCTTGTCTGGGGCATGCCGCTCCTAAATCTTCCCCAACATTCGAACTAGCTTCACGTCCCATTCGTGTGAGAAGAGGTGCAAAAAATTGAACTCAACCACGTACTATTTCCTAACGCTTATTTTTTCTTTACTACCGCTCCACGGTTTACGGATGGAACCGAAATACTAATTACTGTGTCAAGCAAAAGACCGCCATGCCGCTGCCCTTATTGGGACATCCATGAATTTTGTTCATTTATATATATTAGTTAGTATTAAGTTGATCAGGGAAGATGGCCGCAGGAGTCTACCGATGTTGCTTCTAGCAAGGGGGGCCGGCATGTTTAGGCCATCAAGCTAAACCCAAGAATGAGCACGGCCAATAGTGACCCAGCCTAAATTAAACTATCTGCGTTTGCTTCTATCTACTTTCGCGCAATAACACCAACGGCTATATATATCCGTGCAGACGTATGTGTATGTGTTGGTGCGCGACTTTCCAATTTAACTTTCCAATTTAACTTACTTTCGTTCAATTACCCCTCAAAACCGCTTTTCGACGGAATTGAGGGTTGAACGCGTTTTATAAGAAAGAAACTCTTTCACTTCTTTTTTGGAAACCTCCGTGATCACTGCAGCCATCAGCCCTGTTATAGGTAAGATTTTCTTTTCGTTTGTATAACCTAACCTATGTATAATTAATTAACTTGTGAATTAGATTTTGAAATATATATTGTGAGTTAGCTTTGAAGTGTAAATAATTAAATTGTTAAATTCTTGAATTTAATCTGCGGTGTGTTCTTTTCCTTTTTTCTCTTTTTTCAACGAGCGCAAAAACCCCTTGGGAACTCATTGTAGAGCTATCGAAGCCCCAAGAGGTTTTTACAGAAATGGTTACAAACGCATTCAGCTACGTCATGACTTAGTTGTTGTAAAGTTTTCCCTATTGCCTTTTTTGCATATATTAATCTTCTACACATCACATGCTTCGTATATTATTATGTGTTGAAGTTATGCATGTTTTTAAGGCGGTTTTTGTTCTATTTATAGAACTACAACGAATTAGCCAAATCTTGTCTGTTTGTATGAGTTAATCGGGGATTGCCTGTATTGCTTTAAATGTATTAAAACATTTATTTCAAGCAATTTTTAATTTTATAATTTAGTTAGTAATTTAGGAAAATTTTAAACAACTTCACATCAGGACGGACAAGGTGGCAGCTGTTTCGATTATACCTTGTAAATCTCTTCAAAGCCTTTTCTCCCGGGAGTGGGATTTGGACCCGCACTTCTCCGATAGTTGACATGGTTACAAACGCATTCAGCTACGTCATGCTTAGTTGTTGTAAAGTTTTTCCCAATTTCCTTCTTTTGAATATATTAATCTTCTACACATCACATACTTCGTATGTAATTTTGTGTTGAAGTTATGCATGTTTGTAAGGCGGTTTCAGAGAAACTTGTTATTGTTGCTGTTTTTGTTCTATTTATAGAAATACAACGAATTAACCAAAAGTTGTCTGTTTGTATGAGTTAATCGGAGATTGCCGGTATTGCTTTAAATGTATGAAAACATTTATTTCAAGCAATTTTTAATTTTATAATTTTATTTAATAATTTGGGAAAAATTTAAAAAACGTGACATCAGGACGGACAAGGCGACAGCTGTTTCGATTATACCTTGTAAATCTTTTCAAAGCCTTTTCTCCCGGGAGTGGGATTTGAACCCGCACTCCTCCGATAGTTGACATGGTTTCAAACGCATTCAGCTACGTCATGCCTTATTGTTGTAAAGTTTTTCCCAATTGCCTTCTTTTGCATATATTAATCTTCTACACATCACATACTTCGTATTTAATTATGTGTTGAAATTATGCATATTTGTAAGGCGGTTTCAGAGAAACTTGGTATTGTTGCTGTTTTTGTTTTTTTTTTATAGAACTACAACGAATTAACCAAATGTTGTCTGTTTGTATGAGTTAATCGGAGATTGCCGGTATTGCTTTAAATGTATGAAAACTTTTATTTCAAGCCATTTTTAATTTTATAATTTTATTTAAAAATATGGCAAAAATTTTAACAACGTGACATCAGGACGGACAAGGTGGCAGCTGTTTCGATTATACCTTGTAAATCTCTTCAAAGCCTTTTCTCCCGGGAGTGGGATTCGAACCTGCACTCCTACGATAGTTGAAATGGTTACAAACGCATTCGGTTACGTCAAGTGTTAGTTGTTGTAAAGTTTTTCACAATTGCCTTTCTTCTACACATCACATATTTCGTATGTAATTATTTGTTGAAGTTATGCATGTTTGTAAGGCAGTTTCAGAGAAACTTGGTATTGTTGCTGTTTTTGTTCTATTTTTATAGAACTACAACGAATTAACCAAATGTTGTCTGTTTGTATGAGTTAATCGGGGATTGCCCATATTGCTTTAAATGTATGAAAACATTTATTTCAAGCAATTATTAATTTTATAATTTAGTTAATAATTTCAGAAAATTTTAAACAACGTGACATCAGGAAGGACAAAGCGACAGTTGCTTCGATTATACCTTGTAAATCTCTTCAAAGGCTTTTCTCGCGGGAGTGGGATTCGAACCCGCACTCCTACGATAGTTGAAATGTTTACAAACGCATTCAGCTACGTCATGCCTTAGTTGTTGTAAAATTTCTCCCAATTGCCTTCTTTTGCATATATTAATCTTCTACACATCACATACTTCGTATGTAATTATGTCTTGTAGTTATGCATGTTTGTACGGCGGTTTCAGAGAAATTTGGTATTGTTGCTGTTTTTGTTCTATTTATAGAACTACAACGAATTAACCAAATGTTGTCTGTTTGTATGAGTTAATCGGGGATTGCCCGTATTGCTTTAAATGTATGAAAACATTTATTTCAAGTAATTTTTATACCTTTCATGAAAATGAAATGGTATATTAATTTCGTCACGAAACCGAAAATTGTAAGTCCTTAAAGGAAAATAGCTAGACCCACCATTAAGTATACCGAAATAATCAGGTTGAAGAGCTGAGTTGATTTAGCCATGTCCGTCTGTCCGTCTGTCTGTTTGTATGCAAACTAGTCCCTCAATTTTTGAGATATCTTGATAAAATTTGGTGAGCGGGTGTATTTGGGTGTCCGATTAGACATTTGTCGGAACCGACCGGATCGGACCACTATAGCATATATCCTCCATACAACCGATTTTTCAGAAAAAGAGGATTTTTGTAATATCCTACCCAATTTAACAGATTGAAGCTTCAAACTTCACCATATACTTTCGTATATTGCACATATTGTTGCCTGAAAAAATTGATGAGATCGGTCGTATATATAGTATATATCCCCCGCAACCGATTGTTCAGATAAGGAACTTTTCGTAATTACTGCCCCATTTTAAGAGCTAGAGGCTTCAAATTTCACCGATTGCTTACGTATATAGCATATATTGTTGTCTGAAAAAATCATAGAGATCGGTGGTATATATAGTATATATCTCATACAACCGATTGTTCAGATAAGAAACTTTTCGCAATTTCTACCCTATTTTAACAGCTAGAAGCTTAAAATTTCACCAAATGCTTAACTATATATCATATATTGTTGTCTGAAAAAATCATAGAGATCGGTTGTATATATAGTATATATCTCATACAACCGATTGTTCAGATAAGAAACTTTGCGCAATTTCTGCCCCGTTTTAACAGCTAGAAGCTTCAAATTTCACAAAATGCTTACGTATATAGCATATATTGTTGTCTGAAAAAATCATAGAGATCGGTGGTATATATATTATATACTTCATATAAACTCTCATTTTTGCCCCTTTTTTACGGCTAGAAGCTTCAAAATTCATCAAATTTCATCAAATAGTTACGTTTACGTCATATATTTTTGAAATACGTGATTCGTAGTCATTGTTTTTACATGCAGACCACAAAAAACGTGAAGATTTGCATCCTCACACAGATTACCCACCTATTTTTTATTTTATATTTATCTTAAAAATCGTTTAGATATGTTCAAATTTCACTAAATGCTTACGTGTATAGCATATATTGTTGTCTGAGAAAATCATAGATACCGGTGGTATATATAGTATATATCCCATACAACCGATTGTTCAGATAAGAAACTTTGCGCAATTTCTTCCCCATTTTAACAGCTAGAAGCTTCAACTTTCACCAAATGCTTACGTGTATAGCATATATTGTTGTCTGAAAAAATCATTGAGATCGATGGTATATATAGTATATATCTCATACAACCTATTGTTCAGTTAAGAAACTTTGCGCAATTTCTGCCCCTTTTTAACAGCTAGACGCTTCAAATTTCACCATATGCTTACGTATATAGCATATATTGTTGTCTGAAAAAATCATAGAGATCGGTGGTATATATATTATATACTTCATATAAACTGTAATTTTTGCCCCTTTTTTACGGCTAGAAGCTTCAAAATTCATCAAATTTCATCAAATAGTTACGTTTACGTCATATATTTTTGAAATACGTGATTCGTAGTCATAGTTTTTACATGCAGACCACAAAAAACGTGAAGCTTTGCATCCTCACACAGATTACCTACCTATTTTTTATTTTATATTTATCTTAAAAATCGTTTAGATATGTTCAAATTTCACTAAATGCTTACGTGTATAGCATATATTGTTGTCTGAGAAAATCATAGATACCGGTGGTATATATAGTATATATCCCATACAACCGATTGTTCAGATAAGAAACTTTGCGCAATTTCTTCCCCATTTTAACAGCTAGAAGCTTCAAATTTCACCAAATGCTTACGTGTATAGCATATATTGTTGTCTGAAAAAATCATAGAGATCGGTGGTATATATATTATATACCACATATAAACTCAATTTTTGCCCCCTTTTTACGGCTAGAAGCTTCAAAATTCATCAAATTTCATCAAATAGTTACGTTTACGTCATATATTGTTGAAATACGTGATTAGCAGTCGTAGTTTTTACACGCAGACCACAAAAAACCAGAAACTTTGCATCCTCACACAAAGTACCTACCTGTTTTTTATTTTATATTTATCTTAAAAATCGTTAAGGTATGCAGATCTGTTCACTATATATTTCTTATCTTATACATCCGATTATTCGGAGATTACGAACGGGATAAGATTATTGTTCAGCCCCATTCATGAAAGGTATGAAGTCTTCGGCACAGCCGAAGACAGTCCCGTTCTTACTTGTTAATTTTATAATTTAGTTAATAATTTGGGAGTATTTTAAGCAACGTGACATCAGTACGGACGAGGCGACAGCTGTTTCGAATATAACTTGTAACCTTCTTCAAAGCCTTTTCTCCCGGGAGTGGGATTCGAACCCGCACTATTACGATATTTGAAATGGTTACAAACGCATTCAGCTACGACATGCCTTAGTTGTTGTAAAGTTTTTCCCAATTGCCTTTTTTGCATGTATTATTCTTCTACACATCATATACTTCGTATGTAATTATGTGTTGAAGTTATGCATGTTTGTAAGGCGGTTTCAGAGAAACTTGGTATTGTTGCTGTTTTTGTTTTATTTATAGAACTACAACGAATTAACCAAATGTTGTCTGTTTGTATGAGTTAATCCGGGATTGCCCGTATTGCTTTAAATGTATGAAAACTTCAATTTTAAGCAACTTTTAATTTTATAATTTAGTTAATAATTTCAGAAAATTTTAAACAAAGTGACATCAGGACGGACAAGGCGACAGCTGCTTCGATTATACCTTGTAAATCTCTTTAAAGTCTTTTCTCCCGGTAGTGGGATTCGAACCCGCACTCCTACGATAGTTGAAATGGTTACAAACGCATTCAGCTACGTCATGCCTTACTTGTTGTAAAGTTTTTCCCAATTGCCTTCTTTGCATATATTAATCTTTTACACATCACATACTTCGAATGTAATTAAGTGTTCAAGCTATGCATGTTTGTAAGGCGGTTTCAGAGATACTTGGTATTGTTGCTCTTTTTGTTCTATTTATAGAACTACAGCGAATTAACCAAATATTGTCTGTTTGTATGAGTTAATCGGGGATTGCCCGTATTTCTTTAAATGTATGAAAACATTTATTTCAGGCAAATTTTAGTTTTATAATTTAGTTAATAATTTGGGAAAATTTTAAACAACGTGACATTAAGACGGACAAGTCGACAGCTGTTTCGATTATTCCTTGTAAATCTCTTCAAAGCCTTTTCTCCCGGGAGTGGGATTCGAACCCGCACTCCTACGATAGTTCAAATGGTTACAAACGCATTCAGCTACGTCATGCCTTAGTTTCTGTAAAGTTTTTCCCAATTGCCTTCTTTTGCATAAATTAATCTTCTACACATCCCATACTTCGTATGTAATTATGTGCTGAGGGTATGCATGTTTGTAAGGAGCTTTCAGAGAAACTTGGTATTGTTGCGTTTTTGTTCTATTTATAGAACTACAACGAATTAACCAAATGTTGTCTGTTTGTATGAGTTAATCGGGGATTGTCCGTATTGCTTCAAATGTATGAAAGCATTTATTTCAAGCAATTTTTAATTTTATCATTTAGTTAATAATTTGGGGAAAATTTTAAACAACGTAACATCAGGACGGATAAGGCGACAGCTGTTTCGATTTTACCTTATAAATCTCTTCGAAGCTTTTCTCCCGGGTGTGGGATTCGAACCCGTACTCCTACGATAGTTCAAATGGTTACAAACGCATTCAGGTACGTCATGCCTTAGTTGTTGTAAAGTTTTTCCCAATAGCATTGTTTTGCAAATATTAATCTTCTACACATCACATACTTCGTATGCTTGTTTGTTAGGCGGTTTCAGTGAAACTTGGTATTATTGTTGTTTTTGTTCTATTTATAGAACTACAACGAATTAACCAAATGTTTTTTGTTTGTATGAGTAATCGGGGATTGCCCGTATTACTTTAAATGTATGAAAACATTTATTTCAAGCAATTTTTAATTTTATAATTTAGTTAATATTTTTGGAAAATTTTAAACAACGTGACATCAGGACGGACAAGGCGACAGCTGTTTCGATATACCTTGTAAATCTCTTCAAAGCTTTTCTCCCTGGAGTGGGATTCGAACCCGTACTCTTAGATAGTTGAAATCGTTACAAACGCATTCAGCTACGTCATGCCTACGCACTCCTACGGTAATTGAAATGGTTACACACGCATTCAGCTACGTCATGCCTTAGTTGTTGTACAGCTTTTCCCAATTGCCTTCTTTTACATATATTAATCTTCTACACATCACATACTTCGCATGTAATTATGTGTTGAAGTTATGAATCTTTGTAAGGCGGTTTCAGAGAAACTTGGTATTGTTGCTGTTTTTATTCTATTTATAGAACTACAACGAATTAACCAAATGTTGTCTGTTTGTATGAGTTAACCGGGGATTGTCCGTATTGCTTCAAATGTATGAAAGCATTTATTTCAAGCAATTTTTAATTTTATCATTTAGTTAATAATTTGGGGAAAATTTTAAACAACGTAACATCAGGACGGATAAGGCGACAGCTGTTTCGATTTTACCTTATAAATCTCTTCGAAGCTTTTCTCCCGGGTGTGGGATTCGAACCCGTACTCCTACGATAGTTCAAATGGTTACAAACGCATTCAGGTACGTCATGCCTTAGTTGTTGTAAAGTTTTTCCCAATAGCATTGTTTTGCAAATATTAATCTTCTACACATCACATACTTCGTATGCTTGTTTGTTAGGCGGTTTCAGTGAAACTTGGTATTATTGTTGTTTTTGTTCTATTTATAGAACTACAACGAATTAACCAAATGTTTTTTGTTTGTATGAGTTAATCGGGGATTGCCCGTATTGCTTTAAATGTATGAAAACATTTATTTCAAGCAATTTTTAATTTTATAATTTATTTAATAATTTGGGAAAATTTTAAACAACGTGACGTCAGGACGGACAAGGCGACAGCTGTTTCTATTATACCCTGTAAATCCCTTCAAAGCCTTTTCTCGCGGGACTGGGATTCGAACCCGCACTCCTACGATATTTGAAATGGTTACAAACGCATTCATATACGTCATGCCTTAGTTGTTGTAAAGTTTTTCCCAATTGCCTTCTTTTGCATATATTAATTTTCTACATACCACATACTTCGTATGTAAATATGTGTTGAAGTTATGCATGTTTGTTAGGCGGTTTCAGAGAAACTTGGCATTGTTGCTGTTTTTGTTCTATTTATAGAACTACAACGAATTAACCAAATGTTGTCTGTTTGTATGAGTTAATCGGGGATTGCCCTTATTGCTTTAAATATATGAAAACATTTATTTTAAGCAATTTTTAATTTTATAATTTAGTTAACAATTTCAAAAATTTTTAAACAAAGCGACATCAGGACGGAAAAGGCAACAGCTGCTTCGATTATACCTTGTAAATCTCTTCAAAGCCTTTTCTCCAGGGAGTGGGATTCGAACCCGCACTCCTACGATAGTTGAAATGGTTACAAACGCATTCAGCTACGTCATGCCTACGCACTCCTATGGTAGTTGAAATGGTTACAAACGCATTCAGCTACGTCATGCCTTAGTTGTTGTACAGTTTTTCCCAATGGCCTTCTTTTGCATATATTAATCTTCTACCCATCACTTACTTCGTATGTAATTATGTGTTGAAGTTATGCATGTTTGTTAGGCGGTTTCAGAGAAACTTGGTATTATTGCTGTTTTTGTTCTATTTATAGAACTACAACAAATTAACCAAATGTTATCTGTTTGCATGAGTTAATCGGGGATTGCCCGTATTGCTTTAAATGTATGAAAACATTTATTTCAAGCAATTTTTATTTTATAATTTAGTTAATAATTTGGGAAAATTTTAAACAACGTGACATCAGGACGGACAAGGCGACAGCTGTTTCGATATACCTTGTAAATCTCTTCAAAGCTTTTCTCCCTGGAGTGGGATTCGAACCCGTACTCTTAGATAGTTGAAATCGTTACAAACGCATTCAGCTACGTCATGCCTACGCACTCCTACGGTAATTGAAATGGTTACACACGCATTCAGCTACGTCATGCCTTAGTTGTTGTACATCTTTTCCCAATTGCCTTCTTTTACATATATTAATCTTCTACACATCACATACTTCGCATGTAATTATGTGTTGAAGTTATGAATCTTTGTAAGGCGGTTTCAGAGAAACTTGGTATTGTTGCTGTTTTTATTCTATTTATAGAACTACAACGAATTAACCAAATGTTGTCTGTTTGTATGAGTTAATCGGGGATTGTCCGTATTGCTTCAAATGTATGAAAGCATTTATTTCAAGCAATTTTTAATTTTATCATTTAGTTAATAATTTGGGGAAAATTTTAAACAACGTAACATCAGGACGGATAAGGCGACAGCTGTTTCGATTTTACCTTATAAATCTCTTCGAAGCTTTTCTCCCGGGTGTGGGATTCGAACCCGTAATCCTACGATAGTTCAAATGGTTACAAACGCATTCACGTACGTCATGCCTTAGTTGTTGTAAAGTTTTTCCCAATAGCATTGTTTTGCAAATATTAATCTTCTACACATCACATACTTCGTATGCTTGTTTGTTAGGCGGTTTCAGTGAAACTTGGTATTATTGTTGTTTTTGTTCTATTTATAGAACTACAACGAATTAACCAAATGTTTTTTGTTTGTATGAGTTAATCGGGGATTGCCCGTATTGCTTTAAATGTATGAAAACATTTATTTCAAGCAATTTTTAATTTTATAATTTATTTAATAATTTGGGAAAATTTTAAACAACGTGACGTCAGGACGGACAAGGCGACAGCTGTTTCTATTAAAAAAAAAAATAAATGTAAGGCGCGATAACCTCCGAAGAGATCTAAGGCCGAGCTTCTCTTCCAATTTGCGTCGTGCTCCTCTTGATTTTTCCCTACAAATTGGCCGGACGGGACCTACATGTTTTATGCCGACTCCGAACGGCATCTGCAAGGCAGATGAGTTTTCACTGAGAGCTTTTCATGGCAGAAATACAATCGGAGCGCTTGCCAGACACTGCCGAGGGGCGACCCCGCTTAGAAAAATTTTCTTCTAATTGAAAAATCTTATTTCTAAAATTTTGATGTTGCTTTGCCCGGGAGTTGAACCCAGGGCATACGGTGTGATAGGCGGAGCACGCTACCATCACACCACGGTGGCCGCATGTTTCTATTATACCCTGTAAATCCCTTCAAAGCCTTTTCTCGCGGGACTGGGATTCGAACCCGCACTCCTACGATATTTGAAATGGTTACAAACGCATTCATCTACGTCATGCCTTAGTTGTTGTAAAGTTTTTCCCAATTGCCTTCTTTTGCATATATTAATTTTCTACATACCACATACTTCATATGTAAATATGTGTTGAAGTTATGCATGTTTGTTAGGCGGTTTCAGAGAAACTTGGCATTGTTGCTGTTTTTGTTCTATTTATAGAACTACAACGAATTAACCAAATGTTGTCTGTTTGTATGAGTTAATCGGGGATTGCCCTTATTGCTTTAAATGTATGAAAACCTTTATTTCAAGCAATTTTTAATTTTATAATTTAGTTAATAATTTGGGAACATTTTACACAACGTGACATCAGGACCGACAAGGCGACAGCTGTTTCAATTATACATTGTAAATCTCTTCAAAGCCTTTTCTCCCGGAAGTGGGATTCGAACGCGCACTCCTATGATAGTTGAAATGGTTACAAACGCATTCAGCTACGTCATGCCTTAGTTGTTGTAAAGTTTTTCCCAACGGTCTTCTTTTGCATATATTAGTCTTCTACACATCAAATACTTCGTATGTAATTATGTGTTGAAGTTATGCATGTTTGTAAGGAGGTTTCAGAGAAACCTGGTATTGTTGCTGTTTTTGTTCTATTTATAGAACTACAACGAATCAACCAAATGTTGCCTGTTTGTATGAGTTAATCGGGGATTGCCCGTATTGCGTTAAATGTATGAACACATTTATTTCAAGCAATTTATAATTTTATAATTTAGTTAATATTTTGGGAAAACTTAAAACAACGTGACATCAGTACGGACCAGGCGACAGCTGTTTCGATTATACCTTGTAACCCTCTTCAAAGCCTTTTCTCCCGGGAGTGGGATTCGAACCCGCACTCCTACGATATTTGAAATGGTTACAAACGCATTCAGCTACGTCATGCCTTAGTTGTTGTAAAGTTTTTCCCAATTGCCTTTTTGCATATATTAATCTTCTACACATCACATACTTCGTATGTAATTATGTGTTGAAGTTATGCATGTTTGTAAGGCAGTTTCAGTGAAACTTGGTATTGTTGCTGTTTTTGTTTTATTTATAGAACTACAACGAATTAACAAAATGTTGTCTGTTTGTATGAGTTATTCGGGGATTGCCCTTATTGCTTTAAATATATGAAAACATTTATTTTAAGCAATTTTTAATTTTATAATTTAGTTAACAATTTCAAAAATTTTTAAACAAAGCGACATCAGGACGGAAAAGGCGACAGCTGCTTCGATTATACCTTGTAAATCTCTTTAAAGCCTTTTCTCGTGGGAGTGGTATTCGAACCCGCACTCCTACGATAGTTGAAATTGTTGAAAAAGCATTCAGCTACGTCATGCCTTAGTTTTTGTAAAGTTTTTCCCAATTACTTTCTTTTGCATAAATTAATTCTCTACACATCACATACTGCGTATGTAATTATGTGTTGAAGTTATGCATGTTTGTTAGGCGGTTTCAGAGAAAGTTGGTATTGTTGCTGTTTTTGTTCTATTTATAGAACTAAAACGAATTAACCAAATGTTTTCTGTTTGTATGAGTAATCGGGGATTGCCTTTTGCTTTAAATGTGTGAAAACATTCATTTCAAGCAATTTTTAATTTTATAATTTAGTTAATAATATGGGAAAATTTTAAACAACGTGACATCAGGACGGACAAGGCGACAGCTGTTCGATTATACCTTGTAAATCTCTTCAAAGCCTTTTCTCCAGGGAGTGGGATTCGAACCCGCACTCCTACGATACTTGAAATGGTTACAAACGCATTCAGCTACGTCATGCCTACACACTCCTATGGTAGTTGAAATGGTTACAAACGCATTCAGCTACGTCATGCCTTAGTTGTTATACAGTTTTTCCCAATGGCCTTCTTTTGCATATATTAATCTTCTACCCATCACTTACTTCGTATGTAATATGTGTTGAAGTTATGCATGTTTGTTAGGCGGTTTCAGAGAAACTTGGTATTGTTGCTGTTTTTGTTCTATTTATAGAACTACAACAAATTAACCAAATGTTATCTGTTTGTATGAGTTAATCGGGGATTGCCCGTATTGCTTTAAATGTATGAAAACATTTATTTCAAGCAATTTTTATTTTATAATTTAGTTAATAATTTGGGAAAATTTTAAACAACGTGACATCAGGACGGACAAGGCGACAGCTATTTCGATTATACCTTGTAAATCTCTTCAAAGCTTTTCACCCGGGAGTGGGATTCGAACCCGTACTCCTACGATAGTTGAAATGGTTACAAACGCATTCAGCTACGCCATGTCTTAGATGTTGTAAAGTTTTTCCGAATTACCTTCTTTTGCATATATTAATCTTCTACACATCACTTACTTCGTAAGTAATTATGTGTTGAATTTATGCATGTTTGTCAGGCGGTTTCAGAGAAACTTGGTATTATTGCTATTTTTGTTCTATTTATTAATTTTTAATTTTATAATTTAGTTAATAATTTGGGAAAATTTTAAACAGCGTGACATCAGACCAGACAAGGCGACAGCTGTTTCTATTATACCCTGTAAATCTCTTCAAAGCCTTATCTCCCGGGAGTGGGATTCGAACCCGCACTCCTACGATATTTGAAATGGTTACAAACGCATTCAGCTACGTCATGCCTTAGTTGTTGTAAAGCTTTTCCCAGTGGCCTTATTTTGCATAAGTTAATCTTCTACACATCACATACTTCGTATGTAATTATGTGTTGAGGTTATGAATGTTTGTAAGGCGATTTCAGAGAAACTTGGCTGTTTCGATTATACCTTGTAAATCTCTTCAAAGCCTTTTCTCCCGGGAGTGGGATTCGAGCCCACACTCCTACGATAGTTGAAATGGTTACAAACGCATTCAGCTACGTCATGCCTACGCACTCCTACGGTAGTTGAAATGGTTACAAACGCATTCAGCTACGTCATGCCTTAGTTGTTGTACAGTTTTTCCCAATGGCCTTCTTTTGCATATATTAATCTATACCCATCACTCACTTCGTATGTAATTATGCGTTGCAGTTATGCATGTTTGTTAGGCGGTTTCAGAGAAACTTGGTATTATTGCTGTTTTTGTTCTATTTATAGAACTACAACAAATTAACCAAAAGTTATCTGTTTGTATGAGTTAATCGGGGATTGCCCGTATTGCTTTAAATGTATGAAAACATTTATTTCAAGCAATTTTATAATTTAGTTAATAATTTGGGAAAATTTTAAACAACGTGACATCAGGACGGACAAGGCGACAGCTATTTCGATTATACCTTGTAAATCTCTTCAAAGCTTTTCACCCGGGAATGGGATTCGAACCCATACTCCTACGATAGTTGAAATGGTTACAAACGCATTCAGCTACGTCATGCCTTAGATGTTGTAAAGTTTTTCTCAATGGCCTTCTTTTGCATATATAAATCTTCTACACATCACTTACTTCGTATGTAATTATTTGTTGAATTTATGCATGTTTGTCAGGCGGTTTCAGAGAAACTTGGTATTATTGCTATTTTTGTTCTATTTATAGAACTACAACGAATTAACCAAATGTTCTCTGTTTGTATGAGTTAATCGGGGATTGCCCATATTGCTTTAAATGTATGAAAACATTTATTTCAAGCAATTATTAATTTTATAATTTAGTTAATAATTTCAGAAAATTTTAAACAACGTGACATCAGGAAGGACAAAGCGACAGTTGCTTCGATTATACCTTGTAAATCTCTTCAAAGGCTTTTCTCCCGGGAGTGGGATTCGAACCTGCACTCCTACGATAGTTGAAATGGTTACAAACGCATTCGGTTACGTCAAGTGTTAGTTGTTGTAAAGTTTTTCACAATTGCCTTTCTTCTACACATCACATATTTCGTATGTAATTATTTGTTGAAGTTATGCATGTTTGTAAGGCAGTTTCAGAGAAACTTGGTATTGTTGCTGTTTTTGTTCTCTTTTTATAGAACTACAACGAATTAACCAAATGTTGTCTGTTTGTATGAGTTAATCGGGGATTGCCCATATTGCTTTAAATGTATGAAAACATTTATTTCAAGCAATTATTAACTTTATAATTTAGTTAATAATTTCAGAAAATTTTAAACAACGTGACATCAGGAAGGACAAAGCGACAGTTGCTTCGATTATACCTTGTAAATCTCTTCAAAGGATTTTCTCCCGGGAGTGGGATTCGAACCCGCACTCCTACGATAGTTGAAATGTTTACAAACGCATTCAGCTACGTCATGCCTTAGTTGTTGTAAAATTTCTCCCAATTGCCTTCTTTTGCATATATTAATCTTCTACACATCACATACTTCGTATGTAGTTATGTGTTGTAGTTATGCATGTTTGTACGGCGGTTTCAGAGAAACTTGGTATTGTTGCTGTTTTTGTTCTATTTATAGAACTACAACGAATTAACCAAATGTTGTCTGTTTGTATGAGTTAATCGGGGATTGCCCGTATTGCTTTAAATGTATGAAAACATTTATTTCAAGTAATTTTTAATTTTATAATTTAGTTAATAATTTGGGAGAATTTTAAGCAACGTGACATCAGTACGGACGAGGCGACAGCTGTTTCGAATATAACTTGTAACCCTCTTCAAAGCCTTTTCTCCCGGGAGTGGGATTCGAACCCGCACTATTACGATATTTGAAATGGTTACAAACGCATTCAGCTACGACATGCCTTAGTTGTTGTAAAGTTTTTCCCAATTGCCTTTTTTGCATGTATTATTCTTCTACACATCATATACTTCGTATGTAATTATGTGTTGAAGTTATGCATGTTTGTAAGGCGGTTTCAGAGAAACTTGGTATTGTTGCTCTTTTGTTTTATTTATAGAACTACAACGAATTAACCAAATGTTGTCTGTTTGCATGAGTTAATCCGGGATTGCCCGTATTGCTTTAAATGTATGAAAACTTCAATTTTAAGCAACTTTTAATTTTATAATTTAGTTAATAATTTCAGAAAATTTTAAACAAAGTGACATCAGGACGGACAAGGCGACAGCTGCTTCGATTATACCTTGTAAATCTCTTTAAAGTCTTTTCTCCCGGTAGTGGGATTCGAACCCGCACTCCTACGATAGTTGAAATGGTTACAAACGCATTCAGCTACGTCATGCCTTAGTTGTTGTAAAGTTTTTCCCAATTGCCTTCTTTTGCATATATTAATCTTTTACACATCACATACTTCGTATGTAGTTATGTGTTGTAGTTATGCATGTTTGTACGGCGGTTTCAGAGATACTTGGTATTGTTGCTCTTTTTGTTCTATTTATAGAACTACAGCGAATTAACCAAATATTGTCTGTTTGTATGAGTTAATCGGGGATTGCCGTATTTCTTTAAATGTATGAAAACATTTATTTCAGGCAAATTTTAATTTTATAATTTAGTTAATAATTTGGGAAAATTTTAAACAACGTGACATTAAGACGGAAAAGGGGTCAAACAAATTAAATGGGGTCACACTGAAATGACAGTCCTTGGTCGGGAAAAATCCCGAGTCGCTCCGGTACATAGAACCGACTGCCTTGGGAAGCGTACAACAGCGTAGGACAATAAACGGAGACGCCCCCACACGTATGGTAGGAAGCTGTCATAGCTCGCCAGATATCTCAATCGTGAGCGCAGAACTCGTAAACTGCGTCAACTGGCAGCCGATGGTAACATTGGCATCCGACCACCTGCCCATACTTATTTCGTTCGAGCGTACCGCCGACTTCATCGTCACCGAAAAACGCACTTTCATAAACTTCAAAAAAGGAAAGTGGGAAGAATATAAATCTGCAACAGACAGCAGATTTGCTGCCCTCCCTATCCCGACTGATGCCCGCCAAGGGGAGCGTGCCTTCCGTAAGGTCATTGAATCCGCCTCGGCACATTTCATTCCCGCCGGGAGAATTCCCGAAATCCGGCCCCACTTCCCGGCGGAGGCCGCGAGCTTAGCGAGGGAACGCGACCTTATAAGACAGCTCGATCCAGGCGACCCCCAAATAAGGGATATAAACCAACGCATCAGATTGCTTGTGGACGAACACAAGTGGGCGAAATGGGAAGAGCACCTAAGAGGTTGTAACCTCTCTACCTGTGTAGGTAAACTTTGGTCCACCGTAAAGTCCCTATCGAATCCGACTAAGCACAAAGACAAAGTTTCCATCGCCTTTGGCGATAAGGTGCTGTCGGATGCGAAAAAATGCGCGAGCGCTTTCTGCCGACAATATATAATGCATCCTACGGTCGACAAAGATAGACGGAGAGCCAATAGACACGCACATAAACACAAACTCAGCGCGTCACCAATTACCATCACCGCTAGAGAGGTTGGGGACGCCATTGGTCGCGCTAAACCATCCAAAGCAGTGGGCCCAGACGGCATAGCCATGCCGATGCTTAAAAACCTAGGGAAAGAGGGTTTCAAATATTTGGCACATGTCTTCAACCTGTCTCTTTCCACCTTTGTCATACCCGAGAAATGGAAAATGGCCAAGGTGGTCCCGCTACTAAAGCCTGGGAAACCAGCTAACGTAGGTGAGTCATATCGTCCGATATCTCTCCTATCGCCAGTGGCAAAGACGCTTGAAGCCATTTTGCTCCCTTATTTCCAAGCACATTTGCAGCTAGCCCCTCATCAGCATGGCTTCAGAAAACTCCATAGCACTACCTCCGCGCTAAATGTCATTAGCACCCAGATAAATTGCGGTTTGAATCAATATCCCCACCATAGAACAGTTCTCGTAACGTTAGACCTATCAAAAGCTTTTGATACGGTCAACCATGGCTCGTTACTGCAAGACCTGGAAGGGTCCACCCTTCCCCCATGTCTTAAAAGGTGGACCGCAAATTATCTGGGTGGTCGGCAGGCATCGGTGCAATTCAGAAACGAAACATCAAAACAAAGGAGAATTAAACAAGGGGTGCCACAGGGTGGCGTCCTATCCCCGCTTTTGTTTAATTTCTACATATCTAAGCTACCTTCACCACCGGAAGGAGTCACAATCGTTTCCTACGCCGATGACTGCACAATAATGGCCACAGGCCCAGGCCCAAAGATTGATGAGCTATGCAATAAAATAAACGGTATCTCCCTGATCTCTCCAGTTTTTTCACCTCGCGAAACCTGACATTGTCACCGACTAAATCTTCCGCGACCTTATTTACAACATGGACGCCCCAAATGTCGACCATATTGAACATCCACGTTGATGGCACTACGCTACCGACTGTCCTACACCCCAAAATCTTGGGTGTGACGTTTGATCAGGATCTACATTTTGGTGCGCACGCAACCGCAATTGTTCCAAGAATTCAGAGCCGTAATAAAATCCTCAAATCACTTGCTGGCAGTACCTGGGGAAAAGATAAAGAAACGCTCTTGACCACATACAAAGCAATTAGCCTGGGAAACCAGCTAACGTAGGTGAGTCATATCGTCCGATATCTCTCCTATCGCCAGTGGCAAAGACGCTTGAAGCCATTTTGCTCCCTTATTTCCAAGCACATTTGCAGCTAGCCCCTCATCAGCATGGCTTCAGAAAACTCCATAGCACTACCTCCGCGCTAAATGTCATTAGCACCCAGATAAATTGCGGTTTGAATCAATATCCCCACCATAGAACAGTTCTCGTAACGTTAGACCTATCAAAAGCTTTTGATACGGTCAACCATGGCTCGTTACTGCAAGACCTGGAAGGGTCCACCCTTCCCCCATGTCTTAAAAGGTGGACCGCAAATTATCTGGGTGGTCGGCAGGCATCGGTGCAATTCAGAAACGAAACATCAAAACAAAGGAGAATTAAACAAGGGGTGCCACAGGGTGGTGTCCTATCCCCGCTTTTGTTTAATTTCTACATATCTAAGCTACCTTCACCACCGGAAGGAGTCACAATCGTTTCCTACGCCGATGACTGCACAATAATGGCCACAGGCCCAGGCCCAAAGATTGATGAGCTATGCAATAAAATAAACGGTATCTCCCTGATCTCTCCAGTTTTTTCACCTCGCGAAACCTGACACTGTCACCGACTAAATCTTCCGCGACCTTATTTACAACATGGACGCCCCAAATGTCGACCATATTGAACATCCACGTCGATGGCACTACGCTACCGACTGTCCTACACCCCAAAATCTTGGGTGTGACGTTTGATCAGGATCTACATTTTGGTGCGCACGCAACCGCAATTGTTCCAAGAATTCAGAGCCGTAATAAAATCCTCAAATCCCTTGCTGGCAGTACCTGGGGAAAAGATAAAGAAACGCTCTTGACCACATACAAAGCAATTAGCCAGCCGATTACGTACTACGCGTCACCCATATGGTCGCCAATCCTAAAAACCACCCACTGGAAGAAACTACAGGCCTGCCAAAATACTGCTCTCAGAATCGCCACGGGCTGTCTTCTTATGTCCCCAGAACACCATCTGCATAATGAGGCGAGAATACTCCCCATCAGGGAGAGAAATGAGATGCTGACCAAACAGTTTCAACCAGCACCGCCTAGGGGCCTAAGGAGTCATCTCCGTAAGCATTTTGAGGAAATACGGCACCTGAGAACCCAGCCGTATGAAGCGGTAAAACACAAGTAGGTCCTTGGTGAACTCCATAGACAGGCGTCGGACCTTTATGTCGGGAATTGCCCGGTGAATCCAGTACTTGAAGAAAAATATCCAGAACTCGCAGAAGAGGAACGCATACTCCCCAGGGAAACGGGGGATCCTCAACTTCGTTCTGGATACTGTAACAGGTTAAACTCTTACCTATCCAGAATCAACCCCGACATACAAAATGTATGCCCTGCTTGCAATGTGTCCCCACATGACACCAACCATCTCTTTAATTGTAATGTGGAACCAACGCCTCTAACACCCCTTTCCTTATGGTCCACCCCTGTTGAAACGGCAAGTTTCCTTGGACTCCCGTTAGAGGATATTGATGACAATTTGTGATCGGTCGCGGCTATTAGGTGGGGCGAGCATTGCTACAAAAACAACAACAACAAGACGGACAAGGCGACAGCTGTTTCGATTATTCCTTGTAAATCTCTTCAAAGCCTTTTCTCCCGGGAGTGGGATTCGAACCCGCACTCCTACGATAGTTCAAATGGTTACAAACGCATTCAGCTACGTCATGCCTTAGTTTCTGTAAAGTTTTTCCCAATTGCCTTCTTTTGCATAAATTAATCTTCTACACATCCCATACTTCGTATGTAATTATGTGCTGAGGGTATGCATGTTTGTAAGGAGCTTTCAGAGAAACTTGGTATTGTTGCGTTTTTGTTCTATTTATAGAACTACAACGAATTAACCAAATGTTGTCTGTTTGTATGATTAATCGGGGATTGCCCGTATTACTTTAAATGTATGAAAACATTTATTTCAAGCAATTTTTAATTTTATAATTTAGTTAATATTTTTGGAAAATTTTAAACAACGTGACATCAGGACGGACAAGGCGACAGCTGTTTCGATATACCTTGTAAATCTCTTCAAAGCTTTTTTCCCTGGAGTGGGATTCGAACCCGTACTCTTAGATAGTTGAAATCGTTACAAACGCATTCAGCTACGTCATGCCTACGCACTCCTACGGTAGTTGAAATGGTTACACACGCATTCAGCTACTTCATGCCTTAGTTGTTGTACAGCTTTTCCCAATTGCCTTCTTTTGCATATATTAATCTTCTACACATCACATACTTCGCATGTAATTATGTGTTGAAGTTATGAATCTTTGTAAGGCGGTTTCAGAGAAACTTGGTATTGTTGCTGTTTTTATTCTATTTATAGAACTACAACGAATTAACCAAATGTTGTCTGTTTGTATGAGTTAATCGGGGATTGTCCGTATTGCTTCAAATGTATGAAAGCATTTATTTCAAGCAATTTTTAATTTTATCATTTAGTTAATAATTTGGGGAAAATTTTAAACAACGTAACATCAGGACGGATAAGGCGACAGCTGTTTCGATTTTACCTTATAAATCTCTTCAAAGCTTTTCTCCCGGGTGTGGGATTCGAACCCGTACTCCTACGATAGTTCAAATGGTTACAAACGCATTTAGGTACGTCATGCCTTAGTTGTTGTAAATTTTTCCCAATAGCATTGTTTTGCAAATATTAATCTTCTACACATCACATACTTCGTATGCATGTTTGTAGTTGAAATGGTTACACACGCATTCAGCTACGTCATGCCTTAGTTGTTGTACAGCTTTTCCCAATTGCCTTCTTTTGCATATATTAATCTTCTACACATCACATACTTCGCATTTAATTATGTGTTGAAGTTATGAATCTTTGTAAGGCGGTTTCAGAGAAACTTGGTATTGGTGCTGTTTTTATTCTATTTATAGAACTACAACGAATTAACCAAATGTTGTCTGTTTGTATGAGTTAATCGGGGATTGTCCGTATTGCTTCAAATGTATGAAAGCATTTATTTCAAGCAATTTTTAATTTTATCATTTAGTTAATAATTTGGGGAAAATTTTAAACAACGTAACATCAGGACGGATAAGGCGACAGCTGTTTCGATTTTACCTTATAAATCTCTTCAAAGCTTTTCTCCCGGGTGTGGGATTCGAACCCGTACTCCTACGATAGTTCAAATGGTTACAAACGCATTCAGGTACGTCATGCCTTAGTTGTTGTAAATTTTTCCCAATAGCATTGTTTTGCAAATATTAATCTTCTACACATCACATACTTCGTATGTAATTATGTGTTGAAGTTATGCATGTTTGTTAGGCGGTTTCAGAGAAACTTGGTATTGTTGCTGTTTTTGTTCTATTTATAGAATTACAGCGAATTAACCAAATGTTGTCTGTTTGTATGAGTTAATCGGGGATTGCCCGTATTGCTTTAAATGTATGAAAACATTTATTTCATTTTATAATTTAGTTAATAATTTGGGAGAATTTTAAGCAACGTGACATCAGTACGGACAAGGCGACAGCTGTTTCGAATATAACTTGTAACCCTCTTCAAAGCCTTTTCTCCCGGGGGTGGGATTCGAACCCGCACTATTACGATATTTGAAATGGTTACAAACGCATTCATCTACGTCATGCCTTAGTTGTTGTAAAGTTTTTCCCAATTGCCTTCTTTTGCATATATTAATTTTCTACATACCACATACTTCGTATGTAAATATGTGTTGAAGTTATGCATGTTTGTTAGGCGGTTTCAGAGAAACTTGGCATTGTTGCTGTTTTTGTTCTATTTATAGAACTACAACGAATTAACCAAATGTTGTCTGTTTGTATGAGTTAATCGGGGATTGCCCTTATTGCTTTAAATGTATGGAAACCTTTATTTCAAGCAATTTTTAATTTTATAATTTAGTTAATAATTTGGGAACATTTTAAACAACGTGACATCAGGACGGACAAGGCGACAGCTGTTTCGATTATACATTGTAAATCTCTTCAAAGCGTTTTCTCCCGGAAGTGGGATTCGAACGCGCACTCCTACGATAGTTGAAATGGTTACAAACGCATTCAGCTACGTCATGCCTTAGTTGTTGTAAAATTTTTCCCAACGGTCTTCTTTTGCATATATTAGTCTTCTACACATCAAATACTTCGTATGTAATTATGTGTTGAAGTTATGCATGTTTGTAAGGAGGTTTCAGAGAAACCTGGTATTGTTGCTGTTTTTGTTCTATTTATAGAACTACAACGAATTAACCAAATGTTGCCTGTTTGTATGAGTTAATCGGGGATTGCCCGTATTGCGTTAAATTTTATTTTAATTTTATAATTTAGTTAATATTTTGGGAAAACTTAAAACAACGTGACATCAGTACGGACCAGGCGACAGCTGTTTCGATTATACCTTGTAACCCTCTTCAAAGCCTTTTCTCCCGGGAGTGGGATTCGAACCCGCACTCCTACGATATTTGAAATGGTTACAAACGCATTCAGCTACGTCATGCCTTAGTTGTTGTAAAGTTTTTCCCAATTGCCTTTTTGCATATATTAATCTTCTACACATCACATACTTCGTATGTAATTATGTGTTGAAGTTATGCATGTTTGTAAGGCAGTTTCAGTGAAACTTGGTATTGTTGCTGTTTTTGTTTTATTTATAGAACTACAACCAATTAACAAAATGTTGTCTGTTTGTATGAGTTATTCGGGGATTGCCCTTATTGCTTTAAATATATGAAAACATTTATTTTAAGCAATTTTTAATTTTATAATTTAGTTAACAATTTCAAAAATTTTTAAACAAAGCGACATCAGGACGGAAAAGGCGACAGCTGCTTCGATTATACCTTGTAAATCTCTTTAAAGCCTTTTCTCGTGGGAGTGGTATTCGAACCCGCACTCCTACGATGGTTGAAATTGTTGAAAAAGCATTCAGCTACGTCATGCCTTAGTTTTTGTAAAGTTTTTCCCAATTACCTTCTTTTGCATAAACTAATTCTCTACACATCACATACTTCGTATGTAATTATGTGTTGAAGTTACGCATGTTTGTTAGGCGGTTTCAGAGAAAGTTGGTATTGTTGCTGTTTTTGTTCTATTTATAGAACTACAACGAATTAACCAAATGTTTTCTGTTTGTATGAGTAATCGGGGATTGCCTTTTGCTTTAAATGTGTGAAAACATTCATTTCAAGCAATTTTTAATTTTATAATTTAGTTAATAATATGGGAAAATTTTAAACAACGTGACATCAGGACGGACAAGGCGACAGCTGTTTCGAATATACCTTGTAAATCTCTTCAAAGCCTTTTCTCCAGGGAGTGGGTTTCGAACCCGCACTCCTACGATAGTTGAAATGGTTACAAACGCATTCAGCTACGTCATGCCTACGCACTCCTATGGTAGTTGAAATGGTTACAAACGCATTCAGCTACGTCATGCCTTAGTTGTTGTACAGTTTTTCCCAATGGCCTTCTTTTGCATATATTAATCTTCTACCCATCACTTACTTCGTATGTAATTATGTGTTGAAGTTATGCATGTTTGTTAGGCGGTTTCAGAGAAACTTGGTATTATTGCTGTTTTTGTTCTATTTATAGAACTACAACAAATTAACCAAATGTTATCTGTTTGTATGAGTTAATCGGGGATTGCCCGTATTGCTTTAAATGTATGAAAACATTTATTTCAAGCAATTTTTATTTTAGAATTTAGTTAATAATTTGGGAAAATTTTAAACAACGTGACATCAGGACGGACAAGGCGACAGCTATTTCGATTATACCTTGTAAATCTCTTCAAAGCTTTTCACCCGGGAGTGGGATTCGAACCCGTACTCCTACGATAGTTGAAATGGTTACAAACGCATTCAGCTACGCCATGCCTTAGATGTTGTAAAGTTTTTCCGAATTACCTTCTTTTGCATATATTAATCTTCTACACATCACTTACTTCGTATGTAATTATGTGTTGAATTTATGCATGTTTGTCAGGCGGTTTCAGAGAAACTTGGTATTATTGCTATTTTTGTTCTATTTATAGAACTAGAACGAATTAACCAAATGTTCTCTGTTTGTATGAGTTAATCGGGGTTTGCCCGTATTGCTTTAAATGTATGAAAACATTTATTTCAAGCAATTTTTAATTTTATAATTTAGTTAATAATTTGGGACAATTTTAAACAACGTGACATCAGACCGGACAAGTCGACAGCTGTTTCTATTATACCCTGTAAATCTCTTCAAAACCTTTTCTCCCGGGACTGGGATTCGAACCCGCACTCCTACGATAGTTGAAGTGGTTACAAACGCATTCAGCTACGTCATGCCTTAGTTGTTGTAAGGTTTTTCCCAATTGTCTTCTTTTGCATATATTAATCTTCTACAAATCACATACTTCGTATGTAATTATGTGTTGAAATTATGCATGTTTGTAAGGCGGTTTCAGAGATACTTGGTATTGTTGCTGTTTTTGTTCTATTTATAGAACTACAACGAATTAACCAAATGTTGTGTGTTTGTATGAGTTAATCGGGGATTGCCCGTATTGCTTTAAATGTATGAAAACACATATTTCAAGCAATTTTTAATTTTATAATTTAGTTAATAATTTGGAAAAATTTTAAACAGCGTGACATCAGACCGGACAAGGCGACAGCTGTTTCTATTATACCCTGTAAATCTCTTCAAAGCCTTTTCTCCCGGGAGTGGGATTCGAACCCGCACTCCTACGATATTTGAAATGGTTACAAACGCATTCAGCTACGTCATGCCTTAGTTGTTGTAAAGCTTTTCCCAGTGGCCTTCTTTTGCATAAATTAATCTTCTACACATCACATACTTCGTATGTAATTATGTGTTGAGGTTATGAATGTTTGCAAGGCGATTTCAGAGAAACTTGGCTGTTTCGATTATACCTTGTAAATCTCTTCAAAGCCTTTTCTCCCGGGAGTGGGATTCGAACCCACACTCCTACGATAGTTGAAATGGTTACAAACGCATTCAGCTACGTCATGCCTACGCACTCCTACGGTAGTTGAAATGGTTACAAACGCATTCAGCTACGTCATGCCTTAGTTGTTGTACAGTTTTTCCCAATGGCCTTCTTTTGCATATATTAATCTTATACCCATCACTTACTTCGTATGTAATTATGCGTTGAAGTTATGCATGTTTGTTAGGCGGTTTCAGAGAAACTTGGTATTATTGCTGTTTTTGTTCTATTTATAGAACTACAACAAATTAACCAAAAGTTATCTGTTTGTATGAGTTAATCGGGGATTGCCCGTATTGCTTTAAATGTATGAAAACATTTATTTCAAGCAATTTTATAATTTAGTTAATAATTTGGGAAAATTTTAAACAACGTGACATCAGGACGGACAAGGCGACAGCTATTTCGATTATACCTTGTAAATCTCTTCAAAGCTTTTCACCCGGGAATGGGATTCGAACCCATACTCCTACGATAGTTGAAATGGTTACAAACGCATTCAGCTACGTCATGCCTTAGATGTTGTAAAGTTTTTCCCAATGGCCTTCTTTTGCATATATTAATCTTCTACACATCACTTACTTCGTATGTAATTATTTGTCGAATTTATGCATGTTTGTCAGGCGGTTTCAGAGAAACTTGGTATTATTGCAATTTTTGTTCTATTTATAGAACTACAACGAATTAACCAAATGTTCTCTGTTTGTATGAGTTAATCGGGGATTGCCCGTATTGCTTTAAATGAATAAAAACATTTATTTCAAGCAATTTTTAATTTTATAATTTAGTTAATAATTTGAGAAAATTTTAAACAGCGTGACATCAGACCGGACAAGGCGACAGCTGTTTCTATTATACCCTGTAAATCTCTTCAAAGCCTTTTCTCCCGGGAGTGGGATTCGAACCCGCACTCCTACGATATTTGAAATGGTTACAAACGCATTCAGCTACGTCATGCCTTAGTTGTTGTAAAGCTTTTCCCAGTGGCCTTTTTTCCATATATTAATCTTCTACACATCACATACTTCGTATGTAATTATGTGTTGAAGTTATGCATATTTGTAAGGCGGTTTCAGAGAAACTTGGTATTGTTGATGTTTTTGTTCTATTTACAACGGTTTACCTTGTAAATCTCTTCAAAGCCTCTTCTCCCGGGAGTGGGATTCGAACCTGCACTCCTCCGATAGTTGACATGGTTACAAACGCATTCAGCTACGTCATGCCTTAGTTGTTGTAAAGTTTTTCCCAATTGCCTTTTTGCATATATTAATCTTCTACACATCACATACTTCGTATGTAATTATGTGTTGAAGTTATGCATATTTGTAAGGCGGTTTCAGAGAAACTTGGTATTGTTGCTCTTTTTGTTCTATTTATAGAACTACAACAAATTAACCAAATGTTGTCTGTTTGTATGAGTTAATCGGGGATTGCGCGTATTGCTTTAAATGTATGAAAACATTAATTCAAGCAATTTTTAATTTTATAATTTTATTCAATAATTTGGGGAAAATTTAAACAACGTGGCATCAGGACGGACAAGGCGACAGCTGTTTCGATTATACCTTGTAAATCTCTTCAAAGCCTTTTCTCCCGGGAGTGGGATTTGAACCCGCACTCCTCCGATAGTTGACATGGTTACCAACGCATTCAGCTACGTCATGCCTTAGTTGTTGTAAAGTTTTTCCCAATTGCCTTCTTTTGCATATATTAATCTTCTACACATCACATACTTCGTATGTAATTATGTGTTGAAGTTATGCATGTTTGTAAGACGGTTTCAGAGTAATTGATATTGTTGCTGTTTTTATTCTATTTATAGAACTACAACGAATTAACCATATGTTTTCTGTTTGTATGAGTTAATCGGAGATTGCCCGTATTGCTTTAAATGTATGAAAACATTTATTTCAAGCAATTTTTAATTTTATAATTTTATTTAAAAATTTGGCAAAAATTTAAACAACGTGACATCAGGACGGACAAGGTGGCATCTGTTTCGATTATACCTTGTAAATCTCTTCAAAGCCTTTTCTCCCGGGAGTGGGATTTGAACCCGCACTTCTCCGATATTTGACATGGTTACAAACGCATTCAGCAACGTCTTGCCTTAGTTGTTGTAAAGTTTTTCCCAATTTCCTTCTTTTGAATATATTAATCTTCTACACCTCACATAATTCGTATGTAATTTTGTGTTGAAGTTATGCATGTTTGTTAGGCGGTTTCAGAGAAACTTGGTATTGTTGCTGTTTTTGTTCTATTTATAGAACTACAACGAATTAGCCAAATGTTGTCTGTTTGTATGAGTTAATCGGGGATTGCCCGTATTGCTTTAAATGTATGAAAACATTTATTTCAAGCAATTTTTGATTTTATAATTTAGTTAATTAATTGGGAAAATTTTAAGCAACGTGGCATCAGGACGGACAAGGCGACATCTGTTTCGATTATACCTTGTAAATCTCTTCAAAGCCTTTTCTCTCGGGAGTGGGATTCGAACCTGCACTCCTACGATAGTTGAAATGGTTACAAACGCATTCTGTTGCGTCATGTCTTAGTTGTTGTAAAGTTTTTCACAATTGCCTTTCTTCTACACATCACTTATTTCATATGTAATTATGTGTTGAAGTTATGCATGTTTCTAAGGCGGTTTCAGAGAAACTTGGTATTGTTGCTGTTTTTGTTCTATTTTTATAGAACTACAACGAATTAACCAAATGTTGTCTGTTTTTTTGAGTTAATCGGGGATTGCCCATATTGCTTTAAATGTATGAAAACATTTATTTCAAGCAATTATTAATTTTATAATTTAGTTAATAATTTCAGAAAATTTTAAAAAAGTGACATCAGGACGGACAAGGCGACAGCTGCTTCGATTATACCTTGTAAATCTCTTTAAAGCCTTTTCTCCCGGGAGTGGGATTCGAACCCGCACTCCTACGATAGTTGAAATGTTTACAAACGCATTCAGCTACGTCATGCCTTACTTGTTGTAAAATTTCTCCCAATTGCCTGCTTTTGCATATATTAATCTTCTACACATCACATACTTCGTATTTAATTATGTGTTGAAGTTATGCATGTTTGTAAGGCGGTTTCAAAGAAACTTGGTATTGTTGCTGTTTTTGTTCTATTTATAGAATTACAGCGAATTAACCAAATGTTGTCTGTTTGTATGAGTTAATCGGGGATTGCCAGTATTGCTTTAAATGTATGAAAACATTTATTTCAAGCAATTTTTGATTTTATAATTTAGTTAATTAATTGGGAAAATTTTAAACAACGTGACATCAAGAAGGACAAAGCGACAGTTGCTTCGATTATACCTTGTAAATCTCTTCAAAGGCTTTTCTCCCGGGAGTGGGATTCGAACCCGCACTCCTACGATAGTTGAAATGTTTACAAACGCATTCAGCTACGTCATGCCTTACTTGTTGTAAAATTTCTCCCAATTGCCTGCTTTTGCATATATTAATCTTCTACACATCACATACTTCGTATGTAATTATGTGTTGAAGTTATGCATGTTTGTAAGGCGGTTTCAGAGAAACTTGGTATTGTTGCTGTTTTTGTTCTATTTATAGAATTACAGCGAATTAACCAAATGTTGTCTGTTTGTATGAGTTAATCGGGGATTGCCCGTATTGCTTTAAATGTATGAAAACATTTATTTCATTTTATAATTTAGTTAATAATTTGGGAGAATTTTAAGCAACGTGACATCAGTACGGACAAGGCGACAGCTGTTTTGAATATAACTTGTAACCCTCTTCAAAGCCTTTTCTCCCGGGGGTGGGATTCGAACCCGCACTATTACGATATTTGAAATGGTTACAAACGCATTCAGCTACGTCATGCCTTAGTTGTTGTAAAGTTTTTCCCAATTGCCTTTTTTGCATGTATTATTCTTCTACACATCACATACTTCGTGTGTAATTATGTGTTGAAGTTATGCATGTTTGTTAGGCGGTTTCAGGGAAACTTGGTATTGTTGCTGTTTTTATTTTATTTATAGAACTACAACGAATTAACCAAATGTTGTCTGTTTGTATGAGTTAATTGGGGATTGCCCGTATTTCTTTAAATGTATGAAAACATTTATTTCAAGCAATTTTTAATTTTATAATTTAGTTAATATTTTTGGAAAATTTTAAACAACGTGACATCAAGACGGACAAGGCGACAGCTGTTTCGATATACCTTGTAAATCTCTTCAAAGCTTTTCTCCCGGGAGTGGGATCGGACCCGTACTCCTACGATAGTTGAAATCGTTACAAACGCATTCAGCTACGTCATGCCTACGCACTCCTACGGTAGTTGAAATGGTTACACACGCATTCAGCTACGTCATGCCTTAGTTGTTGTACAGCTTTTCCCAATTGCCTTCTTTTGCATATATTAATCTTTTACACATCACATACTTCGCATGTAATTATGTGTTAAAGTTATGAATCTTTGTAAGGCGGTTTCAGAGAAACTTGGTATTGTTGCTGTTTTTATTCTATTTATAGAACTACAACGAATTAACCAAATGTTGTCTGTTTGTATGAGTTAATCGGGGATTGTCCGTATTGCTTCAAATGTATGAAAGCATTTATTTCAAGCAATTTTTAATTTTATCATTTAGTTAATAATTTGGGGAAAATTTTAAACAACGTAACATCAGGACGGATAAGGCGACAGCTGTTTCGATTATACCTTATAAATCTCTTCAAAGCTTTTCTCCCGGGTGTGGGATTCGAACCCGTACTCCTACGATAGTTGAAATGGTTACAAACGCATTCAGCTACGTCATGCCTTAGTTGTTGTAAAGTTTTTCCCAATGGCCTTCTTTTGCATATATTAATCTTCCACACATCACATACTTCGTATGCATGTTTGTTAGGCGGTTTCAGAGAAACTTGGTATTGTTGCTGTTTTTGTTCTATTTATAGAACTACAACGGATTAACCAAATGTTGTCTGTTTGTATGAGTTAATCGGGGATTGCCCGTATTGCTTTAAATGTATGAAAACGTTTATTTCAAGCAATTTTTAATTTTATAATTTAGTTAATTATTTGGGAAAATTTTAAACAACGTGACATCAGGACGGACAAGGCGATAGCTGTTTCGATTATACCTTGTAAATCTCTTCAAAGCCTTTTCTCCCGTGAGTGGGATTCGGACCCGCACTCCTACGATAGTTGAAATGGTTACAAACGCATTCAGCTACGTCATGCCTTAGTTGTTGTAAAGTTTTTACCAATTGCTTTCTTTTGCATATATTAATCTTCTACACATCACATACTTCGTATGTAATTATGTGTTGAAGTTATGCATGTTTGTAAGGCGGTTTCAGAGAAACTTGGTATTGTTGCTGTTTTTGTTCTATTTATAGAACTACAACAAATTAACCAAATTTTGTATGTTTGTATGAGTTGATCGGGGATTGCCCGTATTGCTTTAAATGTATGAAAACATTTATTTCAATCAATTTTTAATTTTATAATTTAGTTAAAAATTTGGGAAAATTTTAAACAACGTGACATCAGGACGGACAAGGCGACAGCTGTTTCGATTATACCTTGTAAATCTCTTCAAAGCCTTTTCTCTCGGGAGTGGAATTCGAACCCGCACTCCTACGATAGTTGAAATGGTTACAAACGCATTCGGCTAGGTCATGCCTTAGTTGTTGTAAAGTTTTTCCCAATTGCCTTTTTTGCATATATTAATCTTTTACACATCACATACTTCGTATGTAATTATGTGCTGAAGTTATGCATGTTTGTAAGGCGGCTTCAGAGAAACTTGGTATTGTTGCTGTTTTTGTTCCATTTATAGAACTGCAACGAATTAACAATATGTTGTCTGTTTGTATGAGTTAATCGCGGATTGCCCGTATTGCTTTAAATTAATGAAAGCATTTATTTCAAGCAATTTTTAATTTTATAACTTAGTTAATAATTTGGGAAAATTTTAAACAACGTGACATCAGTACGGACAAGGCGACAGCTGTTTCGATTACACCTTGTAAATCTCTTCAAAGCCTTTTCTCCCGGGAGTGGGATTCGAACCCGCACTCCTACAATAGTTGAAATGGTTACAAGCGCATTCAGCAACGTCATGGATTAGTTGTTGTAAAGTTTTTCCCAATTGCCTTCTTTTGTATATATTAATTTTCTACACATCACATACTTCGTATGTAATTATGTGTTGAAGTTATGCATGTTTGTTAGGTGGTTTCAGAGAAACTTGGTATTGTTGCTGTTTTTGTTCTGTTTATAGAACTACAACGAATTAACCAAATGTTGTCTGTTTGTATGAGTTAATCGGGGATTGCCCGTATTGCTTTAAATGTATGAAAACATTTATTTCAAGCAATTTTTAATTTTATAATTATGTTCATAATTTGGGAAAATTTTAAACAACGGGTCATCAAGACGGACAAGGCGACAGCTGTTTCGATTATAATTTCCCCGAAAGTGGAATTCGAACGCGTACTCCTCCAATATTTGAAATGGTTAAAAACGCATTCAGCTACGTCATGCCTTAGTTGTTGTAAAGTTTTTCCCAATTGCCTTCTTTTTCATATATTAATCTTCTGCACATCACATACTTCGTATGTAATTATGTATTGGTATTGTTGCTGTTTTTGTTTCTATTTATAGGAGTACAACGAATTAACCAAATGTTGTCTGTTTGTATGAGTTAATCGGGGATTGCCCGTATTGCTTTAAATGTATGAAAACATTTATTTCAAGCAATTTTTAATTTTATAATTTTATTTAATAATTTGGGAAAAATTTAAACAACATGACATCAGGACGGACAAGGCGACAGCTGTTTCGATTATACCTTATAAATCTTTTCAAAGCTTTTCTCCCGGGTGTGGGATTCGAACCCGTACTCCTACGATAGTTGAAATGGTTACAAACGCGTTCAGCTACGTCATGCCTTAGTTGTTGTAAAGTTTTTCCCAATGGCCTTCTTTTGCATATATTAATCTTCTACACATCACATACTTCGTATGCATGTTTGTTAGGCGGTTTCAGTGAAACTTGGTATTATTGTTGTTTTTGTTCTATTTATAGAATTACAAAGAATTAACCAAATGTTGTCTGTTTGTATGAGTTAATCGGGGATTGCCCGTATTGCTTCAATTGTATGAAAGCATTTATTTCAATCAATTCATAATTTTATAATTTAGTTAATAATTTGGGGAAAATTTTAAGCAACGTAACATCAGGACGGACAAGGCGACAGCTGTTTCGATTATACCTTGTAAATCTCTTCAAAGCCTTTTTTCCCGGAAGTGGGATTCGAACCCGCACTCCTACGATATTTGAAATTGTTTAGGCCATCAAGCTAAACCCAAGAATGAGCACGGCCAATAGTGACCCAGCCTAATGTAATGCCATCAGCCCGGTTATAGGTAAGATTTTATTTTCGTTTGTATAACCTAACCTATGTATAATTAATTAACTTGTGAATTAGCTTTTGAATTATATATTGTGAGTTAGCTTTGAAGTGCAAATAATTAAATTGTTAAATTCTTGAATTTAATCTGCGGTGTGTTCTTTTCCTTTTTTCTCTTTTTTCAACGGGCGCAAAAACCCCTTGGGAACTCATTATAGAGCTATCGAAGCCCCAAGAGGTTTTTACATGGTCCTACTACACCGGAATAATTATAGAAACCATTGAATTACCAGCGACCAACTGGATAACCACAGCACACAAAAGCGTTTCAAAAGTCAACCAATAATATAACCACACAAAAGCGTTTCAAAAGCCAGCTGTTAGTAGCACCACACAAAAGCGTTTCCAAAGCTAGCCGTTAGCAGCACCTGAGCGTTTCAGAAGCGACAAGCACTACACCAGCAAACAAACACGAGCGGTCAAACAAAGGCACAAAGGTACGTGGTTTGAGTTCAACTTTTTTTTGTTCTTTGCACTTGTAGGGAAATTACAATTAATTTAACTTCCCGGCGTACCAATATCGCGATTTTATTAATAAAAACAAATTATACGTATGTGTGGCAATTAAGTTACACAGATTTACATAAAGTCTTTGATTTAGTAGTTTGTTTGCTGTAACGCATATCGCAACCAGCTGCACAAATTCAACATAACCCCACTTTTCACTGTAGTGTGGCAATTTATTTGCAACAACACTTTAACGCACTTTATCGCAAGTCACTGCCAATATTTTAGAACCATTAAACACTTAAGTGTAATAAATTTAGTCAGTTCTTTAAGTTCTGACATAAATCAGCGTTACTGCCATTAAATCAAAGTCACTTAACCTTGTCTTCTTATACACACAACACTAACACTGCGGTGAGATTGGTGACAAGAGTGTTCGCATAAAGCATAATTAGCTGAAAAATTAAAGGCAATATACACAGAGAATAATTTGCGTGTTTACCCCTTGGCGACAATCCATTATATTGGGCATATACCCACTAGCTACATCGTCCTATCTTAAGCTGAACGTGCCTTCCTGAGCTACCCTATTAACAAGTTAGATCCATTTTGCCCTTAATCTCAGTACTGATATCACGTCGAAAGCGATGGAAAATTACATCAGGATGGCTGATGAAGTCATAGAGTTTGAAGCTGACTTCAACATCACACCCGACTCCGAGCATACCAAGTATACTCTGGCTATCCAGCAAGAAGGGTTAAAGGCAAAGTGGAAAAAGGCAAAATCAGCCCATGACGAAATATTAGCTGGGGACACTCTAGAGGGAAAAAATATATCAGCTGTTAAGATAAAACACAAAAGTGCTTACGCAGTCTACTTGCGTTGCATGTCAAACATATCAACGCGACAGGCCACATTCAACAAACCCGACCCTAAGCCCGAAGAACAGCACGAACGGGATACAAATATGCGTCTACCCCCGTGTGACACTGATGTGTTTAAAGGAGATTAATTATCTTGGCCTACATTCAGAGACCTCTTTACGGCCATATATATTTTAAATAAGCGACTCACCCCGGTAGAGAGATTGTACCACTTGATACAAAAGACCCAGGGTGAGGCTAAAGAGATAGTGCAAAAGTGCCCACTCACAAACGAAGGCTTCGGTATAGCGTGGCAAGATACGTGGTAGACAGATACGAAAACAAACGCATACTAGTGAATACTCAGCTGAAGACACTGTTCAGCTTAGAGGCGGTCGAAAAGGAATGCGGCACTTCAATTAAAAAGCTGCAGCGAGACATCAACAACTGTATCGCCTCCTTAAAGACACATCAAATCGATGTGTCAAATTGGGATGCGATTATAACTTATTTGTGCTCAACGAAATTACCAAAAAGCACACTAGCCTTATGGGAGCAAACGGTTCAAAATAAAACAGAAATATCCAAGTGGGAAGACATGGATAAATTCTTACAGAACCGTTTCCAGACACTTGAGACAGTCTCTGGCATAACTGAGGATAGCCTGGAAACCAAGAACCCGAAAACCCATAATGGTAGACAATCCACTGAAAACTCTCACAGAAAGCTAGGTGCTTTTAAGACGAGTGTAACCAAAGGTGCGTGCAAGATGTGTAAATCCACTGAGCACAAACTACAACATTGCCAACGGTTCCGCACATTGGCGGTTTCCAATAGTACCACCTTCATTAAAAACAAGAAAGGGTGTATTAACTGCCTATCCTCAGGACATACTGTGTCTAGGTGTTCAAGCTCCTACAATTGCGCCACCTGCAAGCAAAGACACAATACGCTCCTACATATTAGGGCAACGGACAGCAACTAAAACGCAAACAGCAATAACACCCACCCCGGCCCATCAGCCCAAGCGCAACAAAGGCGCACCTATTCCAATAATCAAAGCACTGGAAATAACCAAAGCAATGGAAATAACCACTTCAAGGCCTGCTTTACAAACACAAGTAAAGGGGTTTTACTAGGTACGGCCCGCATCAATATATTCTACAACAACACCAACTTCTCCGCGCGGGCACTTATAGATTCGGGGTCAGAATGTACTTTCATAACTGAAAGACTTAAACGTCGCATAAACTTGCCATCTCAGCGGATGTCTGCGCATGTTTCAGGCATCACCAATCAAGTGTCAGCACAAGTAAAGGAGGCGTGTCATATACAACTGCGGTCTCCAATTCATCCGACAATAAACACTGCCACCACCGCGCTTGTACTGCCGCAACTAACTGGCAATCTACTAACATGCAAGGTGGATGCCATGGCCATGCAGGCCTTCCCGAACCTAGTATTAGCTGACAAACGTTTTTTTGTCAATGAGCAAGTCGACCTGATATTAGGAGGCGACATTTATGCACAGGTGATGTTAGGGGGAATAAAAAAAGACGTGTTAGGAACACTGCTAGCCCAAGAGACGGTATTCGGCTGGATATTGACCGGCCAAACCGAAACAATCTCACCCAGCGAGAAATATGTGTCCTTTGTCAGTGAAGTGCAATTAGAAAGAGAGCTACGATCATTTTGGGAACCAGAGGAAGTCCCCAAGGACAAAACGTACAACCATGATGACAAGTATTGTGAAGAATTGTATAAGAAACAACGATTCGAAATGATAAGGGTAAATATATTGTATCCTTGCCTTTTAAACAGGAATTTCCAAAATATAAACAATTAGGTCCCTCATTAAAAATTACGTGTTCACAATTTTTCCGAATGGAAACGCGTTTAGCTAAAGACCCACCATTACAGTCAGAATACAACAGGGTCTTAGCAGAGTATGACACCTTGGGGCATATGTCCCGGGTACCAACACACATCCCCGCTGAAGACTGTGATACCTATTTTTTACCACATCATGCCGTCAAAAAGGAAGAAAGCACAACAACCAAAGTGAGAGTGGTGTTCAATGCGTCATCATCAACTGCAAACGGAGTCAGCCTCAACGACATCCTCCATCCGGGGCCATTTCTACAGAATGATTTAACCATTCTCATATTAAGGTGGCGTTTCTTAAATATGTCTTCAACAGCGACATAAAGAAAATGTACAGACAGATTCTGTTGCACGATGATCACACTAAGTATCAACGGATTGTATTTCGAACAGAAAGTACGCAGCCTATACAACTATATGAGTTGAAAACGGTCACCTTCGGAGTTAACTGTGCACCGTACCTTGCAATACGAACACTGCTCCAGTTAGCGGACGACGTGGAGCACAGCCACCCTATAGCATCAGATATACTACGAAATGCAATGTACGTTGACGACGTGCTAGAAGGTCACACTATTACCGACACCATTAAAGCAATGGATTAAATAACTACAGCCCTGGGGACAGCAGGATTCTCGCTGAGGAAATGGAACGCCAACTCGAACAAACTACTTAAAGGCCTACCAAAGGCTCACCTCCTAAACGAAGATTTCCTAGACTTCGAAGATACCAATATGGTTAAAGCACTTGGCATCAGGTGGAAAGCCCACTCAGATACCTTTTACTTCAAAACGAAACCCATAGAGGAACAGTCTAGCTTTACAAAACGGAAAATTCTGTCGGCGATAGCAAAATTATTTGACCCATTAGGGTGGCTGGCACCATTCGTGGTTACCGCCAAAATGTTGATGCAAGGCATCTGGTTAGAGGAAACAGGATGGGATGAAACCGTGTCACCAGTCTCGCTGGATCGGTGGAAAAGTTTCATTGAAAGTTACCAGCACATAGAAAAAATTAAGATCCCACGCTGGGTACACTTTTCACCAACAGCCACAGTGGAGATCCACGGATTCTGTGACGCGTCAGAAAAAGCATACGCAGCCACCGTTTACCTGCGCGTCAATATTAATGAGCAAGTATTTGTGAGCCTGCTATTAGCCAAATCAAGAGTCGCGCCCGTAAAAACTATCTCCTTACCAAGGCTAGAATTTTGTGGAGCAGTTCTCCTTGCAGAAACCTTAGAATCTATCAACAAGAACCTTAATTTAGGCAAACATAAAACTTTATCATGAACTGACTCAACTATTGTCTTATCTTGGTTACGGAAACCTCGGTGTTCATGGTCAACCTTCGTGGCCTACCGTGTGACAAAGATAATAGACCAAGTTGGGAACACGGACTGGCGACACGTGGACTTAGCGTCAAACCCTGCAGACTTAGCCACTAGAGGGCTATTAGCGCAAGAGCTAGTAAACAATTCCTTGTGGTGGGAAGGCCAATCTTGGCTGCAGCAAGATGCAAAGAATGGCCAAACCAGGAAATAAACTACACCACAACCATGGAAGAAAAAAGGTTACAAGTCCACACAACCTCGGTTAACCATAAAGACGAAGATCTTGTAGACAGGTGTTCCGACCTTTCCCGGGCTTTAAAAGCTGTGTCCTACGTCCTACGGTTCTACAAAAGGATTCATCTCAAAACCTCCTTCAATGAAACATCACTGATGATTTCACCCATTGAGATCAAAGCAACGATGTGTCGACTGATCGTCAATGCCCAACGAAACCATTATGCGGAAGAGTACAGAACACTCAAAGAAAAAGGGTCAATCAAGCCAAAGAGCGATTTACAATCCTTGCACCCATTACTCGATGAGGACGAGACAATCAGAGTCGGGGGGCGGCTCGCGGCGTCCAAGGACCTCTCGTATAACGAACGCCACCCCATAATTCTGCCCTATCATAGTGGACTGTCTCGTCTCATCACACGATTTGTCCATAAAATCTTGTTACATGGGGGGAATCAGCTTATGCTGCGCCTGATCCGAACACAGTACTGGATACCTCGCGTGAAAAATATGATAAGATCAGAAATTCACAAGTGCAAGATATGCGCAGTGCATAGGAAACAGGCGCAAACACAATTGATGGGCATTCTACCGACCGAGCGAACCACCTATACCCGGGCATTCACTAACACCGGGGTAGATTTTGCCGGCCCCTTGGAAATAAAGAATTATCAAGGGCGAGGCTGTCGCGTGTCCAAGGGATATGTCTGCCTCTTTGTGCGTTTCTCCACTAAGGCCATCCACTTGGAAGCGACTACCGATCTGAGCACCCGGTCATTCTTGGCGGCCTTTGCCAGATTCGTCGCGCGACGAGGCTGCCCGAAGAATGTGTATTCCGACAACGGAACCAATTTTGTCGGGGCATCCAGAGCCCTCAGGGCGGAGTTCAAAACCTTCATGGCTGACTCACGCGCCGAGGTAATAACAACCTATACATACCAAAATTTGAACTAGCATTTTATCCCTCCGTCTGCTCCTCACATGGGGGGATTGTGGGAAGCTAGAGTGAAAAGTTTTAAATTTCACTTCAAAAGGGTAGCATCCAACCTAAAGTTTCTTACAATGGAAACTCTGCGTATTCCCTCGGCGAAGCTGTCAACCTCTTTGCTGATTTTTTCGGGGCGAATTTTGAGACTGGGACGTTTCTCACCGAGGAACTAGATACGGAAAATGACACCCCTATTAATTTTGGTCAATTGTCCCTGACTCTTGAAGATGTCATTTGTGGCATCTCGGTGATCAAGTCGTCAGTGCAAATGGATGTAGATGGGTTCTGTTCTTTTTCGTTTAAAAATATTGCAGCAGTTGCGTATCCAATCTTATTAATTTTTAATAAATCTCTCAGGAATGGAGATTTCATAAACGCTTGGAAGGTAACGTCTATTACCCCGATATTCAAGAGTGGTAATAAAAGTAATGTTGCCAACTACCGTCCTATTTCTAAAATTTCCACTGTCTCGAAATTGTTTGAAATTGTAGTTAAGGATAAAATATTCTTCGCAGTAAAGACCTTGATTTCACCTAATCAGCATGGATTCATGCCTGGCAGATCAACTGTAACTAATCTAGCAGTATTTTCTGAATACTGTATTTCTTCATTTAATAGGAGGGCGCAAGTTGATACTATCTATACCGATTTTTCGAAGGCTTTTGACAAAGTCAACCATTCATTACTAATATCTAAACTTGCTGGCTTCGGCTTCCATTCTAGTATGCTATCTTGGGTGAGATCTTACTTGGCAGATCGTATCTGTGTTGTTGTGGTAGATGGTATTTCTTCGCGGTCGTTTACTGTCAATTCTGGTGTACCCCAAGGGAGTGTGTTGGGTCCCATATTATTTGTTATCTTTATTAATGACATACGTCATTGTTTCAGTTATGCTGAATTCTTATTGTTTGCTGATGACTTGAAAATTTTTGCAGCAATCACGACTCAATCTGAGTCCACTATGCTCCAAGCTGATCTTGATAACGTAATGGACTGGTGTAAACGGAATCGTCTGCTTTTAAATATAAGTAAATGTTTTAGTATTACCTTTGCTAAAACTCGAAATGTTCTTCCTGTTTCTTATCATATTGGGGACTCTACGCTGAGGGTTGTTGATGAAATATCAGATCTTGGTGTAGTCTTTGATGCGAAGTTTCTATTCCACAGTCAGATTAATTATGTCATTGCGAAGTCTTATTCCACACTCGCGTTCATTCGCCGTTTCAGTATGGATTTTAGTGATCCTTATACTTTAAAACTTTTATTTACAACCCTAGTGCGGTCTAAACTAGAATATGCTGTTTTCATTTGGAGGCCGTACCATGCCTGCCATATAGACCGACTTGAGCGTATTCAAAAAATATTTTTGCGATTTGCCCTCCGGTCTTTGCGTTTTCAGGACCCTGTTCCATCATACAGTTCTAGGTGTCTTTTAATTAACCTTAAATCTTTAGTGAGTAGAAGATCAATGCTTTCATTGACAATTTTATATGATATCATCAATGGGACGGTTGACTCGCCCTATATTTTAGAACGTATACGGTTCAATGTACCATCGCGAACCCTTCGATGTCACGATTTTTTCTGGTTAGATAGATTTAGAACGACTTATGCTTCCAACTCTCCAATTGCTAGGGCAATGAGGGAGTTTAATTTGCTGTATTCTATAGATATTGATTTTGCATTAAATAAATTTAGGTTTAAACTGCTATTGAATGAAATTATTTGAATATTTTATATTTATTAGTTAAGATATATTAGTAAATAGTCTGTAAGGAGGTTCTGATTGTCCTAGACTATAATATGAATAAATAAATAAATAAATAAATAAATAAATACACCTTTGAGGAATTCTCTACCCTGCTTTGCAGGATAGAATCCTGCCTCAACTCCCGCCCCCTAACGCCCTTCAAATCAAGCGTCCGACCTAGAACTATTAACCCCGGGGCACTTTTTAATAGGGGGACACCTATTAGCATCCCCGGAGCCAGATGCGGACGAAAACCCCGCATCAATTATTAATCGATGGCAGCGACTAAAAGCCCTACACCACACCTTTTTTCGACGATGGAAGACGGAATACCTCATCGAACTTCAAAAAAGGAACAAATGGCGCCAACCTAAATCAAAAATTCAGCTTGACAATCTAGTTGTCATAAAAGAAGACAACCTGCAACCCAATGAGTGGAGGCTCGGGAGGGTTATCAACCTCCATCCGGGATCGGATGGACGAGTACGAGTAGTGGATCTCATGACGGCAAAGGGAAAGGTTAAAAGACCCCTCACTAAACTCGTGCTACTCCCATCCAGCGAAGAGGATCAGGGACCCAGAGAGCAGTAACCGAACCCACGATCCAGAAACGAAACATACAACCTACGACCCCCCCTTTTCAAAGATATATCTATCTGTTGTGCTGCATGCTAGTTATTAACTGGCATGCAGATAAAAGATACTACTTTAATCAAAAAATAGATGCAATTTAATGGAAATATATAATATTAATTCATACTTACATACTACATTTTAAATAGGAATTGCTGTCATTGTTCATCTCGTAATTCAGAGTGATTGGCTCACGAGATTGTATGGAAGCACCATTCTGCACGTAGATCGATTAAATATAGTGATGAATTGCCATTGAGTGACATCTCGTGCGTTCTATATCAGAGTTCGCTTCGTTATTTGCATAAAATTTCTGGAATAAAATTCGTCTTGATTACACTGTGCGACAATAAAGTATACAAAAACTGTATACTCAGAACTTCTAATACAGTCCCAAAATCTGAAGTTAGCGACTAAAACCAAGTTTTCAGGGAGAACATTGCCATGTAGTTCTGCAGGTTCGCCACTAATTATGAGAGTTAAGCCCCCCCGACACATATTATGTGCCCTTTTTAGCACTGATATGAAACTTGCATGTTTTACTGTATTCTAAATCGATATATATGCACATAAATCGTGCTAAAGCATATTATTATTGTCTCAGACGACCATGACGTTTTCATCCTGAAGAAAATTTCAATCCCGGAAAACCACAATTTCGACCTAAACAGTAATGGTATGCCAATGCTTTAGCAAAACAACAAACATTGTGAAACTTCAAAAATCCTCAAATACGTCAAAAAATTTTGAGTGGACTACCTTCTTATTTATACGATGTTGCAAAGTTAAACAATATTTGTTTGAGCACAAGCATAAAACAAAAAAAATTTAAACTAAGGCCGTTTTCTTATATGAATTTAAAAATTGATCTGCCTTATAAGCACAAATTTTGAAAAATCTTTGAAGTCTACTTCAGAAAACGTCCCTAAAACTTTTAAAGCAAAATCGCAGTTATTTAACAGCCAGAAATATTACCTTGTGGCATTGATGCACAGCCTCGCTGAATCCGTTCTCATTTCGGCCTTTAATTGATATTATTTGGACTAGTAGGTAAAGGTGGTGCATTTCCGCTTCGATTTGGAATTGGCGGCGATCCACGGCGTGCTGGAAATGGTGGTGGTGGCCCCTACTGGATTCGGCTGGATTGCTGATCCTTGTTTACGTGGACTTTCACCAACAGAAGAACGCATTAAATTATCTTCATTTACAGCTGGTGGAAGATGTGGCCATTGGTGGTGGAGGTGGAGGACACTCTGCACCGGATTTACTCCGAGCTTGCCCTTGCATAGTGACGTTAAAGGTAGACGATTTTGATATCTCTAGTAAAAGAAAGCCAAAAATTAGAGAATGAGTAAATAAAATTAAACAAAAAAATTACTGAACGTTGTCCCTCATGCTATGCCACGGCGAAAGATTACATCGGCTTTACGTGTATTATCACATGAATCGTAATGATATGCCCAGCATATATAAAAATCCGCAACCATGGTTCCGATACCTGCATTGAATAGTTGTTCATAGAATTCCATAGAATGCTGATGACTCTCAATAAATTTCATATACAATTTCACCATTCGCCTATCCTGGAAGTATCGCTCCTCGTCTGCGAAACGTGACAAACACTTTGTGAGCACCTCTTCCAAGCCCGATTCTACCCTCCTGGCGGAAAACTTTGCTTTCAAAGTATAAGTTTGTATTCTCACTTAAGTGCTAGTATGATTGCGCATCCCAAATCCATGATTCGGAGATATTCAGAGCCACCATCCTGTAGACGAAATGAGCATTCACCCAGTTTATCGCAGATTAAAGCCTTTTGCTTATTGGTTAGTGATGGGCAACGAAGGACATACTCATTAAATTGCTCTAGCATTTGTCTAATTCTGTAAGCTTCATAGCCTATCTGTCGTACAAATTCCTCCAAATTTGAATAATTTCCCGATCGGCATACATCCAAAAAAAAAAAAAAAAATCAACTAAATAATGCTCGGACACAATGCCAGACATTTCCAACAAATCTGCAGTGCTTATAGTATTTGTTGTTCTTTTGAGGCGATAACATGATTGAAGTGTTGTTATGGCGCGCCTTATATCACCACCAGGTATTTGTACAATCGACTGAAAAGCAGTATCATCTATCTTGACGCCCTCCAACTCACAAATATGACGCAAACGCGCAATGATTTGTTCATCACCCAACGCTTTAAAACGAAATTTTGTGCAACGCGATGTAATCGGCTCAATAATGCGCGACACATAATTGCGCACTAAACAGAAGCGTGTACTACGACTTTCCTTCTCCATGGTTCGACGTAGGGCAGCCTGTGCAGCATGTGTCATTGAATCAGCTCCATCGAGTATGATAATTTTGAAGGGCGGACAAGGACGATCATCCGGCCGCATATTGCTTGCGGTTAATTGTGCGAAGCTTTTGATTTTTGTGCGTACCTCCACATTCCTCACAAGCGTATTTGCGATCGCCTTTTGGATGTATATCCAAATGTAGTTTGTATTCATTTGCACATTCAAAACTCTTATCGCATATATAACATTTGAACGTTAGTTCAGACTGTGGTGGTTTCTCAATAATTTGGCTTCCTTTTATATTTTTTTCCTTAACAAGCCTCTCGTTTCTCTTCCTTAACGGTCGTTTTAGTAAATGCCTTTTTTTTTGTGATTAAGCAAAATTTCGATACGACTAAAACGTTTGCAACATTTACTACAACTAAAATGTAATTCACCTATACCATGTTTGCGATATTTGTGCGCTTGCAATTTTATGAGCTTAACATGGCAAGAATTGCACAAATCACATTTGAACGTATGTCTAGTGTTACCTTTGCCAAATGGTAAAAGTTCGGCACATTTTTCATAATATTCATGGAAAAAAGTATGTATTTTAATATTTCCATTAATATCCATCGCTGCTCTTATATTGTAAAACCAAGTTTTAATATTTTTTAATCGTTCATGTAACGAATTCAGTGTCCAAATGGTCCAAAAAAATCCATTACAATGGTATATTGTGTTTTTCCAAACCATATCTCATTGTAATGGATTTAAATTCATGTTGCTCCCAAACTGTGCAGCTCACCTGAAAGAAAAAGAAAGAAAAGGGAATTAGTATTGTGTGTAAAAAAATAAACTGATGCGTACCTCGTTTTTTCTCATCAATGACAGGAATTTCATTGAAGGGTAACACAATCCACTTTCACAATAACACAATGTACACTACAAAAATTCATATGGTGTTGCCAGATGCTAAGGCGGCAAACCGGAAAAACGCGATCACATTTATTTTTTTTTCCCCCTGCCTTCTTTTTTTGGGCCGTGTTTTATGAATTTATAACCTGAAATAAATGATCTTCTCCAAATATCCTATTACCACCCAGATCAAATACACCTGATTTCTTATAGTGCGGTCAATGTACAATTTATTTGTCAGACCTTACAATTTTTTTTTTGTTGATTACACTATACAAATGTAAACTTAGAGGCGGAAGTGAATAGTTTGATGTAGCGGCGTATATGGGCAGAACGCCTCAACCTTGTGAATATCTTCTCAACACCCAACTCCCCTCAAGCATGATGAAATCCCCTCAACTTCTAAACCCTGACCAATGACAATTACCCCTTTTCAGGTCCAATATGACCCGGTATTCGACTCTACGCAGGAGGGCGGAACGCATGGCCCAGCGGTACCCGAAACCATGCCACCTGTACGACAAGCGAAACCCGATCCTGTTATGCCCGGTATACCGAGCCAAATCGCCCGAGGAAAGGCAAAGGGAAGCCGCATTAGGACGATACTGCGGCAACTGCCTATCAGTAGCACACTGCACCGCCGACTGCACGAGCAAAGGACGTTGTCACCAGTGCCAAGGGGACCACCACACCACGTTGCACCAGAGCTTCGACAATCCGGAGCCCCAGGAAGTTGATACCAGGCCATGGAGCGTTCAGATGGATAGCGAAGACGGACACATTTTGTCTCTTCAAGCATCAGAAATAGGAACTGACAGCGGGCCACACGAGCTAGAAGAAGGAGAGTTGGACGAAGCCGGAGCGGAATCACGGCCTTTCCGCCCGGCCACCAGTAGGAAGGTGGAACCAAGGAAGTTTCGTCCCCCACTCGCACACAAACGCCGCAAAGATGGAGCGGAATCACGGACTTTCCGCCCATCAATTACACACCAACATCATCAAAGAGCGAGGAAGCGGGGCTCAGATCGTCACAAGGGAGTAGCGGAATCACGGACTTTCCGTAGCCCGAACCGGCGTCAACACGCACGAGGAGCGGAATCCCGGACTTTCCGCCCCCGTCAAGGATACGAGTTGGAGAGAATAGGTTCGCAGGACCAGCTTGAACGACACTCTCGACGACTGCCAGCGGCCTTCAGAACGGGGCAAATCACGCGGGAGATCGTAGCACTTCGGCCCTTTACATCAATATCGCCAACTGCCGTGATCAAAATCGAGGCGCGAGGGCGATTGCACCTGATACGCGCACTCATCGACGCGTGCGCCACAACTTTGATAATTTCACGCGACCTGGCTCGACAGTTGTACCTCGGCGAGGAAAACTACGGATCACAACAAGGGTGCCTCTTGCGAATAAGGGGTAAACATGGGCAGAACCGTAGGCTCACGATTTACGCTACGATCGTTCCCAACTACGTCCGTGTGAGTCCAAGCGCGAATGTCGGCCCCTCGGTCGCGACACCGTATACCCATATGAAGCTCGCCGATCCAACATTTTTTGTGTCAAGTCCGGTTCGACTCGTGTGGGGGCCGATATATATCCGGAGCTGATACTGCCGGGCACATTGCCATCTACGTTTGGCCCTTTTTTTAGCGCAGAGCAGTATATTTGGCTGGCTCTTGTCTGGGGCATGCCGCTCCTAAATCTTCCACAACATTCGAACTAGCTTCACGTTCCATTCGTGTGAGAAGAGGTGCAAAAAATTGAACTCAACCACGTACTATTTCCAAACGCTTATTTTTTCTTTACTACAGCTCCACGATTTACGGATGGAACCGAAATACTAATTACTGTGTCAAGCAAAAGACCGCCATGCCGCTGCCCTTATTGGGACATCCATGAATTTTGTTCATTTATATATATTAGTTAGTATTAAGTTGATCAGGGAAGATGGCCGCAGGAGTCTACCGATGTTGCTTCTAGCAAGGCGGGCCGGCATGTTTAGGCCATCAAGCTAAACCCAAAAATGAGCACGGCCAATAGAGACCCAGCCTAATGTAAACTATCTGTGTTTGCTTTTATCTACTTTCGCGCACTAACACCAACGGCTATATATATCCGTGCAGACGTATGTGTATGTGTTGGTGCGCGACTTTCCAATTTAACTTACTTTCGTTCAATTACCCCTCAAAACCGCTTTTCGACGGAATTGAGGGTTGAACGCGTTTTATAAGAAAGAAACCCTTTCACTCCTTTTTTGGAAACCTCCGTGATCACTGCAGCCATCAGCCCTGTTATAGGTAAGATTTTCTTTTCGTTTGTATAACCTAACCTATGTATAATTAATTAACTGACTGTAATGGTGAGTCTTTAGCTAAACGCGTTTCCATTAGGAAAAATTGTGAACACGCAATTTTTAATGAGGGACCTAATTGTTTATATTTTGGAAATTCCTGTTTAAAAGGCAAGGATACAATATACTTACCCTTATCATTTCGAATCGTTGTGTTCTTATACAATTCTTCACAATACTTGTCATCATGGTTGTACGTTTTGTCCTTGGGGACTTCCTCTGTTTCCCAAAATGATCGTAGCTCTCTGTCTAATTGCACTTCACTGACAAACGACACATATTTCTCGCTGGGTGAGATTGTTTCGGTTTGGCCGGTCAATATCCAGCCGAATACCGTCTCTTGGGCTAGCAGTGTTCCTAACACGTCTTTTTTTATTCCCCCTAACATCACCTGTGCATAAATGTCGCCTCCTAATATCAGGTCGACTTGCTCATTGACAAAAAAACGTTTGTCAGCTAAAACTAGGTTCGGGAAGGCCTGCATGGCCATGGCATCCACCTTGCATATTGGTAGATTGCCAGTTAGTTGAGGAAGTACAAGCGCGGTGGTGGCAATGTTTATTGTCGGATCAATTGGAGACCGCAGTTGTATATGACACGCCTCCTTTACTTGTGCTGACACTTGATTGGTGATGCCTGAAACATGCGCAGACATCCGCTGAGATGGCAAGTTTATGCGACGTTTAAGTCTTCCAGTTATGAAAGTACATTCTGACCCCGAATCTATAAGTGCCCACGCGGAGAAGTTGGTGTTGTTGTGGAATATATTGATGCGGGCCGTACCTAGTAAAACCCCTTTACTTGTGTTTGTAAAGCAGGCCTTGAAGTGGTTATTTCCATTGCTTTGGTTATTTCCAGTGCTTTGATTATTGGAATAGGTGCGCCTTTGTTGCGCTTGGGCTGATGGGCCAGGGTGGGTGTTATTGTTGTTTGCGTTTTAGTTGCTGTCCGTTGCCTGAATATGTAGGAGCGTATTGTGTCTTTGCTTGCAGGTGGCGCAATTGTAGGAGCTTGAAAACCTAGACACAGTATGTCCTGAGGATAGGCAGTTAATACACCCTTTCTTGTTTTTAATGAAGGTGATACTATCGGAAAACGCCAATGTGCGGAACCGTTGGCAATGTTGTAGTTTGTGCTCAGTGGATTTACACATCTTGCACGCACCTTTGGTTACACTCGTCTTAAAAGCACTTAGCTTTCTGTGAGAGTTTTCAGTGGATTGTCTACCATTATGGGTTTTCGGGTTCTTGGTTTCCAGGCTATCTTCAGTTATGCCAGAGACTGTCTCAAGTGTCTGGAAACGGTTCTGTAAGAATTTATCCATGTCTTCCCACTTGGATATTTCTGTTTTATTTTGAACCGTTTGCTCCCATAAGGCTAGTGTGCTTTTTGGTAATTTCGTTGAGCACAAATAAGTTATAATCGCATCCTAATTTGACACATCGATTTGATGTGTCTTTAAGGAGGCGATACAGTTGTTGATGTCTCGCTGCAGCTTTTTAATTGAAGTGCCGCATTCCTTTTCGACCGCCTCTAAGCTGAACAGTGTCTTCAGCTGAGTATTCACTAGTATGCGTTTGTTTTCGTATCTGTCTACCAGATTTTGCCACGCTATACCGAAGCCTTCGTTTGTGAGTGGGCACTTTTGCACTATCTCTTTAGCCTCACCCTGGGTCTTTTGTATCAAGTGGTACAATCTCTCTACCGGGGTGAGTCGCCTATATAAAATATATATGGCCGTAAAGAGGTCTCTGAATGTAGGCCAAGATAAGTAATCTCCTTTAAACACATCAGTGTCACACGGGGGTAGACGCATATTTGTATCCCGTTCGTGCTGTTCTTCGGGCTTAGGGTCGGGTTTGTTGAATGTGGCCTGTCGCGTTGATATGTTTGACATGCAACGCAAGTAGACTGCGTAAGCACTTTTGTGTTTTATCTTAACAGCTGATATATTTTTTCCCTCTAGAGTGTCCCCAGCTATTATGTCGTCATGGGCTGTTTTTGCTTTTTTCCACTTTGCCTTTAAATCTTCTTGTTGGATAGCCAGAGTATACTTGGTATGCTCGGAGTCGGGTGTGGTGTTGAAGTCAGCTTCAAACTCTATGACTTCATCAGCCATCATTCTGTAATTTTCCATCGCTTTCGACATGATATCAGTACTGAGATTAAGGGCAAAATGGATCTAACTTGTTATAGGGCAGCTCACGAAGGCACGTTCAGCTTAAGATAGGACGATGTAGCTAGTGGGTATATGCCCAATATAATGGATTGTCGCCAAGGGGTAAACACGCAAATTATTCTCTGTGTATATTGCCTTTAATTTTTTCAGCTAATTATGCTTTATGCGAACACTCTTGTCACCAATCTCACTGCAGTGTTAGTGTTGTGTGTATAAGAAGATAAGGTTAAGTGACTTTGATTTAATGGCAGTAACGCTGATTTATGTCACAACTTAAAGAACTGGTTAAATTTATTACACTTAAGTGTTTAATGGTGCTAAAATATTGGCAGTGACTTGCGATAAATTGCGTTAATATGTTGTTGCAAATAAATTGCCACACTACAGTGAAAAGTGGGGTTATGTTGAATTTGTGCAGCTGGTTGCGATATTCCTCGAAAATATGCGTTACAGCAAACAAACTACTAAATCAAAGACTTTATGTAAATCTGTGTAACTTAATTGCCACACATACGTATAATTTGTTTTTATTAATAAAATCGCGATATTGGTACGCCGGGAAGTTAAATGAATTGTAATTTCCCTACTAGTGCAAAGAACAAAAAAAAATTGAACTCAAACCACGTACTTTTGTGCCTTTGTTTGACCGCTCGTGTTTGTTTGCTGGTGTAGTGCTTGTCGCTTTTGAAACGCTCAGGTGCTGCTAACGGCTAGCTTTTGAAATGCTTTCGTGTGGTGCTGCTAACAGCTGGCTTTTGAAACGATTTTGTGTGGTAATATTAATGGTTGACTTTTGAAACGCTTTTGTGTGCTGTGGTTATCCAGTTGGTCGCTGGTAATTCAATGGTTTCTATAATTATTCCGGTGTAGTAGGACCATGTAAAAACCGCTTGGGGCTTCGATAGCTCTATAATGAGTTCCCAAGGGGTTTTTGCGCTCGCTGAAAAAAGAGAAAAAAAGGAAAAGAACACACCGCAGATTAAATTCAAGAATTTAACAAATTCATTATTTGCACTTCAAAGCTAACTCACAATATATAATTCAAAAGCTAATTCACAAGTAAATTAATTATACATAGGTTAGGTTATACAAACGAAAAAAAATCTTACCTATAACAGGGCTGATGGCTGCAGTGATCACGGAAGTTTCCAAAAAAGAAGTGAAAGAGTTTCTTTCTTATAAAACGCGTTCAACCCTCAATTCCGTCGAAAAGCGGTTTTGAGGGGTAATTGAACGAAAGTAAGTTAAATTGGAAAGTTAAATTGGAAAGTCGCGCACCAACACATACACATACGTCTGCACGGATATATATAGCCGTTGGTGTTAGTGCGCGAAAGTAGATAGAAGCAAACACAGATAGTTTACATTAGGCTGGGTCACTATTGGCCGTGCTCATTCTTGGGTTTAGCTAGATGGCCTAAACATGAACAACCTATACATACCAAAATCTGAACTGGCATTTTATTCCTGCGTCTGCTCCTCACATGGGGGGATTGTGGGAAGCGGGAGTGAAAAGTTTTAAATTTCACTTCAAAAGGGTAGCATCCAACCTTAAATACACCTTTGAGGAATTCTCTACCCTGCTTTGCAGGATAGAATCCTGCCTCAACTCCCGCCTCCTAACGCCCTCTTCAAATCAACCGTCCGACCTAGAACCATTAACCCCGGGGCACTTTTTAATAGGGGGACACCTATTAGCACCCTGGAGCCAGACGCGGACGAAAACCCCGCATCAATTATTAACCGCTGGCAGCGACTAAAAGCCCTACACCACACCTTTTGTCGCCGATGGAAGACGGAATACCTCGTCGAACTTCAAAAAAGGAACAAATGGCGCCAACCTAAAACAAATATGAAGCTTGACAATCTAGTTGTCATAAAAGAAGACAACCTGCAACCCAATGAGTGGAGGCTCGGGAGGGTTATCAACCTCCATCCGGGATCGGATGGACGAGTACGAGTAGTGGATCTCATGACGGCAAAGGGAAAGGTTACAAGACCCCTCACTAAACTCGTGCTACTCCCATCCAGCGAAGAGGATCAGGGACCCAGAGAGCAGTAACCGAACCCACGACCCAGAACCGAAACATACAACCTTCTGCACGTAAATCGATTAAATATAGTGATGAATTGCCATTGAGTGACATTTCGTGCGTTCTATATCAGAGTTCGCTTCGTTATTTGCATAAAATTTCTGGAATAAAATTCGTCTTGATTACACTGTGCGACAATAAAGTATACAAAAACTGTATGCTCAGAACTTCTAATACAGTCCCAAAATCTGAAGTTAGCGACTAAAACCAAGTTTTCAGGAAGAACATTGCCATGTAGTTCTGCAGGTTCGCCACTAATTATGAGAGTTAAGCCCCCCCCCCCCCCCCCCCCCCGACACATATTCTGTGCCCTTTTTAGCACTGACATGAAACTTGCATGTTTTACTGTATTCTAAATCGATATATATGCACATAAATCGTGCTAAAGCATATTATTATTGTCTCATACGACCATGGCGTTTTCATCCTGAAGATAATTTCAATCCCGGAAAACCACAATTTCGACCTAAACAGTAATGGTATGCCAATGCTTTTAGCAAAACAACAAACATTGTGAAACTTCAAAAATCCCCAAATACGTCAAAAAATGTTGAGTGGACTACCTTCTTTTTTATACGATGTTGCAAAGTTAAACAATATTTGTTTGAGCACAAGCATAAAACAAAAAAAAATAAAAACTAAGGCTGTTTTCTTATATGAATTTAAAAATTGATCTGCCTTATAAGCACAAATTTTGAAAAATCTTTGAAGTCTACCTCAGAAAACGTCCCTAAAACTTTTAAAGCAAAATCGCAGTTATTTAACAGCCAGAAATATTACCTTGTGGCATTGATGCACAGCCTCGCTGAATCCGTTCTCACTTCGGCCTTTAATTGTTGTTATTTGGACTAGTAGGTAAAGGTGGTGCATTTCCGCTTCGATTTGGAATTGGCGGCGATCCACGGCGTGCTGGAAATGGTGGTGGTGGCCCCTACTGGATTCGGCTGGATTGCTGATCCTTGTTTACGTGGACTTTCACCACCAGAAGAACGCATTAAATTATCTTCATTTACAGCTGGTGGAAGATGTGGCCATTGGTGGTGGAGGTGGAGGACACTCTGCACCGGAATTACTCCGAGTTTGGCCTTGCATAGTGACGTTAAAGGTATACGATTTTGATATCTCTAGTAAAAGAAAGCCAAAAATTAGAGAATGAGTAAATAAAATTAAACAAAAAAATTACTGAACGTTGTCCCTCATGCTATGCCACGGCGAAAGATTACATCGGCTTTACGTGTATTATCACATGAATCATAATGATATGCCCAGCATATATAAAAATCCGCAACCATGGTTCCGATACCTGCATTGAATAGTTGTTCATAGCATTCCATAGGATGCTGATGACCCTCAATAAATTTCATATACAATTTCACCATTCGCCTATCCTGGAAGTATCGCTCCTCGTCTGCGAAACGTGACAAACACTTTGTGAGCACCTTTTCCAAGCCCGATTCTACCCTCCTGGCGGAAAAATTTGCTTTCAAAGTATAAGTTTGTATTTTCACTTAAGTCCTAGTATGATTGCGCATCACAAATCCATGATTCGGAGATATTCAGAGCCACCATCCTGTAGACGAAATGAGCATTCACCCAGTTTATCGCAGATTAAAGCCTTTTGCTTATTGGTTAGTGATGGGCAACGAAGGACATACTCATTAAAGTGCTCTAGCATTTGTCTAATTCTGTAAGCTTCATAGCCTATCTGTCGTACAAATTCCTCCAAATTTGAATGATTTCCTGATCGGCATACATCAAAAAAAAAAAAATCAACTAAATAATGCTATGGGCAGAACGCCTCAACCGACCATAAGGAAAGGGGTGTTAGAGGCGTTGGTTCCACATTACAATTAAAGAGATGGTTGGTGTCATGTGGGGACACATTGCAAGCAGGGCATACATTTTGGATGTCGGGGTTTATTCTGGATAGGTAAGAGTTTAATCTGTTACAGTATCCAGAACGAAGTTGAGCAAGAGTGACACGCGTTTCCCTGGGGAGTATGCGTTCCTATTCTGCGAGTTCTGGATATTTTTCTTCAAGTACTGGATTCACCGGGCAATTCCCGACATAAAGGTCCGACGCCTGTCTATGGAGTTCACCAAGGACCTACTTGTGTTTTTCCGCTTCATACGGCTGGGTTCTCAGGTGCCGTATTTCCTCAAAATGCTTACGGAGATGACTCCTTAGGCCCCTAGGCGGTGCTGGTTCGTCAATCAGATGTCTGTTGGGATGCCCAGGTTTCTGGGTATTCAACAGAAACTGTTTGGTCAGCATCTCATTTCTCTGCCTGATGGGGAGTATTCTCGCCTCATTATGCAGATGGTGTTCTGGGGACATAAGAAGACAGCCCGTGGCGATTCTGAGAGCAGTATTTTGGCAGGCCTGTAGTTTCTTCTAGTGGGTGGTTTTTAGGCTTGGCGACCATATGGGTGACGCGTAGCACGTAATCGGCTGGCTAATTGCTTTGTATGTGGTCAAGAGCGTTTCTTTATCTTTTCCCCAGGTACTTCCAGCAAGGGATTGGAGGATTTTATTACGGCTCTGAATTCTTGGAACAATTGCGGTTGCGTGCGCACCAAAATGTAGATCCTGATCAAACGTCACACCCAAGATTTTGGGGTGTAGGACAGTCGGTAGCGTAGTGCCATCGACGTGGATGTTCAATATGGTCGACATTTGGGGCGTCCATGTTGTAAATAAGGTCGCGGAAGATTTAGTCGGTGACAATGACAGGTTTCGCGAGGCGAAAAAACTGGAGAGATCAGGGAGATAGCCGTTTATTTTATTGCATAGCTCATCGATCTTTGGGCCTGGGCCTGTGGCCATTATTGTGCAGTCATCGGCGTAGGAAACGATTGTGACTCCTTCCGGTGGTGAAGGTAGCTTAGATATGTAGAAATTAAACAAAAGCGGGGATAGGACACCACCCTGTGGCACCCCTTGTTTAATTCTCCTTTGTTTTGATGTTTCGTTTCTGAATTGCACCGATGCCTGCCGACCACCCAGATAATTTGCGGTCCACCTTTTAAGACATGGGGGAAGGGTAGACCCTTCCAGGTCTTCCAGTAACGAGCCATGGTTGACCGTATCAAAAGCTTTTGATAGGTCTAACGCTACGAGTACTGTTCTATGGTGGGGATATTGATTCAAACCGCAATTTATCTGGGTGCTAATGACGTTTAGCGCGGAGGTAGTGCTATGGAGTTTTCTGAAGCCATGCTGATGAGGGGCTAGCTGCAAATGTGTTTGGAAATGAGGGAGCAAAATGGCTTCAAGCGTCTTTGCCACTGGCGATAGGAGAGATATCGGACGATATGACTCACCTACGTTAGCTGGTTTCCCAGGCTTTAGTAGCGGGACCACCTTGGCCATTTTCCATTTCTCGGGTATGACAAAGGTGGAAAGAGACAGGTTGAAGACATGCGCTAAATATTTGAAACCCTCTTTCCCTAGGTTTTTAAGCATCGGCATGGCTATGCCGTCTGGGCCCACTGCTTTGGATGGTTTAGCGCGACCAATGGCGTCCTCAACCTCTCTAGCGGTGATGGTAATTGGTGACGCGCTGAGTTTGTGTTTATGTGCACGTCTATTGGCTCTCCGTCTATCTTTGTCGACCGTAGGATGCATTATATATTGTCGGCAGAAAGCGCTCGCGCATTTTTTCGCATCCGGCAGCACCTTATCGCCAAAGGCGATGGAAACTTTGTCTTTGTGCTTAGTCGGATTCGATAGGGACTTTACGGTGGACCAAAGTTTACCTACACCGGTAGAGAGGTTACAACCTCTTAGGTGCTCTTCCCATTTCGCCCGCTTGTGTTCGTCCACAAGCAATCTGATGCGTTGGTTTATATCCCTTATTTAGGGGTCGCCTGGATCAAGCTGTCTTATAAGGTCGCGTTCCCTCGCTAAGCTCGCGGCCTCCGCCGGGAAGTGGGGCCGGATTTCGGGAATTCTCCCGGCGGGAATGAAATGTGCCGAGGCGGATTCAATGACCTTACGGAAGGCACGCTCCCCTTGGCGGGCATCAGTCGGGATAGGGAGGGCAGCAAAGCTGCTGTCTGTTGCAGATTTATATTCTTCCCACTTTCCTTTTTTGAAGTTTATGAAAGTGCGTTTTTCGGTGACGATGAAGTCGGCGGTACACTCGAACGAAATAAGTATGGGCAGGTGGTCGGATGCCAATGTTACCATCGGCTGCCAGTTGACGCAGTTTACGAGTTCTGCGCTCACGATTGAGATATCTGGCGAGCTATGACAGCTTCCTACCATACGTGTGGGGGCGTCTCCGTTAATTGTGCAGAACGTCGTTTCGTCTATTTGATCCGCCAACATCTCACCCCTACTGTCCGCCCGCAAGTTTGATTGCCATAGGTCGTGATGGGCATTGAAATCGCCTAAGATAATGCGATTTTTGCCAGTGAGTAAGGCCTCGATATTAGGGCGGTATCCACTGGGGCAACAGGTGACAGGAGTGATGTAGATGTTGATGATTTCTAGATTTGCATCGCCTGACCGGACAGATAGGCCTTGACGTTCTAAGACATTGTCCCTGCGGTCGATGCCAGGATCAAATATATGATATTGCACAGAGTGGTGTATAATAAACGCGAGGCCGCCTCCATTTCCGCTCTCGCGGTCTTTCCTGTGGACATTATAACCAGAGCAGGTCTGCAATGCAGATCTTGCTGTGAGTTTAGTCTCTTGAATCGCAGCAATGCGGATGTTGTGCCGCTTCATAAAATCGACTATCTCCGTAATCTTCCCAGTTAGTCCATTACAGTTGAACTGCAGAATTCTGAAGTGCATGAGGGGTGACGCCGCCACTCTAGGGGTAAGTGAGAGGTGACTACGCCTAGGTTGTGGAAGGCCAGGACGCAATTGCTGTTGTGGCCTTGGGACTGGGCGCCCTTGGGCAAGCATTGGGGTACCCGGATGATTTGGGTTTGCGACCTGGCAACATGGCGCGATGAAACCCGTCGAGGGGTTGCCGTCGCGGAGACCAGAACATCTAGGAAAGTGGCACCACCCAAGGCAGGAGCTGCATTGAGCGGATGTCGCAAACCTATATATTCTGTGCTGGCAGACGGTGCAAACGGAGGCAGGGACTAAGAGTCTGTTTCCCTGACCTGCACGATTGCTGCCAGAAAAGAGGGGAGGAGAAGAAGACGGGGGCAGGGGCTGATGCTCAGCATTGCTACCAGCTCTACTACGAAGGTAGTAGTTATGAGTGGTATCAGCTGTTTGAGTTGTTGGCGCCGTGGGGCGCGAGCAGCAGCGGGTACTTGTTGTGGCTTGCTGAGCAGCGAAGCTGCTGGAAGGTAGTGGGGATACGCTTAGGCGTAGACTACAGGACGCCCTTGGGCGTGAGCAGCAAGGAGCCACAAAAGATTTATAAAAGTTACGTGGACGTCGGGTTTTGGGATCAAGCCCAGAACAACCTGTCCGATGCAACCATCCCTTGCACGAGACACACTGAACAGAGTATGACCGTCCTAAAAAGATTCTTTTCTGGCAAATGCAGCAAAACCATTTCTCAGGACCGGGGTGAGGAGACGGACCCGGATTGGGTTCGATACCTTCCCGGAGTAAGAGAATATGTAGCAGTCCTGCTGCAAGGAGCTGCTGGGAGGATGACAATTTGTGGGAAGGACGAAACAAATTAAATGGGGTCACACTGAAATGACAGTCCTTGGTCGGGAAAAATCCCGAGTCGCTCCGGTACATAGAACCGACTGCCTTGGGAAGCGCCTGCCTTCCGCCTCCGCCCCCGTCAAGGATACGAGTTGGAGAGAATAGGTTCGCAGGCCCAGCTTGAACGGCACTCTCGACGACTGCCAGCGGCCTTCAGAACGGGGCAAATCACGCGGGAGATCGTAGCACTTCGGCCCTTTACATCAATATCGCCATCTGCCGAGATCAAAATCGAGGCGCGAGGGCGACTGCACCTGATACGCGCACTCATCGACGCGTGCGCCACAACTTCGATAATTTCACGCGACCTGGCTCGACAGTTACACCTCGACGAGGAAAACTACGGATCACAACAAGCGTGCCTCTTGCGAATAAGGGGTAAACATGGGCAGAACCGTAGGCTCACGATTCACGCTACGATCGTTCCCAACTACGTCCGTGTGAGTCCAAGCGCGAATGTCGACCCCTCGGTCGCGACACCGTATACCCATATGAAGCTCGCCGATCCAACATTTTTTGTGTCAAGTCCGGTTCGACTCGTGTGGGGGCCGATATATATCCGGAGCTGATACTGCCGGGCACATTGCCATCTACGTTTGGCCCTTTTTTAGCGCAGAGCAGTATATTTGGCTGGCTCTTGTCTGGGGCATGCCGCTCCTAAATCTTCCACAACATTCGAACTAGCTTCACGTTCCATTCGTGTGAGAAGAGGTGCAAAAAATTGAACTCAACCACGTACTATTTCCTAACGCTTATTTTTTCTTTACTACAGCTCCACGATTTACGGATGGAACCGAAATACTAATTACTGTGTCAAGCAAAAGACCGCCATGCTGCTGCCCTTATTGGGACATCCATGAATTTTGTTCATTTATATATATTAGTTAGTATTAAGTTGATCAGGGAAGATGGCCGCAGGAGTCTACCGATGTTGCTTCTAGCAAGGGGGGCCGGCATGTTTAGGCCATCAAGCTAAACCCAAAAATGAGCACGGCCAATAGAGACCCAGCCTAATGTAAACTATCTGTGTTTGCTTTAATCTACTTTCGCGCACTAACACCAACGGCTATATATATCCGTGCAGACGTATGTGTATGTGTTGGCGCGCGACTTTCCAATTTAACTTACTTTCGTTCAATTACCCCTCAAAACCGCTTTTCGACGGAATTGAGGGTTGAACGCGTTTTATAAGAAAGAAACTCTTTCACTCCTTTTTTGGAAACTTCCGTGATCACTGCAGCCATCAGCCCTGTTATAGGTAAGATTTTCTTTTCGTTTGTATAACCTAACCTATGTATAATTAATTAACTGACTGTAGTGGTGGGTCTTTAGCTAAACGCGTTTCCATTAGGAAAAATCGCGCAATTTTTAATGAGGGACCTAATTGTTTATATTTTGGAAATTCCTGTTTAAAAGGCAAGGATACAATATATTTAACCTTATCATTTCGAATCGTTGTATTCTTATACAATTCTTCACAATACTTGTCATCATGGTTGTACGTTTTGTCCTTGGGGACTTCGTCTGTTTCCCAAAATGATCGTAGCTCTCTGTCTAATTGCACTTCACTGACAAACGACACATATTTCTCGCTGGGTGAGATTGTTTCGGTTTGGCCGGTCAATATCCAGCCGAATACCGTCTCTTGGGCTAGCAGTGTTCCTAACACGTCTTTTTTTATTCCCCCTAACATCACCTGTGCATAAATGTCGCCTCCTAATATCAGGTCGACTTGCTCATTGACAAAAAAACGTTTGTCAGCTAATACTAGGTTCGGGAAGGCCTGCATGGCCATGGCATCCACCTTGCATGTTGGTAGATTGCCAGTTAGTTGCGGCAGTACAAGCGCGGTGGTGGCAATGTTTATTGTCGGATCAATTGGAGACCGCAGTTGTATATGACACACCTCCTTTACTTGTGCTGACACTTGATTGGTGATTCCTGAAACATGCGCAGACATCCGCTGAGATGACAAGTTTATGCGACGTTTAAGTCTTTCAGTTATGAAAGTACATTCTGACCCCGAATCTATAAGTGCCCGCGCGGAGAAGTTGGTGTTGTTGTAGAATATATTGATGCGGGCCGTACCTAGTAAAACCCCTTTACTTGTGTTTGTAAAGCAGGCCTTGAAGTGGTTATTTCCATTGCTTTGGTTATTTCCAGTGCTTTGATTATTGGAATAGGTGCGCCTTTGTTGCGCTTGGGCTGATGGGCCAGGGTGGGTGTTATTGTTGTTTGCGTTTTAGTTGCTGTCCGTTGCCTGAATATGTAGGAGCGTATTGTGTCTTTGCTTGCAGGTGGCGCAATTATAGGAGCTTGAAAACCTAGACACAGTATGTCCTGAGGATAGGCAGTTAATACACCCTTTCTTGTTTTTAATGAAGGTGATACTATCGGAAACCGCCAATGTGCGGAACCGTTGGCAATGTTGTAGTTTGTGCTCAGTGGATTTACACATCTTGCACGCACCTTTGGTTACACTCGTCTTAAAAGCACCTAGCTTCCTGTGAGAGTTTTCAGTGGATTGTCTACCATTATTGGTTTTCGGGTTCTTGGTTTCCAGGCTATTCTCAGTTATGCCAGAGACTAACTCAAGTGTCTGGAAACGGTTCTGTAAGAATTTATCCATGTCTTCCCACTTGGATATTTCTGTTTTATTTTGAACCGTTTGCTCCCATAAGGCTAGTGTGCTTTTTGGTAATTTCGTTGAGCACAAATAAGTTATAATCGCATCCCAATTTGACACATCGATTTGATGTGTTTTTAAGGAGGCGATACAGTTGTTGATGTCTCGCTGCAGCTTTTTAATTGAAGTGCCGCATTCCTTTTCGACCGCCTCTAAGCTGAACAGTGTCTTCAGCTGAGTATTCACTAGTATGCGTTTGTTTTCGTATCTGTCTACCATATTTTGCCACGCTATACCGAAGCCTTCATTTGTGAGTGGGCACTTTTGCACTATCTCTTTAGCCTCACCCTGGGTCTTTTGTATCAAGTGTATATAAAATATATATGGCCGTAAAGAGGTCTCTGAATGTAGGCCAAGATAAGTAATCTCCTTTAAACACATCAGTGTCACACGGGGGTAGACGCATATTTGTATCCCGTTCGTGCTGTTCTTCGGGCTTAGGGTCGGGTTTGTTGAATGTGGCCTGTCGCGTTGATATGTTTGACATGCAACGCAAGTAGACTGCGTAAGCACTTTTGTGTTTTATCTTAACAGCTGATATATTTTTTCCCTCTAGAGTGTCCCCAGCTATTATGTCGTCATGGGCTGTTTTTGCTTTTTTCCACTTTGCCTTTAAATCTTCTTGTTGGATAGCCAGAGTATACTTGGTATGCTCGGAGTCGGGTGTGGTGTTGAAGTCAGCTTCAAACTCTATGACTTCATCAGCCATCCTTCTGTAATTTTCCATCGCTTTCGACATGATATCAGTACTGAGATTAAGGGCAAAATGGATCTAACTTGTTATAGGGCAGCTCACGAAGGCACGTTCAGCTTAAGATAGGACGATGTAGCTAGTGGGTATATGCCCAATATAATGGATTGTCGCCAAGGGGTAAACACGCAAATTATTCTCTGTGTATATTGCCTTTAATTTTTTCAGCTAATTATGCTTTATGCGAACACTCTTGTCACCAATCTCACTGCAGTGTTAGTGTTGTGTGTATAAGAAGATAAGGTTAAGTGACTTTGATTTAATGGCAGTAACGCTGATTTATGTCACAACTTAAAGAACTGGTTAAATTTATTACACTTAAGTGTTTAATGGTGCTAAAATATTGGCAGTGACTTGCGATAAATTGCGTTAAAATGTTGTTGCAAATAAATTGCCACACTACAGTGAAAAGTGGGGTTATGTTGAATTTGTGCAGCTGGTTGCGATATTCCTCGAAAATATGCGTTACAGCAAACAAACTACTAAATCAAAGACTTTATGTAAATCTGTGTAACTTAATTGCCACACATACGTATAATTTGTTTTTATTAATAAAATCGCGATATTGGTACGCCGGGAAGTTAAATGAATTGTAATTTCCCTACTAGTGCAAAGAACAAAAAAAAGTTGAACTCAAACCACGTACTTTTGTGCCTTTGTTTGACCGCTCGTGTTTGTTTGCTGGTGTAGTGCTTGTCGCTTTTGAAACGCTCAGGTGCTGCTAACGGCTAGCTTTTGAAATGCTTTCGTGTGGTGCTGCTAACAGCTGGCTTTTGAAACGATTTTGTGTGGTAATATTAATGGTTGACTTTTGAAACGCTTTTGTGTGCTGTGGTTATCCAGTTGGTCGCTGGTAATTCAATGGTTTCTATAATTATTCCGGTGTGTAAAAACCGCTTGGGGCTTCGATAGCTCTATAATGAGTTCCCAAGGGGTTTTTGCGCTCGTTGAAAAAAGAGAAAAAAGGAAAAGAACACACCGCAGATTAAATTCAAGAATTTAACAAATTCATTATTTGCACTTCAAAGCTAACTCACAATATATAATTCAAAAGCTAATTCACAAGTTAATTAATAATACATAGGTTAGGTTATACAAACGAAAAGAAAATCTTACCTATAACAGGACTGATGGCTGCAGTGATCACGGAGGTTTCCAAAAAAGAAGTGAAAGAGTTTCTTTCTTATAAAACGCGTTCAACCCTCAATTCCGTCGAAAAGCGGTTTTGAGGGGTAATTGAACGAAAGTAAGTTAAATTGGAAAGTTAAATTGGAAAGTCGCGCACCAACACATACACATACGTCTGCACGGATATATATAGCCGTTGGTGTTAGTGCGCGAAAGTAGATAGAAGCAAACACAGATAGTTTACATTAGGCTGGGTCACTATTGGCCGTGCTCATTCTTGGGTTTAGCTAGATGGCCTAAACATGAACAACCTATACATACCAAAATCTGAACTGGCATTTTATTCCTGCGTCTGCTCCTCACATGGGGGGATTGTGGGAAGCGGGAGTGAAAAGTTTTAAATTTCACTTCAAAAGGGTAGCATCCAACCTTAAATACACCTTTGAGCAATTCTCTACCCTGCTTTGCAGGATAGAATCCTGCCTCAACTCCCGCCTCCTAACGCCCTCTTCAAATCAACCGTCCGACCTAGAACCATTAACCCCAGGGCACTTTTTAATAGGGGGACACCTATTAGCACCCTGGAGCCAGACGCGGACGAAAACCCCGCATCAATTATTAACCGCTGGCAGCGACTAAAAGCCCTACACCACACCTTTTGTCGACGATGGAAGACGGAATACCTCGTCGAACTTCAAAAAAGGAACAAATGGCGCCAACCTAAAGCAAATATGAAGCTTGACAATCTAGTTGTCATAAAAGAAGACAACCTGCAACCCAATGAGTGGAGGCTCGGGAGGGTTATCAACCTCCATCCGGGATCGGATGGACGAGTACGAGTAGTGGATCTCATGACGGCAAAGGGAAAGGTTACAAGACCCCTCACTAAACTCGTGCTACTCCCATCCAGCGAAGAGGATCAGGGATCCAGAGAGCAGTAACCGAACCCACGACCCAGAACCGAAACATACAACCTTCTGCACGTAAATCGATTAAATATAGTGATGAATTGCCATTGAGTGACATTTCGTGCGTTCTATATCAGAGTTCGCTTCGTTATTTGCATAAAATTTCTGGAATAAAATTCGTCTTGATTACACTGTGCGACAATAAAGTATACAAAAACTGTATACTCAGAACTTCTAATACAGTCCCAAAATCTGAAGTTAGCGACTAAAACCAAGTTTTCAGGAAGAACATTGCCATGTAGTTCTGCAGGTTCGCCACTAATTATGAGAGTTAAGCCCCCCCCCCCCCCCCCCCCCCCCCCCCCGACACATAATATGTGCCCTTTTTAGCACTGACATGAAACTTGCATGTTTTACTGTATTCTAAATCGATATATATGCACATAAATCGTGCTAAAGCATATTATTATTGTCTCATACGACCATGGCATTTTCATCCTGAAGATAATTTCAATCCCGGAAAACCACAATTTCGACCTAAACAGTAATGGTATGCCAATGCTTTTAGCAAAACAACAAACATTGTGAAACTTCAAAAATCCCCAAATACGTCAAAAAATTTTGAGTGGACTACCTTCTTTTTTATACGATGTTGCAAAGTTAAACAATATTTGTTTGAGCACAAGCATAAAACAAAAAAAAAATTAAAACTAAGGCTGTTTTCTTATATGAAATTTAAAAATTGATCTGCCTTATAAGCACAAATTTTGAAAAATCTTTGAAATCTACTTCAGAAAACGTCCCTAAAACTTTTAAAGCAAAATCGCAGTTATTTAACAGCCAGAAATATTACCTTGTGGCATTGATGCACAGCCTCGCTGAATCCGTTCTCACTTCGCCCTTAAATGTTTTTATTTGGACTAGTAGGTAAAGGTGGTGCATTTCCGCTTCGATTTGGAATTGGCGGCGATCCACGGCGTGCTGGAAATGGTGGTGGTGGCGCCTACTGGATTCGGCTGGATTGCTGATCCTTGTTTACGTGGACTTTCACCACCAGAAGAACGCATTAAATTATCTTCATTTACAGCTGGTGGAAGATGTGGCCATTGGTGGTGGAGGTGGAGGACACTCTGCACCGGAATTACTCCGAGTTTGGCCTTGCATAGTGACGTTAAAGGTAGACGATTTTGATATCTCTAGTAAAAGAAAGCCAAAAATTAGAGAATGAGTAAATAAAATTAAACAAAAAAATTACTGAACGTTGTCCCTCATGATATGCCACGGCGAAAGATTACATCGGCTTTACGTGTATTCTCACATGAATCATAATGATATGCCCAGCATATATAAAAATCCGCAACCATGGTTCCGATACCTGCATTGAATAGTTGTTCATAGCATTCCATAGGATGCTGATGACCCTCAATAAATTTCATATACAATTTCACCATTCGCCTATCCTGGAAGTATCGCTCCTCGTCTGCGAAACGTGACAAACACTTTGTGAGCACCTCTTCCAAGCCCGATTCTACCCTCCTGGCGGAAAAATTTGCTTTCAAAGTATAAGTTTGTATTTTCACTTAAGTCCTAGTATGATTGCGCATCCCAAATCCATGATTCGGAGATATTCAGAGCCACCATCCTGTAGACGAAATGAGCATTCACCCAGTTTATCGCAGATTAAAGCCTTTTGCTTATTGGTTAGTGATGGGCAACGAAGGACATACTCATTAAAGTGCTCTAGCATTTGTCTAATTCTGTAAGCTTCATAGCCTATCTGTCGTACAAATTCCTCCAAATTTGAATAATTTCCTGATCGGCATACATCAAAAAAAAAAATCAACTAAATAATGCTATGGGCAGAACGCCTCAACCGATGCCCCCCCCCCCCCCCAACCCCCCTTTTGCCCGTTTGCCTTTTTAAACAAATCGCGTGGACATTAAGATAATTTACATAAAAACCACGTTGTATATCGGATTTGTGTTAAAAAAAAAAAAAAAAACACAAAATCAAAGCTCTTGTGCAGCTAACTGCCTAAGTAATTGTAGCTTGTTGCCAACCCCTTGTGAATATCTTCTCAACACCCAACTCCCCTCAAGCATGATGAAATCCCCTCAACTTCTAAACCCTGACCAATGACAATTACCCCTTTTCGGGTCCAATATGACCCGGTATACGACTCTACGCAGGAGGGCGGAACGCATGGCCCAGCGGTACCCGAAACCATGCCACCTGTGCGACAAGCGACACCCGATCCGGTTATTCCCGGTCTACCGAGCCAAATCGCCCGAGGAAAGGCAAAGGGAAGCCGCATTAGGACGATACTGCGGCAACTGCCTATCAGTAGCACACCGCACCGCCGACTGCACGAGCAAAGGACGTTGTCACCAGTGCCAAGGGGACCATCACACCACGTTGCACCAGAGCTTCGACATTCCGAACCCCCTGGAATTTGATACCAGGCCATGGAGCGTTCAGATGGATAGCGAAGACGAACACATTTTGTCTCTTCAAGCATCAGAAATAGGAACTGACAGCGGGCCACGCGAGCTAGAAGAAGGAGAGTTGGACGAAGCCGGAGCGGAATCACGGCCTTTCCGCCCGGCCACCAGTAGGAAGGTGGAACCAAGGAAGTTTCGGCCCCCACTCGCACACGAACTCCGCAAAGATGGAGCGGAATCACGGACTTTCCGCCCATCAATTACACACCAACGTCATAAAAGAGCGAGGAAGCGGGGCTCAGATCGTCACAAGGGAGTAGCGGAATCACGGATTTTCCGCAGCCCGAACCGGCGTCAACACGCACGAGGAGCGGAATCCCGGACTTTCCGCCCCCGTTGTTGTTGTTGTTGTAGCAATGCTCGCCCCACCTAATAGCCGCGACCGATCACAAATTGTCATCAATATCCTCTAACGGGAGTCCAAGGAAACTTGCCGTTTCAACAGGGGTGGACCATAAGGAAAGGGGTGTTAGAGGCGTTGGTTCCACATTACAATTAAAGAGATGGTTGGTGTCATGTGAGGACACATTGCAAGCAGGGCATACATTTTGTATGTCGGGGTTGATTCTGGATAGGTAAGAGTTTAACCTGTTACAGTATCCAGAAATGCTTACGGAGATGACTCCTTAGGCCCCTAGGCGGTGCTGGTTCGTCAATCAGATGTTTGTTGGGATGCCGAGGTTTCTGGGTATTCAACAGAAACTGTTTGGTCAGCATCTCATTTCTCTGCCTGATGGGGAGTATTCTCGCCTCATTATGCAGATGGTGTTCTGGGGACATAAGAAAACAGCCCGTGGCGATTCTGAGAGCAGTATTTTGGCAGGCCTGTAGTTTCTTCCAGTGGGTGGTTTTTAGGCTTGGCGACCATATGGGTGACGCGTAGCACGTAATCGGCTGGCTAATTGCTTTGTATGTGGTCAAGAGCGTTTCTTTATCTTTTCCCCAGGTACTGCCAGCAAGGGATTTGAGGATTTTATTACGGCTCTGAATTCTTGGAACAATTGCGGTTGCGTGCGCACCAAAATGTAGATCCTGATCAAACGTCACACCCAAGATTTTGGGGTGTAGGACAGTCGGTAGCGTAGTGCCATCGACGTGGATGTTCAATATGGTCGACATTTGGGGCGTCCATGTTGTAAATAAGGTCGCGGAAGATTTAGTCGGTGACAATGACAGGTTTCGCGAGGCGAAAAAACTGGAGAGATCAGGGAGATAGCCGTTTATTTTATTGCATAGCTCATCGATCTTTGGGCCTGGGCCTGTGGCCATTATTGTGCAGTCATCGTCGTAGGAAACGATTGTGACTCCTTCCGGTGGTGAAGGTAGCTTAGATATGTAGAAATTAAACAAAAGCGGGGATAGGACACCACCCTGTGGCACCCCTTGTTTAATTCTCCTTTGTTTTGATGTTTCGTTTCTGAATTGCACCGATGCCTGCCGACCACCCAGATAATTTGCGGTCCACCTTTTAAGACATGGGGGAAGGGTAGACCCTTCCAGGTCTTCCAGTAACGAGCCATGGTTGACCGTATCAAAAGCTTTTGATAGGTCTAACGCGACGAGTACTGTTATATGGTGGGGATATTGATTCAAACCGCAATTTATCTGGGTGCTAATGACGTTTAGCGCGGAGGAAGTGCTATGGAGTTTTCTGAAGAGCATGCTGATGAGGGGCTAGCTGCAAATGTGCTTGGAAATGAGGGAGCAAAATGGCTTCAAGCGTCTTTGCCACTGGCGATAGGAGAGATATCGGACGATATGACTCACCTACGTTAGCTGGTTTCCCAGGCTTTAGTAGCGGGACCACCTTGGCCATTTTCCATTTCTCGGGTATGACAAAGGTGGAAAGAGACAGGTTGAAGACATGCGCTAAATATTTGAAACCCTCTTTCCCTAGGTTTTTAAGCATCGGCATGGCTATGCCGTCTGGGCCCACTGCTTTGGATGGTTTAGCGCAACCAATGGCGTCCTCAACCTCTCTAGCGGTGATGGTAATTGGTGACGCGCTGAGTTTGTGTTTATGTGCACGTCTATTGGCTCTCCGTCTATCTTTGTCGACCGTAGGATGCATTATATATTGTCGGCAGAAAGCGCTCGCGCATTTTTTCGCATCCGACAGCACCTTATCGCCAAAGGCGATGGAAACTTTGTCTTTGTGCTTAGTCGGATTCGATAGGGACTTTACGGTGGACCAAAGTTTACCTACACCGGTAGAGAGGTTACAACCTCTTAGGTGCTCTTCCCATTTCGCCCGCTTGTGTTCGTCCACAAGCAATCTGATGCGTTGGTTTATATCCCTTATTTGGGGGTCGCGTTCCCTCGCTAAGCTCGCGGCCTCCGCCGGGAAGTGGGGCCGGATTTCGGGAATTCTCCCGGCGGGAATGAAATGTGCCGAGGCGGATTCAATGACCTTACGGAAGGCACGCTCCCCTTGGCGGGCATCAGTCGGGATAGGGAGGGCAGCAAAGCTGCTGTCTGTTGCAGATTTATATTCTTCCCACTTTCCTTTTTTGAAGTTTATGAAAGTGCGTTTTTCGGTGACGATGAAGTCGGCGGTACACTCGAACGAAATAAGTATGGGCAGGTGGTCGGATGCCAATGTTACCATCGGCTGCCAGTTGACGCAGTTTACGAGTTCTGCGCTCACGATTGAGATATCTGGCGAGCTATGACAGCTTCCTACCATACGTGTGGGGGCGTCTCCGTTAATTGTGCAGAACGTCGTTTCGTCTATTTGATCCGCCAACATCTCACCCCTACTGTCCGCCCGCAAGTTTGAATGCCATAGGTCGTGATGGGCATTGAAATCGCCTAAGATAATGCGATTTTTGCCAGTGAGTAAGGCCTTGATATTAGGGCGGTATCCACTGGGGCAACAGGTGACAGGAGTGATGTAGATGTTGATGATTTCTAGATTTGCATCGCCTGACCGGACAGATAGGCCTTTACGTTCTAAGACATTGTCCCTGCGGTCGATGCCAGGATCAAATATATGATATTGCACAGAGTGGTGTATAATAAACGCGAGGCCGCCTCCATTTCCCCTCTCGCGGTCTTTCCTGTGGACATTATAACCAGAGCAGGTCTGCAATGCAGATCTTGCTGTGAGTTTAGTCTCTTGAATCGCAGCAATGCGGATGTTGTGCCGCTTCATGAAATCGACTATCTCCGTAATCTTCCCAGTTAGTCCATTACAGTTGAACTGCAGAATTCTGAAGTGCATGAGGGGTGACGCCGCCACTCTAGGGGTAAGTGAGGGGTGACTACGCCTAGGTTGTGGAAGGCCAGGACGCAATTGCTGTTGTGGCCTTGGGACTGGGCGCCCTTGGGCAAGCATTGGGGTACCCGGATGATTTGGGTTTGCGACCTGGCAACATGGCGCGATAAAACCCGTCGAGGGGTTGCCGTCGCGGAGACCAGAACATCTAGGAAAGTGGCACCACCCAAGGCAGGAGCTGCATTGAGCGGATGTCGCAAACCTATATATTCTGTGCTGGCAGGCGGTGCAAACGGAGGCAGGGACTAAGAGTCTGTTTCCTGACCTGCACGATTGCTGCCAGAAAAGAGGGGAGGAGAAGAATACGGGGGCAGGGGCTGATGCTCAGCATTGCTACCAGCTCTACTACGAAGGTAGTAGTTATGAGTGGTATCAGCTGTTTGAGTTGTTGGCGCCGTGGGGCGCGAGCAGCAGCGGGTACTTGTTGTGGCTTGCTGAGCAGCGAAGCTGCTGGAAGGTAGTGGGGATACGCTTAGGCGTAGACTACGGGACGCCCTTGGGCGTGAGCAGCAAGGAGCCACAAAAGATTTATAAAAGTTACGTGGACGTCGGGTTATGGGATCAAGCCCAGAACAACCTGTCCGATGCAACCATCCCTTGCACGAGACACACTGAACAGAGTATGACCGTCCTAAAAAGATTCTTTTCTGGCAAATGCAGCAAAACCATTTCTCAGGACCGGGGTGAGGAGACGGAACCGGATTGGGTTCGATACCTTCCCGGAGTAAGAGAATATGTAGCAGTCCTGCTGCAAGGAGCTGCTGGGAGGATGACAATTTGTGGGAGGGACGAAACAAATTAAATGGGGTCACACTGAAATGACAGTCCTTGGTCGGGAAAAATCCCGAGTCGCTCCGGTACATAGAACCGACTGCCTTGGGAAGCGCCTGCCTTCCGCCTCCGCCCCCGTCAAGGATACGAGTTGGAGAGAATAGGTTCGCAGGCCCAGCTTGAACGGCACTCTCGGCGACTGCCAGCGGCCTTCAGAACGGGGCAAATCACGCGGGAGATCGTAGCACTTCGGCCCTTTACATCAATATCGCCATCTGCCGAGATCAAAATCGAGGCGCGAGGGCGACTGCACCTGATACGCGCACTCATCGACGCGTGCGCCACAACTTCGATAATTTCACGCGACCTGGCTCGACAGTTACACCTCGACGAGGAAAACTACGGATCACAACAAGGGTGCCTCTTGCGAATAAGGGGTAAACATGGGCAGAACCGTAGGCTCACGATTCACGTTACGATCGTTCCCAACTACGTCCGTGTGAGTCCAAGCGCGAATGTCGACCCCTCGGTCGCGACACCGTATACCCATATGAAGCTCGCCGATCCAACATTTTTTGTGTCAAGTCCGGTTCGACTCGTGTTGGGAGCCGATATATATCCGGAGCTGATACTGCCGGGCACATTGCCATATACGTTTGGCCCTTTTTTAGCGCAGAGCAGTATATTTGGCTGGCTCTTGTCTGGGGCATGCCGCTCCTAAATCTTCCCCAACATTCGAACTAGCTGCACGTCCCATTCGTGTGAGAAGATGTGCAAAAAATTGAACTCAACCACGTACTATTTCCTAACGCTTATTTTTTCTTTACTACAGCTCCACGATTTATTTACGGATGGAACCGAAATACTAATTACTGTGTCAAGCAAAAGACCGCCATGCCGCTGCCCTTATTGGGACATCCATGAATTTTGTTCATTTATATATATTAGTTAGCATTAAGTTGATCAGAGAAGATGGCCGCAGGAGTCTACCGATGTTGCTTCTAGCAAGGGGGGCCGGCATGTTTAGGCCATCAAGCCAAACCCAAGAATGAGCACGGCCAATAGTGACCCAGCCTAAAGTAAACTATCTGTATTTGCTTCTATCTACTTTCGCGCAATAACACCAACGGCTATATATATCCGTGCAGACGTATGTGTATGTGTTGGTGCGCGACTTTCCAATTTAACTTTCCAATTTAACTTACTTTCGTTCAATTACCCCTCAAAACCGCTTTTCGACGGAATTGAGGGTTGAACGCGTTTTATAAGAAAGAAACTCTTTTACTTCTTTTTTGGAAACCTCCGTGATCACTGCAGCCATCAGCCCTGTTATAGGTAAGATTTTCTTTTCGTTTATATAACCTAACCTATGTATAATTAATTAACTTGTGAATTAGATTTTGAATTATATATTGTGAGATAGCTTTGAAGTGTAAATAATTAAATTGTTAAATTCTTGAATTTAATCTGCGGTGTGTTCTTTTCCTTTTTTCTCTTTTTTCAACGAGCGCAAAAACCCCTTGGGAACTCATTGTAGAGCTATCGAAGCCCCAAGAGGTTTTTACAGAAATGGTTACAAACGCATTCAGCTACGTCATGACTTAGTTGTTGTAAAGTTTTCACTATTGCCTTTTTTGCATATATTAATCTTCTACACATCACATGCCTCGTATATAATTATGTGTTGAAGTTATGCATGTTTTTAAGGCGATTTTTGTTCTATTTATAGAACTACAACGAATTAACCAAATCTTGTCTGTTTGTATGAGTTAATCGGGGATTGCCCGTATTGCTTTAAATGTATGAAAACATTTATTTCAAGCAATTTTTAATTTTATAATTTAGTTAGTAATTTAGGAAAATTTTAAACAACGTGACATCAGGACGGACAAGGCGACATCTGTTTCGATTATACCTTGTAAATCTTTTCAAAGCCTTTTCTCCCGGGAGTGGGATTTGAACCCGCACTCCTCCGATAGTTGACATGGTTTCAAACGCATTCAGCTACGTCATGCCTTATTGTTGTAAAGTTTTTCCCAATTGCCTTCTTTTGCATATATTAATCTTCTACACATCACATACTTCGTATTTAATTATGTGTTGAAATTATGCATATTTGTAAGGCGGTTTCAGAGAAACTTGGTATTGTTGCTGTTTTTGTTCTATTTTTATAGAACTACAACGAATTAACCAAATGTTGTCTGTTTGTATGAGTTAATCGGAGATTGCCGGTATTGCTTTAAATGTATGAAAACTTTTATTTCAAGCCATTTTTAATTATATAACTTAGTTAATAATTTGGGAAAATTTTAAACAACGTGACATCAGTACGGACAAGGCGACAGCTGTTTCGATTATACCTTGTAAATCTCTTCAAAGCCTTTTCTCCCGGGAGTGGGATTCGAACCCGCACTCCTACAATAGTTGAAATGGTTACAAGCGCATTCAGCAACGTCATGGATTAGTTGTTGTAAAGTTTTTCCCAATTGCCTTCTTTTGTATATATTAATTTTCTACACATCACATACTTCGTATGTAATTATGTGTTGAAGTTATGCATGTTTGTTAGGTGGTTTCAGAGAAACTTGGTTTTGTTGCTGTTTTTGTTCTGTTTATAGAACTACAACGAATTAACCAAATGTTGCTTGCTTGTATGAGTTAATCGGGGATTGCCCGTATTGCGTTAAATGTATGAACACATATATTTCAAGCAATTTTTAATTTTATAATTTAGTTAATATTTTGGGAAAACTTAAAACAAGGTGACATCAGTACGGACCAGGCGACAGCTGTTTCGATTATACCTTGTAACCCTCTTCAAAGCCTTTTCTCCCGGGAGTGGGGTTCGAACCCGCACTCCTACGATATTTGAAATGGTTACAAACGCATTCAGCTACGTCATGCCTTAGTTGTTGTAAAGTTTTTCCCAATTGCCTTTTTGCATATATTAATCTTCTACACATCACATACTTCGTATGTAATTATGTGTTGAAGTTATGCATGTTTGTAAGGCAGTTTCAGTGAAACTTGGTATTGTTGCTGTTTTTGTTTTATTTATAGAACTACAACGAATTAACAAAATGTTGTCTGTTTGTATGAGTTATTCGGAGATTGCCCTTATTGCTTTAAATATATGAAAACATTTACTTTAAGCAATTTTTAATTTTATAATTTAGTTAACAATTTCAAAAATTTTTAAACAAAGCGACATCAGGACGGAAAAGGCGACAGCTGCTTCGATTATACCTTGTAAATCTCTTTAAAGCCTTTTCTCGTGGGAGTGGTATTCGAACCCGCACTCCTACGATAGTTGAAATTGTTGAAAAAGCATTCAGCTACGTCATGCCTTAGTTTTTGTAAAGTTTTTCCCAATTGCCTTCTTTTGCATAAATTAATCTTCTACACATCACACACTTCGTATGTAATTATGTGTTGAAGTTATGCATGTTTGTTAGGCGGTTTCAGAGAAAGTTGGTATTGTTGCTGTTTTTGTTCTATTTATAGAACTACAACGAATTAACCAAATGTTTTCTGTTTGTATGAGTAATCGGGGATTGCCTTTTGCTTTAAGTGTGTGAAAACATTCATTTCAAGCAATTTTTAATTTTATAATTTAGTTAATAATATGGGAAAATTTTAAACAACGTGACATCAGGACGGACAAGGCGACAGCTGTTTCGATTATACCTTGTAAATCTCTTCAAAGCCTTTTCTCCAGGGAGTGGGGTTCGAACCCGCACTCCTACGATAGTTGAAATGGTTACAAACGCATTCAGCTACGTCATGCCTACGCACTCCTATGGTAGTTGAAATGGTTACAAACGCATTCAGCTACGTCATGCCTTAGTTGTTGTACAGTTTTTCCCAATGGCCTTCTTTTGCATATATTAATCTTCTTCCCATCACTTACTTCGTATGTAATTATGTGTTGAAGTTATGCATGTTTGTTAGGCGGTTTCAGAGAAACTTGGTATTATTGCTGTTTTTGTTCTATTATAGAACTACAACAAATTAACCAAATGTTATCTGTTTGTATGAGTTAATCGGGGATTGCCCGTATTGCTTTAAATGTATGAAAACATTTATTTCAAGCAATTTTTATTTTATAATTTATCAAGACGTACAAGGCGACAGCTGTTTCGATTATACCTTGTAAATCTCTTTAAAGCCTGTTCTCGCGGGAGTGGTATTTGAACCCGCACTCCTACGATAGTTGAAATGGTTGAAAAAGCATTCAGCTACGTCATGTCTTAATTTTTGTAAAGTTTTTCCCAATTGCCTTCTTTTGCATAAATTAATCTTCTACACATCACATACTTCGTATGTAATTATGTGTTGAGGTTATGAATGTTTGTAAGGCGATTTCAGAGAAACTTGGCTGTTTCGATTATACCTTGTAAATCTCTTCAAAGCCTTTTCTCCCGGGAGTGGGATTCGAACCCGCACTCCGACGATAGTTGAAATGGTTACAAACGCATTCAGCTACGTCATGCCTACGCACTCCTACGGTAGTTGAAATGGTTAGAAACGCATTCAGCTACGTCATGCCTTAGTTGTTGTACAGTTTTTCCCAATGGCCTTCTTTTGCATATATTAATCTTATACCCATCACTTACTTCGTATGTAATTATGCGTTGAAGTTATGCATGTTTGTTAGGCGGTTTCAGAGAAACTTGGTATTATTGCTGTTTTTGTTCTATTTATAGAACTACAACAAATTAACCAAATGTTATCTGTTTGTATGAGTTAATCGGGGATTGCCCGTATTGCTTTAAATGTATGAAAACATTTATTTCAAGCAATTTTATAATTTAGTTAATAATTTGGGAAAATTTTAAACAACGTGACATCAGGACGGACAAGGCGACAGCTATTTCGATTATACCTTGTAAATCTTTTCAAAGCTTTTCACCCGGGAGTGGGATTCGAACCCATACTCCTACGATAGTTGAAATGGTTACAAACGCATTCAGCTACGTCATGCCTTAGATGTTGTAAAGTTTTTCCCAATGGCCTTCTTTTGCATATATTAATCTTCTACACATCACTTACTTCGTATGTAATTATTTGTTGAATTTATGCATGTTTGTCAGGCGGTTTCAGAGAAACTTGGTATTATTGCTATTTTTGTTCTATTTATAGAACTACAACGAATTAACCAAATGTTCTCTGTTTGTATGAGTTAATCGGGGATTGCCCGTATTGCTTTAAATGTAAGAAAACATTTATTTCAAGCAATTTTTAATTTTATAATTTAGTTAATAATTTGGGAAAATTTTAAACAGCGTGACATCAGACCGGACAAGGCGACAGCTGTTTCTATTATACCCTGTAAATCTCTTCAAAGCCTTTTCTCCCGGGAGTGGGATTCGAACCCGCACTCCTACGATATTTGAAATGGTTACAAACGCATTCAGCTATGTCATGCCTTAGTTGTTGTAAAGCTTTTCCCAGTGGCCTTTTTTGCATATATTAATCTTCTACACATCACATACTTCGTATGTAATTATGTGTTGAAGTTATGCATGTTTGTTAGGCGGTTTCAGAGAAACTTGGTATTGTTGCTGTTTTTGTTCTATTTATAGAACTACAACGAATTAACCAAATGTTGTCTGTTTGTATGAGTTAATCGGGGATTGCCCGTATTGCTTTAAATGTATGAAAACATTTATTTCAAGCAATTTTTAATTTTATAATTTAGTTAATAATTTGGGAAAATTTTAAACAACGTGACATCAGGACCTAAAAGGCGACAGCTGTTTCGATTATACCTTGTAAATCTCCTCAAAGCTTTTCTCCCGGGAGTGGGAATCGAACGCGCACTCCTACGATAGTTGAAATGGTTACAACCGCATTCAGCTAAGTCATGCCTTTGTTGTCGTAAAGTTTTTCCCAGTGGCCTTCTTTTGCATATATTAATCTTCTACACATCAAATACTTCGTATGTAATTATGTGTTGAAGTTATGCATGTTTGTTAGGCGGTTTCAGAGAAACTTGGTATTGTTGCTCTTTTTGTTCTATTTATAGAACTACAACGAATTAACCAAATGTTGTCTGTTTGTATGAGTTAATCGGGGATTGCCCGTATTGCTTTAAATGTATGAAAGTGTTTATTTCAAGCAATTTTTAATTTTATAATTTAGTTAATAATTTTAGAAAATTTTAAAAAACGTGACATCAGGACGGACAAGGCGACAGCTGTTTCGATTATACCTTGTAAATCTCTTCAAAGCCTCTTCTCCCGGGAGTGGAATTCGAACCTGCACTCCTCCGATAGTTGACATGGTTACAAACGCATTCAGCTACGTCATGCCTTAGTTGTTGTAAAGTTTTTCCCAATTGCCTTTTTGCATATATTAATCTTCTACACATCACATAAATAAAAAAAAAAAGCTTTTCCCAGTGGCCTTTTTTGCATATATTAATCTTCTACACATCACATACTTCGTATGTAATTATGTGTTGAAGTTATGCATATTTGTAAGGCGGTTTCAGAGAAACTTGGTATTGTTGATGTTTTTGTTCTATTTACAACGGTTTACCTTGTAAATCTCTTCAAAGCCTCTTCTCCCGGGAGTGGGATTCGAACCTGCACTCCTCCGATAGTTGACATGGTTACAAACGCATTCAGCTACGTCATGCCTTAGTTGTTGTAAAGTTTTTCCCAATTGCCTTTTTGCATATATTAATCTTCTACACATCACATACTTCGTATGTAATTATGTGTTGAAGTTATGCATATTTGTAAGGCGGTTTCAGAGAAACTTGGTATTGTTGCTCTTTTTGTTCTATTAATAGAACTACAACAAATTAACCAAATGTTGTCTGTTTGTATGAGTTAATCGGGGATTGCGCGTATTGCTTTAAATGTATGAAAACATTTAATTCAAGCAATTTTTAATTTTATAATTTTATTCAATAATTTGGGGAAAATTTAAACAACGTGGCATCAGGACGGACAAGGCGACAGCTGTTTCGATTATACCTTGTAAATCTCTTCAAAACCTTTTCCTCGGGAGTGGGATTTGAACCCGCACTCCTCCGATAGTTGACATGGTTACAAACGCATTCAGCTACGTCACGCCTTAGTTGTTGTAAAGTTTTTCCCAATTGCCTTCTTTTGCATATATTAATCTTCTACACATCACATACTTCGTATGTAATTATGTGTTGAAGTTATGCATGTTTGTTAGGCGGTTTCAGAGAAACTTGGTATTGTTGCTGTTTTTGTTCTATTTATAGAACTACAACGAATTAACCAACTGTTTTCTGTTTGTATGAGTTAATTGGAGATTGCCCGTATTGCTTTAAATGTATGAAAACATTTATTTCAAGCAATTTTTAATTTTATAATTTTATTTAAAAATTTGGCAAAAATTTAAACAACGTGACATCAGGACGGACAAGGTGGCATCTGTTTCGATTATACCTTGTAAATCTCTTCAAAGCCTTTTCTCCCGGGAGTGGGATTTGAACCCGCACTTCTCCGATATTTGACATGGTTACAAACGCATTCAGCAACGTCATGCCTTAGTTGTTGTAAAGTTTTTCCCAATTTCCTTCTTTTGAATATATTAATCTTCTAGACCTCACATAATTCGTATGTAATTTTGTGTTGAAGTTATGCATGTTTGTAAGGCGGTTTCAGAGAAACTTGGTATTGTTGCTGTTTTTGTTCTATTTATAGAAATACAACGAATTAACCAAATGTTGTCTGTTTGTATGAGTTAATCGGAGATTGCCGGTATTGCTTTAAATGTATGAAAACATTTATTTCAAGTAATTTTTAATTTTATAATTTTATTTAATAATTTGGGAAAAATTTAAACAACGTGACATCAGGACGGACAAGGCGACAGCTGTTTCGATTATACCTTGTAAGTCTTTTCAAAGCCTTTTCTCCCGGGAGTGGGATTTGAAACCGCACTCCTCCGATAGTTGACATGGTTTCAAACGCATTCAGCTACATCATGCCTTATTGTTGTAAAGTTTTTCCCAATTGTCTTCTTTTGCATATATTAATCTTCTACACATCACATACTTCGTATTTAATTATGTGTTGAAATTATGCATATTTGTAAGGCGGTTTCAGAGAAACTTGGTATTGTTGGTGTTTTTGTTATATTTATAGAACTACAACGAATTAACCAAATGTTGTCTGTTTGTATGAGTTAATCGGGGATTGCCCGCATTGCTTTAAATGTGTGAAAACATTTATTTCAAGCAATTTTTGATTTTATAATTTAGTTAATTAATTGGGAAAATTTTAAGCAACGTGGCATCAGGACGGACAAGGCGACATCTGTTTCGATTATACCTTGTAAATCTCTTCAAATCCTTTTCTCTCGGGAGTGGGATTCGAACCTGCACTCCTACGATAGTTGAAATGGTTACAAACGCATTCGGTTGCATCATGTCTTAGTTGTTGTAAAGTTTTTCACAATTGCCTTTCTTCTACACATCACTTATTTCGTATGTAATTATGTGTTGAAGTTATGCATGTTTGTAAGGCGGTTTCAGAGAAACTTGGTATTGTTGCTGTTTTTGTTCTATTTTTATAGAACTACAACGAATTAACCAAATGTTGTCTGTTTTAATGAGTTAATCGGGGATGCCCATATTGCTTTAAATGTATGAAAACATTTATTTCAAGCAATTATTAATTTTATAATTTAGTTATAAATTTCAGAAAATTTTAAACAACGTGACATCAAGAAGGACAAAGCGACAGTTGCTTCGATTATACCTTGTAAATCTCTTCAAAGGCTTTTCTCCCGGGAGTGGGATTCGAACCCGCACTCCTACGATAGTTGAAATGTTTACAAAGGCATTCAGCTACGTCATGCCTTACTTGTTGTAAAATTTCTCCCAATTGCCTGCTTTTGCATATATTAATCTTCTACACATCACATACTTCGTATGTAAGTATGTGTTGAAGTTATGCATGTTTGTAAGGCGGTTTCAGAGAAACTTGGTATTGTTGCTGTTTTTGTTCTATTTATAGAACTACAGCGAATTAACCAAATGTTGTCTGTTTGTATGAGTTAATCGGGGATTGCCCGTATTGCTTTAAATATATGAAAACATTTATTTCATTTTATAATTTAGTTAATAATTTGGGAGAATTTTAAGCAACGTGACATCAGTACGGACAAGGCGACAGCTGTTTCGAATATAACTTGTAACCCTCTTCAAAGCCTTTTCCCCCGGGAGTGGGATTCGAACCCGCACTATTACGATATTTGAAATGGTTACAAACGCATTGAGCTACGCCATGCCTTAGTTGTTGTAAAGTTTTTCCCAATTGCCTTTTTTGCATGTATTAATCTTCTACACATCACATACTTCGTATGTAATTATATGTTGAAGTTATGCATGTTTGTAAGGCGGTTTCAGAGAAACTTGGTATTGTTGCTGTTTTTGTTTTATTTATAGAACTACAACGAATTAACCAAATGTTGTCTGTTTGTATGAGTTAATCGGGGATTGCCCGTATTGTTTTAAATGTATGAAAACTTTAATTTTAAGCAATTTTTAATTTTATAATTTAGTTAATAATTTCAGAAAATTTAAAAAAAGTGACATTAGGACGGACAAGGCGACAGCTGCTTCGATTATACCTTGTAAATCTCTTTAAAGCCTTTTCTCCCGGGAGTGGGATTCGAACCCGCACTCCTACGATAGTTGAAATGGTTACAAACGCATTCATCTACGTCATGCCTTAGTTGTTGTAAAGCTTTTCCCAACTGCCTTCTTTTGCATATATTAATCTTCTACACATCACATACTTCGAATGTAATTATATGTTGAAGCTATGCATGTTTGTAAGGCGGTTTCAGAGATACTTGGTATTGTTGCTCTTTTTCTTCTATTTATAGAACTACAGCGAATTAACCAAATGTTGTCTGTTTGTATGAGTTAATCGGGAATAGCCCGTATTGCTTTAAATGTATGAAAACTTTAATTTAAAGCAATTCTTAATTTTATAATTTAGTTAATAATTTCAGAAAATTTTAAAAAAGTGACATGTGGACGGACAAGGCGACAGCTGTTTCGAATATAACTTGTAACCCTCTTCAAAGCCTTTTCTCCCGGGAGTGGGATTCGAACCCGCACTATTACGATATTTGAAATGGTTACAAACGCATTCAGCTACGTCATGCCTTAGTCGTTGTAAAGTTTTTCCCAATTGCCTTTTTTGCATGTATTAATTTTCTACACATCACATATCTACTTCGTATGTAATTATGTGTTGAAGTTATGCATGTTTGTAAGGCGGTTTCAGAGAAACTTGGTATTGTTGCTGTTTTTGTTTAATCGGGGATTGCCTGTATTGCTTTAAATGTATGAAAACTTTAATTTTAAGCAATTTTTAATTTTTATAATTTAGTTAGTAATTTCAGAAAATTTTAAAAGTGACATCAGGACGGACAAGGCGACAGCTGCTTCGATTATACCTTGTAAATCTCTTTAAAGCCTTTTCTCCCGGGAGTGGGATTCGAACCCGCACTCCTACGATAGTTCAAATGGTTACAAACGCATTCAGCTACGTCATGCCTTAGTTTCTGTAAAGTTTTTCCCAATTGCCTTCTTTTGCATAAATTAATCTTCTACACATCCCATACTTCGTATATAATTATGTGCTGAGGTTATGCATGTTTGTACGGCGCTTTCAGAGAAACTTGGTATTGTTGCTGTTTTTGTTCTATTTATAGAACTACAACGAATTAACTAAATGTTGTCTGTTTGTATGAGTAATCGGGGTTTGCCCGTATTGCTTTAAATGTATGAAAGTATTTATTTCAAGCAATTTTTAATTTTATAATTTAGTTAATAATTTTAGAAAATTTTAAAAAACGTGACATCAGGACGGACAAGGCGACAGTTGTTTCGATTATACCTTGTAAATCTCTTCAAAGCCTCTTCTCTCGGGAGTGGGATTCGAACCTGCACTCCTCCGATAGTTGACATGGTTACAAACGCATTCAGTTACGTCATGCCTTAGTTGTTGTAAAGTTTTTCCCAATTGCCTTTTAATCTTAATTAATCTTCTACACATCACATACTTCGTATGTAATTATGTGTTGAAGTTATGAATATTTGTAAGGCGGTTTCAGAGAAACTTGGTATTGTTGATGTTTTTGTTCTATTTACAACGGTTTACCTTGTAAAACTCTTCAAAGCCTCTTCTCCCGCGAGTGGGATTCGAACCTGCACTCCTCCGATAGTTGACATGGTTACAAACGCATTCAGCTACGTCATGCCTTAGTTGTTGTAAAGTTTTTCCCAATTGCCTTTTTGCATATATTAATCTTCTTTTATTTTTTATTTTATTTTTAATCTTCTACACATCACATACTTCATATGTAATTATGTGTTGAAGTTATGCATATTTGTAAGGCGGTTTCAGAGAAACTTGGTATTGTTGCTCTTTTTGTTCTATTTGTAGAACTACGACGAATTAACCAAATGTTGTCTGTTTGTATGAGTTAATCGGGGATTGCGCGTATTGCTTTAAATGTATGAAAACATTTAATTCAAGCAATTTTTAATTTTATAATTTTATTTAATAATTTGGGGAAAATTTAAACAACGTGGCATTACGACGGACAAGGCGACAGCTGTTTCGATTATACCTTGTAAATCTCTTCAAAGCCTTTTCCCCCGGGAGTGGGATTTGAACCCGCACTCCTCCGATAGTTGACATGGTTACAAACGCATTCAGCTACGTCATGCCTTAGTTGTTGTAAATTTTTTCCCAATTGCCTTCTTTTGCATATATTAATCTTCTACACATCACATACTTCGTATGTAATTATGTGTTGAGGTTATGCATGTTTGTAAGACGGTTTCAGAGTAATTGATATTGTTGCTGTTTTTATTCTATTTATAGAACTACAACGAATTAACCAAATGTTTTCTGTTTGTATGAATTAATCGGAGATTGCCCGTATTGCTTTAAATGTATGAAAACATTTATTTCAAGCAATTTTTAATTTTATAATTTTATTTAAAAATTTGGCAAAAATTTAAACAACGTGACATCAGGACGGACAAGGTGGCATCTGTTTCGATTATACCTTGTAAATCTCTTCAAAGGCTTTTCTCCCGGGAGTGGGATTCGAACCCGCACTCCTAAGATAGTTGAAATGTTTACAAACGCATTCAGCTACGTCATGCCTTAGTTGTTGTAAAATTTCTCCCAATTGCCTGCTTTTGCATATGTTAATCTAATACACATCACATACTTCGTATGTAATTATGTGTTGAAGTTATGCATGTTTGTAAGGCGGTTTCGAGAAACTTGGTATTGTTGTTGTTTTTGTTCTATTTATAGAACTACAACGAATTAACCAAATGTTGTCTGTTTGTATGAGTTAATCGGGGATTGCCCGTATTGCTTTAAATGTATGAAAACATTTATTTCAAGCAATTTTTAATTTTATAATTTTATTTAAAAATTTGGCAAAAATTTAAACAACGTGACATCAGGACGGACAAGGTGGCATCTGTTTCGATTATACCTTGTAAATCTCTTCAAAGGCTTTTCTCCCGGGAGTGGGATTCGAACCCGCACTCCTAAGATAGTTGAAATGTTTACAAACGCATTCATCTACGTCATGCCTTAGTTGTTGTAAAGTTTTTCCCATTTGCCTTCTTTTGCATATATTAATCTTCTACACATCACATACTTCGAATGTAATTATGTGTTGAAGCTATGCATGTTTGTAAGTCAGTTTCAGAGATACTTGGTATTGTTGCTCTTTTTGTTCTATTTATAGAACTACAACGAATTAACCAAATGTTGTCTGTTTGTATGAGTTAATCGGGGATTGCCCGTATTGCTTTAAATGTATGAAAATATTTATTTCAAGCAATTTTTAATTTTATAATTTAGTTAATAATTTGGGAGAATTTTAAGCAACGTGACATCAGTACGGACAAGGCGACAGCTGTTTCGAATATAACTTGTAACCCTCTTCAAAGCCTTTTCTCCCGGGAGTTGGATTCGAACCCGCACTATTACGATATTTGAAATTGTTACAAACGCATTCAGCTACGTCATGCCTTAGGTGTTGTAAATTTTTCCCAATTGCCTTTTTTGCATGTATTAATCTTCTACACATCACATACTTCGTATGTAATTATGTGTTGAAGTTATGCATGTTTGTAAGGCGGTTTCAGAGAAACTTGGTATTGTTGCTGTTTTTGTTTTATTTATAGAAATACAACGAATTAACCAAATGTTGTCTGTTTGTATGAGTTAATCGGGGATTGCCCGTATTGCTTTAAATGTATGAAAACTTTAATTTTAAGCAATTTTTAATTTTATAATTTAGTTAATAATTTCAGAAAATTTAAAAAAAGTGACATCAGGACGGACAAGGCGACAGCTGCTTCGATTATACCTTGTAAATCTCTTTAAAGCCTTTTCTCCCGGGAGTGGGATTCGAACCCGCACTCCTACGATAGTTGAAATGGTTACAAAAGCATTCATCTACGTCATGCCTTAGTTGTTGTAAAGCTTTTCCCAATTGCCTTCTTTTGCATATATTAATCTTCTACACATCACATACTTCGAATGTAATTATATGTTGAAGCTATGCATGTTTGTAAGGCGGTTTCAGAGATACTTGATATTGTTGCTCTTTTTGTTCTATTTATAGAACTACAACGAATTAACCAAATGTTGTCTGTTTGTATGAGTTAATCGGGAATAGCCCGTATTGCTTTAAATGGATGAAAACTTTAATTTTAAGCAATTCTTAATTTTATAATTTAGTTAATAATTTCAGAAAATTTTAAAAAAGTGACATGTGGACGGACAAGGCGACAGCTGTTTCGAATATAACTTGTAACCCTCTTCAAAGCCTTTTCTCCCGGGAGTGGGATTCGAACCCGCACTATTACGATATTTGAAATGGTTACAAACGCATTCAGCTACGTCATGCCTTAGTCGTTGTAAAGTTTTTCCCAATTGCGTTTTTTGCATGTATTAATTTTCTACACATCACATATCTACTTCGTATGTAATTATGTGTTGAAGTTATGCATGTTTGTAAGGCGGTTTCAGAGAAACTTGGTATTGTTGCTGTTTTTGTTTAATCGGGGATTGCCTGTATTGCTTTAAATGTATGAAAACTTTAATTTTAAGCAATTTTTAATTTTTATAATTTAGTTAGTAATTTCAGAAAATTTTAAAAGTGACATCAGGACGGACAAGGCGACAGCTGCTTCGATTATACCTTGTAAATCTCTTTAAACCTTTTCTCCCGGGAGTGGGATTCGAACCTGCACTCCTACGATAGTTCAAATGGTCACAAACGCATTCAGCTACGTCATGCCTTAGTTTCTGTAAAATTTTTCCCAATTGCCTTCTTTTGCATAAATTAATCTTCTACACATCCCATACTTCGTATATAATTATGTGCTGAGGTTATGCATGTTTGTACGGCGCTTTCAGAGAAACTTGGTATTGTTGCTGTTTTTGTTCTATTTATAGAACTACAACGAATTAACTAAATGTAGTCTGTTTGTATGAGTAATCGGGGTTTGCCCGTATTGCTTTAAATGTATGAAAGTATTTATTTCAAGCAATTTTTAATTTTATAATTTAGTTAATAATTTTAGAAAATTTAAAAAAACGTGACATCAGGACGGACAAGGCGACAGTTGTTTCGATTATACCTTGTAAATCTCTTCAAAGCCTCTTCTCTCGGGAGTGGGATTCGAACCTGCACTCCTCCGATAGTTGACATGGTTACAAACGTATTCAGTTACGTCATGCCTTAGTTGTTGTAAAGTTTTTCCCAATTGCCTTTTTGCATATATTAATCTTCTACACATCACATACTTCGTATGTAATTATGTGTTGAAGTTATGAATATTTGTAAGGCGGTTTCAGAGAAACTTGGTATTGTTGATGTTTTTGTTCTATTTACAACGGTTTACCTTGTAAAACTCTTCAAAGCCTCTTCTCCCGCGAGTGGGATTCGAACCTGCACTCCTCCGATAGTTGACATGGTTACAAACGCATTCAGCTACGTCATGCCTTAGTTGTTGTAAAGTTTTTCCCAATTGCCTTTTTGCATATATTAATCTTCTTTTATTTTTTATTTTATTTTTAATCTTCTACACATCACATACTTCGTATGTAATTATGTGTTGAAGTTATGCATATTTGTAAGGCGGTTTCAGAGAAACTTGGTATTGTTGCTCTTTTTGTTCTATTTGTAGAACTACGACGAATTAACCAAATGTTGTCTGTTTGTATGAGTTAATCGGGGATTGCGCGTATTGCTTTAAATGTATGAAAACATTTAATTCAAGCAATTTTTAATTTTATAATTTTATTTAATAATTTGGGGAAAATTTAAACAACGTGGCATCACGACGGACAAGGCGACAGCTGTTTCGATTATACCTTGTAAATCTCTTCAAAGCCTTTTCCCCCGGGAGTGGGATTTGAACCCGCACTCCTCCGATAGTTGACATGGTTACAAACGCATTCAGCTACGTCATGCCTTAGTTGTTGTAAATTTTTTCCCAATTGCCTTCTTTTGCATATATTAATCTTCTACACATCACATACTTCGTATGTAATTATGTGTTGAAGTTATGCATGTTTGTAAGACGGTTTCAGAGTAATTGATATTGTTGCTGTTTTTATTCTATTTATAGAACTACAACGAATTAACCAAATGTTTTCTGTTTGTATGAATTAATCGGAGATTGCCCGTATTGCTTTAAATGTATGAAAACATTTATTTCAAGCAATTTTTAATTTTATAATTTTATTTAAAAATTTGGCAAAAATTTAAACAACGTGACATCAGGACGGACAAGGTGGCATCTGTTTCGATTATACCTTGTAAATCTCTTCAAAGGCTTTTCTCCCGGGAGTGGGATTCGAACCCGCACTCCTAAGATAGTTGAAATGTTTACAAACGCATTCAGCTACGTCATGCCTTAGTTGTTGTAAAATTTCTCCCAATTGCCTGCTTTTGCATATGTTAATCTAATACACATCACATACTTCGTATGTAATTATGTGTTGAAGTTATGCATGTTTGTAAGGCGGTTTCAGAGAAACTTGGTATTGTTGTTGTTTTTGTTCTATTTATAGAACTACAACGAATTAACCAAATGTTGTCTGTTTGTATGAGTTAATCGGGGATTGCCCGTATTGCTTTAAATGTATGAAAACATTTATTTCAAGCAATTTTTTAGTTTTATAATTTAGTTAATAATTTGGGAGAATTTTAAGCAACGTGACATCAGTACGGACAAGGCGACAGCTGTTTCGAATATAACTTGTAACCCTCTTCAAAGCCTTTTCTCCCGGGAGTGGGATTCGAACCCGCACTATTACGATATTTGAAATGGTTACAAACGCATTGAGCTACGCCATGCCTTAGTTGTTGTAAAGTTTTTCCCAATTGTTTTTTTTGCATGTATTAATCTTCTACACATCACATACTTCGTATGTAATTATGTGTTGAAGTTATGCATGTTTGTAAGGCGGTTTCAGAGAAACTTGGTATTGTTGCTGTTTTTGTTTTATTTATAGAACTACAACGAATTAACTAAATGTTGTCTGTTTGTATGAGTTAATCGGGGATTGCCCGTATTGCTTTAAATGTATGAAAACTTTAATTTTAAGCAATTTTTAATTTTATAATTTAGTTAATAATTTCAGAAAATTTAAAAAAAGTGACATCAGGACGGACAAGGCGACAGCTGCTTCGATTATACCTTGTAAATCTCTTTAAAGCCTTTTCTCCCGGGAGTGGGATTCGAACCCGCACTCCTACGATAGTTGAAATGGTTACAAACGCATTCATCTACGTCATGCCTTAGTTGTTGTAAAGTTTTTCCCATTTGCCTTCTTTTGCATATATTAATCTTCTACACATCACATACTTCGAACGTAATTATGTGTTGAAGCTATGCATGTTTGTAAGTCGGTTTCAGAGATACTTGGTATTGTTGCTCTTTTTGTTCTATTTATAGAACTACAACGAATTAACCAAATGTTGTCTGTTTGTATGAGTTAATCGGGGATTGCCCGTATTGCTTTAAATGTATGAAAACATTTATTTCAAGCAATTTTTAATTTTATAATTTAGTTAATAATTTGGGAGAATTTTAAGCAACGTGACATCAGAACGGACAAGGCGACAGCTGTTTCGAATATAACTTGTAACCCTTTCAAAGCCTTTTCTCCCGGGTGTGGGATTCGAACCCGCACTATTACGATATTTGAAATGGTTACAAACGCATTGAGCTACGCCATGCCTTAGTTGTTGTAAAGTTTTTCCCAATTGCCTTTTTTGCATGTATTAATCTTCTACACATCACATACTTCGTATGTAATTATGTGTTGAAGTTATGCATGTTTGTAAGGCGGTTTCAGAGAAACTTGGTATTGTTGCTGTTTTTGTTTTATTTATAGAACTACAACGAATTATCCAAATGTTGTCTGTTTGTATGAGTTAATCGGGGATTGCCCGTATTGCTTTAAATGTATGAAAACTTTAATTTTAAGCAATTTTTAATTTTATAATTTAGTTAATAATTTCAGAAAATTTTAAAAAAGTGACATCAGGACGGACAAGGCGACAGCTCTTTCGATATACCTTGTAAATCTCTTCAAAGCTTTTCTCCCGGGAGTGGGATTCGAACCCGCACTCCTACGATAATTGAAATCGCTACAAACGCATTCACCTACGTCACGCCTACGCACTCTTACGGTAGTTGAAATGGTTACACACGCATTCAGCTACGTCATGCCTTAGTTGTTGTACAGCTTTTCCCAATTGCCTTCTTTTGCATATGTTAATCTTCTACACATCACATACTTCTCATGTAATTATGAGTTGAAGTTATGAATCTTTGTAAGGCGGTTTCAGAGAAACTTGGTATTGTTGCTGTTTTTGTTCTGTTTATAGAACTACAACGAATTAACCAAATGTTGCCTGTTTGTATGAGTTAATCGGGGATTGCCCGTATTGCTTTAAATGTATGAAAACATTTATTTCAAGCAGTTTTCAATTTTATAATTTAGTTAATAATTTGGGGAAAATTTCAAACAACGTAACATCAGGACGGAAAAGGTGACAGCTGTTTCGATTATACCTTGTAAATCTCTTCAAAGCTTTTCTCCTGGGAGTGGGATTCGAACCCGTACTCCTACGATAGTTGAAATGGTTACAAACGCATTCAGCTACTTCATGCCTTAGTTGTTGTAAAGTTTTTCCCATTTGCCTTCTTTTGCATATATTAATCTTCTACACATCACATACTTCGAACGTAATTATGTGTTGAAGCTATGCATGTTTGTAAGTCGGTTTCAGAGATACTTGGTATTGTTGCTCTTTTTGTTCTATTTATAGAACTACAACGAATTAACCAAATGTTGTCTGTTTGTATGAGTTAATCGGGGATTGTCCGTATTGCTTCAAATGTATGAAAGAATTTATTTCAAGCAATTTTTAATTTTATCATTTAGTTAATAATTTGGGGAAAATTTTAACAACGTAACATCAGGACGGACAAGGCGACAGCTGTTTCGATTATACCTTATAAATCTCTTCAAAGCTTTTCTCCCGGGTGTGGGATTCGAACCCGTACTCCTACGATAGTTGAAATGGTTACAAACGCATTCATCTACGTCATGCCTTAGTTGTTGTAAAGTTTTTCCCAATTGCCTTCTTTTGCATATATTAATTTTCTACATACCACATACTTCGTATGTAATTATGTGTTGAAGTTATGCATGTTTGTAAGGCGGTTTCAGAGAAACTTGGTATTGTTGCTGTTTTTGTTCTGTTTATAGAACTACAACGAATTAACCAAATGTTGCCTGTTTGTATGAGTTAATCGGGGATTGCCCGTATTGCTTTAAATGTATGAAAACATTTATTTCAAGCAGTTTTCAATTTTATAATTTAGTTAATAATTTGGGGAAAATTTCAAACAACGTAACATCAGGACGGAAAAGGTGACAGCTGTTTCGATTATACCTTGTAAATCTCTTCAAAGCTTTTCTCCTGGGAGTGGGATTCGAACCCGTACTCCTACGATAGTTGAAATGGTTACAAACGCATTCAGCTACTTCATGCCTTAGTTGTTGTAAAGTTTTTCCCAATGGCCTTCTTTTGCATATATTAATCTTCTACACATCACATACTTCGTATGCATGTTTGTTAGGCGGTTTCAGTGAAACTTGGTATTATTGTTGTTTTTGTTCTATTTATAGAACTACAACGAATTAACTAAATGTTTTCTGTTTGTATGAGTTAATCGGTGATTGCCCGTATTGCTTTAAATGTATGAAAACATTTATTTCAAGCAATTTTTAATTTTATAATTTAGTTAATAATTTGGGAAAATTTTAAACAACCTGACGTCAGGACGGACAAGGCGACAGCTGTTTCTATTATACCCTGTAAATCCCTTCAAAGCCTTTTCTCCCGGGAGTGGGATTCGAACCCGCACTCCTACGATATTTGAAATGGTTACAAACGCATTCATCTACGTCATGCCTTAGTTGTTGTAAAGTTTTTCCCAATTGCCTTCTTTTGCATATATTAATTTTCTACATACCACATACTTCGTATGTAATTATGTGTTGAAGTTATGCATGTTTGTTAGGCGGTTTCAGAGAAACTTGGTATTGTTGCTGTTTTTGTTCTATTTATAGAACTACAACGAATTAACAAAATGTTGTCTGTTTGTATGAGTTAATCGGGGATTGTCCTTATTGCTTTAAATGTATGAAAACATTTATTTCAAGCAATTTTTAATTTTATAATTTAGTTAATAATTTGGGAAAATTTTAAACAACGTAACATCAGGACCGACAAGGTGACAGCTGTTTCGATTATACCTTGTTAATCTCTTCAAAGCCTTTTCTCCCGGAAGTGGGATTCGAACGCGCAATCCTACGATAGTTGAAATAGTTATAAACGCATTCAGCTACGTCATGCCTTAGTTGTTGTAAAGTTTTTCCCAACGGCCTTCTTTTGCATATATTAATCTTCTACACATCAAATACTTCTTATGTAATTATGTGTTGAAGTTATGCATGTTTGTAAGGCGGTTTCAGAGAAACTTGGTATTGTTGCTGTTTTTGTTCTGTTTATAGAACTACAACGAATTAACCAAATGTTGCCTGTTTGTATGAGTTAATCGGGGATTGCCCGTATTGCTTTAAATGTATGAAAACATTTATTTCAAGCAGTTTTTAATTTTATAATTTAGTTAATATTTTGGGAAAACTTAAAACAACGTGACATCAGTACGGACCAGGCGACAGCTGTTTCGATTATACCTTGTAACCCTCTTCAAAGCATTTTCTCCCGGGAGTGGGATTCGAACCCACACTCCTACGATATTTGAAATGGTTACAAACGCATTCAGCTACGTCATGCCTTAGTTGTTGTAAAGTTTTTCCCAATTGCATTTTTTGCATATATTAATCTTCTACACATCACATACTTCGTATGTAATTATGTGTTGAAGTTATGCATGTTTGTAAGGCAGTTTCAGAGAAACTTGGCATTGTTGCTGTTTTTGTTTTATTTATAGAACTACAACGAATTAAAAAATGTTGTCTGTTTGTATGAGTTATTCGGGGATTGCCCTTATTGCTTTAAATGTATGAAAACATTTATTTTAAGCAATTTTTAATTTTATAATTTAGTTAAAAATTTCAGAAAATTTTAAACAAAATGACATCAGGACGGACAAGGCGACAGCTGCTTCGATTATACCTAGTAAATCTCTTCAAAGCCTTTTCTCCCGGGAGTGGGATTCGAACCCGCACTCCTACGATAGTAGAAATGGTTACAAACGCATTCAGCTACGTCATGCCTTAGTTGTTGTAAAGTTTTTCCCAATTGTCTTCTTTTGCATATGTTAATCTTCTCCACATCACATACTTCGTATGTAATTATGTGTTGAGGTTATGCATGTTTGTAAGGCGCTTTCAGAGAAACTTGGTATTGTTGCTGTTTTTGTTCTATTTATAGAACTCCAACGAATTAAGCAAATGTTTTCCGTTTGTATGAGTAATCGGGGATTACCCGTATTGCTTTAAATGTATGAAAACATTTATTTCAAGCAATTTTTAATTTTATAATTTAGTTAATAATATGGGAAAATTTTAAACAACGTGACATCAGGACGGACAAGGCGACAGCTGTTTCGATTATACCTTGTAAATCTCTTCAAAGCCTTTTCTCCCGGGAGTGGGATTCGAACCCGCACTCCTACGATAGTTGAAATGGTTACAAACGCATTCAGCTACGTCATGCCTTAGTTGTTGTACAGTTTTTCCCAATGGCCTTCTTTTGCATATATTAATCTTCTACCCATCACTTACCTCGTATGTAATTATGTGTTGAAGTTATGCATGTTTGTTAGGCGGTTTCAGAGAAACTTGGCATTATTGCTGTTTTTGTTCTATTTATAGAACTATAACAAATTAACCGAATGTTATCTGTTTGTATGAGTTAATCGGGGATTGCCCGTATTGCTTTAAATGTATGAAAACATTTATTTCAAGCAATTTTTAATTTTATAATTTAGTTAATAATATGGGAAAATTTTAAACAACGTGACATCAGGACGGACAAGGCGACAGCTGTTTCGATTATACCTTGTAAATCTCTTCAAAGCCTTTTCTCTCGGGAGTGGGATTCGAACCTGCACTCCTACGATAGTTGAAATGGTTACAAACGCATTCGGTTACGTCATGTCTTAGTTGTTGTAAAGTTTTTCACAATTGCCTTTCTTCTACACATCACATATTTCGTATGTAATTATGTGTTGAAGTTATGCATGTTTGTAAGGCGGTTTCAGAGAAACTTGGTATTGTTGCTGTTTTTGTTCTATTTTTATAGAACTACAACGAATTTCCCAAATGTTGTCTGTTTGTATGAGTTAATCGGGGATTGCCCATATTGCTTTAAATGTATGAAAACATTTATTTCAAGCAATTATTAATTTTATAATTTAGTTATAAATTTCAGAAAATTTGAAACAACGTGACATCAGGAAGGACAAAGCGACAGTTGCTTCGATTATACCTTGTAAATCTCTTCAAAGGCTTTTCTCCCGGGAGTGGGATTCGAACCCGCACTCCTAAGATAGTTGAAATGTTTACAAACGCATTCAGCTACGTCATGCCTTAGTTGTTGTAAAATTTCTCCCAATTGCCTGCTTTTGCATATGTTAATCTAATACACATCACATACTTCGTATGTAATTATGTGTTGAGGTTATGCATGTTTGTAAGGCGCTTTCAGAGAAACTTGGTATTGTTGCTGTTTTTGTTCTATTTATAGAACTCCAACGAATTAAGCAAATGTTTTCCGTTTGTATGAGTAATCGGGGATTACCCGTATTGCTTTAAATGTATGAAAACATTTATTTCAAGCAATTTTTAATTTTATAATTTAGTTAATAATATGGGAAAATTTTAAACAACGTGACATCAGGACGGACAAGGCGACAGCTGTTTCGATTATACCTTGTAAATCTCTTCAAAGCCTTTTCTCTCGGGAGTGGGATTCGAACCTGCACTCCTACGATAGTTGAAATGGTTACAAACGCATTCGGTTACGTCATGTCTTAGTTGTTGTAAAGTTTTTCACAATTGCCTTTCTTCTACACATCACATATTTCGTATGTAATTATGTGTTGAAGTTATGCATGTTTGTAAGGCGGTTTCAGAGAAACTTGGTATTGTTGCTGTTTTTGTTCTATTTTTATAGAACTACAACGAATTTCCCAAATGTTGTCTGTTTGTATGAGTTAATCGGGGATTGCCCATATTGCTTTAAATGTATGAAAACATTTATTTCAAGCAATTATTAATTTTATAATTTAGTTATAAATTTCAGAAAATTTGAAACAACGTGACATCAGGAAGGACAACGCGACAGTTGCTTCGATTATACCTTGTAAATCTCTTCAAAGGCTTTTCTCCCGGGAGTGGGATTCGAACCCGCACTCCTAAGATAGTTGAAATGTTTACAAACGCATTCAGCTACGTCATGCCTTAGTTGTTGTAAAATTTCTCCCAATTGCCTGCTTTTGCATATGTTAATCTAATACACATCACATACTTCGTATGTAATTATGTGTTGAAGTTATGCATGTTTGTAAGGCGGTTTCAGAGAAACTTGGTATTGTTGTTGTTTTTGTTCTATTTATAGAACTACAACGAATTAACCAAATGTTGTCTGTTTGTATGAGTTAATCGGGGATTGCCCGTATTGATTTAAATGTATGAAAACATTTATTTCAAGCAATTTTTAATTTTATAATTTAGTTAATAATTTGGGAGAATTTTAAGCAACGTGACATCAGTACGGACAAGGCGACAGCTGTTTCGAATATAACTTGTAACCCTCTTCAAAGCCTTTTTCCCGGGAGTGGGATTCGAACCCGCACTATTACGATATTTGAAATGGTTACAAACGCATTGAGCTACGCCATGCCTTAGTTGTTGTAAAGTTTTTCCCAATTGCCTTTTTTGCATGTATTAATCTTCTACACATCACATACTTCGTATGTAATTATGTGTTGAAGTTATGCATGTTTGTAAGGCGGTTTCAGAGAAACTTGGTATTGTTGCTCTTTTTGTTCTATTTGTAGAACTACAACGAATTAACCAAATGTTGTCTGTTTGTATGAGTTAATCGGGGATTGCGCGTATTGCTTTAAATGTATGAAAACATTTAATTCAAGCAATTTTTAATTTTATAATTTTATTTAATAATTTGGGGAAAATTTAAACAACGTGGCATCACGACGGACAAGGCGACAGCTGTTTCGATTATACCTTGTAAATCTCTTCAAAGCCTTTTCCCCCGGGAGTGGGATTTGAACCCGCATTCCTCCGATAGTTGACATGGTTACAAACGCATTCAGCTACGTCATGCCTTAGTTGTTGTAAATTTTTTCCCAATTGCCTTCTTTTGCATATATTAATCTTCTACACATCACATACTTCGTATGTAATTATGTGTTGAAGTTATGCATGTTTGTAAGACGGTTTCAGAGTAATTGATATTGTTGCTGTTTTTATTCTATTTATAGAACTACAACGAATTAACCAAATGTTTTCTGTTTGTATGAATTAATCGGAGATTGCCCGTATTGCTTTAAATGTATGAAAACATTTATTTCAAGCAATTTTTAATTTTATAATTTTATTTAAAAATTTGGCAAAAATTTAAACAACGTGACATCAGGACGGACAAGGTGGCATCTGTTTCGATTATACCTTGTAAATCTCTTCAAAGGCTTTTCTCCCGGGAGTGGGATTCGAACCCGCACTCCTAAGATAGTTGAAATGTTTACAAACGCATTCAGCTACGTCATGCCTTAGTTGTTGTAAAATTTCTCCCAATTGCCTGCTTTTGCATATGTTAATCTAATACACATCACATACTTCGTATGTCATTATGTGTTGAAGTTATGCATGTTTGTAAGGCGGTTTCAGAGAAACTTGGTATTGTTGTTGTTTTTGTTCTATTTATAGAACTACAACGAATTAACCAAATGTTGTCTGTTTGTATGAGTTAATCGGGGATTGCCCGTATTGCTTTAAATGTATGAAAGCATTTATTTCAAGCAATTTTTAATTTTATAATTTAGTTAATAATTTGGGAGAATTTTAAGCAACGTGACATCAGTACGGACAAGGCGACAGCTGTTTCGAATATAACTTGTAACCCTCTTCAAAGCCTTTTCTCCCGGGAGTGGGATTCGAAGCCGCACTATTACGATATTTGAAATGGTTACAAACGCATTGAGTTACGCCATGCCTTAGTTGTTGTAAAGTTTTTCCCAATTGCCTTTTTTGCATGTATTAATCTTCTACACATCACATACTTCGTATGTAATTATGTGTTGAAGTTATGCATGTTTGTAAGGCGGTTTCAGAGAAACTTGGTATTGTTGCTGTTTTTGTTTTATTTATAGAACTACAACGAATTAACCAAATGTTGTCTGTTTGTATGAGTTAATCGGGTTTGCCCGTATTGCTTTAAATGTATGAAAACTTTAATTTTAAGCAATTTTTAGTTTTATAATTTAGTTAATAATTTCAGAAAATTTTAAAAAAAGTGACATCAGGACGGACAAGGCGACAGCTGCTTCGATTATACCTTGTAAATCTCTTTAAAGCCTTTTCTCCCGGGAGTGGGATTCGAACCCGCACTTCTACGATAGTTGAAATGGTTACAAACGCATTCGGCTACGTCATGCCTTAGTTGTTGTAAAGTTTTTCCCATTTGCCTTCTTTTGCATATATTAATCTTCTACACATCACATACTTCGAATGTAATTATGTGTTGAAGCTATGCATGTTTGTAAGTCGGTTTCAGAGATACTTGTTATTGTTGCTCTTTTTGTTCTATTTATAGAACTACAACGAATTAACCAAATGTTGTCTGTTTGTATGAGTTAATCGGGGATTGCCCGTATTGCTTTAAATGTATGAAAACATTTATTTCAAGCAATTTTTAATTTTATAATTTAGTTAATAATTTGGCAGAATTTTAAGCAACGTGACATCAGTACGGACAAGACGACAGCTGTTTCGAATATAACTTGTAACCCTCTTCAAAGCCTTTTCTCCCGGGAGTTGGATTCGAACCCGCACTATTACGATATTTGAAATGGTTACAAACGCATTCAGCTACGTCATGCCTTAGGTGTTGTAAATTTTTCCCAATTGCCTTTTTTGCATGTATTAATCTTCTACACATCACATACTTCGTATGTAATTATGTGTTGAAGTTATGCATGTTTGTAAGGCGGTTTCAGAGAAACTTGGTATTGTTGCTGTTTTTGTTTTATTTATAGAACTACAACGAATTAACCAAATGTTGTCTGTTTGTATGAGTTAATCGGGGATTGCCCGTATTGCTTTAAATGTATGAAAACTTTAATTTTAAGCAATTTTTAATTTTATAATTTAGTTAATAATTTCAGAAAATTTTAAGAAAGTGACATCAGGACGGACAAGGCGGCAGCTGCTTCGATTATACCTTGTGAATCTCTTTAAAGCCTTTTCTCCCGGGAGTGGGATTCGAACCCGCACTCCTACGATAGTTCAAATGGTTACAAACGCATTCAGCTACGTCATGCCTTAGTTGTTGTAAAATTTCTCCCAATTGCCTGCTTTTGCATATGTTAATCTAATACACATCACATACTTCGTATGTAATTATGTGTTGAAGTTATGCATGTTTGTAAGGCGGTTTCAGAGGAACTTGGTATTGTTGTTGTTTTTGTTCTATTTATAAAACTACAACGAATTAACCAAATGTTGTCTGTTTGTATGAGTTAATCGGGGATTGCCCGTATTGCTTTAAATGTATGAAAACATTTATTTCAAGCAATTTTTAATTTTATAATTTAGTAAATAATTTGGGAGAATTTTAAGCAACGTGACATCAGTACGGACAAGGCGACAGCTGTTTCGAATATAACTTGTAACCCTCTTCAAATCCTTTTCTCCCGGGTGTGGGATTCGAACCCGCACTATTACGATATTTGAAATGGTTACAAACGCATTGAGCTACGCCATGCCTTAGTTGTTGTAAAGTTTTTCCCAATTGCCTTTTTTGCATGTATTAATCTTCTACACATCACATACTTCGTATGTAATTATGTGTTGAAGTAATGCATGTTTGTAAGGCGGTTTTAGAGAAACTTGGTATTGTTGCTGTTTTTGTTTTATTTATAGAACTACAACGAATTAACCAAATGTTGTCTGTTTGTATGAGTTAATCGGGGATTGCCCGTATTGCTTTAAATGTATGAAAACTTTAATTTTAAGCAATTTTTAATTTTATAATTTAGTTAATAATTTCAGAAAATTTTAAAAAAGTGACATCAGGACGGACAAGGCGACAGCTCTTTCGATATACCTTGTAAATCTCTTCAAAGCTTTTCTCCCGGGAGTGGGATTCGAACCCGCACTCCTACGATAATTGAAATCGCTACAAACGCATTCAGCTACGTCACGCCTACGCACTCTTACGGTAGTTGAAATGGTTACACACGCATTCAGCTACGTCATGCCTTAGTTGTTGTACAGCTTTTCCCAATTGCATTCTTTTGCATATGTTAATCTTCTACACATCACATACTTCTCATGTAATTATGAGTTGAAGTTATGAATCTTTGTAAGGCGGTTTCAGAGAAACTTGGTATTGTTGCTGCTTTTATTCTATTTATAGAACTACAACGAATTAACCAAATGTTGTCTGTTTGTATGAGTTAATCGGGGATTGTCCGTATTGCTTCAAATGTATGAAAGGATTTATTTCAAGCAATTTTTAATTTTATCATTTAGTTAATAATTTGGGGAAAATTTTAACAACGTAACATCAGGACGGACAAGGCGACAGCTGTTTCGATTATACCTTATAAATCTCTTCAAAGCTTTTCTCCCGGGTGTGGGATTCGAACCCGTACACCTACGATAGTTGAAATGGTTACAAACGCATTCAGCTACGTCATGCCTTGGTTGTTGTACAGTGTTTCCCAATTGCCTTCTTTTGCATATATTAATCTTCTACACATCACATACTTCGCATGTAATTATGTGTTGAAGTTATGAATCTTTGTAAGGCGGTTTCAGAGAAACTTGGTATTGTTGCTGTTTTTATTCTATTTATAGAACTACAAGGAATTAACCAAATGTTGTCTGTTTGTATGAGTTAATCGGGGATTGTCCGTATTGCTTCAAATGTATGAAAGCATTTATTTCAAGAAATTTTGAATTTTATAATTTAGTTAATAATTTGGGGAAAATTTCAAACAACGTAACATCAGGACGGACAAGGTGACAGCTGTTTCGATTATACCTTGTAAATCTCTTCAAAGCTTTTCTCCTGGGAGTGGGATTCGAACCCGTACTCCTACGATAGTTGAAATGGTTACAAACGCATTCAGCTACGTCATGCCTTAGTTGTTGTAAAGTTTTTCCCAATGGCCTTCTTTTGCATATATTAATCTTCTACACATCACATACTTCGTATGCATGTTTGTTAGGCGGTTTCAGTGAAACTTGGTATTATTGTTGTTTTTGTTCTATTTATAGAACTACAACGAATTAACTAAATGTTTTCTGTTTGTATGAGTTAATCGGGGATTGCCCGTATTGCTTTAAATGTATGAAAACATTTATTTCAAGCAATTTTTAATTTTATAATTTAGTTAATAATTTGGGAAAATTTTAAACAACCTGACGTCAGGACGGACAAGGCGACAGCTGTTTCTATTATACCCTGTAAATCCCTTCAAAGCCTTTTCTCCCGGGAGTGGGATTCGAACCCGCACTCCTACGATATTTGAAATGGTTACAAACGCATTCATCTACGTCATGCCTTAGTTGTTGTAAAGTTTTTCCCAATTGCCTTCTTTTGCATATATTAATTTTCTACATACCACATACTTCGTATGTAATTATGTGTTGAAGTTATGCATGTTTGTTAGGCGGTTTCAGAGAAACTTGGTATTGTTGCTGTTTTTGTTCTATTTATAGAACTACAACGAATTAACCAAATGTTGTCTGTTTGTATGAGTTCATCGGGGATTGCCCTTATTGCTTTAAATGTATGAAAACATTTATTTCAAGCAATTTTTAATTTTAAAATTTAGTTAATAATTTGGGAAAATTTTAAACAACGTAACATCAGGACCGACAAGGTGACAGCTGTTTCGATTATACCTTGTTAATCTCTTCAAAGCCTTTTCTCCCGGAAGTGGGATTCGAACGCGCAATCCTACGATAGTTGAAATAGTTACAAACGCATTCAGTTACGTCATGCCTTAGTTGTTGTAAAGTTTTTCCCAACGGCCTTCTTTTGCATATATTAATCATCTACACATCAAATACTTCTTATGTAATTATGTGTTGAAGTTATGCATGTTTGTTAGGCGGTTTCAGAGAAATTTGGTATTGTTGCTGTTTTTGTTCTATTTATAGAACTACAACGAATTAACCAAATGTTGCCTGTTTGTATGAGTTAATCGGGGATTGCCCGTATTGCTTTAAATGTATGAAAACATTTATTTCAAGCAATTTTTAATTTTATAATTTAGTTAATAATTTGGGAAAATTTTAAACAACGTAACATCAGGACCGACAAGGTGACAGCTGTTTCGATTATACCTTGTTAATCTCTTCAAAGCCTTTTCTCCCGGAAGTGGGATTCGAACGCGCAATCCTACGATAGTTGAAATAGTTACAAACGCATTCAGCTACGTCATGCCTTAGTTGTTGTAAAGTTTTTCCCAATTGCCTTTTTTGCATATATTAGTCTTCTAAACATCACATACTTCGTATGTAATTATGTGTTGAAGTTATGCATGTTTGTAAGGCAGTTTCAGAGAAACTTGGCATTGTTGCTGTTTTTGTTTTATTTATAGAACTACAACGAATTAACAAAATGTTGTCTGTTTGTATGAGTTATTCGGGGATTGCCCTTATTGCTTTAAATGTATGAAAACATTTATTTTAAGCAATTTTTAATTTTATAATTTAGTTAAAAATTTCAGAAAATTTTAAACAAAATGACATCAGGACGGACAAGGCGACAGCTGCTTCGATTATACCTTGTAAATCTCTTCAAAGCCTTTTCTCCCGGGAGTGCGATTCGAACCCGCACTCCTACGATAGTTGAAATGGTTACAAACGCATTCAGCTACGTCATGCCTTAGTTGTTGTAAAGTTTTTCCCAATTGTCTTCTTTTGCATATATTAATCTTCTACACATCACATACTTCGTATGCAATTATGTGTTGAGGTTATGCATGTTTGTAAGGCGCTTTCAGAGAAACTTGGTATTGTTGTGGTTTTTGTTCTATTTATAGAACTACAACGAATTAACCAAATGTTGTCTGTTTGTATGAGTTAATCGGGGATTGCCCGTATTGATTTAAATGTATGAAAACATTTATTTCAAGCAATTACAAGGCGACAGCTGTTTCGATTATACCTTGTAAATCTCTTCAAAGCCTTTTCTCTCGGGAGTGGGATTCGAACCTGCACTCCTACGATAGTTGGAATGGTTACAAACGCATTCGGTTACGTCATGTCTTAGTTGTTGTAAAGTTTTTCACAATTGCCTTTCTTCTACACATCACATATTTCGTATGTAATTATGTGTTGAAGTTATGCATGTTTGTAAGGCGGTTTCAGAGAAACTTGGTATTGTTGCTGTTTTTGTTCTATTTTTATAGAACTACAACGAATTTCCCAAATGTTGTCTGTTTGTATGAGTTAATCGGGGATTGCCCATATTGCTTTAAATGTATGAAAACATTTATTTCAAGCAATTATTAATTTTATAATTTAGTTATAAATTTCAGAAAATTTGAAACAACGTGACATCAGGAAGGACAAAGCGACAGTTGCTTCGATTATACCTTGTAAATCTCTTCAAAGGCTTTTCTCCCGGGAGTGGGATTCGAACCCGCACTCCTAAGATAGTTGAAATGTTTACAAACGCATTCAGCTACGTCATGCCTTAGTTGTTGTAAAATTTCTCCCAATTGCCTGCTTTTGCATATGTTAATCTAATACACATCACATACTTCGTATGTAATTATGTGTTGAAGTTATGCATGTTTGTAAGGCGGTTTCAGAGAAACTTGGTATTGTTGTGGTTTTTGTTCTATTTATAGAACTACAACGAATTAACCAAATGTTGTCTGTTTGTATGAGTTAATCGGGGATTGCCCGTATTGATTTAAATGTATGAAAACATTTATTTCAAGCAATTTTTAATTTTATAATTTAGTTAATAATTTGGGAGAATTTTAAGCAACGTGACATCAGTACGGACAAGGCGACAGCTGTTTCGAATATAACTTGTAACCCTCTTCAAAGCCTTTTTCCCGGGAGTGGGATTCGAACCCGCACTATTACGATATTTGAAATGGTTACAAACGCATTGAGCTACGCCATTCCTTAGTTGTTGTAAAGTTTTTCCCAATTGCCTTTTTTGCATGTATTAATCTTCTACACATCACATACTTCGTATGTAATTATGTGTTGAAGTTATGCATGTTTGTAAGGCGGTTTCAGAGAAACTTGGTATTGTTGCTGTTTTTGTTTTATTTATAGAACTACAACAAATTAACCAAATGTTGTATGTTTGTATGAGTTAATCGGGGATTGCCCGTATTGCTTTCAGTGTATGAAAACTTTAATTTTAAGCAATTTTTAATTTTATAATTTAGTTAATAATTTCAGAAAATTTTAAAAAAGTGACATCAGGACGGACAAGGCGACAGCTGCTTCGATTATACCTTGTAAATCTCTTTAAAGCCTTTTCTCCCGGGAGTGGGATTCGAACCCGCACTCCTACGATAGTTCAAATGGTTACAAACGCATTCAGCTACGTAATGCCTTAGTTGTTGTAAAATTTCTCCCAATTGCCTGCTTTTGCATATGTTAATCTAATACACATCACATACTTCGTATGTAATTATGTGTTGAAGTTATGCATGTTTGTAAGGCGGTTTCAGAGAAACTTGGTATTGTTGTTGTTTTTGTTCTATTTATAGAACTACAACGAATTAACCAAATGTTGTCTGTTTGTATGAGTTAATCGGGGATTGCCCGTATTGCTTTAAATGTATGAAAACATTTATTTCAAGCAATTTTTAATTTTATAATTTAGTTAATAATTTGGGAGAATTTTAAGCAACGTGACATCAGTACGGACAAGGCGACAGCTGTTTCGAATATAACTTGTAACCCTCTTCAAAGCCTTTTCTCCCGGGAGTTGGATTCGAACCCGCACTATTACGATATTTGAAATGGTTACAAACGCATTGAGCTACGCCATGCCTTAGTTGTTGTAAAGTTTTTCCCAATTGCCTTCTTTGCATGTATTAATCTTCTACACATCACATACTTCTTATGTAATTATGTGTTGAAGTTATGCATGTTTGTAAGGCGGTTTCAGAGAAACTTGGTATTGTTGCCGTTTTTGTTTTATTTATAGAACTACAACGAATTAACCAAATGTTGTCTGTTTGTATGAGTTAATCGGGGATTGCCCGTATTGCTTTAAATGTATGAAAACTTAAATTTTAAGCAATTTTTAATTTTATAATTTAGTTAATAATTTCAGAAATTTTAAAAAAGTGACATCAGGACGGACAAGGCGACAGCTGTTTCGATATACCTTGTAAATCTCTTCAAAGCTTTTCTCCCGGGAGTGGGATTCGAACCCGCACTCCTACGATAATTGAAATCGTTACAAACGCATTCAGCTACGTCACGCCTACGCACTCTTACGGTAGTTGAAATGGTTACACACGCATTCAGCTACGTCATGCCTTAGTTGTTGTACAGCTTTTCCCAATTGCCTTCTTTTGCATATGTTAATCTTCTACACATCACATACTTCTCATGTAATTATGTGTTGAAGTTATGAATCTTTGTAAGGCGGTTTCAGAGAAACTTGGTATTGTTGCTGTTTTTATTCTATTTATAAATGTTGTCTGTTTGTATGAGTTAATCGGGGATTGTCCGTATTGCTTCAAATGTATGAAAGCATTTATTTCAAGCAATTTTTAATTTTATCATTTAGTTAATAATTTGGGGAAAATTTTAAACAACGTAACATCAGGACGGACAAGGCGAAAGCTTTTTCGATTATACCTTATAAATCCCTTCAAAGCTTTTCTCCCGGGTGTGGGATTCGAACCCGTACTCCTGCGATAGTTGAAATGGTTACAAACGCATTCAGCTACGTCATGCCTTAGGTGTTGTAAAGTTTTTCCCAATGGCCTTCTTTTGCATATATTAATCTTCTACACATCACATACTTCGTATGCATGTTTGTTAGGCGGTTTCAGTGAAACTTGGTATTATTGTTGTTTTTGTTCTATTTATAGAACTACAAAGAATTAACCAAATGTTGTCTGTTTGTATGAGTTAATCGGGGATTGCCCGTATTGCTTCAAATGTATGAAAGCATTTATTTCAAGCAATTCTTAATTTTATAATTTAGTTAATAATTTGGTGAACATTTTAAGCAACGTAACATCAGGACGGACAAGGCGACAGCTGTTTCGATTATACCTTGTAAATCTCTTCAAAGCTTTTCTCCCAGGAGTGGGATTCGAACCCGTACTCCTACGATAGTTGAAATGGTTACAAACGCATTCAGCTACGTCATGCCTACGCACTCCTACGGTAGTTGAAATGGTTACACACGCATTCAGCTACGTCATGCCTTAGTTGTTGTACAGTTTTTCCCAATTGCCTTCTTTTGCATATATTAATCTTCTACACATCACATACTTCGCATGTAATTATGTGTTGAAGTTATGAATCTTTGTAAGGCGGTTTCAGAGAAACTTGGTATTGTTGCTGTTTTTATTCTATTTATAGAACTACAACAAATTAACCAAATGTTGTCTGTTTGTATGAGTTAATCGGGGATTGTCCGGATTGCTTCAAATGTATGAAAGCATTTATTTAAAGAAATTTTTAATTTTATAATTTAGATAATAATTTGGGGAAAATTTCAAACAACGTAACATCAGGACGGACAAGGTGACAGCTGTTTCGATTATACCTTGTAAATCTCTTCAAAGCTTTTCTCCTGGGAGTGTGATTCGAACCCGTACTCCAACGATAGTTGAAATGGTTACAAACGCATTCAGCTACGTCAAGCCTTAGTCGTTGTAAATTTTTTCCCAATGGCCTTCTTTTGCATATATTAATCTTCTACACATCACATACTTCGTATGCATGTTTGTAAGGCGGTTTCAGAGAAACTTGGTATTGTTGCTGTTTTTGTTCTATTTATAGAACTACAACGAATTAACCAAATGTTGCCTGTTTGTATGAGTTAATCGGGGATTGCCCGTATTGCTTTAATGTATGAAAACATTTATTTCAAGCAGTTTTTAATTTTATAATTTAGTTAATATTTTGGGAAAACTTAAAACAACGTGACATCAGTACGGACCAGGCGACAGCTGTTTCGATTATACCTTGTAACCCTCTTCAAAGCCTTTTCTCCCGGGAGTGGGATTCGAACCCGCACTCCTACGATATTTGAAATGGTTACAAACGCATTCAGCTACGTCATGCCTTAGTTGTTGTAAAGTTTTTCCCAATTGCCTTTTTTGCATATATTAATCTTCTACACATCACATACTTCGTATGTAATTATGTGTTGAAGTTATGCATGTTTGTAAGGCAGTTTCAGAGAAACTTGGTATTGTTGCTGTTTTTGTTTTATTTATAGAACTACAACGAATTAACAAAATGTTGTCTGTTTGTATGAGTTATTCGGGGATTGCCCTTATTGCTTTAAATGTATGAAAACATTTATTTTAAGCAATTTTTAATTTTATAATTTAGTTAAAAATTTCAGAAAATTTTAAACAAAATGACATCAGGACGGACAAGGCGACAGCTGCTTCGATTAGACCTTGTAAATCTCTTGAAAGCCTTTTCTTCCGGGAGTGGGATTCGAACCCGCACTCCTACGATAGTTGAAATGGTTACAAACGCATTCAGCTACGTCATGCCTTAGTTGTTGTAAAGTTTTCCCAATAGTCTTCTTTTGCATATATTAATCTTCTACACATCACATACTTCGTATGTAATTATGTGTTGAGGTTTTGCATGTTTGTAAGGCGCTTTCAGAGAAACTTGGTATTGTTGCTGTTTTTGTTCTATTTATAGAACTACAACGAATTAACCAAATGTTTTCCGTTTGTATGAGTAATCGGGGATTACCCGTATTGCTTTAAATGTATGAAAACATTTATTTCAAGCAATTTTTAATTTTATAATTTAGTTAATAATATGGGAAAATTTTAAACAACGTGACATCAGGACGGACAAGGCGACAGCTGTTTCTATTATACCTTGTAAATCTCTTCAAAGCCTTTTCTCCCGGGAGTTGGATTCGAACCCGCATTCCTACGATAGTTGAAATGGTTACAAACGCATTCAGCTACGTCATGCCTTAGTTGTTGTACAGTTTTTCCCAATGGCCTTCTTTTGCATATATTAATCTTCTACCCATCACTTACTTCGTATGTAATTATGTGTTGAAGTTATGCATGTTTGTTAGGCGGTTTCAGAGAAACTTGGCATTATTGCTGTTTTTGTTCTATTTATAGAACTACAACAAATTAACCAAATGTTATCTGTTTGTATGAGTTAATCGGGGATTGCCCGTATTGCTTTAAATGTATGAAAACATTTATTTCAAGCAATTTTTAATTTTATAATTTAGTTAATAATTTGGGAAAATTTTAAACAACGTGACATCAGGACGGACAAGGCGACAGCTATTTCGATTATACCTTGTAAATCTCTTCAAAGCTTTTCGCCCGGGAGTGGGATTCGAACCCGTACTCCTACGATAGTTGAAATGGTTACAAACGCATTCAGCTACGTCATGCCTTAGATGTTGTAAAGTTTTTCCCAATGGCCTTCTTTTGCATATATTAATCTTCTACACATCACTTACTTCGTATGTAAGTATGTGTTGAATTTATGCATGTTTGTCAGGCGGTTTCAGAGAAACTTGGTATTATTGCTATTTTTGTTCTATTTATAGAAATACAACGAATTAACCAAATGTTCTCTGTTTGTATGAGTTAATCGGGGATTGCCCGTATTGCTTTAAATGTATGAAAACATTTATTTCAAGCAATTTTTAATTTTATAATTTAGTTAATAATTTGGGAAAATTTTAAACAACGTGACATCAGACAGGACAAGGCGACAGCTGTTTCTATTATACCCTGTAAATCTCTTCAAAGCCTTTTCTCCCGGGAGTGGGATTCGAACCCGCACTCCTACGATATTTGAAATGGTTACAAACGCGTTCAGCTACGTCATGCCTTAGTTGTTGTAAAGTTTTTCCAAATTGCCTTCTTTTGCATATATTAATCTTCTACACATCACATACTTCGTATGTAATTATGTGTTGAAGTTATGCATGTTTGTTAGGCGGGTTCAGAGAAACTTGGTATTGTTGCTGTTTTTGTTCTATTTATAGAACTACAACGAATTAACCAAATGTTTTATGTTTGTATGAGTTAATCGAGGATTGCCCGTATTGCTTTAAATGTATGAAAACTTTTATTTCAAGCAATTTTTACTTTTATAATTTAGTTAATAATTTGGGAAAATTTTAAACAACGTGATATCAGGAGTTAAAAGGCGACAGCTGTTTCGATTATACCTTGTAAATCTCTTCAAAGCTTTTCTTCCGGGAGTGGGATTCGAACGCGCACTCCTACGATAGTTGAAATGGTTACAACCGCATTCAGCTACGTCATGCCTTAGTTGTCGTAAAGTTTTTCCCAGTGGCCTTCTTTTGCATATATTAATCTTCTACACATCAAAAACTTCGTATGGAATTATGTGTTGAAGTTATGCATGTTTGTTAGGCGGTTTCAGAGAAACTTGGTATTGTTGCTCTTTTTGTTCTATTTATAGAACTACAATGAATTAACCAAATGTTGTCTGTGTGTATGAGTTAATCGGGGATTGCCCGTATTGTTTTAAATGTATGAAAGTATTTATTTCAAGCAATTTTTAATTTTATAATATAGTTAATAATTTTAGAAAATTTAAAAAAACGTGACATCAGGACGGACAAGGCGACAGCTGTTTCGATTATACCTTGTAAATCTCTTCAAAGCCTCTTCTCCCGGGAGTGGGATTCGAACCTGCACTCCTCCGATAGTTGACATGGTTACAAACGCATTCAGTTACGTCATGCCATAGTTGTTGTAAAGTTTATCCCAATTGCCTTTTTGCATATATTAATCTTCTACACATCACATACTTCGAATGTAGTTATGTGTTGAAGTTATGCATATTTGTAAGGTGGTTTCAGAGAAACTTGGTATTGTTGCTCTTTTTGTTCTATTTATAGAACTACAACGAATTAACCAAATGTTGTCTGTTTGTATGAGTTAATCGGGGATTGCGCGTATTGCTTTAAAAGTATGAAAACATTTAATTAAAGCAAATTTTAAATTTTATAATTTTATTTAATAATTTGGGGAAAATTTAAACAACGTGGCATCAGGACGGACAAGGCGACAGCTGTTTCGATTATACCTTGTAAATCTCTTCAAAGCCTCTTCCCCCGGGAGTAGGATTTCAACCCGCACTCCTCCGATAGTTGACATGGTTACAAACGCATTCAGCTACGTCATGCCTTAGTTGTTGTAAAGTTTTTCCCAATTTCCTTCTTTTGAATATATTAATCTTCTACACATCACATACTTCGTATGTAATTTTGTATTGAAGTTATGCATGTTTGTACGACGGTTTCGGAGTAATTGATTCTGTTGCTGTTTTTATTCTATTTATAGAACTACAACGAATTAACCAAATGTTTTCTGTTTGTATGAGTTAATCGGAGATTGCCCGAATTGCTTTAAATGTATGAAAACATTTATTTCAAGCAATTTTTAATTTTATAATTTTATTTAAAAATTTGGCAAAAATTTAAACAATGTGACATCAGGACGGACAAGGTGGCATCTGTTTCGATTATACCTTGTAAATCTCTTCAAAGCCTTTTCTCCCGGGAGTGGGATTTGAACCCGCACTTCTCCGATAGTTGACATGGTTACAAACGCATTCAGCTACGTCATGCCTTAGTTGTTGTAAAGTTTTTCCCAATTTCCTTCTTTTGAATATATTAATCTTCTACACATCACATACTTCGTATGTAATTTTGTGTTGAAGTTATGCATGTTTGTAGGGCGGTTTCAGAGAAACTTGGTATTGTTGCTGTTTTTGTTCTATTTATAGAAATACAACGAATTAACCAAATGTTGTCTGTTTGTATGAGTTAATCGGAGATTGCCGGTATTGCTTTAAATGTATGAAAACATTTATTTCAAGCAATTTTTAACTTTATAATTTTATTTAATAATTTGGGAAAAATTTAAACAACGTGACATCAGGACGGACAAGGCGACAGCTGTTTCGATTATACCTTGTAAGCCTTTTCAAAGCCTTTTTTCCCGGGAGTGGGATTTGAACCCGCACTCCTCCGATAGTTGACATGGTTACAAACGCATTCAGCTACGTCATGCCTTATTGTTGTAAAGTTTTTCCCAATTTCCTTCTTTTGAATATATTAATCTTCTACACATCACATATTCCGTATGTAATTTTGTGTTGAAGTTATGCATGTTTGTAAGACGGTTTCAGAGTAATGGATATTGTTGCTGTTTTTATTCTATTTATAGAACTACAACGACTTAACCAAATGTTTTCTGTTTGTATGAGTTAATCGGAGATTGCCCGTATTGCTTTAAATGGGTGAAAACATTTATTTCAAGCAATTTTTAATTTTATAATTTTATTTAAAAATTTGGCAAAAATTTAAACAACGTGACATCAGGACGGACAAAGTGGCATCTGTTTCGATTATACCTTGTAAATCTCTTCAAAGCCTTTTCTCCCTGGAGTGGGATTTGAACCCGCACTTCGCCGATAGTTGACATGGTTACAAACGCATTCAGCTACGTCATGCCTTATTGTTGTAAAGTTTTTCCCAATTGCCTTCTTTTGCATATATTAAGCTTCTACACATCACATACTTCGTATTTAATTATGTGTTGAAATTATGCATATTTGTAAGGCGGTTTCAGAGAAACTTGGTATTGTTGCTGTTTTTGTTATATTTATAGAACTACAACGAATTAACCAAATGTTGTCTGTTTGTATGAGTTAATCGGGGATTGCCCATATTGCTTTAAATGTATGAAAACATTTATTTCAAGCAATTATTAATTTTATAATTTAGTTATAAATTTCAGAAAATTTTAAACAACGTGACATCAGGAAGGACAAAGCGACAGTTGCTTCGATTATACCTTGTAAATCTCTTCAAAGGCTTTTCTCCCGGGAGTGGGATTCGAACCCGCACTCCTACGATAGTTGAAATGTTTACAAACGCATTCAGCTACGTCGTGCCTTAGTTGTTGTAAAATTTCTCCCAATTGCCTGCTTTTGCATATATTAATCTTCTACACATCACATACTTCGTATGTGATTATGTGTTGAAGTTATGCATGTTTGTAAGGCGGTTTCAGAGAAACTTGGTATTGTTGCTGTTTTTGTTCTATTTATAGAACTACAACGAATTAACCAAATGTTGTCTGTTTGTATGAGTTAATCGGGGATTGCCCGTATTGCTTTAAATGTATGAAAATATTTATTTCAAGCAATTTTTAATTTTATAATTTAGTTAATAATTTGGGAGAATTTTAAGCAACGTGACATCAGTACGGACAAGGCGACAGCTGTTTCGAATATAACTAGTAACCCTCTTCAAAGCCTTTTCTCCCGGGAGTGGGATTCGAACCTGCATTATTACGATATTTGAAATGGTTACAAACGCATTGAGCTACGCCATGCCTTAGTTGTTGTAAAGTTTTTCCCAATTGCTTTTTTGCATGTATTAATCTTCTACACATCACATACTTCGTATGTAATTATGTGTTGAAGTTATGCATGTTTGTAAGGCGGTTTCAGAGAAACTTGGTATTGTTGCTGTTTTTGTTTTATTTACAGAACTACAACGAATTAACCAAATGTTGTCTGATTGTATGAGATAATCGGGGATTGCCCGTATTGCTTTAAATGTATGAAAACTTTAACTTTAATCAATTTTTAATTTTATAATTTAGTTAATAATTTCAGAAAATTTTAAAAAAGTGACATCAGGACGGACAAGGCTAAAGCTGCTTCGATTATACCTTGTAAATCTCTTTAATGCCTTTTCTCCCGGGAGTGGGATTCGAACCCGCACTCCTACGATAGTTTAAATGGTTACAAACGCATTCATCTACGTCATGCCTTAGTTGTTGTAAAGTTTTTCCCAATTGCCTTCTTTTGCATATATTAATCTTCTACACATCACATACTTCGAATGTAATTATGTGTTGAAGCTATGCATGTTTGTAAGGCGGTTTCAGAGATACTTGGTATTGTTGCTCTTTTTGTTCTATTTATAGAACTACAACGAATTAACCAAATGTTGTCTGTTTGTATGAGTTAATCGGGGATTGCCCGTATTGCTTTAAATGTATGAAAACATTTATTTCAAGCAATTTTTAATTTTATAATGTATGTATGTATGTAAATACATACAATTTTATAATTTAGTTAATATTTTTGGAAAATTTTAAACAACGTGCCATCAGGACGGACAAGGCGACAGCTGTTTCGATATACCTTGTAAATCTCTTCAAAGCTTTTCTCCCGGGAGTGGGTTTCGAACCCGTACTCCTACGATAATTGAAATCGTTACAAACTCATTCAGCTACGTCATGCCTACGCACTCTTACGGTAGTTGAAATGGTTACACACGCATTCAGCTACGTCATGCCTTAGTTGTTGTACAGCTTTTCCAAATTGCCTTTTTTGCATATGTTAATCTTCTACACATCACATACTTCGCATGTAATTATGTGTAGAAGTTATGAATCTTTGTAAGGCGGTTTCAGAGAAACTTGGTATTGTTGCTGTTTTTATTCTATTTATAGAACTACAACGAATTAACCAAATGTTGTCTGTTTGTATGAGTTAATCGGGGATTGTCCGTATTGCTTCAAATGTATGAAAGCATTTATTTCAAGCAAGTTTTAATTTTATCATTTAGTTAATAATTTGGGGAAAATTTTAAACAACGTAACATCAGGAAGGACAAGGAAAGTGGGAAGAATATAAATCCTTTACAGACAGCCGCCTAGCTGCCCTCCCTATCCCGACTGATGCCCGCCAAGGGGAGCGTGCCTTACGTAAGGTCATTAAATCCGCCTCGGCATATTTCATTCCCGCCGGGAGAATTCCCGAAATCCGGCCCCTTTTCCCGGAGGAGGCCGCAAACTTAGCGAGAGGACGTGACCTTATAAGACAGCTTGACCCAGGCGACCCCCAAATAAGGGATATAAACCAACGTATCAGATTGCTTGTAGATGAACACAAGCGGGCGAAATGGGAGGAGCACCTAAGAGGTTGTAACCTCTCTACCGGTGTGGGTAAACTTTGGTCCACCGTAAAGTCCCTATCGAATCCGACTAAGCACAAAGACAAAGTTTCCATCGCCTTTGGCGACAAAGTGCTGTCGGACGCGAAAAAATGCGCGAGCACTTTCTGCCGACAATATATAATGCATCCTATGGTCGACAAAGATAGACGGAGAGCCAATAGACGCGCACATAAAAACAAATTCAGCGCGTCACCAATCACCATCACCGCTAAAGAGGTTGAGGACGCCATTGGTCGTGCTAAACCATCCAATGCAGTGTGCCCAGATGGCATAGCCATGCCGATGCTTAAAAACCTAGGGAAAGAGGGGTTCAAATATTTAGCACATGTCTTCAATCTGTCTCTTTCCACTTTTGTCATACCTGAGAAATGGAAAATGGCCAAGGTGGTCCCGCTACTAAAGCCTGGGAAACCAGCTAACATAGGTGAATCGTATCGTCCGATATCTCTCCTATCGCCAGTGGCAAAGACGCTTGAAGCCATTCTGCTCCCTTATTTCCAAGCAAATTTGCAGCTAGCCCCTCATCAGCATGGCTTCAGAAAACTCCATAGCACTACCACCGCGCTGAATGCCATTAGCACCCAGATAAATTGCGGTTTAAATCAATACCCCCACCATAGAACAGTACTCGTAGCGCTAGACCTATCAAAAGCTTTTGATACGGTCAACCATGGCTCGTTACTGTAGGACCTGGAAGGGTCTACCCTTCCCCCATGTCTTAAAAGGTGGACCGCAAATTATCTGGGTGGTCGGCAGGCATCGGTGCAATTTAGAAACGAAACATCAAAACCAAGAAGAATTAAACAGGGGGTGCCACAGGGTGGTGTCCTATCCCCACTTTTGTTTAATTTCTACATATCTAAGCTTCCTTAACCACCGGAAGGAGTCACAATCGTTTCCTACGCCGATAACTGCACAATAATGGCCACAGGCCCAGGCCCAAAGATCGATGCACTATGCAATAAAATAAACGGCTACCTCCCTGATCTCTCCAGTTTTTTCGCCTCGCGAAACCTGGCATTATCACCGACTAAATCTTCCACGACCTTATTTACAACATGGACGCCCCAAATGTCGACCATTTTGAACATCCACGTCGATGGCACTACGCTACCGACTGTCCGACACCCCAAAATCTTGGGTGTGACGTTTGATCAGGATCTACATTTTGGTGAGCACGCAGCCGCAATTGTTCCGAGAATTCAGAGCCGTAACAAAATCCTCAAATCCCTCGCTGGCAGTACTTGGGGAAAAGATAAAGAAACGCTCATGACTACATACAAAGCAATTAGCCAGCCGATTACGTGCTACGCGTCACCCATATGGTCGCCAAGCCTAAAAATCACCCACTGGAAGAAACTACAGGCCTGCCAAAATACTGCTCTCAGAATCGCCACGGGCTGTCTTCTTATGTCCCCAGAACACCATCTGCATAATGAGGCGAGAATACTCCCCATTAGGGAGAGAAATGAGATGCTGACCAAACAGTTCCTGTTGAATACCCAGAAATCTGGGCATCCCAACAGACATCTGATTGATGAACCAGCACCGCCTAGGGGCTTAAGGAGTCATCTCCGTAAGCATTTTGAGGAAATACGGCACCTGAGAACCCAGCCGTATGAAGTGAAAAAACACAAGCAGGTCCTTGGTGAACTCCATAAACAGGCGTCGGACCTTTATGCCGGGAATTGCCCGGTGAATCCAGTACTTAACGAAAATTATCCAAATCTTGCGGAAGAGGAACGCATTCTCCCCAGGGAAACGCGCGTCACTCTTGCTCAACTTCGTTCTGGATACTGTAATAGGTTAAACTCTTACCTATCCAGAATCAACCCTGACATACAAAATGTATGCCCCGCTTGCAATGTGTCCCCACATGACACCAACCATCTCTTCAATTGTAATGTAGAACCAACGCCTCTAACATCCCTTTCCTTATGGTCCCCCCCTGTTGAAACGGCAAGTTTCCTTGGACTCCCGTTAGAGGATATTGATGACAATTTGTGATCGGTAGCGGCTATTAGGTGGGGCGAGCATTGCTACAACAACAACAACAGGAAGGACAAGGCGACAGCTGTTTCGATTATACCTTATAAATCTTTTCAAAGCTTTTCTCCCGGGTGTGGGATTCGAACCCGTACTCCTACGATAGTTGAAATGGTTACAAACGCGTTCAGCTACGTCATGCCTTAGTTGTTGTAAAGTTTTTCCCAATGGCCTTCTTTTGCATATATTAATCTTCTACACATCACATACTTCGTATGCATGTTTGTTAGGCGGTTTCAGTGAAACTTGGTATTATTGTTGTTTTTGTTCTATTTATAGAATTACAAAGAATTAACCAAATGTTGTCTGTTTGTATGAGTTAATCGGGGATTGCCCGTATTGCTTCAATTGTATGAAAGCATTTATTTCAATCAATTCATAATTTTATAATTTAGTTAATAATTTGGGGAAAATTTTAAGCAACGTAACATCAGGACGGACAAGGCGACAGCTGTTTCGATTATACCTTGTAAATCTCTTCAAAGCTTTTCTCCCGGGAGTGGGATTCGAACCCGTACTCCTACGATAGTTGAAATGGTTACAAACGCATTCAGCTACGTCATGCCTACGCACTCCTACGGTAGTTGAAATGGTTACGCACGCATTCAGCTACGTCATGCCTTAGTTGTTGTACAGTTTTTCCCAATTGCTTTCTTTGCATATATTAATCTTCTACACATCACATACTTCGCATGTAATTATGTGTTGAAGTTATGAATCTTTGTAAGGCGGTTTCAGAGAAACTTGGTATTGTTGCTGTTTTTATTCTATTTATAGAACTACAACGAATTAACCAAATGTTGTCTCTTTGTATGAGTTAATCGGGGATTGTCCGTATTGCTTCAAATGTATGAAAGCATTTATTTCAAGAAATTTTTAATTTTATAATTTAGTTAATAATTTGGGGAAATTTTCAAACAACGTAACATCAGGACAGACAAGGTGACAGCTGTTTCGACTATACCTTGTAAATCTCTTCAAAGCTTTTCTCCTGGGAGTGGGATTCGAACCCGTACTCCTACGATAGTTGAAATGGTTACAAACGCATTCAGCTACGTCATGGCTTAGTTGTTGTAAAGTTTTTCCCAATGGCCTTATTTTGCATATATTAATTTTCTACACATCACATACTTCGTATGCATGTTTGTTAGGCGGTTTCAGTGAAACTTGGTATTATTGTTGTTTTTGTTCTATTTATAGAACTACAACGAATTAACCAAATGTTTTCTGTTTGTATGAGTTAATCGGGGATTGCCCGTATTGCTTTAAATGTATGAAAACATTTATTTCAAGCAAATTTTAATTTTATAATTTAGTTAATAATTTGGGAAAATTTTAAACAACCTGACGTCAGGATGGACAAGGCGACAGCTATTTCTATTATACCCTGTAAATCCCTTCAAAGTATTTTCTCCCGGGAGTGGGATTCGAACCCGCACTCCTACGATATTTGAATAGGTTACAAACGCATTCATCTACGTCATGCCTTAGTTGTTGTAAAGTTTTTCCCAATTGCCTTCTTTTGCATATATTAATTTTCTACATACCACATACTTCGTATGTAATTATGTGTTGAAGTTATGCATGTTTGTTAGGCGGTTTCAGAGAAACTTGGTATTGTTGCTGTTTTTGTTCTATTTATAGAACTACAACGAATTAACCAAATGTTGTATGTTTGTATGAGTTAATCGGGGATTGCCCGTATTGTTTTAAATGTATGAAAACATTTATTTCAAACAATTTTTAATTTTATAATTTAGTTAATAATTTGGGAAAATTTTAAACAACGTGACGTCAGGACGGAAAGGCGACAGCTGTTTCTATTATACCCTGTAAATTTCTTCAAAGCCTTTTCTCCCGGGAGTGGGATTCAAACCCGCACTCCTACGATATTTGAAATGGTTGAAAAACGCATTCATCTACGTCATGCCTTAGTTGTTGTAAAGTTTTTCCCAATTGCTTTCTTTTGCATATATTAATTTTCTACATACCACATACTTCGTATGTAATTATGTGTTGAAGTTGTGCATGTTTGTTAGGCGGTTTCAGAGAAACTTGCTATTGTTGCTATTTTTGTTCTATTTATAGAATTATAACGAATTAACCAAATGTTGTCTGTTTGTATGAGTTAATCGGGGATTGCCCTTACTGCTTTAAATGTATGAAAACATTTATTTCAAGCAATTTTTAATTTTAAAATTTAGTTAATAATTTGGGAAAATTTTAAACAACGTGACATCAGGACCGACAAGGCGACAGCTGTTTCGATTATACCTTGTAAATCTCTTCAAAGCCTTTTCTCCCGGAAGTGGGATTCGAACGCGCACTCCTACGATAGTTGAAATGGTTATAAACGCATTCAGCTACGTCATGCCTTAGTTGTTGTAAAGTTTTTCTCAACGGCCTTCTTTTGCATATATTAATCTTCTACACATCAAATACTACGTATGTAATTATGTGTTGAAGTTATGCATGTTTGTAAGGCGGTTTCAGAGAAACTTGGTATTGTTGCTGTTTTTGTTCTATTTATAGAACTACAACGAATTACCCAAATGTTGCCTGTTTGTATGAGTTAATCGGGGATTGCCCGTATTGCTTTAAATGTATGAAAACATTTATTTCAAGCAATTTTTAATTTTATAATTTAGTTAATATTTTGGGAAAACTTAAAAAAACGTGACATCAGTACGGACCAGGCGACAGCTGTTTCGATTATACCTTGTAACCCTCTTCAAAGCCTTTTCTCCCGGGAGTGGCATTCGAACCCGCACTCCTACGATAGTTGAAATGGTTGAAAAAGCATTCAGCTACGTCATGCCTTAGTTGTTGTAAAGTTTTTCCCAATTGCCTCCTTTTGCATATATTAATCTTCTACACATCACATACTTCGTATGTAATTATGTGTTGAAGTTATGCATGTTTGTTAGGCGGTTTCAGAAAAAGTTGGTATTGTTGCTGTTTTTGTTCTATTTATAGAACTACAACGAATTAACCAAATGTTGTCTGTTTGTATGAGTTAATCGGGGATTGCCCGTATTGCTTTAAATGTATGAAAACATTTATTTTAAGCAATTTTTAATTTTATAACTTAGTTAATAATTTGGGAAAATTTTAAACAACGTGACATCAGGACCTAAAAAGCGACAGCTGTTTCGATTGTACTTTGTAAATCTCTTCAAAGCTTTTCTCCCGGGAGTGGGATTCGAACGCGCACTACTACGATAGTTGAAATGGTTACAACCGCATTCAGCTACGTCATGCCTTAGTTGTCGTAAAGTTTTTCCCAGTGGCCTTCTTTTGCATATATTAAACTTCTACACATCAAAACTTCGTATGTAATTATGTGTTGAAGTTATGCATGTTTGTTAGGCGGTTTCAGAGAAACTTGTTATTGTTGCTCTTTTTGTTCTATTGATAGAACTACAACGAATTAACCAAATGTTGTCTGTTTGTATGAGTTAATCGGGGATTGCCCTTATTGCTTTAAATGTATGAAAGTATTTATTTCAAGCAATTTTTAATTTTATAATTTAGTTAATAATTTTAGAAAATTGTAAAAAACGTGACATCAGGACGGACAAGGCGACAGCTGTTTCGATTATACCTTGTAGATCTCTTCAAAGCCTCTTCTCCCGGGAGTGGGATTCGAACCTGCACTCCTCCGATAGTTGACATGGTTACAAACGCATTCAGTTACGCCATGCCTTAGTTGTTGTAAAGTTTTTCCCAATTGCCTTTTTGCATATATTGATCTTCTACACATCACATACTTCGTATGTAATTATGTGTTGAAGTTATGCATATTTGTAAGGCGGTTTCAGAGAAACTTGGTATTGTTGATGTTTTTGTTCTATTTACAACAGCTTACCTTGTAAATCTCTTCAAAGCCTATTCTCCCGGGAGTGGGATTCGAACCTGCACTCCTCCGTTAGTTGACGTGGTTACAAACGCATTCAGCTACGTCATGCCTTAGTTGTTGTAAAGTTTTTCCCAATTGCCTTTTTGCATATATTGATCTTCTACACATCACATACTTCGTATGTAATTATGTGTTGAAGTTATGCATGTTTGTAAGGCGGTTTCAGAGAAACTTGGTATTGTTGCTCTCTTTGTTCTATTTATAGAACTACAACGAATTAACCAAATGTTGTCTGTTTGTATGAATTAATCGGGGATTGCGCGTATTGCTTTAAATGTATGAAAACATTTAATACAAGCAATTTTTAATTTTATAATTTTATTTAATAATTTGGGGAAAATTTAAACAACGTGGCATCAGGACGGACAAGGCGGCAGCTGTTTCGATTATACCTTGTAAATCTCTTCAAAGCCTTTTCCCCCGGGAGTGGGATTTGAACCCGCATTCCTCCGATAGTTGACATGGTTACAAACGCATTCAGCTACGTCATGCCTTAGTTGTTGTAAAGTTTTTCCCAATTGCCTTCTTTTGCATATATTAATCTTCTACACATCACATACTTCGTATGTAATTATGTGTTGAAGTTATGCATGTTTGTAAGGCGGTTTCAGAGTAATTGATATTGTTGCTGTTTTTATTTTATTTATAGAACTACAATGAATTAACCAAATGTTTTCTGTTTGTATGAGTTAATCGGGGATTGCCCTTATTGCTTTAAATGTATGAAAACATTTATTTCAAACAAGTTTTAATTTTATAATTTAGTTAATAATTTTGGAAAATTTTAAACAACGTGACGTCAGGACGGACAAGGCGACAGCTGTTTCTATTATACCCTGTAAATCCCTTCAAAGCCTTTTCTCCCGGGAGTGGGATTCGAACCCGCACTCCTACGATATTTGAAATGGTTACAAACGCATTCATCTACGTCATGCCTTAGATGTTGTAAAGTTTTTCCCAATTGCCTTCTTTTGCATATATTAATTTTCTACATACCACATACTTCGTATGTAATTATGTGTTGAAGTTATGCATGTTTGTTAGGCGGTTTCAGAGAATCTTGGTATTGTTGCTGTTTTTGTTCTATTTATAGAATTATAACGAATTAACCAAATGTTGTCTGTTTGTATGAGTTAATCGGGGATTGCCCTTATTGCTTTAAATGTATGAAAACATTTATTTCAAGCAATTTTTAATTTTATAATTTAGTTAATAATTTGGGAAATTTTTAAACAACGTGACATCAGGACCGACCAGGCGACAGCTGTTTCGATTATACCTTGTAAATCTATTCAAAGCCTTTTCTCCCGGAAGTGGCATTCGAACGCGCATTCCTACGATAGTTGAAATGGTTACAAACGCATTCAGCTACGTCATACCTTAGTTGTTGTAAAGTGTTTCTCAACGGCCTTCTTTTGCATATATTAATCTTCTACACATCAAATACTTCGTATGTAATTATGTGTTGAAGTTATGCATGTTTGTAAGGCGGTTTCAGAGAAACTTGGTATTGTTGCTGTTTTTGTTCTATTTATAGAACTACAACGAATTACCCAAATGTTGCCTATTTGTATGAGTTAATCGGGGATTGCCCGTATTGCTTTAAATGTATGAAAACATTTATTTCAAGCAATTTTTAATTTTATAATTTAGTTAATATTTTGGGAAAACTTAAAACAACGTGACATCAGTACGGACCAGGCGACAGCTGTTTCGATTATACCTTGTAACCCTCTTCAAAGCCTTTTCTCCCGGGAGTGGCATTCGAACCCGCACTCCTACGATATTTGAAATGGTTACAAACGCATTCAGCTACGTCATGCCTTAGTTGTTGTAAAGTTTTTCCCAATTGCCTTCTTTTGCATAAATTAATCTTCTACACATCACATACTTCGTATGTAATTATGTGTTGAAGTTATGCATGTTTGTAAGGCAGTTTCAGAGAAACTTGGTATTGTTGCTGTTTTTGTTTTATTTATAGAACTACAACGAATTAACAAAATGTTGTCTGTTTGTATGGGTTATTCGGGGATTGCACTTATTGCTTTAAATGTGTGAAAACATTTATTTCAGGCAATTTTATAATTTAGTTAATAATTTGGGAAAATTTTAAACAACGTGACAACAAGACGTACAAGGCGACAGCTGTTTCGATTATACCTTGTAAATCTCTCAAAGCATTTTCTCCCGGGAGTGGGATTCGAACCCGCACTCCTGCGATAGTTGAAATGGTTGAAAAAGCATTCAGCTACGTCATGCCTTAGTTTTTGTAAAGTTTTTCCCAATTGCCTTCTTTTGCATAAATTAATCTTCTACACATCACATACTTCGTATGTAACTATGTGTTGAGGTTATGCATGTTTGTAAGGCGCTTTCAGAGAAACTTGGTATTGTTGCTGTTTTTGTTCTATTTATAGAACTACAACGAATTAACCAAATGTTTTCTGTTTGTATGAGTAATCGGGGATTGCCCGTATTGCTTTAAATGTATGAAAACATTTATTTCAAGCAATTTTTAATTTTATAATTTAGTTAATAATATGGGAAATTTTTAAACAACGTGACATCAGGACGGACAAGGCGACAGCTGTTTCGATTATACCTTGTAAATCTCTTCAAAGCCTTTTCTCCCGGGAGTGGGTTTCGAACCCGCACTCCTACGATAGTTGAAATGGTTACAAACGCATTCAGCTACGTCATGCCTACGCACTCCTACGGTAGCTGAGATGGTTACAAACGCATTCAGCTACGTCATGCTTTAGTTGTTGTACAGTTTTTCCCAATGGCCTTCTTTTGCATATATTAATCTTCTACAAATCACTTACTTCGTATGTAATTATGTGTTGAATTTATGCATGTTTGTCAGGCGGTTTCAGAGAAACTTGGTATAATTGCTATTTTTGTTCTATTTATAGAACCCAAACGAATTAACCAAATGTTCTCTGTTTGTATGAGTTAATCGGGGATTGCCCGTATTGCTTTAAATGTATGAAAACATTTATTTCAAGCAATTTTTAATTTTATAATTTAGTTAATAATTTGGGAAAATTTTAAACAACGTGACATCAGGACGGACAAGGCGACAGCTATTTCGATTATACCTTGTAAATCTCTTCAAAGCTTTTCACCCGGGAGTGGGATTCGAACCCGTACTCCTACGATAGTTGAAATGGTTACAAACGCATTCAGCTACGTCATGCCTTAGATGTTGTAAAGTTTTTCCCAATGGCCTTCTTTTGCATATATTAATCTTCTACACATCACTTACTTCGTATGTAATTATGTGTTGAATTTATGCATGTTTGTCAGGCGGTTTCAGAGAAACTTGGTATAATTGCTATTTTTGTTCTATTTATAGAACTCAAACGAATTAACCAAATGTTCTCTGTTTGTATGAGTTAATCGGGGATTGCCCGTATTGCTTTAGATGTATGAAAACATTTATTTCAAGCAATTTTTAATTTTATAATTTAGTTAATAATTTGGGAACATTTTAAACAACGTGACATCAGACCGGACAAGGCGACACCTGTTTCTATTATACCTTGTAAATCTCTTCAAAGCCTTTTCTCCCGGGAGTGGGATTCGAACCCGCACTCCTACGATATTTGAAATGGTTACAAACGCATTCAGCTACGTCATGCCTTAGTTGTCGTAAAGTTTTTCCCAGTGGCACTTCTTTTGCATATATTAAACTTCTACACATCAAATACTTCGTATGTAATTATGTGTCGAAGTTATGCATGTTTGTTAGGCGGTTTCAGAGAAACTTGGTATTGTTGCTCTTTTTGTTCTATTTATAGAACTACAACGAATTAACCAAATGTTGTCTGTTTGTATGAGTTAATCGGGGATTGCCCGTATTGCTTTAAATGTATGACAGTATTTATTTCAAGCAATTTTTAATTTTATAATTTAGTTAATAATTTTAGAAGATTTACAAACGTGACATCAGGACGGACAAGGCGACAGCTGTTTGGATTATACCTTGTAAATCTCTTCAAAGCCTCTTCTCCCGGGAGTGGGATTCGAACCTGCACTCCTCCGATAGTTGACATGGTTACAAATGCATTCAGTTACGTCATGCCTTAGTTGTTGTAAAGTTTTCCCAATTGCCTTTTTGCATATATTAATATTCTACACATCACATACTTCGTATGTAATTATGTGTTGAAGTTATGCATATTTGTAAGGCGGTTTCAGAGAAACTTGGTATTGTTGATGTTTTTGTTCTATTTACAACGGTTTACCTTGTAAATCTCTTCAAAGCCTCTTCTTCCGGGAGTGGGATTCGAACCTGCACTCCTCCGATAGTTGACATGGTTACAAACGCATTCAGCTACGTCATGCCTTAGTTGTTGTAAAGTTTTTCCCAATTGCTTTTTTGCATATAATAATCTTCTACACATCACATACTTCGTATGTAATTATATGTTGAAGTTATGCATGTTTGTTAGGCGGTTTCAGAGAAACTTGGTATTGTTGCTGTTTTTGTTCTATTTATAGAATTACAACGAATTAATCAAATGTTGTCTGTTTGTATGAGTTAATCGGGGATTGCCCTTATTGCTTTAAATGTATGAAAACATTTATTTCAAGCCATTTTTAATTTTATAATTTAGTTAATAATTTGGGAAAATTTTAAACAACGTGACATCAGGACCGACAAGGCGACATCTGTTTCGATTATACCTTGTAAATCTCTTCAAAGCCTTTTCTCCCGGAAGTGGGATTCGAACGCGCACTCCTACGATAGTTGAAATGGTTACAAACGCATTCAGCTACGTTATGCCTTAGTTGTTGTAAAGTTTTTCCCAACGGCCTTTTTTGCATATATTAATCTTCTACACATCAAGTACTTCGTATGTAATTATGTGTTGAAATTATGCATGTTTGTAAGGCAGTTTCAGAGAAACTTGGTATTGTTGCTGTTTTTGTTTTATTTATAGAACTACAACGAATTAACAAAATGTTGTCTGTTTGTATGAGTTATTCGGGGATTGCCCTTATTGCTTTAAATGTATGAAAACATTTATTCCAGGCAATTTTTAATATTATAATTTAGTTAATAATTTGGGAAAATTTTAAACAACGTGACATCAAGACATACAAGGCGACAGCTGTTTCGATTATACCTTGTAAATCTCTTCAAAGCCTTTTCTCCCGGGAGTGGGATTCGACCCGCACTCCTACGATAGTTGAAATGGTTGAAAAAGCATTCAGATACGTCATGCCTTAGTTTTTGTAAAGTTTTTCCCAATTGCCTTCTTTTGCATAAATTAATCTTCTACACATCACATACTTCGTATGCAATTATGTGTTGAAGTTATGCATGTTTGTAAGGCGGTTTCAGAGAAACTTGGTATTGTTGCTGTTTTTGTTCTATTTATAGAACTACAACGAATTAACCAAATGTTGCCTCTTTGTATGAGTTAATCGGGGATTGCCCGAATTGCTTTAAATGTATGAAAACATTTATTGCAAGCAATTTTTAATTTTATAATTTAGTTAATATTTTGGGAAAACTTAAAGCAACGTGACCTCAGTACGGACCAGGCGACAGCTGTTTCGATTATACCTTGTAACCCTCTTCAAAGCCTTTTCTCCCGGGAGTGGGATTCGAACACGCACTCCTACGATATTTGAAATGGTTACAAACGCATTCAGATACGTCATGCCTTAGTTTTTGTAAAGTTTTTTCCAATTGCCTTTTTTGCATATAATAATCTTCTACACATCACTTACATCGTATGTAATTATGTGTTGAATTTATGCATGTTTGTCAGGCGATTTCAGAGAAACTTGGTATTATTGCTATTTTTCTTCTATTTATAGAACTACAACGAATTAACCAAATGTTGTCTGTTTGTATGAGTTATTCGGGGATTGCCCTTATTGCTTTAAATGTATGAAAACATTTATTTCAGGCAATTTTTAATTTTATAATTTAGTTAATAATTTGGGAAAATTTTAAACAACGTGACATCAAGACGTACAAGGCGACAGCTGTTTCGATTATACCTTGTAAATCTCTTCAAAGCCTTTTCTCCCGGGAGTGGGATTCGAACCCGCACTCCTACGATAGTTGAAATGGTTGAAAAAGCATTCAGATACGTCATGCCTTAGTTTTTGTAAAGTTTTTCCCAATTGCCTTTTTTGCATATAATAATCTTCTACACATCACTTACTTCGTATGTAATTATGTGTTGAATTTATGCATGTTTGTCAGGCGATTTCAGAGAAACTTGGTATTATTGCTATTTTTGTTCTATTTATAGAACTACAACGAATTAACCAAATGTTCTCTGTTTGTATGAGTTAATCGGGGATTGCCCGTATTGCTTTAAATGTATGAAAATATCTATTTCAAGCAATTTTAAATTTTATAATTTAGTTAATAATTTGGGAAAATTTTAAACAACGTGACATCAGACCGGACAAGGCGACAGCTGTTTCTATTATACCCTGTAAATCTCTTCAAAGCCTTTTCTCCCGGGAGTGGGATTCGAACCCGCACTCCTACGATATTTGAAATGGTTACAAACGCATTCAGCTACGTCATGCCTTAGTTGTTGTAAAGTTTTTCCCAATTGTCTTTTTTGCATATATTAATCTACTACACATCACATACTTCGTATGTAATTATGTGTTGAAGTTATGCATGTTTGTTAGGCGGTTTCAGAAAAACTTTGTATTGTTGCTGTTTTTCTTCTATTTATAAAACTACAACGAATTAACCAAATTTTGTCTGTTAGTATGAGTTAATCGGGGATTGCCCGTATTGCTTTAAATGTATGAAAACATTTATTTCAAGCAATTTTTAATTTTATAATTTAGTTAATAATTTGGGAAAATTTTAAACAACGTGACATCAGGACCTAAAAGGCGACAGCTATTTCGATTATACCTTGTAAATCTCTTCAAAGCTTTTCTCCCGGGAGTGGGATTCGAACGCGCACTCCTACGATAGTTGAAATGGTTACAAACGCATTCAGCTACGTCATGCCTTAGTTGTCGTAAAGTTTTTTCCAGTGGCCTTCTTTTGCATATATTAATCTTCTACACATCAAATACTTCGTATGTAATTATGTGTTGAAGTTATGCATGTTTGTTAGGCGGTTTCAGAGAAACTTGGTATTGTTGCTGTTTTTGTTCTATTTATAGAACTACAACGAATTAACCAAATGTAGTCTGTTTGTATGAGTTAATCGGGGATTGCCCGTATTGCTTTAAATGTATGAAAGTATTTATTTCAAGCAATTTTTAATTTTATAATTTAGTTAATAATTTTAGAAAATTTAAAAAAACGTGACATCAGGACGGACAAGGCGACAGCTGTTTCGATTATACCTTGTAAATCTCTTCAAAGCCTCTTCTCCCGGGAGAGGGATTCGAACCTGCACTCGTCCGATAGTTGACATGGTTACAAACGCATTCACTTACGTCATGCCTTAGTTGTTGTAAAGTTTTTCCCAATTGCCTTTTTGCATATATTAATCTTCAACACATCACATACTTCGTATGTAATTATGTGTTGAAGTTATGCATATTTGTTAGGCGGTTTCAGAGAAACTTGGTATTGTTGATGTTTTTGTTCTATTTACAACGGTTTACCTTGTAAATCTCTTCAACGCCTCTTCTCCCGGCAGTGGGATTCGAACCTGCACTCCTCCGATAGTTGACATGGTTACAAACGCGTTCAGCTACGTCATGCCTTAGTTGTTGTAAAGTTTTTCCCAATTGCCTTTTTGCATATATTAATCTTCTACACATCACATACTTCGTATGTAATTATGTGTTGAAGTTATGCATATTTGTAAGGCGGTTTCAGAGAAACTTGGTATTGTTTCTCTTTTTGTTCTATTTATAGAACAACAACGAATTAACCAAATGTTGTCTGTTTGTATGAGTTAATCGGGGATTGCCCGTATTGCTTTAAATGTATGAAAGTATTTATTTCAAGCAATTTTTAATTTTATAATTTAGTTAATAATTTGGGAAAATTTTCAACAACGTGACATCAAGACATACAAGGCGACAGCTGTTTCGATTATACCTTGTAAATCTCTTCAAAGCCTTTTCTCCCGGGAGTGGGATTCGAACCCGCACTCCTACGATAGTTGAAATGGTTGAAAAAGCATTCAGATACGTCATGCCTTAGTTTTTGTAAAGTTTTTCCCAATTGCCTTCTTGAATATATTAATCTTCTACACATCACATACTTCGTATGTAATTATGTGTTGAAGTTATGCATATTTGTAAGGCGGTTTCAGAGAAACTTGGTATTGTTTCTCTTTTTGTTCTATTTATAGAACAACACCGAATTAACCAAATGTTGTCTGTTTGTATGAGTTAATCGGGGATTGCACGTATTGCTTTAAATGTATGAAAGTATTTATTTCAAGCAATTTTTAATTTTATAATTTAGTTAATAATTTGGGAAAATTTTCAACAACGTGACATCAAGACATACAAGGCGACAGCTGTTTCGATTATACCTTGTAAATCTCTTCAAAGCCTTTTCTCCCGGGAGTGGGATTCGAACCCGCACTCCTACGATAGTTGAAATGGTTGAAAAAGCATTCAGATACGTCATGCCTTAGTTTTTGTAAAGTTTTTCCCAATTGCCTTCTTTTGCATAAATTAATCTTCTACACATCACATACTTCGTATGTAATTATGTGTTGAGGTTATGCATGTTTGTAAGGCGCTTTCAGAGAAACTTGGTATTGTTGCTGTTTTTGTTCTATTTATAGAACTACAACGAATTAACCAAATGTTTTCTGTTTGTATGAGTAATCGGTGATTGCCCGAATTGCTTTAAATTTATGAAAACATTTATTTCAAGCAATTTTTAATTTTATAATTTAGTTAATATTTTGGGAAAACTTAAAACAACGTGACCTCAGTACGGACCAGGCGACAGCTGTTTCGATTATACCTTGTAACCCTCTTCAAAGCCTTTTCTCCCGGGAGTGGGATTCGAACCCGCACTCCTACGATATTTGAAATAGTTACAAACGCATTCAGCTACGTCATGCCTTAGTTGTTGTAAAGTTTTTCCCAATTGCCTTTTTTGCATATAATAATCTTCTACACATCACTTACTTCGTATGTAATTATGTGTTGAATTTATGCATGTTTGTCAGGCGATTTCAGAGAAACTTGGTATTATTGCTATTTTTGTTCTATTTATAGAACTACAACGAATTAGCCAAATGTTCTCTGTTTGTATGAGTTAATCGGGGATTGCCCGTATTGCTTTAAATGTATGAAAATATTTATTTCAAGCAATTTAAATTTTATAATTTAGTTAATAATTTGGGAAAATTTTAAACAACGTGACATCAGACCGGACAAGGCGACAGCTGTTTCTATTATACCCTGTAAATCTCTTCAAAGCCTTTTCTCCCGGGAGTGGGATTCGAACCCGCACTCCTACGATATTTGAAATGGTTACAAACGCATTCAGCTACGTCATGCCTTAGTTGTTGTAAAGTTTTTCCCAATTGTCTTTTTTGCATATATTAATCTTCTACACATCACATACTTCGTATGTAATTATGTGTTGAAGTTATGCATGTTTGTTAGGCGGTTTCAGAAAAACTTTGTATTGTTGCTGTTTTTGTTCTATTTATAGAACTACAACGAATTAACCAAATGTTGTCTGTTTGTATGAGTTAATCGGAGATTGCCCGTATTGCTTTAAATGTATGAAAACATTTATTTCAAGCAATTTTTAATTTTATAATTTAGTTAATAATTTGGGAAAATTTTAAACAACGTGACATCAGGACCTAAAAAGCGACAGCTATTTCGATTATACCTTGTAAATCTCTTCAAAGCTTTTCTCCCGGGAGTGGGATTCGAACGCGCACTCCTACGATAGTTGAAATGGTTACAAACGCATTCAGCTACGTCATGCCTTAGTTGTCGTAAAGTTTTTCCCAGTGGCCTTTTTTGCATATATTAATCTTCTACACATCAAATACTTCGTATGTAATTATGTGTTGAAGTTATGCATGTTTGTTAGGCGGTTTCAGATAAACTTGGTATTGTTGCTGTTTTTGTTCTATTTATAGAACTACAACGAATTAACCAAATGTAGTCTGTTTGTATGAGTTAATCGGGGATTGCCCGTATTGCTTTAAATGTATGAAAGTATTTATTTCAAGCAATTTTTAATTTTATAATTTAGTTAATAATTTTAGAAAATTTAAAAAAACGTGACATCAGGATGGACAAGGCGACAGCTGTTTCGATTATACCTTGTAAATCTCTTCAAAGCCTCTTCTCCCAGGAGAGGGATTCGAACCTGCACTCGTCCGATAGTTGACATGGTTACAAACGCATTCACTTACGTCATGCCTTAGTTGTTGTAAAGTTTTTCCCAATTGCCTTTTTGCATATATTAATCTTCAACACATCACATACTTCGTATGTAATTATGTGTTGAAGTTATGCATATTTGTTAGGCGGTTTCAGAGAAACTTGGTATTGTTGATGTTTTTGTTCTATTTACAACGGTTTACCTTGTAAATCTCTTCAACGCCTCTTCTCCCGGCAGTGGGATTCGAACCTGCACTCCTCCGATAGTTGACATGGTTACAAACGCGTTCAGCTACGTCATGCCTTAGTTGTTGTAAAGTTTTTCCCAATTGCCTTTTTGCATATATTAATCTTCTACACATCACATACTTCGTATGTAATTATGTGTTGAAGTTATGCATATTTGTAAGGCGGTTTCAGAGAAACTTGGTATTGTTTCTCTTTTTGTTCTATTTATAGAACTACAACGAATTAACTAAATGATGTCTGTTTGTATGAGTTAATCGGGGATTGCGCGTATTGCTTTAAATGTATGAAAACATTTAATTCAAGCAAATTTTAATTTTATAATTTTATTTAATAATTTGGGGAAAATTTAAACAACGTGGCATCAGGACGGACAAGGCGATAGCTGTTTCCATTATACCTTGTAAATCTTTTCAAAGCCTTTTCCCCCGGGAGTGGGATTTGAACCCGCACTCATACGATAGTTGAAATGGTTGAAAAAGCATTCAGATACGTCATGCCTTAGTTTTTGTAAAGTTTTTCCCAATTGCCTTCTTTTGCATAAATTAATCTTCTACACATCACATACTTCGTATGTAATTATGTGTTGAGGTTATGCATGTTTGTAAGGCGGTTTCAGAGAAACTTGGTATTGTTTCTCTTTTTGTTCTATTTATAGAACAACAACGAATTAACCAAATGTTGTCTGTTTGTATGAGTTAATCGGAGATTGCCCGTATTGCTTTAAATGTATGAAAACATTTAATTCAAGCAAATTTTAATTTTATAATTTTATTTAATAATTTGGGGAAAATTTAAACAACGTGGCATCAGGACGGACAAGGCGATAGCTGTTTCCATTATACCTTGTAAATCTTTTCAAAGCCTTTTCCCCCGGGAGTGGGATTTGAACCCGCACTCCTACGATAGTTGAAATGGTTGAAAAAGCATTCAGATACGTCATGCCTTAGTTTTTGTAAAGTTTTTCCCAATTGCCTTTTTGAATATATTAATCTTCTACACATCACATACTTCGTATGTAATTATGTGTTGAAGTTATGCATATTTGTAAGGCGGTTTCAGAGAAACTTGGTATTGTTTCTCTTTTTGTTCTATTTATAGAACAACAACGAATTAACCAAATGTTGTCTGTTTGTATGAGTTAATCGGGGATTGCCCGTATTGCTTTAAATGTATGAAAGTATTTATTTCAAGCAATTTTTAATTTTATAATTTAGTTAATAATTTGGGAAAATTTTCAACAACGTGACATCAAGACGTCCAAGGCGACAGCTGTTTCGATTATACCTTGTAAATCTCTTCAAAGCCTTTTCTCCCGGGAGTGGGATTCGAACCCGCACTCCTACGATAGTTGAAATGGTTGAAAAAGCATTCAGATACGTCATGCCTTAGTTTTTGTAAAGTTTTTCCCAATTGCCTTCTTTTGCATAAATTAATCTTCTACACATCACATACTTCGTATGTAATTATGTGTTGAGGTTATGCATGTTTGTAAGGCGCTTTCAGAGAAACTTGGTATTGTTGCTGTTTTTGTTCTATTTATAGAACTACAACGAATTAACCAAATGTTTTCTGTTTGTATGAGTAATCGGGGATTGCCCGAATTGCTTTAAATTTATGAAAACATTTATTTCAAGCAATTTTTAATTTTATAATTTAGTTAATATTTTGGGAAAACTTAAAACAACGTGACCTCAGTACGGACCAGGCGACAGCTGTTTCGATTATACCTTGTAACCCTCTTCAAAGCCTTTTCTCCCGGGAGTGGGATTCGAACCCGCACTCCTACGATATTTGAAATGGTTACAAACGCATTCAGCTACGTCATGCCTTAGTTGTTGTAAAGTTTTTCCCAATTGCCTTTTTTGCATATAATAATCTTCTACACATCACTTACTTCGTATGTAATTATGTGTTGAATTTATGCACGTTTGTCAGGCGATTTCAGAGAAACTTGGTATTATTGCTATTTTTGTTCTATTTATAGAACTACAACGAATTAGCCAAATGTTCTCTGTTTGTATGAGTTAATCGGGGATTGCCCGTATTGCTTTAAATGTATGAAAATATTTATTTCAAGCAATTTTAAATTTTATAATTTAGTTAATAATTTGGGAAAATTTTAAACAACGTGACATCAGACCGGACAAGGCGACAGCTGTTTCTATTATACCCTGTAAATCTCTTCAAAGCCTTTTCTCCCGGGAGTGGGATTCGAACCCGCACTCCTACGATATTTGAAATGGTTACAAACGCATTCAGCTACGTCATGCCTTAGTTGTTGTAAAGTTTTTCCCAATTGTCTTTTTTGCATATATTAATCTTCTAATTTTCTAAGCGGGGTCGCCCCTCGGCAGTGTCTGGCAAGCGCTCCGATTGTATTTCTGCCATGAAAAGCTCTCAGTGAAAACTCATCTGCCTTGCAGGTGCCGTTCGGAGTCGGCATAAAACATGTAGGTCCCGTCCGGCCAATTTGTAGGGAAAAATCAAGAGGAGCACGACGCAAATTGGAAGAGAAGCTCGGCCTTAGATCTCTTCGGAGGTTATCGCGCCTTACATTTATTTATTTTTTTTTTTTTTTTTTATTTAATCTTCTACACATCACATACTTCGTATGTAATTATGTGTTGAAGTTATGCATGCTTGTTAGGCGGTTTCAGAAAAACTTTGTGTTGTTGCTGTTTTTGTTCTATTTATAGAACTACAACGAATTAACCAAATGTTGTCTGTTTGTATGAGTTAATCGGAGATTGCCCGTATTGCTTTAAATGTATGAAAACATTTATTTCAAGCAATTCTTAATTTTATAATTTAGTTAAAAATTTGGGAAAATTTTAAACAACGTGACATCAGGACCTAAAAGGCGACAGCTATTTCGATTATACCTTGTAAATCTCTTCAAAGCTTTTCTCCCGGGAGTGGGATTCGAACGCGCACTCCTACGATAGTTGAAATGGTTACAAACGCATTCAGCTACGTCATGCCTTAGTTGTCGTAAAGTTTTTCCCAGTGGCCTTTTTTGCATATATTAATCTTCTACACATCAAATACTTCGTATGTAATTATGTGTTGAAGTTATGCATGTTTGTTAGGCGGTTTCAGAGAAGCTTGGTATTGTTGCTGTTTTTGTTCTATTTATAGAACTACAACGAATTAACCAAATGTAGTCTGTTTGTATGAGTTAATCGGGGATTGCCCGTATTGCTTTAAATGTATGAAAGTATTTATTTCAAGCAATTTTTAATTTTATAATTTAGTTAATAATTTTAGAAAATTTAAAAAAACGTGACATCAGGACGGACAAGGCGACAGCTGTTTCGATTATACCTTGTAAATCTCTTCAAAGCCTCTTCTCCCGGGAGAGGGATTCGAACCTGCACTCGTCCGATAGTTGACATGGTTAAAAACGCATTCACTTACGTCATGCCTTAGTTGTTGTAAAGTTTTTCTCAATTGCCTTTTTGCATATATTAATCTTCAACACATCACATACTTCGTATGTACTTATGTGTTGAAGTTATGCATATTTGTAAGGCGGTTTCAGAGAAAGTTGGTATTGTTGATGTTTTTGTTCTATTTACAACGGTTTACCTTGTAAATCTCTTCAACGCCTCTTCTCCCGGCAGTGGGATTCGAACCTGCACTCCTCCGATAGTTGGCATGGTTACAAACGCGTTCAGCTACGTCATGCCTTAGTTGTTGTAAAGTTTTTCCCAATTGCTTTTTGCATATATTAATCTTCTACACATCACATACTTCGTATGTAATTATGTGTTGAAGTTATGCATATTTGTAAGGCGGTTTCAGAGAAACTTGGTATTGTTTCTCTTTTTGTTCTATTTATAGAACTACAACGAATTAACCAAATGTTGTCTGTTTGTATGAGTTAATCGGGGATTGCGCGTATTGCTTTAAATGTATGAAAACATTTAATTCAAGCAAATTTTAATTTTATAATTTTATTTAATAATTTGGGGAAAATTTAAACAACGTGGCATCAGGACGGACAAGGCGTTAGCTGTTTCCATTATACCTTGTAAATCTTTTCAAAGCCTTTTCCCCCGGGAATGGGATTTGAACCCGCACTCCTCCGATAGTTGACATGGTTACAAACGCATTCAGCTACGGCATGCCTAAGTTGTTGGAAAGTTTTTCCCAATTGCCTTCTTTTGCATATATTAATCTTCGACACATCACATACTTCGTATGTAATTATGTGTTGAAGTTATGCATGTTTGTAAGGCGGTTTCAGAGTAATTGATATTGTTGCTGTTTTTATTCTATTTATAGAACTACAACGAATTAACCAAATGTTTTCTGTTTGTATGAGTTAATCGGGGATTGCCCGTATTGCTTTAAATGTATGAAAACATTTATTTCAAGCAATTTTTAATTTTATAATTTAGTTAATATTTTGGGAAAACTTAAAACAACGTGACCTCAGTACGGACCAGGCGACAGCTGTTTCGATTATACCTTGTAACCCTTTTCAAAGCCTTTTCTCCCGGGAGTGGGATTCGAACCCGCACTCCTACGATATTTGAAATGGTTACAAACGCATTCAGCTACGTCATGCCTTAGTTGTTGTAAAGTTTTTCCCAATTGCCTTTTTTGCATATATTTATCTTCTACACATCACATACTTCGTATGTAATTATGTGTTGAAGTTATGCATGTTTGTAAGGCAGTTTCAGAGAAACTTGGTATTGTTGCTGTTTTTGTTTTATTTATAGAACTACAACGAATTAACAAAATGTTGTCTGTTTGTATGAGTTAATCGGGGATTGCCCGTATTGCTTTAAATGTATGAAAACATTTATTTCAAGCAATTTTTAATTTTATAATTTAGTTAATATTTTGGGAAAACTTAAAACAACGTGACCTCAGTACGGACCAGGCGACAGCTGTTTCGATTATACCTTGTAACCCTTTTCAAAGCCTTTTCTCCCGGGAGTGGGATTCGAACCCGCACTCCTACGATATTTGAAATGGTTACAAACGCATTCAGCTACGTCATGCCTTAGTTGTTGTAAAGTTTTTCCCAATTGCCTTTTTTGCATATATTTATCTTCTACACATCACATACTTCGTATGTAATTATGTGTTGAAGTTATGCATGTTTGTAAGGCAGTTTCAGAGAAACTTGGTATTGTTGCTGTTTTTGTTTTATTTATAGAACTACAACGAATTAACAAAATGTTGTCTGTTTGTATGAGTTAATCGGGGATTGCCCGTATTGCTTTAAATGTATGAAAATATTTATTTCAAGCAATTTTATAATTTAGTTAATAATATGGAAAATTTTTAAACAACGTGACATCAGGACGGACAAGGCGACAGCTGTTTCGATTATACCTTGTAAATCTCTTCAAAGCAAGATATATTCGCAACAGCTGTCGCCTTGTCGTCCTGATGTCACGTTGTTTAAAATTTTCCCAAATTATTAACTAAATTATAAAATTAAAAATTGCTTGAAATAAATGTTTTCATACATTTAAAGCAATACGGGCAATCCCCGATTAACTCATACAAACAGACAACATTTGGTTAATTCGTTGTAGTTCTATAAATAGAACAAAAACAGCAACAATACCAAATTTCTCTGAAAGCGCCTTACAAACATGCATAACTTCAGCACATAATTACATACGAAATATGTGATGTGTATAAGAGTAATATATGCAAAAAAAGGCAATTGGGTAAAACTTTACAACAACTAAGGCATGACGTAGCTGCATGCGTTTGTAACCATTTCAACTATCGTAGGATTGCGGGTTCGAATCCCACTCCCGGGAGAAAAGGATTTGAAGAGCTTTACAAGGTATAATCGAAACAGCTGTCGCCTTGTCCGTCCTGATGTCACGTTGTTTAAAATTTCCCAAATTATTAACTAAATTATAAAATTAAAAATTGCTTAAAATAAATGTTTTCACACATTTAAAGCAATACGGGCAATCTCTGATTAACTCATACAAACAGACAACATTTGGTTAATTCGTTGTAGTTCTATAAATAGAATAAAAACAGCAACAATACCAAGTTTCTCTGAAACCGCCTTACAAACATGTATAACTTCAGCACATAATTACATACGAAGTATGTGATGTGTAGAAGATTAATATATGCAAAAAAAGGCAATTGGGAAAAACTTTACAACAACTAAGGCATGACGTAGCTGAATGCGTTTGTAACCATTTCAACTATCGTAGGAGTGCGGGCTCGAATCCCACTCCCGGGAGAAAAGGTTTTGAAGAGATTTACAAGGTATAATCGAAACAGCTGTCGCCTTGTCCGTCCTGATGTCACGTTGTTTAAAATTTTCCCATATTATTAACTAAATTATAAAATTAAAAATTGCTTGAAATAAATGTTTACATACTAAAAAAACCAAAGACGTGGAAGACATATTGACAATTTTTAATGCACAGCATACCAAAATACAATTTACAAAGGAAATAGAACAAAACAACAGAATTGCCTTCCTAGACGTGGAAATACATCGAAGAAATAAGAACTTCATTCTTAACTGGTATGCAAAGACAGTATCGTCGGGTAGAATTATTAATTTCCATTCAAATCACCCATGGAAAGAAAAAATAAATACGGCAACCAGCGTAATAAGAAAAATACACCTCATAAGCGATAATGAATTCACTGAAGAAAATAAGATGTTTTCTATTTAAGAATAACTACCCCAATAAGTTAATAGAAAATTTACTAAATAATATTACGGAAAAAATGAGCCAACCTAATATTGTAAATGAGCTAACCAAAGCAAATACCAACAAAAAATATATCGGCGTTACATATGTGCCTGGCCTAACCGGCAATCAAGCGCTAAGAAAAATAATGAAAAATGACGACATAAATTTTGCCTATAAACCGCACAATACACTAAGGAGAATCTTTACAAAAACAAAACACAGGATAGAAAAGGAACAACAAAGCAACGTAGTCTACGAAATCAAATGCAAAGGCAACAACAACAATAACTGCAATAAGTGTTACATAGGCACAACAAAAAGGGCTTTAGTATCGAGACTATACGAACATCAAATGGACGTGAAAAACAAAACAACAACAGTGCTTTCTCAACACCTGATCGAAAACGAACACACAGCTGATTTTGCGAACGCTAGGATTTTGGATGTTGAGAGAAGAGAAAAAAGATGGATGACACTGGAAAGTCTCCGAATTCAACAGCAACTCACAAACGCAATGAATTTTAAAGAAGACGTGGACAACACAAACAGCGCTTACACAGCTGTGACCAAACATGTACATAAATAACAATATAAAAACAATATGTTTAATGTTAATATGTGATAGTTTTGTAAATTAAAAAATTAATCAAATTAATGTGAGTAAAGTTCCAAATGTTAATTCTTATGTGTATTGATTGTGCTGTATTCTTATATTTCATTTTGTGTTTTCATGTTTCTGTTTTTTAAATAAATGTAAACCTTCCTGATGATGACGCGAAAGCGCCGAAATGCATAGAGGGAAAAAGTAAAACTTTTATTTTTCTTTATTAATCCATCGGCCGAAGTAGCTCCTACCCAGCAAACAATGTTTTCATACATTTAAAACAATACGGGCAATCCCCGATTAACTCATACAAACAGACAACATTTGGTTAATTCGTTATAGTTCTATAAATGGAACAAAAACAGCAACAATACCAAGTTTCTCTGAAACCACCTTACAAACATTCATAACTTCAACACATAATTACATACGAACAAAAACAGCAACAATACCAAGTTTCTCTGAAACCACCTTACAAACATTCATAACTTCAACACATAATTACATACGAAGTATGTGATGTGTAGAAGATTAATATATGCAAAAGAACGCAATTGGGAAAACTTTACAACAACTAAGGCATGGCGTAGCTGAATGCGTTTGTAACCATTTCAACTATCGTAGGAGTACGGGTTCGAATCCCACTCCCGGGAGAAAAGGCTTTGAAGAGATTTATATGGTATAATCGAAGCAGCTGTCGCCTTGTCCGTCCTTATATCACGTTGTTAACTTTTCCCAAATTATTAACTAAATTATAAAATTAAAAATTGCTTGAAATAAATGTTTTCATACATTTAAAGCAATACGGGCAATCCCCGATTAACTCATACAAACAGATAACATTTGGTTAATTCGTTGTAGTTCTATAAATAGAACAAAAACAACAACAATACCAAGTTTCTCTGAAACCGCCTTAAAAACATGCATAACTTCAACACATAAAATTATGTGATGTGTAGAAGATTAATATATGCAAAAGAAGGCAATTGGGAAAACTTTACAACAACTAAGGCATGACGTAGCTGAATGCGTTTGTAACCATTTCAACTATCGTAGGAGTGCGGGTTCGAATCCCACTCCCGGAAGAAAAGGTTTTGAAGAGATTTACAAGGTATAATCGAAACAGCTGAAACCTTTTCCGTCCTGATATCACGTTGTTTAAAAATTTCCCAAATTATTAACTAAATAATAAAATTAAAAATTGCTTGAAATAAATGTTTTCATACATTTAAAGCAATACGGGCAATCCCCGATTAACTCATACAAACAGACAACATGTGGTTAATTCGTCGTAGTTGTATAAATAGAACAAAAACAGCAACAATACCCAGTTTCTCTGAAAGCGCCTTAAAAACATGCATAACTTCAACACATAAAATTATGTGATGTGTAGAAGATTAATATATGCAAAAGAAGGCAATTGGGAAAACTTTACAACAACTAAGGCATGACGTAGCTGAATGCGTTTGTAACCATTTCAACTATCGTAGGAGTGCGGGTTCGAATCCCACTCCCGGAAGAAAAGGTTTTGAAGAGATTTACAAGGTATAATCGAAACAGCTGAAGCCTTTTCCGTCCTGATATCACGTTGTTTAAAAATTTCCCAAATTATTAACTAAATAATAAAATTAAAAATTGCTTGAAATAAATGTTTTCATACATTTAAAGCAATACGGGCAATCCCCGATTAACTCATACAAACAGACAACATTTGGTTAATTCGTTATAGTTCTATAAATGGAACAAAAACAGCAACAATACCAAGTTTCTCTGAAACCACCTTACAAACATTCATAACTTCAACACATAATTACATACGAAGTATGTGATGTGTAGAAGATTAATATATGCAAAAGAAGGCAATTGGGAAAAACTTTACAACAACTAAGGCATGACGTAGCTGAATCCGTTTGTAACAATTTCAACTATCGTAGGAGTGCGGGTTCGAATCCCACTCCCGGAAGAAAAGGTTTTGAAGAGATTTACAAGGTATAATCGAAACAGCTGAAGCCTTTTCCGTCCTGATATCACGTTGTTTAAAAATTTCCCAAATAATTAACTAAATAATAAAATTAAAAATTGCTTGAAATAAATGTTTTCATACATTTAAAGCAATACGGGCAATCCCCGATTAACTCATACAAACAGACAACATGTGGTTAATTCGTTGTAGTTGTATAAATAGAACAAAAACAGCAACAATACCCAGTTTCTCTGAAAGCGCCTTAAAAACATGCATAACTTCAACACATAAAATTATGTGATGTGTAGAAGATTAATATATGCAAAAGAAGTCAATTGGGAAAACTTTACAACAACTAAGGCATGACGTAGCTGAATGCGTTTGTAACCATTTCAACTATCGTAGGAGTGCGGGTTCGAATCTAACTCCCGGAAGAAAAGGTTTTAAAGAGATTTACAAGGTATAATCGAAACAGCTGAAGCCTTTTCCGTCCTGATATCACGTTGTTTAAAAATTTCCCAAATTATTAATTAAATAATAAAATTAAAAATTGCTTGAAATAAATGTTTTCATACATTTAAAGCAATACGGGCAATCCCCGATTAACTCATACAAACAGATAACATTTGGTTAATTCGTTGTAGTTCTATAAATAGAACAAAAACAACAACAATATCAAGTTTCTCTGAAACCGCCTTACAAACATGCATAACTTCAACACATAATTATATACGAAGTATGTGATGTGTAGAAGATTAATATATGCAAAGGAAGGCAATTGGGAAAAACTTTACAACAACTAAGGCATGACGTAGCTGAATCCGTTTGTAACAATTTCAACTATCGTAGGAGTGCGGGTTCGAATCCCACTCCCGGAAGAAAAGGTTTTGAAGAGATTTACAAGGTATAATCGAAACAGCTGAAGCCTTTTCCGTCCTGATATCACGTTGTTTAAAAATTTCCCAAATTATTAACTAAATAATAAAATTAAAAATTGCTTGAAATAAATGTTTTCATACATTTAAAGCAATACGGGCAATCCCCGATTAACTCATACAAACAGACAACATTCGGTTAATTCGTTGTAGTTGTATAAATAGAACAAAAACAGCAGCGATACCAAGTTTCTCTGAAACCGCCTTACAAACATGCACAACTTCAACACATAAAAGTATGTGATGTGTAGAAGATTAATATATGCAAAAGAAGGCAATTGGGAAAACTTTACAACAACTAAGGCATGACGTAGCTGAATGCGTTTGTAACCATTTCAACTATCGTAGGAGTGCGGGTTCGAATCCCACTCCCGAGAGAAAAGGCTTTGAAGAGATTTACAAGGTATAATCGAAACAGCTGTCGCCTTGTCCGTCCTGATGTCACGTTGTTTAAAATTTTCCCAAATTATTAACTAAAAGAGAAAAAATAATATTTGGGCCGAAATATCCAAAGAAATTGGAGCAATTTGTTGCAACAGGTGTTGAATTACAATCAATTGGGCAAGAAACGAATGAAGACACCTTCAATCGTGATCTTTTCGATCATGATTCAATAACACGAGGTTCCGCATGTAGTTTTTTAAAAATGTGACACTCCGCACTCATAGTTGTTTTCAAGAAAAAGTGGAGAAGGGGGAAAAATTAAATCCCCTTTTTCAAAAAGACACAAATTCGACAAAAATCTCCTTTTGAGACATGACGATTGATAAAATTTTAGCCAAGGGCTTTGTTAGAGAATGTGGTCGTAATAAACAACATGTTAGTCACATTTGATATTGAGGGAAAATGATGATGTGCATAACGCGTCATAAATTTTAGCTGTCGCTGTCAGCCCGTCTGTTAAAGTCTGCATTATCAACTACAAACCTTACCTGGAGGGATCGCTAGGTGAAGACTCGCTGCAAGTACTCGTTGCGTTTTTTTCCTTTCTTGGACTTTGTTCCATCATACGGATCCGTTAAATGGCATCAGTTCCTTAGAACCTATAAAAGGGGCGAACAGCTATAGACTCGCCCTTATTTTTTATCAGCGATCCACCAGGTGAGTGTTTGCCAATACATTTTTATTTCACCCTTTTATATTTTTAATAAAGGCCTGAGCGACAGGCTGTCATATATATATATATACTTTACATCTTTGGATATTTAATTTATCTGTTTGTTGTTGGACAGCTAGGCACAGCTGGTAAGTTTTCCGTTTCATTATCGCGAGTTTCAAGAACCGGCTCCCCATACGTTCCCTGTTTCCAGAATTCGCGAGGAATTCCGGCTTCATTTATCCCCGCTCGACCATGGTCCTTCGAGCCGGATCTTGAAACATTTTTTTCATTTTTTGGTAATAAAACCAGCTGCCATTAGTTTTTCTTTCTGCCTTTACGCTTCCAACAACAAAAATTCATATCTTTTGTCTTTTCCAACAATGTTGCCTTTTTAAAACCTGCCCACCTATAATTGCCAAGTCCCATTGGAATTCAATCAAACACACCATACCAAAATTCACTGTGAATAGGCAGTTTAAGTAAGAAGCTGCTTGTTTACATTTTGTTCTTGATACCAGTAGTTAGCCATTGCAAAAAATTGTCTGTAAGTTGGCAGGAAAAAATCCAATAAGATCTTGGTGGCAGTATAAATTTGAGGGACGCTAAACATCCAGAATCCATCCAGGCCGCCAGAAGGAAAAGAAGCACCCGGAGCGGCAACAAGGTATTGAAGGCCACAAGGACGGCAACCAAAGGAAGGTAACATTTTATTTGGAAAAAATTTGTATTTTATTTACAGCTTTCCGTCCACGGCGTATTGCACGTGTGAAAAGGCGAGAAAAGCGCAACAACTAGTTGAGCGTTGACCAGTTTGCGCTCCGATTCCTCAAAACAGTGTGGCCGGGACCACTATAAGAATACCGGTGCCATAAGGCTGTTAATCGAACAGTACCCACCGGCGGCCAGTAAATAATAAACCTTAGAAGTGAAAGTGGTTAAAAGTCCCTGAATAGCAGGGCAGTGCAGTGAAAGGTAACGTGAGAAAAGCCCCTTAGAAGAGGGCAAGCTCCCAATACTCAAATAAAGTGTTTAAAAATCCCTGAATAGCACGGTAGTGCAGTGAGGAATAGTGAATCAAGTGCCTAAAAGAGGGTGAACATACCCCCCAAAAAACGCTGGGCATACTAGGCCAGTTGTATGGGAGTGCAAAAGTCCCTGAAAAGCAGGGCAGTGAAGCAATAAAGGTGCCTAAAAACAGGGTGAATATACCCCAAAAAAGCAGAGCATACTAGGCCAATTGTGTGTGTGTGCAAAAGTCCCTGAAAAGCAGGGAAGTGAAGTGAAAAGGTGCCTTAAGAGAGGGTGAATTACCCCCCAAAAAAAAAAAACGCTGCGCATACTAGGCCAGTTGTGTGTGAGTGCAAAAGTCCTTGAAAAGCAGGGCAGTGAAGCGATAAAGGTGCCTATAGAGAGGGTGAATATACCCTAAAAAAGCAGAGCATACTAGGCCAGTTGTGTGTGAGTGCAAAAGTCTCTGAAAAGCAGGGCAGTGAAGCGATAAAGGTGCCTAAAAAGAGGGTGAATATACCCCAAAAAAGCAGAGCATACTAGGCCAGTTGTGTGTGTGTGTGCAAAAGTCTCTGAAAAGCAGGGCAGTGAAGTGAAAAAGGTGCTTTAAAAAGGGTGAGCATACCCCCCAACAAAACCAGAGTATCAAGGTATAAGTGTTTGTGAGTAAAGTCCCTGAAAATCAGGGCAGTGATTCCACAAAAGGCGGTTAAAAGAGGGTGACAGCCACTGAAAACGCTGAAGAGCAAATTTGAGCGAGTGAAGCATTTTTTTTTTGATAATCCAGTTTTTAAAAATTGAAATTTGTTGGGTTAAAAATTGAAGCTAGGGCAACTCGGCGGCAAACGAGGCTGTCAGGCAACATCAACCCTCCTACTGCATCCAGTAAAAGCTATACGGAGTCATCAAAAGGCAGAAGGTCAGCCACGGTCTAAGATTTCAGACGGTCAGCTATAAAACGGGCATAGATAGAAGGAAAACGTGTGGCAGTTACAGGCCAGGTAAGTAATTTATCCTGAACTCACCTCCCCACGTCTGTCTGTGTAGGTATCGGCCCACCGCTTTGGAATCGGTTAAGCAGACCAGCACCATCTTAAAGGCCCTCACGCACGGCCCGCCCAATTGGAAAGCAATTGAGTAGCGCAACTTTTCCAAGGCCCAGACGAACGGCCCACCGCTTTGGATATCACGCAACACATCCTAAAAGGCCCACATGAACGGCCCACCGCTTTGGGAATCTGCAAGCGCCACCCTCCAGTACGTCGACCAACGTTAAGCAGTAAACGGGTGAGTTTTTTTTACTTTGCCTATTTTAAACAGTTTATTGGTACTTAGGTTTAGTAACCCCTTAAGTTGCGACGAACGCAGTACCCCTCTCTCGCTTTTCACCCCGTCGGCAGTGCTAAAGACAACTTTCACCCCACCCCCTTACGTACCCACAAGCGGAATATTGATACACAGTTTGGCCAAACCCCCTTAAGTTGCAACGAACACCGTCCCCCTACGCAGGACCCCTATGTCACCAGTTTGTAAATAGCTATTTATCAGGGTCACTGAACATGGCCAACGCACAGGATTTTTCTCGCGCTTGTGATGCACTTCTGGAGTTTGAAAATCGGTTCAACGAATCTCCAGGGGAGCATCATACGGTATTTTCCTTAGAAATTCGAATGGAGGAACTTGAGGGTCTTTGGGATGCAGTGAAGAAGTCGTTCAGCAGCTATTCCCGAGACCTTACCGACGACGATGACGGGGCCGCGGCCTTGCGAGAGGCGAAGGTTAAGTATCAAAACTGCTACACAGCATATCTAATGTGCGCAGCCCTGATGGGTGAGACCAACCATAATCTCACCCTCATCCGTCAACCCTCCTCCACGGTAAATCACCTCTCACACGAGCCTGATTTGACGGTTCGCTCCAGCGTTAAACTTCCACCGTGCGACACCGAAATTTTCTATGGTGACTACACTGCATGGCCGTCCTTTCGGGATCTGTTTACGGCCATATATATAAATAATACGCGGTTAAGTGAAGTGGAAAAGTTATACCATCTAAATCACAAAACTCGGGGGGAGGCCAGGGATATTGTGAAGAAAACCCCACTCACAAATGAGGGTTTTGCCATTGCGTGGCAGAACCTTTCCGATAGGTTCGAAAATAAGAGAATTATGATAAATTCTCAGCTGAAAATATTATTTAATCTGCCATCGGTGACAGGAGAGCGGGGGACTGAAATAAAAAATTTACAGCGACCTGTAAATAACTGCATCTCAATACTGCAGATGCATAGCATTGATACCGACAACTGGGATGCAGTCTTTATTTATCTGGTATCCAGCAAGCTGCCGGATGCAACACTAGCCTTATGGGAGCAGGCAATTACCAATAAAAGTGAGACTCCGGCGTGGCAGGATCTGGACAATTTCCTGACGAGCAGGTTCCAAACCTTGGAGACAGTGTCGGACATTAAAGGAGTTCGAGTTTCCCGCGGAGCAATCAGTCGGCCCTCGACAACCACCCACGAAAAAAATGTTTCGCAGGCAGGGTGCAGGCTGTGCCCCAATGTTCGCCATACTCTGAAGTCGTGCCCCAAGTTTTTAGCAATGAAGGTAGAGGAGCACTGTAGAGTAGTAAGGAAGTAAAATTGTTGTATGAATTGCCGCGCGCATTCACACGTTGCACGTAATTGTACTAGTACCTTTAATTGCATGACTTGCCGTCAGCGTCATCATTCACTCCTGCATCGCAACCCAAATGGAAACAGGCAAATTCCATCAAATGCCAGTCCCTCCCCCCAAACTAATACGACTCAATCATCTCAGGACCCAACGAGCTCAGGGAATCTAAACGCGTTATACGCGGCGAATTTTAAGAATATTATTTTAGGAACCGCCATTGTACACGTATGTCATAATGGAGTAGCATATGAAGCCAGAGCTCTTCTGGATTCGGGTTCAGAAGGGACCTTTATCATGGAGCGCCTCCAGAAACGCATCAAACTTCCAACACGCGCTGCAAACACCAAGGTAAGCGGCATCAATGCCAGGTCCGCTGCAAATGTGCGTAAAGTAGCACTGTTCATTTTAGGATCACCTGTCGACCCCCAGCTCCAAATCGAGGCCTCATTCTCCCCCAACTGACAGGTAATCTTCCCCAGTTTTCCGTCGACCAAGCCTATCTTGGTCAACTCCCACCGATGCAGTTGGCCGACGTTAACTTTCACAAAAGTCAGCAGGTCGACATGATTATCGGTGCTAACTTGTACCCCGCGGTAATAAAAGGGTGTGTAAAGAAGGATGTCTTAGGCTCCTTGTTGGCTCAAGAAATAGTGTTTGGCTGGATCCTAACTGGCCCAGCCCCGCTCCCCCTCCAAACGAGTCCAGAGTCTTGCGTCTCCCTCTATACGGAATTTTCCAGCGCCCAGTTAACGCGGTTTTGGGAATTAGAGCAAGTTCCGAACAAAAAGTCCGTTACCCCCGAGGAACAATTTTGCGAAAACCACTATGTAAGGACAACGATCATTAATGATGAAAGACTGTACATGGTAGCATTACCATTTCGACGTGAGTTCCCTGACGACATCAATATTGGACATTCGCGAAGCAGCGCAGTGCAAGAGTTCACCCGGAACGAAAGCGCTATGTGTCGAAAACCGGAGTTAAAGGATGAGTACCATAGGGTGCTGCGGGAGTACATCATTCTGGGGCATATGAGTCCATTGAAGCCCACGGAGGGCAGGAACTCCTCAATTCCCTATTACCTACCTCACCATGCAGTCATCAGACCGGACACTACAACCACGAAGGTACACGTGGTCTTCAACGCTTCCAGTCCCACGTCGAATGGAGTTAGTCTGAATGATGTTCTCTACCCTGGACCAGTTCTACAAGCTGACCTTACTGCCCTATTATTAAAATGGCGCTTTTTTAAGTATGTGTTCAATGCAGACATCGAGAAGATGTATACACAGATCCTGTTACACCCCAAAGACACCCAGTTTCACAGGATAATTTTTCGGGAGTCCCAGAACGATGAGCTGGTAGACTACGAACTCCGCACAGTGACTTTTGGAGTAAACTGTGCCCCGTACTTTGCTATCAGGACTCTCCTCCAGTTAGCTGAAGATATCAGGGTTCGTTTCCCTTTAGCTTCCAGGATATTGAAGCAGCATATGTACGTCGACGACGTTCTCGCAGTTGCCCATGACCGCGAGACAGCACTACAAGCTCGTGGCGAGCTCATAGAAGCGCTCAAAGGAGCTGGATTCCCCCTTCGGAAATGGACGTCAAACTCGAAAGAGACCTTGGCAGCGTTACCAAAGGAGCACCTGCTAAAGGAGGAGTTCCTGGAAATTGATGACCTCAACGAAGCCAGGATGTTAGGTATACGTTGGAATACGGTACACGATATGTTCCATTTTAGCGTCCAGGAAATCCCTACAAAACCAAATTACACCAAACGTGAGGTTTTGTCTTATGTTGCCAAATTATTAGACCCCGCAGGATGGTTAGGACCCATGGTAGTAGAAGCCAAAATCTTGATGCAAGACGTACGAACACGATATGTTCCATTTTAGCGTCCAGGAAATCCCTACAAAACCAAATTACACCAAACGTGAGGTTTTGTCTTATGTTGCCAAATTATTTGACCCCGCAGGATGGTTAGGACCCATAGTAGTAGAAGCCAAAATCTTGATGCAAGACGTACGAAGATTGATTGGGATGATAGCGTTCCTCCAGACCCTCACCGACGATGGGAAACTTTTCTAAAAAATTATACCCACATTTCAGAAATTTAAATTCCACGGTGGATTCATTTCACACCGTGGCATGAAATCGAGTTCCACGGTTTTTGCGATACCTCGGAAAAGGCATATGCAGCCGCCCTGTATGTTATAGTGTACGACCGCACAACAAACAGGACTCCTCATGTCAGTTTGCTGGTAGGTAAAACCAAGGTGGCCTCAATTAAAACCGTCTCTTTACCACGGTGGGAATTATGTGGAGCATTGCTTCTGGCCGAACGTATCCACGCTTTGCCCCCCAATTCGACGTTACGCAGCCGACCATCTACAAATGGACGGACTAGACCATCGTGCTCTCTTGGATGAAGAAGCCACTGTGCTGCTGGACAACCTTCGTGGCGAATCGGGTCGCAAAAATTGATGAGCTCGTTGGAGTGGAGGGATGGAATCATGTGGAATCTAGCGATAATCCAGCGTACCTGGGCAGTCGCGGTGTGACTCCGCAAGAGTTGGCGGACAGCACGCTCTGGCGGCAAGGCCCAAGATGGCTGAAGGCGCCCCCATCGGAGTGGCCAAGCAAAACAGATGCCTTGCTTATGGAAATGGACCTAGAACAACGAGCGGTCCGAGCTCATACCACCAGCGCTCAAGAACTTCCGGATATTCTGGAGCGATTTTCGAACTTTTCTAGAGCCCTCAGAGTCATCGCACGGATCTTCCAGTTCTACCGCAACACGCAACTTGTACATAAGTTAACCCCCCCGCAAGGGCACCCCAGATATCTCACCAGAAGAAATTAAGATGGTAAAAGCCCGGCTTATTCGTTTAACGCAGAAACGATGTTACGCTGAAGAGTATCGGGTGCTAGCTTCAACTGATGCCGTGAGCTCAAAGAGTTCCATCCGCACCCTCAGCCCCTTCCTCGATGCGGACGGAATAATGCGCGTGGGAGGAAGATTGGAGCTGTCGACGATACCCTACAACGAACGTTGTCCAATTACTCTCCCATACGACTGCGCGTTTTCGCGGCTTGTAGTAAAATTTTCCCATTTGATTTCCCTACACGGGGGAAATCAACTAATGCTACGACTTTTGCGATCAGGATATTGGATCGTGAAGCTAAAAAATTTGATAAAAAATATAATAAATAATTGCAAAGTTCGTCTCATCTCCAGGAAAAGGACACGTGAGCAGTTGATGGCAGCACTACCGCCAGAACGAACCGAGCTCTCGCGACCCTTCTCTAATATCGGAATCGATTTCACTGGTCCGTTCGACATCAAAAATTATACGGGCAGGGCATGCCTATTAAGGAAGGGTTATGTCTGCGTGTTTGTTTGCTTTGCTACGAAAGCAATACACTTAGAGGCAACAAGCGATCTATCGACAGCCACATTTCTGGCTGCATTTGCGCGGTTCATATCTCGGCGAGGCTGTCCCCACCAGGTGTATTCGAACAATGGGACGCACTTTGTAGGAGCAAACAAGGCATTAAGGCAAGACTTTCGGAATTTCATGACTGAAGCTGCTCGGCATACCACTATGTCATATGCCCATCAAGAAATCCACTGGCATTTTATCCCACCAGGAGCGCCCCATATGGGATGACTATGGGAAGCAGGAGTGAAGAGTTTCAAAACCCATTTCCGCAAAATTTCAACTACCATGCGATTCACAATGGAGGAATTATCCACTCTACTGGCTAAAATATAAGCCTGTCTGAACTCGAGACCGATCAGTCCGATGTCTGACAACCCCGACTGCATTGAACCCCTCACCCCTGAACACTTTCTGATTGGAAGCCCCATACTCGCGAATGCAGAACCAGAGGTTAAAGGAACACCGATGTCAATCGTCAACCGATGGCAAAAGCTCAAAGCTATTCATCAAGGATTCTGCCAACGATGGAAGGGAGAGTACTTGAAGGAGCTACATAAGAGGGTTAAGTGGCAACACCCCCAACGAAATCTTTAGGTTAACGATCTAGTGATTATCAAAGAGGATAATTTACCCGCTAATGAATGGCGACTTGGTAGATTGATGAAGGTTTTCCCAGGCCAAGATAATCGAGTACGGGTGGTAGAAATACGCACAGCCCGTGGTGTGATTACACGGCCAATAGTTAAATTAGTCCTACTACCTATCGAAATAACTAAGTAACCAATTCTCTCTTTTCAGCTTTCTTTTTTCTTCTTTCTTTTTTTCTTCTTTTAGATAAAAGTTGTTCAAACCAAAATGGTCCGAGCCAATGCTAAAAATACCCATCGATGCCCCTTATGTCAGCATAACCACCGACTTCTGTTCTGTCGCCAACTGCGCCGTATGGAACCAGAGGAGAGACTACGCGCCGTCCTCCTCCACCGCCATTGTGCCAATTGCCTGTCACCGCGCCATGTAACGCGCAATTGTCCGTCAACAGGGCGATATGACCGATGCCATGAGCAGCACCACAGCCTTCTCCACCTATGGGAGACACCACGGCGAGAGGATGACGTGCCACAGGGTCTTGAAGAGGTGGAAAATCGGCCAAGTCAGCGACCGCGACCATACCGGGCTCGAGAGCTGTCGGAGTCAAGTGAAGAAATACTGGGGATTGATGCCAGCGATGAAGACCTCCAGCAGATAAATGCTCTTGTGCCAGTCACCGCCGAAACACCGGTACTCAGACCACCCCTGTCGGGTATCCGGTCCATAGTTTCTCGGCCACCTCCTTCGCCCCACCAGCGTCGAGCACAGCGATACTAACGAAGGCGCGTCGCACAACAAGGTCCACCCCGAGGGCTAAGAGACGCTCGAGAGCGAATTCAATGGGCTGCCAGAAACGCTACGGGTTTTTCTGTCCTTATGCCTACCGTGGTGACCAAAGTAATGACAAGGGGCGGACTCATGGAGTACGCGCGATCCTCGACCTTGAACAACCCATATCCACCATATCTCGGGGCCTTGCACAACGACTCCATCTGCTGCCACGGAATGAAAGGGAACACTGCGGCCTTACCCTGAAGGGTCTGAATGAGAGGGTGCAAATCCAGGCAAAGGACATTGGGAGCCTCGTAAGGAGCGCCCCTGAGCGTACTATTGATGCGCGTGTCGCCGATGATTTCGACAACCTGCGCCTGGCAGCCCCCCCTTCTACCGCTCAAGCGCAGTGTTTCTGATTCTGGGAGTAGACGCGTGTGGAGCCATACTCCGTCCTGGACTTAGGCCTGCAACCCCGACGCAACCGGCTGCTCAAAACGCCGTTTTTGGAAGGCTCATATTCGGAATAACCCCATACTGAGCTGGCAAGCAAAAATCTTTAGCGTTAAGAAAAAATGAATTTATAAAGAAGTTTATACGTAATTGAATTTATAATGAAGTTTATAGATTAATATTGAATTAATATTTCAGTGATGCTGCAAGGCGGGCGGCATGTTAAAGTCTGCATTATCAACTACAAAACTCACCTGGAGGGGTAGCTGGTAGAAGACTCGCTGCAAGTACTCGTTGCGTTTTTTTCGTTTCTTGGGCTTTGTTCCATCATACGGATCCGTTAAATGGCATGAGTTCCTTAGAGCCTATAAAACGGACGAACAGCTATAGACTCGTCCTTATTCTTTTATCAGCGATCCACCAGGTGAGTGTTTGCCAATACATTTTTATTTCACCCTTTTATATTTTTAATAAAGGCCTGTGCGACAGGCTTTGATATATATATATATATATATATACTTTAAATTTTTGGATATTTAATTTATCTGTTTGTTGTTGGACAGCTAGGCACAGCTGGTAAGTTTTCCGTTTCATTATCGCGAGTTTCAAGAACCGGCTCCTCATAGGTTGCCCGTTTCTGGAATTCACGAGGAATTCCGAATTCCGGATTCCGCTCGAACACCGTCTTTCAAACTCTGCTAGTAGCTTTCAAGCAGAAGTCCTGGGCTCTTATCCTGTAACCATATTCGAAGAAAAATGCATTTAAAAAGCTTTCAAATAAAAAAAATTAAAACAATTGTAATACGAAAAAAAATTATTTGGAATAGAGTACATAATAACACACTGGAGCACTTACTCAAGCAGCCCTCATGTTGCTTAACTCCCCCATCACTTCGTCTGAGATCATCAGCAGCTGCAAGAGGTCGCTTTAGGCTGCAGCTAACTATGCAACAGACACCGATGGATGCGTCATTTAAGAAAATAAATCCTTAGGATCATTGCCACAATCACTGGACACTGGCCTGCATGAAGAAAAACTGAGATCCCTTTTTACAGCATTGGTATGAGCTGCGTCGAGGGGCGCTGCAAAGAAACAGTCACGCGCTGCCTTTAGCTATGCCCGGCTAGAGCACACGCTAGGTTTCAAACTATTGGTTGTTTACACAGCCGGAACTTCCGGAAGTTGCTTAGTACTCCGTAAACGAGATCTGGAACTTCAAACGACCGAGCCTATTGTTTTGAAAAGAGCGCCGAACATCCTTTTGACCAGCAATAAGAAAATGCATCAAAACTGCACCTCCTTCTTTACTTGCGGATCTTTAGCTTACGGCAACCAGATTTGCGCTTATTTGTGGCATCTGCAAAATAATTACAAAGCTCAAGTACTCAACACTGTTACAAAATTGCATTTTTCTTTGTAATTTTGCAAAAAATTTACAGCACAATTATACAATTTTTCACGAATGTTGTCAAAAGAAACTATCAGAACTAAAAGAGATATTATTATTATATTAACGTTTTTTTTCTGAAAAGTAAAAATTTCAGTACTGTTTTAAAGTTTTGTTTATTATTCAGAAAGGAGTTTGAAAAGAAATAACACTTTCACTTTTAGGAGCGACTTGGGAGTTTGGAATGTGAAAAGCACAGGGTGATATACATGTGTAACCTTTAATAATTAAACCATGTTTTCGATATTATTGTTATGGCTGCTGATACAGAACCCAGCGATTTTAGTACGATCTCCACTTTTGTGCGAAAATGATGGATAAGAATTAAAATCGCAAATTCAACCCATAAAACATGAAATTGAAAGATTTCTATAAAATGTACATATATTGAAGTAAAATAATGTACAATGGATATAAGGAAAATGTTGATATCCTATTTACAAATGTAGTAAATTAATTTGGGCTAAGTTTTCTGGCGCCAATTGAGAGATCCAAGGACATCAATCTTCCCTCACCCCCTACTTCCAGTTCAGTGGGGGTTGCTTACTTCCCTGCTGCTAAATGTGAGTGTCGATAGGGATAATAACGCGGCGGAATGTTATCATCTATTGCCTTTATATCGATCCATACCCGTGACCCTTTTCTTCCCCTTTCCTCTTCTTCGCACAAATATGAAGTTATTACAGCTTCAAAAACTGTGTCGTCCATTTTGCATACAAAAAGAAACACAAACTTTTGCCGTTTAATGTGAATTACCAAAATATGTCATACTGTGAAGCGCTGCTGCGACTACATGTCGCGCAGCGTAATGTGCGAGTACCTTTAGTGTGCATTGAAATAAACAAAACAAACCACTTAGTATGCACGGACGAATGCACTCACAATTAGTGTATGCTACTAAGAAATTTTGGGTTTCACTTCGCAGGCAGTCAGGCACGAATTTTAGTTTAGATGCTGAAGGCTTAGTTGTTTAGTGATTTGGTTGACTTGTGTATTAAGGTAGCTTTTTGCTTAAGTTAATGTTTGGCTTTTTCAGTTAGGTGGACCAGGGACCGACCTATTCCAAAAACAAATTACTTATTGAGCTATTCGCTTGAATTTTTGGTACATAGGTAGCTTTTCGCTTAGGTTAAAATGAGAATTGATTGCTAACTGCGAGGTTTGCAGCAGAGCAAAAGCGCACAAAACCCGCAGTCATGGCCAAATGAAGCGTCGCCACGGATGTCGCAGATCCATTGCCTACTAGCAACCGCGGAAACAAATACGTACTGGTGGTTATGGATTATTTCAGCAAATGGCCCGAGGTATACCAATTCCAAATCTGGAAGGGTTGCAAGGTATGGTGTACTGATGGAGTTACATTCTGACTAAGGCAGTAATTTCGAATCAGCTGTGCTCCAAGAAATGTGTTAGACATTGGGCATTCGAAAATCTCGGACAACTGCATTGCATCCTCAGTTCAATGGTACGGTGGATCGATTCGATAGAACCTTGGAAGAGCACTTAAGGAAAGTAGTGGACAAGTTCCATAAAGAGTGGGATACACACATATCCTTGTTCTTGATGGCTTACCGATCGGCAGTGCATGAGACAACGGGCCAAATTCCCGCAAAAGTAATTTTTGGCAGTGACCTTCGATTGACAGCTGCAACCTACGTCAACCGTCGCGGGATCAGATTTCTTAACATCGCACATAACGTTCTTTCCAGCGTATTGTGCGAAAGATTGACACTAATCTCTTCTACTTCGATTATAAAGGCGCTTTCGACGGCACGAAATGGAGGTGCCTATGTGTGGTTCTAGAGTGCTCCGCCTACCATACCGAAGATATTGTGTTCAAAGCTCGGGCAAAGTAACATCTACAAATTAGAAAAAAGTTTTTTCATTTAGAGAAAGGTTTTTCTAAGGGGTCGCCCCTCGTCAGTGATTTAGCAAATATTCCGGGTGTATAAAAAGCTTCTCAGTGAAACTTCATCAACCAGATGTCGTTCAAAGTCGGTATAAAGATGAAGTTCCGTCTCTTCAATTTGTAGAATCAATTAAAAAGAGCATGACGCAAATAGGAAAAGAAGTTCAGCCTAAAAACTCAACGGAGTTTATCGTTCCTTGCATTTGTTTTTATTTTATTTATATGCCGCTATGTTTGAATGTGGTTTCCCCACAAAATCGTTTACGGCTGTGCAAAATTACGTTGAACACCATCATCAGCCCAGTCCCAATTCCGACCGAGCAGTGCGAAACAAAGCCAGGTTTCAGACAGTGTGATTCCTTATCCTGCGATTTCTTTAATTTTAGGCTGGAGAAAATAATACAAGCTACAGGACTTAACCGGCCTGGATAAATATTCTATAAAAGCGTGCAATTACTGGGATATGCTAAAGACATTAATATCGTCGGCATGAAAACCCATGCTATAAGTTCAGCTTACTCAAACCAGAAAAAGAAGCGTGAATATGGGTTTGATGGTCAGTGAAGACAAAAGGAAGTTCTTGCTGTCAGAGTTGGGTCATTTGCGAATTGGCAACAACGGCACTGTTGGCAGCCATAATTTCGAAAAAGTAAAATACTTCGCCGCGTCATAATTTCGAAATAGTAAAATATTTCGCAGCGGCCGTGGTGTGCTCCGCCTATCAAGCCGGGGCTCTTCGGTTCAACTCCCGGCCAAAGTGACATCAAAAATTAGAGACAAGCCTTTTTGCGATCGCGCAACATCCTGTCGTCATACTTTATTCCACAACTGCAGTTGTACTCACAATATTGTGATTGCTTCCGCAACTCGATTTAAAACTCAGAGAATGATTGCTATTCTTTTTGCGTTATCATATTAAATTTATAGGCCTCCATTGCGAAATTTTTCCGTGGCACACAATATTATACAAATGCTTTAATTACCTCCTATAATTGTCGTTGCCTAACTGCATCTTGGTCAGCTTCCGTTGGGGCTGGTATATTGACACTCAGCACTGATAGTTCTGACCCATCATTTGGGTACAGGGTATTGTAGATCGCCATTCCTTGCTCACTTAATAGCCATATGAACAGGGCAATTTTCTCCTTCTCTGGTTTTTCCATCTTCCCATTAGCTATCTTCCACACTGTAAATTGTTGCCTCCATTTAGGCCACTTTGTTGCAATATTTGTACACTCCCATGGGCGAGGCGTGCGATTATGACCGTCATCAGCCATTTTATTTGGTGACTAAAATCAATGACTAAACGCACTTATAATCAAATACTCAAATTTAACTTTATTTTAATACAATGTTACAATTTGTAAGTAAATAAGATGGGCACGCAAACGTGAGGTACACGCTGCTAATTGTACGTATGGCAAATTCTTCGTTGAAAATCCACTTTTATTCTTGCAATCCTAATTGCTTTTAATTGTTTCGATAAACAACTCTGTTTGTCTTTACCTCTGACACCATGTAATAATCTTGGTTGTCCAGTAAAATAAATACTTTGTAATCTTTAACAATTTTAGGTTTATTTGTGTATTTTTGTACGTGCATTAATGTCGTGTACAACACGGGATACATATATACATAAAATGAACATATGCCGTGAATTATCTAGATTCACCACCATAAATGTTCAGGACAACTAGTTTGGAGACTGCTCCTTGTTTTAAGCCACTTTAGAGCGTTGTCTACTCGACGTGTTTCTTTATCAGGGCCAGGTTACACTCCCTCGACTTTGCCGCGGCAACAGTCTCTGCATGGAACATTAGGGACACAAATAAATACTTAGTCACCTCATTGAAGCGGCTTTCTTCGCTGGCACGTGACGAGTCAAGGTGGGAAGATTTCAGAGATCCGCCTCCGCCAGAAGTGGTTTATCAGATGACGTTCGACGCGCCACTCTTCACGTAGTACATTAGTTTTATTAATTTTAATATGCGTAACAGCAGGAAATTGTTGGATGATAGTTGTTGTTCTTGATCGGCGCTAACTGGCAAATGCGTTATTGGTCTAGAATTGACGACGTTGTCTGATTCAATAAGAAAACTGTGCAGCGTATGTTCTCTAGGGCAGACTTCCTTCTAACTACGCACCGAACCATTCACGCCACCCTCTAGTGGATGAATGGTGAGTTAAATACCGACCCAACACCCTTCTGTGACAATTAGCTTTGTAGAAAAACGCAGTCAAAAACCTCGGTAAATCGCTGTTCTTCCCGGTTAGCCCCAACGAATAATGCGTCATTCCGTAATTTAATCATGAATTCCAGGTTCACAGCTCGCACAGTGCCGCCCATTAGTGCTGCGCCGGACGGTGGTAGTAACTGGACGAATGTAGTCGGGCCTGGGGTAACTGAACGACCGCACGTATGGAGTAAGCCTGTCAAAGGGAGAAGGCCCCATCAATAAAGCTACCGGGGTTGCTTTGTTCAGCCGACATATGCAACACGTGGCAATCTCGCTGCGCAAATTACTCCGTAGACGCCGCACCGAGTAACCGCGAGGAAAGTTGCAAATCGTAGCTTCCTAGTTTTAATGACACATGGCGAAGTGGTAGCGTAACAACAATAATTTTGTAAAACATGACTAAGCGGCAAAATAATGGGACGTCGCGTGCTGATTTGAAGCCAGCTGGCGGCGTCAATACGTCTCTGTACGCGTAGAACGTGCCTACATAAGGCGAAAGTTATAGCAATGAACTAGCATGAGCGATATTCTTACCTACTTCAATTGATTGAATTTCATCAGCGTACTGAACTATGCGACATAAAGTAAGTTTGCCGTCTATACTTCTTTGGCGATCAAGCCGTAACATTGGTCTGGTTTACCAAGGCAACGGCAGTTATCAATGTAGCGCATTACCCAAGCAAACGCTCTTATCAGTATATCAAATGTAGAAAAATTGCTAAAATGTATACAGTTATAACTTGCGTCGACTAAGACAAACTTTTTTCGGAGCTCCTCTTCGGGCTTTTCATGGCTATTATTGTAGAGCCCTCACTAGGCTAGGTGTGCTCCTCCTGCTGCCGAAATTCAGGTCCAGATGACCAACGCTCTGCGTTCTTAAAATCGATGTGATGGTTTGTTCACATGGCTTCGCCGGCAACATTTTGTGTAGTGGGTAAACATTTTCTATTGCCTATATTTTATTAATAAATGAAATTAAAAACATGTTTGCGAAACCTCCGCCACCCTATGCAGCACAAAAGGCTTGTACCAACGATTTTCACTTTAAATTAGAGATATATCGCCGGCGGCTTCGTCCTGCTCCTTTCTATATTTTCTACTCGTTTACGGCTGTTTAGGCCATTTATTGTTCATGTCGAAAATTGGTCGGATATGGTCGAAAGTGGTATCAACGGATGCGCAGCACTACCAGTTATAAGAAACTAATTGGGAAATTTAACTCTTTCTAACTGTTCAAAAGTTATTTAAAAAAACAGGTGTTTTCGATGTCAGCGTAACACCCAATTCACCAAGTTATTAAAACAAAACACTAAAAGACAAGTTACATATATAATAAATTTATATGCTCACTTTGCATATTTTTTTCAAAAAATTAATAATGAACAATGAATTCAAATAAAATAGCCCAAGGCGAACATGTTTTCAAATTGTCCTCAAGTTGTTAAAAAAAAGCAAAATACTCTAAAAAGAAGCCGATTTTTTTAAAAATTGTACATTGCGATTGGCTGAAAGAATAAGCGAAATCAATGATTCAAAAGCTTTTAGTAGGTTCTGGGGCATACACACTGCTTTATAATGATTCTTACCTCATACTTAAGTTGACGATATATGTACGTATGAGAAGGGTTTGAAAAATCACTTGGGCTTACATTCAAACATCTGTTGTTTATTGGCGAAACAATACAATAGCGTCTGAAATGTTAATTTTGATTTTCACACTTCATCCTTCAACACCCAAATCTCCCGGTTGGCGGCCCTATCCAAAACTAGTCCCTTGGAGTGAATCACATTGATTATAGCCTATGAACCAAGTTTAAATATCACCGTTACGGCTCCTTTTACAAATGTGAATACGTAGGCACATATATTTACCAGGTGAGGCTTTGTCCTTCGCAAGAACACTTAAAGTGGTTCCAAAATTACTTGACTGGCAGAAAACAAACTACCATAATCGGTGATGAAGTATCGAACGAAATTTCGATCCCATTAGGGTTACCGCAAGGTTCTGTATTGGCTCCGTTATTATTTTTGATTTATATAAATGATATTGTTAAAGCTGTACAATACTGTAACATAAAACTGTTTGCGGAGATGCTCTGCTTAGAATACATAAGTGAAAGTAATTTAACAACTGCATTGACAAAAATGCAGTGTGACTTAGGTAGTTTATATACATAAATGGCTATGTGGTAACAGACTTAAACTTAATGTGAGTAAAACAAAATATATGGTTATTAGCCACAAAATCGAAAGCGAAGTTGCGAGTATTGAGCTCAGGGTGAAAGATGAAATGTTAGAGCAAATAAAATCAATAAAATATCTTGGGATTGTAATTGACAACAAACTCAAATTTGATGAACATATTCGATACACTATAGGAAATATAGCTAAACAAGTCGGTTTTATGCAAAGAACCTGTAAATTTATAAATAGAGAATTTAAGGATATTGTATACAAAACATTGATTGAATCTCATTTTAAATATTGCCCATCAGTCTTATTCATTATACCAGATACAAAAATAGATAGACTTCAGATATTGCAAAATTTTGTATGAGGTTTGTGTTACGGAAAAAGTCAGATACGTCGATAAGCGACATGCTAATAAAACTAAAATGGTTAAGTGTCAAACAAATTATTTTTTATTATACTATGAAAATGATCTACAACATACGAACAGGAAATGTACCTGAATACTTAACAAATAATGTTGACAAACAAAACCTTTTCCTTAAAGGATTTAAAAACTTTAATGAATTGCCTAATGAAGTAAAAGATTGTGAAGAAATGTATGTATTTAAAAGCAGGCTATATGAACATTGTAAAACCTTACCTATAAGATAAGTTCTACAATGTGATTTAACAAATATTGTTCAAACTAGGCTTACGCTGTAATACATAAATAAATAAAAATAAATAAATAAAAAGTGGTGAAGCAAGAGCTTTCCCAAGACAGTCGAACTAATGACCGCATGTGCTACTACCCTAACGTAGTGGAAAGTCGAACTAGTCTGAAAACTGAAGCTACGCGGTCATCCGTAATGAGCTCTTATATCATAAGGCCGGAAAACAGCAGTTAACATCTTTCAACTTAAAATCGGCCGACTTTCATTCTAAAATATCATTTTGATTTAAAGAAGACTACTGAAATCAATGTTGTGAACAAAACGTCTGCAAACTTTGGTCTATATTTTAAAAATTTTATCCAGGGTCCTTGTAAAATTTTAATTATATAGATGCGCCGAGGATTATACGATTTTCACACATTACGCAATGACATCCTCTTAAACTGTTTATGATTTCAAGGGCGGAATCCTTGGCCGAATATGAAAAGTCTTCGGAGCTACACCCAGAGCTTCTAGGAAAGTTACGTCGACGAAGGTATGAGTTCGAAGTCGCAGTCCTATACCTTCTGGGCTGGCATATGGTGCGAGGGTCAGGCGGCGTGGTAGTGACTGGTGGTCGCGATTGCTACTGTTCGCACATCGGGAATTGTAGCTCTTAAAAACAACCGAAAAACTAGGGGCGCCCTGTGCCCCCAGAGTCATGTGTATTAATAGATCATTAATAGCAACCGTAAGTCCCCATTGTGTGTGACTGCCAAGGAGCGACAAATGATTTAAAAAAATGTGTTCGCGACGATTATTAGGAGTTAACCCTAGGTGAAACTACGCTTTGCACGAGATATACAGACAAAAGTGTGACTATTTTATATATCTCTATTTCTTTTCAGCAGACGCAGCAGTACCAATTCCAAAGAACGGGGTTAAGTTCGAAGCCTCTCTGGAGTAAGCGAACGAGGGACAATCCCTCCGCAAGGAGCTACTCCTGAAAATCTTTGAACGGTGTGCGAGACTTTGAGGCAAACCCTCGGATCTTTCCGAAATGGCCAAAACGTCGATTTCCTTAAATACATACAAACAAAACCTTTCCTAAATATAATTTTTTTAAATAGAAAAATCAAGCTTTTTAAAGTAAGTACACCGGCGTACGCCGGCGCGGCACCTACCGCCCACGATAAAGTTATCGGCGTAAACCTCTACTTTGAATCCATTTGATCATGGTTTTCGATTCACTCCACAGGATACAGCTGTCGATATCAACAGAATGCTCCTCATTTATGTACTGCATAAAACGCGGGTCTAATACAGCTACCTATAGTTCGAATCGTGGCATCGTCAAAATTTTCATTGGTTTTACGCGAACGAACGCCACCACAATTTTACCCGAAGAGTTGCAAGACCGCCAATAGGCGATTGGGGCAAAAGTGTCTTCACCAGAGTGTGCAATGGCACAATTCAATTGTTTAGTATTCGGTTTTACGGTGCATTCTACCAAACACAAAAAAATTGGCGAAGCTCGAACTGTTTTTGTGTATTGTCTTTGTGCTCGCACAATAATTCATAGACCTCTAAAGGTAAGGCCACACTAGGCTGCACTACGCAGCACTGCACTTCACTGCAAAATATTCTTTGCATGTATGCTTATGCGGCAATTCACATATAGCGTCAGCAGCACTGCGCGACCCGGCACAGCGTGTCAGATTTGATCAACTAGGCAAAAACGCGCATATGGAAGTGTCGCGCAGTGCTGCTGTCGCTAGGTGTGAATTACTTGGCCGCATTTCACAACTCACAAATCTGAAATGTTCAGGAGAGGCAAACAACTGTTTTACAAAGATTTTTGCGATTTAATATTCAAATTGAGTTCCCCAGTAGAAAATGATTTAGCTTAAGATATTTGAGTTGTGTTCCGTTATTTATATAATAAAAGGTAATTTTGACTTGTGACTCTTCGCCACTGTTGTGCGAAAATTATTGATAACAATTAAAATCGCAAATTGAAATTCAAAGACTTCTAGTTTAATGTGAGATATATAAAATGTACATATTTCACACTAAATCAAAAACAGTTACAACTCATAAATCTGAAATGTTCAGGAGAGGCAAAAAACTATTTTTACAAATATTTTTGCGATTTAATATTTGAATTGAGTTCCCCAGTAAAGATAACCACCTTAGAAATTGATTTAGCTTAAGATATTTTAGTTGTGTACTGTTATTTATATAATAAAAGGTAATTTATACTTGTGACCCTTTAGTTGAATTTTTTCGTGAACTGGTGTATATTATGTCAAATTGTGACTCTTTAAGTGAAAAAATTAGGTGTTTATAATAAGGCTCATAATGATTGTTTGGTATATGATGTTTTTAATTAATTCCTGTATGTCACGCTGCTTTAGGATGGGTAGTTTTAGCCTTTCCGAATAGAGTGAACATAACCTGGAATAAGTTATTGTAAAAGAAAAAATTAAAACCATTGTTACAAAAAAATTAGAAAAAAAGATTTTTGCAATTATACTGTGCTTTACATATAAATTTTATCTAAAATACTTACTCGACACAGCCCAAAGCTGAGTAAAATAATTTAAAAAAATGTTTAAGTTAAACGATTTTATTGAAAACAATACTTACATGAAGTAATAATTATACTAAAAGCTAGAAAATAATTAGGTAGGTCCTAGGTACTAGTCATCACACTTCTCATCAATCTAGGGCGTTGATCAGACTATTAAATTAAATATTTTTAATATTTTTTATTTATTTATTTATTACAGCTTAATTAAGCCTAGCTTATATCTATTTACAATGTATATATATATATATATATATATATATATATATAATAATCTTAACTAGACTAACATATAAAGTTAACCTAGTTATATATATGAAATACCGTATGGTGCTGAACTGTGGCAGACCTCCGAATCATGCCAACACTATTTTGATGCCAGTTATCTTTGGTATGAAGGCCGTTAACGAATAAGCACGAAGGCGACATGCGAACGGCGATGCACTGATATGATCGAGTGATGCGTTGCAGTATGTGCTTCGGCGACTTTTACGTTGTATGCTCGGCGACTTTTATTGTATGCGCATGGAAGGGAAATTGTTGAAAGACGCTTTATATCAGAATACTTAGCAGCATACATTTTTATTGATTCTATGGAAGCCTGCCTATACAGTACTAAATTAGTAGTGTTTCGCAATGAATATAAATTTTTTTTGAATCTATTGACATTACATGATTTGATATCATTAGGTAGCTCGTTATAGCATTTTAATCCCTTATAATACAAGTTATATTTGTCTGCTTCAGTTTTATAAGCAGGTAGGTTGAAGTTATTTTTGCTTCGAGTATTTACAGAATGCATATCTTTTACATATTTGATGTTACTCTTTAAGTACCCAGGCAAATTACCGTCTATTATGTTAAGAACATAATAAGTCTCATAGTAAAATAAAAAAGTTGCTGTCTAATGCTTAGCCAATTTAGAGCAGAGGGCATGTCTCTGATAGGTGTGTCATAGGGTTTTTTGAGTTATATCATTGATATAAATATTGAAACGTATTGGTGCCAACACCGATCCTTGCGGTAGCCCAACTGGTACCTCTCTTTTCTGCGATAAGGATTTTCCAACTATTGTTCTTTGATTTCTATTAATGAGGAAGTCTTCAAACCATTTTGACTCATTACCAATGACACCTATGTTGGCTAGCTTTTTTATTAGTAACTTTTGGTCTATCGTCTCAAATGCACGTTTTAAATCCAAAAATACAACTATCATATGTTCATTCCTTCATAGGTCTTCTTTTCAGTTCGCTATAACTAAATTCAAAGAACTTTCACAGGAATGCTTCTTTCGTAAACCAGATTGCTGGGGTATAATAATTTCTTTATCTTCTAAGTATTTTACAAGCTGGTTTTTTACCACTGTTTCTAGTATTTTCTCGTCACATTGTAACGTATTAATTGGTCTGATCTCATCCGCTTTAATGGTATTTTTAACCTTTTCTATCGGCACAACTACGGAAGATTTCCATAAATTAAGAACTATACCTGTTTCTAAGCTTTTGAGCATAAGAAGAAGAAAACCCTGTTTAGGTTATGGAGTCTTTAATAACGCCCTCTGAAATGAGCTTTTTCCTCCAGTTTTGTTTTTGCTCGGAGACTTGTTCCACTGATGAAATCACAAATCAAGAGTTGGAAATACAAACATATAAATTTATACGGTGCGATTCACACAGTAGGCACACGGCACACACAATATATGCAAAACACTCATTTTATTACACAATAGGCTACAACAAAGCACTGAACAAAAATATCTGGTGTATTATTCTAAAAGTAAAAAATATTTTTCTCCAATATAAAATAGCTGTGATCTATCATTCACCAAGCTCGAGTGATGGGGACTTTATTGCGTATTTGCAGGATATTTTAAATAATAATTGCTTAACACAGGATAATATTATCTTTGTGGGCGATTTCAACATAAACCTCATTAACAGCACTAACCATACTAAACAGTTATTTGACTTATTTCCGTCCTTTGCTATGAACAAAAAATTGATTTTTACACACGAAAGAGCGATAACACCGAAACATTGATAGACCCATTATTTACAGATAGTAGCTCAATATCATATGCAAAATTAGAAGAATTTCAGATCATGAAACTATTTAATTTAAAATCAAGTTAGATAAAGTACTTCAAATGAAAACTAAGAAAACCATAATTTCTTGGGAAAATTACACATGTGACATTAACTAATTACAACAGTTCAACTTCACTGACTTTGCAAACTTGTCGAAACTTATTGAAACATGCAAGCATTTGTGCCATTTTGCACACCTAGGGTACTATCATAATTAACGGAAATAACCGGGATATGCAGGATGAACTCCAATATACTGTCAATGAAGTAATCATTTAAAGACTGCGCTATTTCACTTTCCTGATTATAAAGTTGGTCGTTTATTATTATTTTTTGAATGCCATTATTTTCTTTAGCCATGCTAATGTATTCTTAAAGCTTTTCCACATGGCCTTGCTGTCACCAACATTACAATCGATTTTGTGTTCCATATGCTCCGCTTTTTTAATCTTGTTAAGGCCCAATGCCTAACTTTTACTTGACTGACGGCGCCCCTCCCTAACGTTTTAATGATACTTCCAGCCACCCACACTCACGCCTCATTTGTGTGCATGCATGCACATGCATGCGTTTCATACACATGCATGTGTGTGTGTGCAGGTTGTCAGCACCCATGCAGGTATATGTGGGGGCGGTTGTGTGTGTGGCCTTTTCCCTCCTTAACACCAGAGGGCTTTTTTGCGGCTTAGCGGTTGTCATCAACGGGACAATCGGCCTCTTTTTCGATTGACCGCCAAGCAGTTCACGTCGCCAAGGATCACCATCGTCAGTTTAAACACTAAGGTAACATTTTATCCTTAATATATTTTTCTTTCAATATCATTAAAGATCAAATTATAACGAGGAAAATCCTCTTGTGTTTGTTTATTTCTTTTGAGTGAACCACCAATCCGGAGATCGACCCGCGTGCGCCTACCCACTGCCGGTTTACGACGCACCCAGGCCGAACAAATCTTAATTAGCTGTTTATATTTACGTTTTATAGCGATATATTCATTCCATTCCCCAGTTGTTATAGCGACTTTGTAAAGATCTAGTTTATGCTTGTTCAAATTTGAAAGTTCAAAATCATACCACTTGTTCATAAGCTTAACACTGACTTCTTTGGAGTATGTGGGTTTGGACATTGCATTTGACAGGATATTTTGTAGCAAGGTAGCTTTATTTTCGATACTCAAGTTTGCAAAGTCAGTGAAGTTGAACTGTCGTAATTAGTTAATGTCACATGTGTAATTTTCCCAAGAAATTATGGTTTTCCTAGTTTTCATTTGAAGTACTTTATCTAACTTGATTTTAAATTGAATAGTTTCATGATCTGAAATTCTTCTAATTTTGCACATGATATTGAGCTACTATCTGTAAATAATAGGTCTATCAATGCTTCGGTGTTATCGCTCTTTCGTGTGTAAAAATCAATTTTTTGTTCATAGCAAAGGACGGAAATAAGTCAAATAACTGTTTATTATGGTTAGTGCTGTTAATGAGGTTTATGTTGAAATCGCCCACAAAGATAATATTATCCTGTGTTAAGCAATTATTATTTAAAATATCCTGTAAATACGCAATAAAGTCCCCATCACTCGAGCTTGGTGAGTGATAGATCACAGCTATTTTATATTGGAGAAAAATATTTTTTACTTTTAGAATAATACACCAGATATTTTTGTTCAGTGCTTTGTTGTAGCCTATTGTGTAATAAAATGAGTGTTTTGCATATATTGTGTGTGCCGTGTGCCTACTGTGTGAATCGCACCGTATAAATTTATATGTTTGTATTTCCAACTCTTGATTTGTGATTTCATCAGTGGAACAAGTCTGCGAGCAAAAGATAAAATAAGGATTTTCTGATTCTATCAGACGCTCTAGTTCAACTTTGTTAGCGACAATACTACTAATATTCAACTATATACAACTCAGTTCCTTAACTATTTGTTGCTAGACCTGTGTCTTATTTTTCGACTGCGTGTGTTTTTTATACGCAGGACAATCTTTACTAAAAGCGTGATGATTTACATCGACATCAATAATTTTGTTTACCAATTCGCTACAATTAACACATTTGGTTATGTTTGAGGTGCATTCTTTGCTGTCATGGGCTCCAGCACATTTGCTGCACGCTACTTTATTTGTACAATCATATAAGCTTTGTGCTTATATCCCGAGCACGGTTGCCACTCTGGGTCCATTTGGACCAAATTTGGTCCGCTCCAACCACGTTTGGTCCGCTGGTTCTTTTTTTTATTTTGGTCCTTTTTGGGCGAGCCGAATATTTGAATTTTTTTACTTTCATAACAATACGCAAAACTGATAAGAATTTTGCTTGTTTGAACACCTTGTGAATGGCAATCGATTTTCAGTAGCTCTCACCAGAAGAGCCGATAGCTATTGGCCGGTTTTACATAGAATGCTTTGTCGTGCAACATTGTGCGTGTCTCGAAGTAAGTGGCGTTAGCGCAAACAATTAGCAAATTTAATGTCAGATCCCGAAATATAAGCGTATATGCTTTTTCTCGCCTATATTCTTAAAATTAAATAGGTAGTTTAGAGCGGTAAACGACTCACACACACGACAATATAAAATTGATACACCTTAAAGTCGTTTAAACAATATATTTATTAATATATATTTTTGCCGGCTCGAGGTCAATTAAAAAATAAACACAAGTTTTCTTTAAAAATCCGATATATTTCGGTTACTCCGCGGTAACCGTCCTCAGGGATATAAACTGCAAAATCTGTACAAACAAATAACATTATATAAACAAAATATTGATGAAACAGTAACAACAAATGACATACATTAATTTACACGTCCTCTTGCTTAGGCGTGGAGTTTGTTACTACTTTATTTGTAATTAAATGTCTGTAAATATGCGCGACGTTGTCCGTGTCAGTCTTGTAGTTCAGTCGTATATTTGGCGGAGTGTTTATAATGTGTAACATTTCAAGTGAGAAACGCTTGGAATAATTTGCTTCTTGCTGTAAGATGGATGCTTTAGCGAAATTGGGAGAGTGTCCGCTCGATGCACAGTGTGCCATTAGCGCAGTTTTATGTGTAAAAGAATTTTGGCATTGTTTGGTGTCTGATTTGTGCTGTGCCAATCGCGTTTTTAATTTTGATTTGGTTGTACCAACGTATACCTTGTTGCACAGCTCTTTCTGGTTTCCATTACATGGGATTTTATAAATGACATTACTTTTGTCCATTTCCGGTATTTTTGACTTAGTTCTGTTAAATATGTTTTTAAGGGTACTTGTAGGCTTGTGAGATATTTTTATTTTCTCTTTGTCGTAGCAATCTGACATCATTAAGCGTTCAGATAAATGGGGTACGTAAGTTACCGATTTGAATAGTTTGGGTTTGTCTTGAATTTGATGCTGAATATTGTATTTTGATCTTTTAATTAGGGAGTTTATAATGTTGTCTGGGAAGTCATTTTGTTTTAATAAATAGCCGGCAAAAATATATATTAAATATGAAAGGTCGCCAAACAATTTACAATATATTTATTGTTTTTGTCTTTATTAAATTAAAAATACAAGAGCAAAACAATTGTTTCGACACATACGTAGTGTCTTCATCAGTTGCTATATAGATGGACGCCATTTAGGGATATCGCCATAAAGGTGGACCAGGCCTGACTCTAGAATTTGTTTGTACGATATGGGTATCAAATGAAATGTGTTAATGATAATTTTAAAAGGGAGTGGGCCTAAGTTCTATAGGTGGACGCCTTTTCGAGATATCGCCATAAAGGTGGACCAAGGGTGACACTAGAATTTATTTTGTACGATATGGGTATCAAATGAAAGGTGGTAATGACTATTTTAAAAGGGAATGGGCCTTAGTTCTATAGATGGACGCCGTTTTGAGATATCGCCATAAAGATAATGTAATGTAATGAATTTATTTATTACGGCTTTCCTAAGCCTAACTTAAATCTATTTTACATGTTTATAATTGTCTTCTGGACTATGCAATCTAGAATAGTTACATCTATGTCCTACCTTGGAGTACTATGGATGGGAGACTTCCAGATCATGCGAACAAAGCGTTGTGCTTGTGTAGTATGTAGGCATTTTACGCATGTTAGTAAAGCGCGAAGGCAACATCTGCACGGCGATGCACTGAGTTAATCGAGTGATGCGCTTCAGTATGTGCTTCGGCAACCTTTTTTGTATGCGTACAAGAGCTTGGAAGTCTTGGCGCTACATAGCAATATAGAGTATAGTTTCGCTGCACTTCTATCGATGCTATGGAAGTCCGCCTGTCCAGCACTAAATTGGTAGTGTTCTGCAATAATTTGGACCAGGGGTGACTCTAGAATTTGTTTGTACGATATGGGTATCAAACGAAAGGTGTTAATAAGTGTTTTAAAAGGGAGTGGGCCTTAGTTCTATAGGTGGACGCCTTTTCGGAATATCGTTATAAAAGTGAACCAGGGGTGACTCTAGAATGCGTTTGTACAATATGGGTATCAAGTGAAAGGTTTTAATGAGTATTTTAAAAGGGCGTGGGTCTTAGTTCTACAGGTGGATGCCTTTTCGAGATATCGCCATAAACGTGGACCAGGGGTGACTCTAGAATTTGTTTGTACGATATGGGTATCAAATGAAAGGTGTTAATGAGTATTTTAAAAGGGCGTAGGCCTTAGTTCTATAGGTGGATGCCTTTTCGAGATATCGCCATAAACGTGGACCAGGGGTGACTCTAGAATTTGTTTGTACGATATGGGTATCAAATGAAGGGTGTTAATGGGTATCTTAAAAGGACGTGGGCCTTAGTTCTATAGGTGGACGTCTTTTCGAAATATCGCCATAAAGGTGGACCAGGGGCGACTCTAGAATTTGTTTGTACGATATGGGTATCAAATGAAAGGTGTTAATGAGTATTTTAAAAAGGAGTGGGCCTTAGTTCTATAGGTGGAGGCCTTTTCGAAATATCGCCATAGAGGTGGACCAGGGGTGACTCTAGAATTTGTTTGTACGATATGGGTATCAAATGAAAGGTGTTAATGAGTATTTTAAAAGGGAGTGGGCCTTAGTTCTATAGGTGGACGCCTTTTCGGAATATCGTTATAAAAGTGGACCAGGGTTGACTGTAGAATGCGTTTGTACAATATGGGTATCAAACGAAAGGTGTTAATAAGTGTTTTAAAAGGGCGTGGACTTTAGTTCTATAGGTGGACGCCTTTTCGAAATATCGCCATAAAGGTGGACCAGGGGTGACTCTAGAATTTGTTTGTACGATATGGGTATCAAATGAAAGGTGTTAATGAGTATTTTAAAAGGGCGTGGACCTTAGTTCTATAGGTGGACGCCTTTTCGAAATATCGCCATAAAGGTGGGCCAGGGGTGACTCTAGAATTTTTTCGTACGATATGGGTATCAAATGAAAGGTGTTAATGAGTATTTTAAAAAGCAGTGTGCCTTAGTTCTATATGTGGACGCCTATTCGAGATATCGCCATAAACGTGGACCAGGGGTGACTCTAGAATGCGTTTGTACGATATGGGTATCAAATTAAAGGTATTAATGAGGGTTTTAAAAGGGAGTGGCCCTTAGTTGTATATGTGAAGGCGTTTTCGAGATATCTACCAAAATGTGGACCAGTGTGTACCAGAACATCATCTGTCGGGTAGCGCTAATTTATTTATATATGTAAAACCACGTACAGTATTCCTTCCAAGATTCCAAGGGCTTTTGATTTCGCCCTGCAAAACATTTTCATTTTATTCTACTTAATATGGTAGGTGTCACACCCATTTTACCAAGTTTTTTCTAAAGTTATATTTTGCGTCAATAGACCAATACAATTACCATGTTTCGTTCCTTTTTTTTGGTATATAATTATGGCATTTTTTTAATTTTTCGTAATTTTCGATATCGTGGTCATAGTCGGATTTCGGCCATTTTTTGAACCAATACAAAGTGAGTTCAGATAAGTACGTGAACTGAGTTTAGTAAAGATATATCGATTTTTGCTCAAGTTATCGTGTTAAAGGCCGAGCGGAAGGACAGACGGTCGACTGTGTATAAAAACTGAGCGTGGCTTCAACAGTTATCGTCCTAGGAGCTAAGCCTCTACCAAATTTCACAATGATTGGTTAATTTTTGTTCGACTTATGGCATTAAAAGCATCCTAGACAAATTAAATGAATAAGGGCGGAGCCACGCCCATTTTGAAATTTTCTTTTATTTTTGTATTTTGTTGTACCATATCATTACTGGAGTTGAATTTTGGCATAATTTACTTATATGCTGTAAAGATATTAACTCTTCTTTTAAAATTTGAATTAAAAAATTTTTTTTTTTAAAAAGTGGGCGTGGTCGTTCTCCGATTTTGCTAATTTTTATTAAGCAGACATAAAGTAATAAGAGTAACGTTCCTGCCAAACTTCACCATGATATCTTCAACGACTGCCAAATTACAGCTTGCAAAACTTCTAAATTACCTTCATTTAAAAGTGGGCGGTGCCACGCCCATTGTCCAAAATTTTACTAGTTTTCTATTTTGCGTCATAATTTCAACTCATCTACCAAGTTTCGTCGCTTTATCGGTCTTTTGTAATGAATTACCGCACTTTTTCGGTTTTACGAAATTTTCGATATCGAAAAAGTGGGCGTGGTTATTGTCCGATATCGTTCATTTTAAATAGCGATCTGAGATGAGTGCCCAGGAACCTACATACCAAATTTCATCAAGATAAATCAAAATTTACTCAAGTTATCGTGTTAACGGACAGACGGACGGACGGACATGGCTCAATCGAATTTTTTTTCGATACTGATGATTTTGATATATGGAAGTCTATATCTATCTCGATTCCTTTATACCTGTACAACCAACCGTTATGCAATCAAAGTTAATATACTCTGTGACCTCTACTCAACTGGGTATAATAAACAAAGTAAGCTTAACTAAATCAAACAAACGAATTTAGAAAAAGCTAATACAATGTAACAAGTTAAAGAGAGTTACAAGAACAAAAAGCAAAGTAATTATATATGTCTGTATGTATAATAATAAACGGAACCATCAAACATTACTGAAGAGCTGCGAATAGACTCGAATACAGTGGGCTGTATCACGATTTACCGAGTCACTTTTGTTTACATATATATGTAAAGATTCCAGAATATTATTAAAATTATAAATACCTTAAATAAAGAGTTCCAATCAGAAATGATTCGTCTGCCATTCCTATACCATCAAATTGAAGCACACTTCAAGCTTATCTTGAGCAACTTCATGCATAAAGAGTACATAAAAAATAATAAGGATGTTCAGAATTTTTTGTATTTGGTGTTGGAAACGTTGCTACAGCAAATGAAAGCTACGGATCCTGAACAACTTTTTTTCGTTTTAAATTTTTTTTTTTGTATATTTTTTTTTTGTTTTGACAGTTGTTAATTTGCTATTCAAAATTGAAAAATAAACTACGAGTTTTTATGTTGCGTATTTGCCATGACGTAGCAAATGCATAGCCGTATAATTTTTTCGCGTTTTGTGTAATACTACTACATACACTCGTGGTCTGATGGTAGCGTGTTCCGCCCACCACACGGTATGCCCTGGGTTCGCACCCCGGGCAAAACAACATCAAAATTTTAGAAATATGGTTTTTAAATTAGAAGAAATTTTTTCTAAGCGAGGTCGCCCCCCGGCGGTGTTTGGCAAGCGCTCCGGGTGTATTTCTGCCATGAAAAGCTCTCAGTGAAAACTCATATACCTTGCAGATGCCGTTCGGAGTCGGCGTTAGACATGTAGGTCCCGTCCGGCCAATTTGTAGGGAAAATCAAGAGGAGCACGACGCAAATTGGAAGAGAAGCTCGGCCTTAGATCTCTTCGGAGGTTATCGCGCCTTACATTTATTTATTTTTACTACATACACTCCCCTATTGCATGCTTAAAAAATTTTGATTTAAGTGATAAAACTTACTACCTTTAATTGAAAAATATTTTTGTGGGAAGTAAAGCTGAAGTATTTCTTGAAAGCGATAACTTTACAGGTGTACAACGACTTGCCGTAAAAAAAATTTTTTGATTTTTATATTGACCTCTTAAAGCAAATGCAAAAATGCTTTAATTTTTCTAGATGTGATATAGAAGTTTTATGTACAATTACTCACCACAAGGTATTAGCAGAAACCGAAACTTCTATAATACCGTTAATAAATAACTTTTCGTACTTGATAAGGTGCGATCAAGATACCATTGTTACACAATGGAAGCCTTTAAGACTGTTTGTACCGTAGTACAAGGCAGAAATCCTTCTTTTCTTTATTTTCTTAGTTCTATTCCCTGCTGCATTTACTTTTTTTCGTATCCCGTTTAGCTAGGCACCACTGTTTCTAGTTACAAAAAATTGCTTCACAAAGCATCTGCCAAAAACAGGTGATATTGAACTCATTAATCGACTCATCTGAGGAAGGTAGGTCAAGAGCTATTTCCGTCATAAGCTCTCCATCTTTTCCTATGGAGTTTCGGAGCAGTAAAAATCGTGGTCGCGGTCAAGTTTCCTTGTTTTTTTTTCAAACATATGGAAAATTGGAGTGAACTTTTAGACCTCCAAAATTTTAAATATTTAAAACATTAAAGTAGTGTGACATATAATAAAATCAACTAAGTCTGATTCCATATAAAATTTGACTATTTTGTGTTTGATTCAAACAAAAATAATGAATTAATTCGCCAAGTTCGCGTGATCAAATAAAACTCCTAATTTCAACAACACCCTGTCGCCACTCGTTAGGAAGAGCAGTCCAGTCCACCTTGAGAAATACGTACATGATATCTATGGTAAGTCTTAATGTTTTATTTAAAGATTTAAACCCTTTTACCCCCCTGTCTAACATTAAATTGTGTATTGTCAAAAGTTAAAGTAAAAATTCTAACAGAGTAGTACCGGTTTCTTCTCAAGAAAACGAGCACCACATTTCTCTGAAAATTCATTTGCCAACATATTTTGCATTATATGCATGTGGGTTGCTTGTGCGAATCGCAAGCAACCCTCCCTTTTACTTCACCCGAATTCCGCTTCCACGGTGATAAGCTTCAAGTCATCACCAGTTCCTGAAAATCTACATGTCCATGATCTTCATCTAGGCCGTACATAAAATCTCGTCTTAACATACATACGTTCATCATCGTTGGAGTCTTCAAAGCTCCAAATCATATAAGGAAATGTGAATTATAAAACTAAAGTTAAAAATTAGATTTTTAATCTACATACACATAATACATATACATATCTATAATGTAAAGTTGTTTAAGAGTTCCAACTGAAACTCGAAGAAACGAGTTCCCCTCCTTCGTTAGTTTAGGTTTAGAAACAAAAATTTTGATACATAAAATGTTGCAGAGAAACTGGAATTCATTTTATGAAAGTTGATGAATTAACTAATATTGTTAGACTGGCAGCAGGCTTAAAGAAAATCCTGCATAGATTTCGGCCCCTTTATTTTTACGAGCCACTGTAACTTAAGTAGCCAAACGCAACATATAATATTTTTTTTGTTGTTTTTGCTGCACAGCAGAGTCTCAAGCATTTCTACGATCAAATGCATGTGAGTGAAGTGGACATGTTTGAGAGAGCGGTATGGTGCAATATTAACAAATTTTGTATGACATTTTTCGATGCAACCAATTGTTAACATTTACACGTTGCGGTTAAATAGTTTTTGGTATGGTATTAATTAGAGAGAGTTTTTCTTGTATGACTTCGTTCGAAGCAACATTCATTATAGATATTCCTTTAACTGAGTTCTCTCCGTAACACTTTAATATTTTTAAGCATGGTTGCCAACATTTGCGGTTAGCTAATATTATTAAGTCATTCTTTTTTTCGATAATATTAACAATTATATTTTGTAATTGGCTTAGGAAATATTTTAGTTCTTATTTAAGGAATGAAAACACAACTCTCCAAGCAAGAAGGCTTTCGACGCTAGGTAGAAAAGCTATCTATATATATATATATATATGAATCTATTCGTTATTGACTAATGCCCCATATACCTATGAGAATTTACCAATTTGTTAATATTGTAGTTTTGATCATACATACATATATATATCAACTCAAATGCCTGTACATACATATGCATGTACATATGTACATAAATAGATATTAATATACAAAGTGAAGTTACCTTTTCTTCAAATATACAATCTTAGTGTAAAATACATTTTTTTTTATTTTTGCATATATGTAATGATATGCGAGCATACATTTTTACATACATATGTATATTCATCTTCAGTGGCAAGATACTATTCAGTGTTCTACGATGTCATTTTTTTTTATACTTTCTTTCATATTACCTTCTCTCGTTCAAAATCAAAACCGATTTTGTGAGTTAAGTTCAGGTCAGCTAGGCTAAAACTAAACAATCTTGTATAATGCATTAAATTTGTGAATAATAATTACTAATGTGTACATAATTTTGTTTTACTCTGGTTTGTGACCTGGGAGGTTACTGGTAAAATAACGGGGCCTCAATAACATATATAAGGCCAATGGTAGGGCGGCTCTGTACCCGCCATCGTTGCAACAATGAGCTGCCATGCATAAAGGTGAGTATACGGTGAGCCATATGGCTGAAGTGTGGCATGCAAGTGCGTTTGGTGTTTTTTTTTACTTTTCTTATGGTAGAGTATCCCAGTGTGCAAAACAATTTATTCTGTTTGACCATTGACTGGGGAGAGTAGTGCTGTGCCGTGATCACGTTAAAGAATCCACGAAGCTGAAGCTTCGGGCCCAAACGCCAGTGCACACGCCGTGGTCATTGCACCTTGCCACAAGCACTGCTGCTCTTTTGTCCGTGAATGTGCCTATCGCACACTCAGTCGATGGATATCATAACATGTTAAATTGTGATTTTAAGCCTAATATGGACGTTTTAGCTTTTTGGGAAAAAGTAAGCTTTTATAGAAATGGTATGAACAAAGTGTTTTGAAGAATTGCTTGGTTTTGTATATGATTTACTGAGTGCCACATAGTTCGGCGGCCGGAGAGCGAAAATTTTTTGAATTGTCTCTTATTAAAATCAAATTACGCAATAAATTGGAGTTTATTTCAATCAACCGCATAATGTTAGCCAAAGAACTTTCTACACAAAACCCAGGCCCTGATTATGTTTGGTCGATAATGTAACAGCAGCCTCAACAAATAATAAAAATGTCACCCTGTTTCTAAATTGCTGCAACACCCGATGTCTACTGTGAATGAACAACAGGTGTTGGAAGAACTTGAAAACAGAGCAATTCGGCTCGGCAGAAAAAGACCGGCCATTATTATAAAATTTGGACATTGAGGTTAACACGCAAGCAAGTGCGAGAAAACTAAAATTAAAAATATAGTCAACTTGACATCTTTCGTTTTATTTGGCGTGTTCTGGGTTTCTTGAGGAAAAGCATTTGATTGCTAAGTGAATAAATACTTTTTATATATGCAATTAGCAACTCGACGGCTAAAGCGACTGGGGACGTGTTAAGGTGCAAAGTGCATCAAATAAGTTTGGAGCAAATCGAAGTTTTTCTCAAGTTGAAGGGAGTATCACTTTCATCACTATAAAGTGCAAGCCAACAAGCATCGTCGTTTACACGAGTTTGAGCAGCGGACATCAATTTTCAGAGGTTCCAGAATGGAACCTTGCATGGCGACCGTGAGGCTGGAGCCCAGTAATTTTTTCAATTTCGGCGAGTGGTGAGGTGGTCTAAAATGGCAGTGGCAGTGAAAATATATAATTGAAAACTTTAATTCAACAAAACTAACTCTACGACTAAATTAAACAGAAATAATACAAAAATTCTTTAAATAACAAAATGTGCTAAAAACTACAAATAAATGGTACAGATATAATACAAATGTAATATAAAGTCAAAAACAGAAAATTTTGTACGATCATAATCACGCCATTGAATAACAGCATATATATATATATATATATATATATATATATATAGATATGTATATATAACCTACGCCACTAGCCAACGGCATATCATCGCCATTTTTTTTTAACCACCACCAGCATTAACATCGAGACCAGCAGCGGCAGCGCCGGCGAAGACTGCCAGAAACAACTCCGGCATCAGCAGCATTGGCGACGACAGCGGCAGCGTTTACGGCAGCGGTAGCATCTACGGTTGGCGCAGCAGCAGTCATAAGTGTAATATATATATGTATTTAACAAATTTTTGCCTACGGTTTTTTATAACACATATACTTATGTATAGAAAACAGAAAATTTCTTTTATGCGGTGCGTTATAATATATATATACATTTTGGATTTTTTTAAAGTGGTGCGTTCTACATTTAACTACTTCGGTTTCCAACAATTTTAAATTTTCAAAGACTGTTGAACTTGATAAGCAGTTTGTAAAGTGTAAATTTTGGAATTTTGATATAAACGGTTTTTGAAACAAAAAACCAATTAAAATTTTTTTTTTGAAATATGCGGTGGTTCCGTTAAAAACCAAATTAAATTTTTTATATAAACGGTGGTTCCGTGAAAAACCAAGTGAGATTTTTTTATATAAAGCGGTGCGTTCGTGAAAATATACGAATTTTTTTTACAAAGCGGTGCGTCTGTGAATATAAATGGATTTTTTTGAACAAGTTAAAACAATTTTGAAATTTTTACCAATCAATACCTATATACTTTTGTGCAAAGTTTAAATTCAATTACTTCTTAAAGATTTTTCTATACAAGTATAATGCAGTTTTCATTAATTCTTCAAATAAATTGTTAAATATTTCTTTAGCGACTATTCACCAGCAAATCAGTTCTCTTGTACAAAATTTCCCTTTTTCCTTTTATCAACATTTCAGCTTCAAAGAATTCAGACATTCAAATAAGTACTTCATTAATTTCATAGTTTCAACTGAATTATTTGTGCTATTCTGATAACTGCAATTGTACCTTAGAAGTGGTAAGCAAGTGCAAAAAAATTCAAACTCAGAATCCGATTCCGATAATTCAGCCTCAAGCTACGAAAGTTTAGCTTCATCCGCGACCGAAGATGTCACAAACCAGGAAAATAGATTTTCTTTGTCAACAGATTTTCCAGGTTTCGAAAACTCTTCCATTAAAAATTCAACTTCTAATTTACATTCAAATCCTAACGATTCAAATAGTGCAAAACTAACTTCAACTTCTTTTACTTTAAAATCAGATCTTAACGATCCAAATAGTACAAACGTGGCCTCGCCTTCTGCTAATTCAGCTCCAGATCTTAACGATCAAATCATGGCAACACCTGAGGAAAAGAGAATTTTCATTAACACATGTGCTAATTCTATTAGAGAAAACTACAGTGGTGACCCTCTTGCACTTGATTCTTTTATAGACAAAATTGCATTACTTGATCAATTCGCTACTGCAGATTTAACTGACACTTTTATAGCGTTCTTAAAATCAAAACTAGAGGGTAAAGCCCGTGAAGCAATACCAAGGCAAGTAAATTCAGTTAATGAAATTAAAACAGCTCTACGTAGTAGGATCAAACCGGACAACTCGAAAGTTGTAGCAGGGAGAATTGCAGCGTTGCACGTTAATAATAACAATTATACAGATTTTGCCAAAAAAGTTGAAGATTTAGCTGACTCACTTGAGCGGTCTCTTATTATTGAAGGGATCACTCAAGCGAAAGCTCATGAAATGGCTGTCGAACAAACTGTTAACGTGTGTCATTTAAACGCAAAATCCAACTTCGTAAAAACCATTTTAGCCTCAACAGCATTTACTGATCCGAAAGACGTACTAGCAAAATTAATTGTAGAACAAAACAACGAAGTAACTGAACGTCAGGTTCTAGCTTTTCGATCACGTGGTAACAGTACATTCAGAAATTCACGTGGTAGTTATCGAGGCTTTTACCCAAACCGCGGCTATACTGGTTATAGAAATAATAATAGTTCATTTTCATACAATAGTAACTATAACGGCAACAATAATCAAAGATATAGGAATTATAACGGAAATAGGTACCAAAATAGCAGCAATAGTAATACACGTTCAAATACAAATGCTAATTCAAGCAATAGTAACAATAGAAGTAACAATGCAAGATCATCCAACGGTAGAGGTAGAAATGCAACGTACGCGCTTTAAACGCGAGTGCCCCTCAGGAGCGAACACAGGGGGAGGACGAACGAAGTGAGTAAGCGAACATCCCTCACCAATAGCCATCTATTGTTTAAATTTAAATTACTCAGATTTCATAGAATTACAACTTAACGCGTCACAAAAATTTTGTTCTTTCCTAGTAGACACTCAAGCAGACATTTCTTTAATAAAAATATCACGTCTAGACAGTAATATTTCATTAAATACGAACGACATTATTAACATTACCGGTGTCACTTCGAATTCAGTTTCTGCTTTAGGTAAAATTTCAGCAAATTAAAATTTTTCTAACTTTTCTATTAAACATACTTTACATGTAGTAAATGAAGACTTTAATATTCCATCCGATGGCATACTGGGTAAAACTTTTCTGAAAATTAACAAATGCATTATTAATTATGAAAGAAATAATATTTCCTTTTGGGTAGGTAATGAAAAAGGCGCGATACCAATCCTACACGGAACAGAAAGCGACAATTGTATCATTCCACCAAGATGTGAAATATTCAGACTTTTTGATTTAGGAGATTCAACCGAGCCACTTTTCGTGGACTCGCAGGAAATTGAAAAAGGTGTTTTCACAGCTAGGTGCATTGTTAATTCCAGTAACCCAATAATTAAAGTCATAAACACCACGGATGATGTAAAGTATGTGAAAAGAAAAAGTATTCGGACAGAAAAACTTTCAAATTATAATGTTTATACAATTAACAAGACAGAAACAGAAGACAAACGTACGAAAAAACTGACTTCAATTTTAAAAAATCAAATACCTCAACATGCTCATAGTAAATTAATTGACCTGTGCATTGATTATGCCGACATTTTCGCTCTTGACACGGACAAAATGACATTTAACAACTTCTACGAGCAAAAATTAAGATTGACAGACAACGAACCGGTATATGTTAAAAACTATCGATTGCCATACTCTCAACGCGAAGAAATAAATCGCCAAGTAAATTAATTGTTAGACAACGATTTGCTTGAACCCAGTTATTCGAATTACAATAGTCCTTTGATTGTAGTCCCAAAGAAAGATACTAATGGTCAAATAGCTTATCGTATGTGCGTAGATTTTCGCGCAGTAAACAAAAAACTCATTGCTGGTAAATTTCAACTAGCTAGAGTTGACGATATTTTAGACATTCTTGGCAGGGCAAAGTATTTTTCAACATTGGATCTTTTTTCAGGATTTCATCAAATCCCCTTGCATCCTGACTCACGTGACATTACTTCTTTCAGCACTGACCGAGGTGCATTTAAATGGAAAGTGCTTCCATTCCGTTTAAACATAGCACCAGATTCATTCTCACGAATGATGATAATAGTTTTTTCGGGTATACCACCCAATGTCGCATTTTTATACGTCGACGATATTATCGTCATAGGTTGTAGTGAAGCACACCACATTAAAAATCTTTCAAAAGTTTTCGATAATTGTAGATCTTTCGATCTCAAACTTAACCCAAATAAATGCAACTTTTTACGACCATAAGTTACATTTTTAGGTCATAAATGTTCAGCCAAAGGTTTGTTGCCAGACGATTCCAAAATAAACGCAATTAAAAAGTATACAAAGCCAACTGATAAAGCGCGGTACGACGATTCGTCGCGTTTGCAAACTATTACAGACGGTTTATACCAAATTTTGTGTCTCTGGCAGCGCCTCTAAATCGATTAAGCAGAAAAAGAGTTGAATTTGTATGGGATGTAGAGTGCGAAAGAGCATTTTTATCTTTGAAAGCAGCGTTACTTTCACCAAAATTACTTCAATACCCAGATTTTACTAAACAATTCATTATTACCGTTGATGCTTCCACAACTGGATGTGGCGCTATTTTAAGTCAAGAACAGCAAGGTAGTGATTTACCAATTTGTTTCGCTTCTAAAGCATTTAATAAAGCAGAGCAGAAAAAACCAATTATAGATTTGGAACTCTTAGCTATTTATTTCGCAATAAAGCAATTTCGACCATGTGTGTATGGTACCCATTTCATTGTAAAATCAGACCATAGACCTCTAGTATACTTATTCAACATGAAAGACCCATCTTCAAAACTTTCAAGAATAAGACTGGAACTATCTGAATATAACTTTACTAACTAATCTGGTCCCATTATAGGGATGCCTTAAAATCTTTTAAGAAGTTAATCCAGAAGGCCAAAAGGGACTCCTGGAAGAACTTCACCAATGACATCGAAGAAGTCTCAGAGGCCAATCGCCTACGAAAGGTCCTCTCCAAACACCCAATACCTCCAAGCTGCATTCGCACAACGAGCGGAGAATGGGCCATTTCTAGTACGGAAATTCTGGAAACCCTGATCAGCACTCACTTTCCAGGCTGCAGATCTCAACCATACATCTTAAACACGCAATCTAACCTAGGGCCATTTCAACCCCTGGACCACATTGTAAGCGAAAAAGGAGTTATCTGGGCAATCAAGTCCTTTAAACCCTTCAAATCTCCGGGAATGGATGGAATATTTCCCGCTGAATTGCGAGCTGCAAGCGATCTTATAAGCGCGCTGCTAGCTAAAATCTACAACGTTTGCCTCAACCTGGTCTATATACCCACGGAATGGACCAAGGCAAAGGTAGTCTTCATACCCAAAGGAGGCAGGATATCGGGCAATAGTCCAAAGGATTGCAGACCAATAAGTCTGACCTCCTTCCTCCTAAAAGTGCTAGAACGATTGCTGGACGCCTACATTAGACGATCGGCAAATAAGGCTCTAATATCCAACACCCAAAACACGCCTACACTAAGGGCAAATCCGTAGAGACAGCTCTACATGCTATCACTACTAAGATAGAGCAGGGTCTTGTCTTTAAAGAATTTACGCTGGGTATCTTTCTCGACATAGAAGGAGCCTTCAACAACGTTCTCCCAGAAGCGGTCACAAAATCTCTACGTTCAGTAGCGGGTGGAAGAGCCTCTTGTGAAATTCGTCGAGCACCTTCTAAACAAGAGAATCATTACCTCTGAGCTGGGCAGCTCATCGTTAGTAAGGTATACCAACAGAGGAACCCCCCAGGGGGGCGTTCTTTCTCCTCTACTATGGAAACTGACGGTGAACGCTCTGTTATCTATACTACAGCCCACCGGATGCCAAGTCTTTGCATATGCCGACGTCATAGCCTTGACAGTTACCGGCAAACACCTTCCGGTGCTTGGCTAACTCTTGCAAAATGCTCTTAATCTAACAAACGCTTGGTCTATGGAATGCGGACTCAGCATCAGCAGTGAAAAAACTGAGATGGTGCTTTTTACCCGCAAACGCAGTATACCGGAATTTACCCTCCCGTCCCTAAACGGGAAGGAAATAAAACTATCTACCGAGGTTAAATATCTCGGAGTTATTCTAGACAGGATGCTTGACTGGAAGCGAAATGTGGAGGAACGGTCCAGGAAAGCCATAATGGCTCTCTACGCTTGTAAGTCGGCTATTGGAAAAAGGTGGGGTCTCCAGCCACGCATAGTCCATTGGATCTATACGGCAGTGGTGAGACCCATACTCTTCTACGCCGTCACCGTATGGTGGACGGCACTCGATATCGAATCTAACAAGAGTGAAGTAACGAGAGTGCAGAGGATAGCGGCAATGCTCACCAGCAGTACCTTTCCCTCCACTCCCACCAAAGCTCTTGAAACCATATTATTCCTTCTCCCAACTTATCTATATGGTAGATACTGTGCCTCCTGCAACGCGGCAAGGCTCAACGCCATCGAACCATGGAGGGACTGCAGGTTTGGTCACACCCGGATCCCTTGCTAGGACAACAAATTTTCCACAAGAATCCCAGAGAGGAACGAGTGGGCAAACGGCGTGGGGTCGGGATCACACGAAATCTCCGTTTTTACAGATGGCTCTAAACTAAACAACAGAGTCGGCAGCGGAATATTCTCGGAGAAGCTCAATCTAAGCGAGAGCTTTCGCCTACCCGATCACTGCAGTGTTTTTCAGGCTGAACTCATAGCTATCTGGGAAGCAGCCCGCTATCTTGCTAAACTACAGGTAACCAATTCTATTTCAATTTTCTCTGACAGCCAAGCTGCCATAAAATCCCTGCAATGCAGTAACACCTCGTCACTAGTGGCATTGAAGTGCAGAGAAACCCTCAACAAACTAGCTGAAGATTGCAACCTAAGCATAATATTCGTTCCTGGCCACTGTGACATCACTGTGGGCCTTCTTACAGGTCACTGTCTCATGGGCACTCACCGTGCCTATATGGGCCTGCAGACAAATGACTTCTGCCGCAGCTGTAGGGACGAGGAGGAGATAGAAAGCGTTGAGCACTATCTGTGCCACTGTCCCGCAATGTCAAAAACCAGGTGCCAATGCCTCCACAGACATTCTTTTGGGTGCCTTGCGGAGCTTGAATCTATAAACCCAAACGACATCTTGCGTTTCATTAGCCAAACGCGCTGGTTTAGCCTCACTGGGGTCTAAACTTTCTTCTTCTTCGAAAGTAGGGTAACAGGAAATAGGGGCCCCCGCGTGGTAGCACAACGGGCCACAACGGCCTACATGAGTCTCCGCTCGGACAGCGGAGGCAGCCACTCTAACCTAACCTAACCTATATAAAGGGTAAATCAAACGTTTGTGCTGATACATTATCGCGCCTCACTATCGATGAAATTAAAGAAGCTAACAAACAAATTTTGGCAGTACAGACAAGGGCAATGACAAAAAAGGCAAACGACAAAAATTTACATAGGAAAACAGACAAAAACGACGAAAAACAACTTACTTTACATGTCTACGACAAATTTTCGTTTAATTTTTCAAAAAAGATTCCACGAATAAGATCCGCAATTACGTACGATAAAAATAATAAAACAACAAGTTTAAGAATTTTTGCGCATATTAAACATAAGAAACTCGAGTTACTTAGTTTTGAGCTTGTTAACGAAATAATGACTTTAGAGAAATTACTTTCGAGGCTTGAATCAGAAGCCGGCAAACGCAAAATTAAGCAGATTGAATGGCCTAAAAACGATATTATGTTCGAACATTATACTATTACAAATTTCAAAAATATTGGAAATAAATTAAAAAACAGTTGTTGTTGTTTTTTCCCGACGCGTTTCGACGTTCTTTTTTCAAATAAAAGAGAACGTCGAAGCGCGTCGGGAAAAAATAACAACAACTGTTTTTTAATTTTTGACCATATGTGCTCAACCCAGCAAACACAAATATTATAAATTGGCCCATCTATAAACATTGGAAATAAAATTTTAAAATCTTTAGAAATTATACTAACAGATCCAGTGGAGACAGTAACAGATGAAGATACAAAATTAAAACTAATGAAAATTTACCATAATGATCCCATTTCTGGTGGACATTGCGGAATGAAAAGACTTTACGCAAAACTACGAACAAAATTTTATTGGAAAGATATGACTCGTGATATATCGAAATATATCAAAAGTTGTAATTATTGTCTTTTAAACAAGGTTAAGCCTGAAACAAAAGAAAAACTTGTTTTAACACCAACTCCTTGTAAACCATTCGATATTCTAGTAATTGACACAATAGGACCCCTACCTGAGTTCAAATATGGTAACAAGTTCGCACTTACCATGATTTGCAACATGACTAAATACCTGGTAACGGTCGCTGTGCCAGACAAATCGGCAAAAACAATCGCTTCAGCAATTTTTTAAGGATTCATTTTAACATACGGCACAATGAATGCCATTAAATAAGATTTAGGTACTGAATTTAAAAATGAATTATTTGAGGAAGTAACTAAACATCTAAATATTAAACCTAATTTTTCAACTGCATACCATCACGAAACTGTTGGTACGATTGAACGTAATCATAGAGTTTTTAATGAATACTTACGTGCATATTTAAAAGATACTTTTTCTGATTGGGATGTTTATTTAAAATACTTTACTTTCCTACACAATACTACGAGTAGCACAGTTTTCGACAATCAATTTTCGCCTTTCGAGTTAGCCTTTGGGAAAAAGGGAACTTTGCCTAATGAATTGACAAAAGCAAACATTGACCCGATCTATAATGTCGAAAACTATGCCAAAGAAGTTAAGTATAGAATGCAGAAAACGCACAAAATGGCACAAAACCTAATTAATAACAAGTAAGGAAGGCTAAGTTCGGGTGTAACCGAACATTACATACTCAGTTGAGAGCTGTGGAGACAAAGTAAGGGAAAATCACCATGTTGTAAAAAGAACCTAGGGTAACCCTGGAATGTGTTTGTATGACATGTGTATCAAATGGAAGGTATTAAAGAGTATTTTAAGAGGAAGTGGGCCATAGTTCTATAGATGGACGCCATTTAGGGATATCGCCATAAAGGTGGACCAGGCCTGACTCTAGAATTTGTTTGTACGATATGGGTATCAAATGAAATGTGTTAATGATAATTTTAAAAGGGAGTGGGCCTAAGTTCTATAGGTGGACGCCATTTCGAGATATCGCCATAAAGGTGGACCAAGGGTGACTCTAGAATTTATTTTGTACGATATGGGTATCAAATGAAAGGTGGTAATGACTATTTTAAAAGGGAATGGGCCTTAGTTCTATAGATGGACGCCGTTTCGAGATATCGCCATAAAGATGGACCAGGGGTGACTCTATAATTTGTTTGTACGATATGGGTATCAAACGAAAGGTGTTAATAAGTGTTTTAAAAGGGAGTGGGCCTTAGTTCTATAGGTGGACGCCTTTTCGGAATATCGTTATAAAATTGGACCAGGGGCGACTCTAGAATGCGTTTGTACAATATGGGTATCAAGTGAAAGGTGTTAATGAGTATTTTAAAAGGGCGTGGGTCTTAGTTCTATAGGTGGACGCCATTTCGAAATATCGCCATAAAGGTGGAAAAGGGGCGACTCTAGAATTTGTTTGTACGATATGGGTATCAAATGAAAGGTGTTAGTGAGTATTTTAAAAAGGAGTGGGTCTTAGTTCTATAGGTGGACGCCTTTTCGGAATATCGTTATAAAATTGGACCAGGGGCGACTCTAGAATGCGTTTGTACAATATGGGTATCAAGTGAAAGGTGTTAATGAGTATTTTAAAAGGGCGTGGGTCTTAGTTCTATAGGTGGATGACTTTTCGAGATATCGGCATAAACGTGGACCAGGGGTGACTCTAGAATTTGTTTGTACGATATGGGTATCAAATGAAAGGTGTTAATGAGTATTTTAAAAGGGCGTAGGCCTTAGTTCTATAGGTGGATGCCTTTTCGAGATATCGCCATAAACGTGGACCAGGGGTGACTCTAGAATTTGTTTGTACGATATGGGTATCAATTGAAAGGTGTTAACGAGTATCTTATAAGGACGTGGGCCTTAGTTCTATAGGTGGACGCCATTTCGAAATATCGCCATAAAGGTGGAAAAGGGGCGACTCTAGAATTTGTTTGTACGATATGGGTATCAAATGAAAGGTGTTAGTGAGTATTTTAAAAAGGAGTGGGTCTTAGTTCTATAGGTGGACGCCTTTTCGAAATATCGCCATAAAGGTGGACCAGGGGTGACTCTAGAATTTGTTTGTATGATATGGGTATCAAACGAAAGGTGTTAATAAGTGTTTTAAAAGGGAGTGGCCCTTAGTTGTATATGTGAAGGCGTTTTCGAGATATCTACCAAAATGTGGACCAGTGTGTACCAGAACATCATCTGTCGGGTACCGCTAATTTATTTATATATGTAATACCACGTACAGTATTCCTTCCAAGATTCCAAGGGCTTTTGATTTCGCCCTGCAAAACTTTTTCATTTTATTCTACTTAATATGGTGGGTGTCACACCCATTTTACCAAGTTTTTTCTAAAGTTATATTTTGCGTCAATAGACCAATACAATTACCATGTTTCGTTCCTTTTTTCGTATTTGGTATATAATTATGGCATTTTTTTCATTTTTCGTAATTTTCGATATCGAAAAAGTGGGCGTGGTCATAGTCGGATTTCGGCCATTTTTTACACCAATACAAAGTGAGTTCAGATAAATACGTGAACTGAGTTTAGTAAAGATATATCGATTTTTGCTCAAGTTATCGTGTTAAAGGCCGAGCGGAAGGACAGACGGTCGACTGTGTATAAAAACTGGGCGTGGCTTCAACCGATTTCGCCCTTTTTCACAGAAAACAGTTATCGTCCTAGGAGCTAAGCCTCTACCAAATTTCACAATGATCGGTTAATTCTTGTTCGACTTATGGCATTAAAAGCATCCTAGACAAATTAAATGAAAAAGGGCGGAGCCACGCCCATTTTGAAATGTTCTTTTATTTTTGTATTTTGTTGCACCATATCATTACTGGAGTTGAATTTTGGCATAATTTACTTATATGCTGTAAAGATATTAACTTTTCTTTTAAAATTTGAATTAAAAAAATTTTTTTTTAAAAAGTGGGCGTGGTCGTTCTCCGATTTTGCTAATTTTTATTAAGCAGACATAAAGTAATAAGAGTAACGTTCCTGCCAAACTTCATCATGATATCTTCAACGACTGCCAAATTACAGCTTGCAAAACTTCTAAATTACCTTCATTTAAAAGTGGGCGGTGCCACGCCCATTGTCCAAAATTTTACTAGTTTTCCATTCTGCGTCATAAGCTCAACTCACCTACCAAGTTTCATCGCTTAATGCGTATTTGCTAATGAATTATCGCACTTTTTCGATTTTTCGAAATTTTCGATATCGAAAAAGTGGGCGTGGTTATTGTCCGATATCGTTCATTTTAAACAGCGATCTGAGATGAGTGCCCAGGAACCTACATACCAAATTTCATCAAGATACCTCAAAATTTACTCAAGTTATCGTGTTAACGGGCAGACGGACGGACGGAGGGACGGACGGACGGACATGGCTCAATCGAATTTTTTTTCGATACTGATGATTTTGATATATGGAAGTCTATATCTATCTCGATTCCTTTATACCTGTACAACCAACCGTTATGCAATCAAAGTTAATATACTCTGTGAGCTCTGCTCAACTGAGTATAAAAATAAATTACACAGCAAAAATCTGTACGATAAAACGGCATGTCCTTTAGTTGTCAAAATCGGTGATAAAGTACTTTTACAGAAAGAACCACATCATAAACACGAAAATATTTATCAAGGTCCGTTTATTATAACTAAAATTAACGAACCTAACGTAACTATTTTCGATGAAGTTAAAAACAAAGAAAAAGTAGTGCATAAAAATCGCCTAAGTAAAGTAAATTAAGATTACTGTAATACGTCGAATAAACCGTAAAAAATCCAAAATTTTTTAAGTGGTGTTTAAGCAGCCACGAAGGCTCAAAAATTGTTAAAAAAAATAAAAATAGCACAAAAAATGTGTATATTCAAATGAAAAATGTATTTTATAAAAATGATTCATAAATAGGTATGGTATTAAAATCATAACAAAAGTTGAAACAAAGGTAAACAAAAATTCCAGTTCATTAAAAGCTTAAAAATTAAAACAAAATTGTACTTCTTAAGTTTCAAAAAAAAACAAAAAACACATTGCACATGTAACAAAATTAAAACTGCAAAATGTAAATGTATATAGTGTAAATATTTACAAAAGAAAATTCAAAAAACAAAGAACATACAAAGTATTTAGCATTTAAAATGTAATTAATATTCCTACCAATAACTTTCTAGTTCCTACCAGCAAACTAACATAAATGTAAATAAAATTTGAGTATTTTACCTCTAAGTTCATTTGTAATCAGTAGCAAAAATGGTTCCGAACCAACGAATTCAAAAGGGGATGAACACCCTAATATAAATATATATTCGTTTGTTCGCAACAATTTTTATAAGTTCATGGCCAAAGAAGATTGTGACAAAACTGATCACTTTGTCAATTCTTCTTTTCCCCAAAAAGGATGATGTAACAGCAGCCTTAACAAATAATAAAAATGTCACCCTGTTTCCAAATTGCTGCAACACCCGTTGTCTACTGTGAACGAACAACAGGTGTTGGAACAACTTGGAAACAGAGCAATTAGGCTCGGCAGAAAAAGACCGGCCATTATTATAAAATTTGGACATTGAGGTTAACATGCAAGCAAGTGCGAGAAAACTAAAATTAAAAATATAGTCAACTTGACATCTTTTGTTTTATTTGGCGTGTTCTGGGTTTCTTGAGGAAAATCATTTGATTGCTAAGTGAATAAATACTTTTTATATATGCAATTAGCAACTCGACGGCTAAAGCGACCGGGGACGTGTTAAGGTGCAAAGTGCATCAAATAAATTTGGAGCAAATCGAAGTTTTGTTCAAATTAAAGGGAGTATCACTTTCATCACCATAAAGTGCAAGCCAACAAGCATCGTCGTTTACAAGAGTTTGAGCAGCGGATATCAATTTTCAGAGGTTCCAGAATGGAACCTTACAATGAAAAACAGAGGCTGGTCCCAGAAAAGTTATACAATGAACGATATAAAACTGTTGTTATTATACGTTTTTTTTTCATGTAGACCAGAATATATTATAAATATATATGCTTTAAGTTTTTAAATATATACACATACATATGTGTACAAGACTGAAAAATATGCCCATATGTGATAAAATGTATTTAATTATCATCATCAATAATTATCATCAATTTTAATTGAAGCACATTTTGTTTGTTTGTAACGTCGTGTTGTTTTGTTCTTTTTAAGTTGTTGATTATTACGTTGTTCGTATACAAGTATCCCACTCTATATACAATTTTTGTTCTTGCAAAACATATTCAGATTCTACTGCATCTGTTTCTCCGCAATATAACTTTCTTCCCTACGATTTGTGTTTCCATACAGCTTCAAAACTTTAAAATGAATCGTTCTGCTTTACCAAGCATTCTACCAAACGTTCATTGCTAATTTTGTCTGTGATCCCAGCTAGTTTAATTATTTTTTTTTTTCATACTTATTTTTAGGCTTCTCTGTATCATAATCATTCCCAATCGCTTCCCTTACTTTGAATTGAACTTTCTCACAAGCATCTTTATTTCTACATTCTACTGTTATGGGTCCACTGTTTATTTCTTTAACATTTCTTACTAGGCCATCAGTAGGCTCAAAACTTTTTTCAGAGCTTCCTTAGTTTCCTTAGGTTTTTACCTTTCTTTTTCGGTTTGATTAAAATTTTATTCTCATTTTCGGCGGCGAACTGATCATAAGATTGTTTGAAAATTGGCTGTTCATTTGTTACACGTAAGTTGTCTAACAACTCATTGGCTTTCTTAAGTTCATTCGACAAGTCCCTTACGATTTCATTTTTCATTGCATTCATTTTTACTTCAATATTGTGTTCCGTGTGTACCGTAGTACTAAGCCGCAAATATAATAAAATTTTTTTTTTCACTTTAATTTATAGCTGCTTTTAGTTTTCATTGATATTGTTTCCCATTTTTTTTTGCTTGGCCACCACTGTTCCAACTTCAATATTCTACCTCTTTTCAATTAAGAAAAAATATATTATAACAATAATAATGATAAAATAATTATTGTTAGGCCTTGAGCTCTATTCAAACTCGCGATCTAACAAATCAGTAGGCCGATATAACAACAAAAATTGTTAATACATCCCAGAGTACGGGGAGAAAGTGTCAATAAAATATGACACTATGGCATCATCGCCATAAACAAAATCCAATTTTCTATTCTGTAACAAATGTCGCAGGGCTGTGAATATCAATTGGCAAGAACCAGAATTGAAGTAGGAATAATGAAGACAAACAAAAAACCGCTGTGATGGCTGAATGGCTATAGCAGCGGCGCCTAAATGTTGCCGATGAAGGAATTTAGTAGTTCTCGAAATGGATCTATACAACGAGCTTTGCCAGTTGTCTAAAATTTTTTCTTTCTTCTATTCTAATTTAAAATTTTTTCAATTAAGAAAAAATATATTATAACAAAATAATGATAAAATAATTATTGTTAGGCCTTGAGCTCGATTCAAACTCGCGATCTAACAAATCAGTAGGCCGATATAACAACAAAAATTGTTAATACATCCCAGAGCACGGGGAGAAAGTGTCAATAAAATATGACACTATGGCATCATCGCCATAAACAAAGTCCAATTTTCACAACTACTCTGTAACAGATGCCGCAGGGCTGTGAATATCAATTGGCAAGAACCAGAATTGAAGTAGGAATAATGAAGACAAACAAAAAACCGCTGTGATGGCTGAATGGCTATAGCAGCGGCGCCTAAACGTTGCCGATGAAGGAATTTAGCAGTTCCCGAAATGGAGCTATACAACGAGCTTTGGCAGTTGTCTAAATTTTTTTCTTTCTTCTATTCTAATTTAAAATTGTTTCAATTAAGAAAAAAAATTGAATTTTAATAATAATGATAAAATAATTATTGTTAGGCCTTGAGCTCGATTCAAACTCGCGATCTTAGAAATCAGTAGGCCGATATCACAACAAAAATTGTTAATACATCCCAGAGCACAGGGAGAAAGTGTCAATAAAATATGACACTATGGCATCATAGCCATAAACAAAGTCCAATTTTCACAACTATTCTGTAACAGATGTCGCAGGGCTGTGAATATCAATTGGCAAGAACCAGAATTGCTGTAGGAATAATGAAAACAAACAAAAAACCGCTGTGATGGCTGAATGGCTATAGCAGCGGCGCCTAAACGTTGCCGATGAAGGAATTTAGCAGTTCCCGAAATGGATCTATACAACGAGCTTTGGCAGTTGTCTAAAAAATTTTTTCTTTCTTCTATTCTAATTTAAAATTTTTTCAATTAAGAAAAAATATATTATAACAATAACAATGATAAAATAATTATTGTTAGGCCTTGAGCTCGATTCAAACTCGCGATCTTACAAATCAGTAGGCCGATAAAACAACAAAAATTGTTAATACATCCCAGAGCACTGGGAGAAAGTGTCAATAAAATATGACACTATGGCATCATCGCCATAAACAAAGTCCAATTTTCACAACTATTCTGTAACAGATGTCGCAGTGCTGTGAATATCAATTGGCAAGAACCAGAATTGAAGTAGGAATAATGAAGACAAAAAAAAACCGCTGTGATGGCTGAATGGCTATAGGCAGCGGCGCCTAAACGTTGCCGATGAAGGAATTTAGCAGTTCCCGAAATGGATCTATACAACGAGCTTTGGCAGTTGTCTAAAAAATTTTTTCTTTCTTCTATTCTAATTTAAAATTTTTTCAATTAAGAAAAAATATATTATAACAATAATAATCATAACATAATTATTGTTAGGCCTTGAGCTCGATTCAAACTCGCGATTCTACCTCTGTTAATGTCAAAAAAAAAAACATATGTTTTTGAACTGAGTTATCGACACATATGGAAACTCGAGGGTCTAATATAACTTCCTGAAGCAACCATCGTTCTTTTCATGTCGATATCTAATAGAATCAACATCGTGGTCGTAGTAAAATTTGTTTAGTAAATCGGAGTTAATTTAATAATAGACTTATAAAAGGCTAAATATTTAATAAAAGTGAAATTGTGTGATATATATAAATATCCACTAAGTTTTATTTAATACTAGCTATACACGGCGTATGTTGTAACGCCCGATATCGAATGAATGTTGCGTTATTTTTTCTGTTTTGTTTGTTGATAATTTAGTTTATTGTTCTGTAAATTGAATTGAATTTTGTACGCACATTTAGCGAAATTTTCGTTTAGAACATCTTATTATTGTATCTTATTGTAATGCATGTGGGTATACAATATTTTTGGTTTTTTCGTTCGGTGCAAATATAAACAAATTTTTTGGCGTTCCAACTCTAGAGCAAGCAATACATAGCTGGCCATTGGAAAAACACAGACTCTCTAAATTTAATCCTGCAAAAGTAATCGATTGTCCTTGTGCTTTGTTCATTGTAATTGCAAAAGCAAGGAAAACTGTGCAGCAAATTAAGAGCTTAAAATGGAATGGCAAAACTGTAGGAATTATTGGGATCCGTGGAATGAGCACACAGGCCCGACGAGAGGGGGGAATGGGAGGATTCCCCCCGGCCCCGGGATTTCTCAGGGGGCCCGCGATTTAGAGGTACTAAGAAATTTTTTTTAATTCAGGAGAGTCTTTATTTGTTCCATGTGCAAATTTTAGGCCGAATTTCAAAAGCAACGAATATTGATAATGATTGTTTGCCTGTTGAAGAAATCAAAGACCTAGGGATGTATTTTGACACTAAATTTAGTTTCTCTACGCATGTAAACTATGTCATAACTCGATCATACGCAATGCTTGCGTTCATACGTCGTAACTGTTCCGCATTCACTAGCCCCCACAATATGAAGTCACTATATTGTGCCTTTGTCAGATCAAGGTTGGAGTATGCGGCTGTCATTTGGAGACCCTACCAAATTGGCCTCTTTAATCGGCTTGAGCGTGTTCAGAAAATTTTTCTACGATTTGCTCTTCGATCTTTAAAATTTTCTGAACCAATGCCTTCGTATGAATCCCGATGCCTTTTAATTGCACTAAACACGCTTGAAAATAGGCGTTCCATTCTATCTTGCTCATTTGTCATTGGCATAATTTCAGGGACCGTTGATTGTCCATCACTTCTTGAAAAAATTCAGTTTAATGTACCATGCAAAAACCTCCGACAGTTTGAACCCTTATAAATTGGGTTCTCCAGAACTATTTATGGTGTAAATGCTCCTATTTCTAGGGCTTGTGCTGATCTGAATACTTTTTTTTACTCCTCAGGTGCTGACTACACTTTTCCTTACGCTGCCTTAATTAACAATTTAAGATCTTATTTTTTCTTAGGATTAAGTTAATGTAAAAATTTGCATAATATAGTCTGTAATAATCTATAAATTCAAAGACTCAAATTAAATAAATAAATAAATAAAATATACTATATGGGTCCGGCGAGTTAAACTTAGAAAACGTCTTCAGTGCCCATTCGATCTTGGTATCGGTGACCAAGCCCGGCATTACTCGCTCCGTGATCGAAGTGTGAGTGCTGTCTGCTGGCTCTTCTAAACCATCTCCCGATGGGAAATGTGTATCGAGAAGCACCTCAAGGGATTCCTCACTATTACGTAACCATTCCACATTCTCTTTCTTTATTAGTCCCTGGACTATGTTTCCCCTTGCTAGGACTTTTATCAGCCGTGCTGTTTCGTTGGAAACTTTTCCATGAGATTCTCTTCGCCCTGGGAATTTCACGCTTGTAGATCCTCAGTAGATCCCTGTACTCGTCCCGACATGCTTCGCTTTCGCGGTCTTTGCTAGTTGAAACATTTATTTTACCTGTCTTCTTAGAAGACTCACCTCAGTGCTCCAGATAGGGAATAAGGTAGTCTGTTCGTCTTGTGATTGATGACGCTATACTACTATGGCCGTATGTTCGGCGCTCAAGCTACCCCGAGGCACCGAGCCTGGTTGCAGTTGTTAACGCCATGTTCTTTGCTACCAGGTCTATAGGTGGAATGTGCAGAATGGCATACAGTGCAGCCGACAGGGTTGTCTTCATGGCTCCCATAACGCTAAGCATTGATAGTCTGCATACCCCCTCTAATTTTCTGAAGTAGGTTGCTTTTTGTGTGGCTTTCCATCAAACAAGAACTCTACATAGTATAGAATAGGGCTTACAATCGCTGTAAATATCCAATGAGAAAGAGAGGGCAATAAGCCCCACGTACACCTCAACACTCTTTTACATGCATAAGGTGCCGTTGAAGCCTTCTTCACCCTCTCCTTCACGTTGAGCTTCCAAGACAGCTTACTGTCTAGAATGATTCCTAGATATTTTGTGCAAGGCTTCGCCTGCAGGGTCACCCCTCCTAACTTAGGCCTGATCCAATTTGGGACCTTATACCTCTTTGTAAACAAGACCGTATCTGTCTTCTCCGCGTTGACTTTCAACATGACATTTGATGCCCAGGTATGAATATCCCGAAGCGCCAGAGCCATCAAAGAGCTAATCGTTTGAAGGCACTTTACACTTATGACAATTGTAAGGTCAGCTGCGTAAGCCGTAAGTTTTACGGATCCCTCATCGAATCGCCTGAGCAGTTGGTTGATGACCAGCGTCCACAGCAGAGGTTATATCACCCTCCCTACGGCGTGCCCCTGTCCACTGATTTCGTGACTTCGTACAATCCCCATTGTGATGTAATCTTCCTGCAATTTAACATGCAGCCGATCCATCTTGTTACGGCTGGATGTACTTTAATGTAATTAAGACCATCCATAATCGCCCATTTAGAAACATTAGTGAAAGCCCCAGCAATGTTTAAGAAGACTCCTAGAGCATATTCCCAACATTCCAGGGCTTTCTCTATGCTTATTACCATCCTATGCAATGCGGTGTCTACCGACTTGCCTTTGGTGTACGCATGTTGTGTTGTGGAGATCAGCTTATCATCCACGTTGGACTTTATCTACACATCTATCAGCCTCTCAAAAGTTTTGAGCAGAAATGATGTTAAGCTAATGGGTCTATAGTCTTTGGGATACACGTGACCGATCTTCCCCGCCTTTGGTAGGAAAGATACACGAGCAGTTCTCCAAGAGTGCGGTACATGAGTCAGCCTTATGCACCCATCGAATATTATTTTAAGCCATTCCACGACCGCTCTACATGAAACTTGTAGCATGGCCGGGAATAGTAATCACACAAGAAAAAAAAATCATAGATTACGTTGCGCTTCGTGCTGCTCTTGTTAAAAGCCAACTAATTTGTTACAAATTGATCAAAAAAGGCGTTGAGCCAGAAACCCTTAAATGGGTTTATTTCAAGCTTGGCGTTCCAGTCGCAGTTTCTGACATCGCTTTAAAATCAGAACTCTGGCCAGCTAATGTCACAGTACAACCTTTTCGTTCCTTTCGTGCGAACCAGGAGGCTGCTTCAAATTCGGCTAAAAATTGCTTAAAAACATATTTTCCAAATATATCTGGCCTTCGGACCAAACATTCGGCTGTATATAGGTATAGTTCTGATTTAGATTATGATATATTCGTTTTTGTTAAATCTTGGCTGAATGATAACTTCTTTGATAGTGAAATTTTTGATCCTAATCTTTATGACGTATTTCGTAAAGACTGTGATCCTGTGAAAACTGTTTGCCTCAGAGGTGGTGGTGTTCTTATTGCTGTTCGAAGAAAATTCCGCGACGCATTGGTAACACTCACCAACTCGGATAAAATCATTGGCCAGCTTTGCGTACGTGTGCATGATTTGTCTGATGTCTAATATGTATGTGCCTTGTAATCCCACCGAATAGTGCAGATGGCTTATACTTTGCCCATGCTGACAACGTTGTTTCATTAGCATCAAATATTGTTGGCGACAACCATCTTTGTGTGCTAGGTGATTTTAATTTATGCCATTTGAATTGGTCCCGAATTGATAACACGGGAGCACTTATGGCCACTAATGTCAACTCTTCAGCCGAAATTCAACTTATCGATAATATTTTAAGCACTGAATTAGTTCAAATTAATCATTTCTATAACTGTTTAAATAAAATTCTAGATTTAGTATTCATTTCTATTAATGTTCATTACACTTTGTCGGAATGCATTAAACCAATCTCGCCAACCGATAAACATCACGTTCCTCTTTCTCTGGATTTGGAGTTTTATGAATTTGCCGACGTTACTCCTGAGGCTGGTATAAAATTTAACTATAGCGCTTGTGACCTTTCTACTTTTAATGAAATTTTGTCAAGCATTGATTGGTGTAAAAACAAAAAACCATACAAGACTCCCTGCATTCCAAGCGGTTAATGCATTTGAGGAATCTATTGTAACCAATTTACTTGCAAATCCTTTTATTTGCAACCATCTGCTAAGTTCTTATCGCTAAACTATTGAATAAATAACTCCAATATTGAATAATGGAAAAATGGCCTTTATTAAAATACTTCACAATAACACTTATACTTTGCTTAACAACCAAAGTGATTGATAGCTCAAATGAAACTCTACTATTCAAAATAATACTGCTATAGCTCGCTAGATAGCGCTTAATCGAACTGCTTGACGGTTCAAATCAAACTGAATTACTTCTTACTCGCCTGCCCCGCTTTTATAGTTTACGCTGCATACTTCTAGGCTCTTCGATTTCCAGAACTTACTTGTTAGTTTCGGCTACAAAATCGCCAGCCACAACTACGTGCACAAATTATTGCTCTCTCTTGTGACAACTCAGATAAGATATATGCATGTGTTTGTGCATTGCCGCTCTGTTGCTCGTATACGCACATATGTGTAGACGCAATTATTTATTCGTTTATGTAGATATATAATGATTGAATTATTGATGTGAATGTTTGTAGTTTACAGTCTCTCGCGCATACATAGGCGTATAAGTAAATGCATCTGTGTGTGACATCTTTCGGCTGCCTTATATATGTGTATACATGATTTGATTATTGACGTAAATAGTGCTTATCGTGGCCTTAGCATCGCCTTAGTGATGGTATAACGTAGCGATGCTAATATCCGTGACACTGCCCTCCTCCTAAGTCTGATCTTCCCGGTCAGACAAATCTCTCGATCTAAACGTTGCCAGCCTTTCCAAATGGACCACTTTCATTTTGGTTCGTGGTTTACCGACGGTTTGTATGCGGTACACTACATCGTTGATCCGTTTTACAACTTTGTATGGGCATTCCCAATTACACTGCAATTTCGGGGACAAACCTTTTTTACGTTGCGGGTTGTATAACAGCACCAAATCTCCTTCCTGAAAACCTTCTGAATTAATTGCTTTATCATATCTGGCTTTCATCTTGTCACTCATAATCTTTGTTCGTTGCCTTATCAGATCATGTATTTCTCTTAGCTCTTCTTCCAAATCACTAGTGGATTTCCTGACATTTCTCTCCGCATTGGCATCTATCCCAAACTTCAAATCAGCTGGCAGTCTAAGGTCATTGCCAAAAATTACTTCTGCAGGGGTTTGGCCCGTTGTCTCATGCACTGCTGATCGGTAAGCCATCAAGAATAATGGTATGCGGGTATCCCATTCTTTATGGTACTTGTCTACTACTTTCCTTAAGTGCTCCTCCAATGTTCTATTGAATCGTTCTACCATACCGTCGGATTGAGGATGCAATGCAGTTGTCCGTGCTTTTAGAATGCCCAATGACTTACACATTTCCTGGAACACAGCTGATTCGAAATTCCTGCCTTGGTGAGAATGTAACTCCATTGGTACACCAAACCTTGCAACCCAATTGTTTATAAACACTTCTGCTACCGTTTCCGCTTCTTGATTTGGGATTGGGTATACCTCTGGCCATTTGCTGAAATAATCCATAACTACCAGTACATATTTGTTTCCGCCGTTGCTAGTAGGAAATGGACCGACGACATCCATAGCGATCCTTTCAAATGGCGCACCTGAGTTATATTGCTTCATCTGGCCATGACTTCGTGTTCTGGGCCCTTTCGCTCTGCTGCAAACCTCGCAGTTCGCAATCCACTCAGTGACGGACTGACGGCAACCAACCCAATAGAATCTCGGCTTAATCTTCTCGAGCGTCTTCGTGATTCCAAGATGACCTCCGCTTGGACCATTATGCAGCTCGCTGAGCACGTCAGGAATCCTCTTTCTGGGAACAACTATCAGTTTATTCTTGTATTTACCATCCTCACTCTCCCATACTCGATGAAGGCAACCGGATATCAATTCTAAACTGTTCCACCGTGCCCAATATGACTTCGCAATGGGACTCTCTGCTGACATCTCTTCTCTGTTTGGTCTTTCGTTTCGTTCGAGCCCTTGCATAACACGTGACAGATCTGCATCTTCTAGCTGGCATTTTCTTAGCTGTTCCTTATCCCATTCATCTAGACATGTTATAGTCATTAGCCGGACATCTATAATGTCTTCTTTGGCCTCGGCTTTTGAACAGTGCTTGCATTCCAAACTACATGGTCTTCGTGACATTGCATCAGCATTTCGATGCTCAATGGAAAAGTCATAGCTTTGGAGTCGCTCGATCCACCGTGCCAATTGTCCTTCCAGATTACGGAACTGCAGAAGCCATTTTAAAGCTGCGTGATCTGTCCTGACACGGAATCGCTGGCCGTAGAGGTATTTGTGAAAACGTTTAATGCACTCTACCAATGCCAACAGCTCTCTCCGCGTAACGCAGTAGTTCCTCTCTGGTTTTCCAATCGAACGGCTGTAATATGCAACTACCTTCTCCTGTCCATCGACCAGTTGTGATAAAACGCCTCCTATAGCATATCCGCTCGCATCTGTATCTAGAATAAATTTTGCTCCTGGAATCGGATATGCCAACATTGGGGCAGTGCACAAACGCTCTTTCAATGTTTGGAAAGCTACTTCTTGCTCATTCTTCCATTCAAAAGCTTTATTTTTTCTTGTTAGCTCGTGGAGACTATGGGCTACGCTGGCAAAATTTGGTACAAATCGGCGGTAATATGTGCACAGCCCAAGGAAACTTCTCAATTCATGCAGATTCTGTGGTCTTGGCCAATCCTTTACTGCCTCTATCTTTTCATTTGCTGTACGGATACCTTCTGTCGTTACCTTGTTACCCAAATAATTTACTTCCTTTTTAAACAGCGCACACTTTTTGGGACTTAACTTCAGACCAGCGCCAGCTATTCTCTGGAAAACTTCATCTAAGTTTTTAAGATGTTCATCAAAGTTCTTGCCCAATACGATTTTGTCGTCCAGGTACACCAAGCATGTTTTCCAATGTAGTCCTTTCAATACCTGGTCCATGAGTCTCTCAAAAGTAGCTGGTGCATTACAAAGCCCAAAAGGTATCACTGTAAATTGCCAAAGACCATCACCCACACTGAAGGCTGTTTTCTCTTAATCTTCCTCCTTCACTTCAACTTGCCAGTAGCCGCTTTTCAAATCCAGCGTGGAAAACCATTTCGTACCAGATAGCGAGTCCAGAGTGTCGTCAATTCTTGGCAATGGGTAGCTATCCTTTTTCGTTACGTCATTCAACTTCCGGTAGTCCACGCAAAACCTCATTTTTCCATCCTTCTTCTTTACAAGTACTACCGGTGAGCTCCATGGACTAGCTGATGGTTCGATGACGCCGCTGTCGCTCATTTCTTGTATGATTTGACTCACAACTTCCCGCTTCGCCAGTGGAACACTACGTGGAGCTTGACGGATCGGCCTCGCATCTCCAGTGTCAATTTGATGTTTCACAACATTGGTGCGGCCTGGTTTGGAACCATCCTGGTCAAATATGTTCGCGTACTTTAGGAGCAGTTGTTTTGCCTTACTCTGATATGCTTCATCTAGCCCCTGTGTCCATGCCGTGATGTCATTTGAAAGATCAGTATTACTAGTTGAAACGTGTTCCTGGAGCTGTTCACAGTTAATAACTACTTCAGCCTCTTGGCATCTTCCCAAAATAGCTCCTTTAGTCAGTTTGAGTGGTGAGTTGAACTCATTGAGTACTCTTACCGGAATACGTCCATCTTGTTTTGTCATAGCCAGGGTTTTTCCTACAAGTATGTTCAGTGCTGATTTGTTTGCTGCTTCGACAACCCACAATTTGTTTGTCCCACAATCTCCATCAACCTTTGCCAAGATGACTGCTTCCGATTTTGGTGGTATTCGCTGACTCTCTTCCACCAGCACTCGTTTACTGCTGTAGCCTCTCTCGTAGCCGAAATTGTGTACTACCGTGACGTTCCCAATTGCGACTTCGCATGATACTTCTCCTAGAACCGTGCTGTCTTCTCCAGTGGCTGTACGCAATCTTGCTCCATGCAATGGTCTTATCTTCTTGTTGACTAAATCCGCTCGAATGATGGAATGAGATGCACCCGTATCTACAGTCAGTAAACGTTCCTTTCCATCCACATGTCCTCCGACAGTAAGATTGTTTGACCTTTTTCCAATTTGTGAGATAGAGATTATGGGGCATTCAATTGAGGGAGCCAGCTGTCGCCCCTTGCGGCTGACTCGCTTTAGTTTAACGATTGAGTGGACTTGGAGATTTGCTCATCTCCTTCAGCTCTGCGTTTACGGCCACCCACATTGTTGGAGCTATTAGAACCGGTGCTGCAATGTCGTGCAATATGACCTGGGTTGCCGCACAAGAAACATTTAAGCACTCCGGAATTTTTCTGTTGTGATCCCTTCAGTGCTTCCAAAATTGTGTCTACCCAATCTGGTCTTTCCACTTCCACACGATGAGCTTTGTATGCTGGTTTACTCAATAGTGAGGCCGTTTCCTGAGTCAATGCATATGATACCGTTTCAGCAAATGTCAGTTTTAGGTTTGCGTCTGTAGCTCGCTTCGTTTCCACTTCTCGTATGCCATTTATAAAACTCTGGATTTTACCCTCTCGGTGTATTCCACGGGTGCGTCCGCATTTGCGAGATGAGCCAACCTTTCAACATCTGAAGCAAACTCCTGCAATGTCTCATTTGCTTTTTGGTAGCGGTTTTGCAACTCAATTTGGAATATCTGTTTTCTATGCTCGCTTCCATAACGTCGTTCTACAGCAGCCATCAATGCTTCATAATTGTTCCGCTCTCCTTCGGGAATCATCTGTAGGATTTCCGCTGCTGGCCCCTTCAATGCCACGAACAGTGCAGCAACTTTATCTTCCACATACCAGTTGTTCACGGCTGCGGTCTTCTCAAATTGTAGCTTGAAGACCTGGAAAGGAACAGAGCCGTCAAAAGATGGAGTTTTTACCTTCGTATTACTCGCTGAAGCAGCCGGCCGATTAAGTTGCAATTCCTGTATACGGCCTCTCAAAGCAAGGCTTCGATTTTTTCCTCAAACTGCGTTATTTTCTCGTCCATACGCGCTTCGAGTTTTGATGATATACGCGCCTCCTGCGCTTCGAGTTGTTCTGTTATGCGTGCCTCTTGTTCCTTCAGTTGTGTCTCCATCTTTGATGTAATCTGTGTCGACATTTCTGACATACGCGTTTCTTGTGCTTCAATCTTCGATGTAATCTGTGTCGACATTTCTGTCATACGCGTTTCTTGTGCTTCAATCTTCGATGTAATCTGTGTCGACATTTCTGTCATACGCGTTTCTTGTGCTTCAATCTTCGATGTTATACGATTCTCCTGTGATTCTAGTTGTTTTTCCATCTTGGATGTTATACGTGTCTCCTGCGATTCCAGTTGAGATGTTATATCTGTCTTTTGCACTTCGAGCTGTGTTGACATATCGGTTGATATTTGTGACGACATTTGCTTCAGCACTGCTAGTATCGCGTTAGTGTCTACACTCGCCAATGGATTCGGAGTCTCTATCTTCTCTTCCAATTTAGTCGCTGGCTCTTCCACATCGTGATAAAAGACATATTCGTCCACATCAATTCCTTCCAACTCCATTACCTCTCGTAGCCGTGCTTGAAGTTCGATCTTATTGCCGGTTGTATTCAATCCACGGCTCTCCAACTCCTTCTTCAGTTGCTGGATCTTCAATTCACTGAACTTTGCCATGTCCTTGTAGTCCTCTGGAATTTATTCAACAATTCCTCTTCTGACACCAATTGTAACGAATTTACTTGCAAATCCTTTTATTTGCAACCCTCTGCTAAGTTCGTATCGCTAAACTATTGAATAAATAACTCCAATATTGAATAATGGAAAAATTGTTTTTATTAAAATACTTCACAATAACACTTATACTTTGCTTAACAACCAAAATGATTGATAGCTCAAATGAAACTCTACTATTGAAAATAATACTGCTATAGCTCGCTAGATAGCGCTTAATCGAACTGCTTGACGGTTCAAATCAAACTGAATTACTTCTTACTCGCCTGCCCCGCTTTTATAGTTTACGCTGCATACTTCTAGGCTCTTCGATTTCCAGAACTTACTAGTTAGTTTCGGCTACAAAATCGCCAGCCACAACTACGTGCACAAATTATTGCTCTCTCTTGTGACAACTCAGATAAGATATATGCATGTGTTTGTGCATTGCCGCTCCGTTGCTCGTATACGTACATATGTGTAGACGCATTATTTATTCGTTTATGTAGATATATAATGATTATTGTATTGATGTGAATGTTTGTAGTTACCGGTCTCTCGCGCATACATAGGCGTATAAGTAAATGCATCTGTGTGTGACATCTTTCGGCTGCCTTATATATGTGTATACATGATTTGATTATTGACGTAAATACTGCTTATCGTGGCCTTAGCATCGCGTTAGTGATGGTATAACTTAGCGATGCTAATATCCGTGATACTATAAAACAGTTTTGGAAAGCTGTACAAAAGAACTGGGAATCCAGTGCACCACCCTATATTTCAATACCATTTGAAAGAGTTCCACTGTTTGAATAAGTTTCTATATAGAAACAACATTTTGAGCCTTGATAAAAATATAATATCGAACCCGAAGGCTGTTTGGGGCTTCATAAAATTTAAAAAGGCTTCTTCGACAGTTCCAAATAATGTATTCTGCGATAGCACATTTGCTAATAGTGCTGTAGATTCCGCTAATTTATTTGCTGATTTTTTTTGCTCCAACTTTGAATCTGATTTGCCTTCTGATTCAAGTTTTTCTTCCACGAAGGATTCTTCTATTAACTGCGGCTCTCTACGTGTATCTGTTTCGGATGTTTTAAACGGCATAAGGAAGCTAAGTCGTCAACAAAGACTGACTCTGATGGGCTCTCGGTCTTTTTGCCAAAAAGTTGTCTGTGTTTGGCAATGCCACTAACAATCATTTTCAACAATTCTCTGGCCACTGGTCTTTTTGTGGATGACTGGAAATGGGCAACGATTTCATCTATATTTAAAAGCGGCAATAAAAACGATGTTCGCAATTATAGACCGATTTCGAAACTATCTTCGGTGTCCAAACTTTTTAAATTATTGTCAATGACAAATTGTGTTTGCGGTTAAAGGTTTAATCACTATCAACCAACATGCTTTCGTACCAAATCGCTCACCTGTAAGCAACCTAACAGTGCACATAGAGTTATTTAAGCAATCTGGGCGGCCAAAATTATTTTTCGGCTTTAAATAGTTTAATTATGTTACTCATGGTGATCTCAGTTATATTTGACTATTTATTTTATTTTATTATATATACAGTGGCCCAAAAAAGTCTACGGACAGCAAAGTTTCTTAAAAAATCATTGGTTTTTGCTTGAAATTGTTTAATTATGTTATTACTGGTGATTTCAGTTATGTTTAACTATTTATTTTATTTTATTATATATACAGTGGTCCACAAAAGTCTCCGGACAGCAAAGTTTCTTAAAAAATCATTGGTTTTTGCTCTAAATTGTTTAATTATGTTATTCATGGTGATTTCAATTATATTTAACTATTTATTTTATTTCATTATATATACAGTGGTCCAAAAAAGTCTCCGGACAGCAAAGTTTCTTAAAAAGTCATTGGTGTTTGCTTTAAATTATTTAATTATGTTATTCATGGTGATTTCAGTTATATTGAACTATTTATTTTATTTCACTATATATACAGTGGTCCAAAAAAGTCTCCGGCCAGCAAAGTTTCTTACAAAATAATTGGTTTTTGCTTGAAATTGTATAATTATATTATTCATGTTGATTTCAAAGTCTACGGACATTCTAGTATATTAATTAATTCTAGTATAATAATGTACAACTTACAAGCAGATCGCACGTTTCGCTGATTTTTGGCATTTATTTTTATATGCCTGGCATCGAGAATTTTAACAAAATTTATTAAGTAATTATCAAAAAAATTTAATCCTTTGGAAAAATAGTGAATTTCTATACATGGCTTACGTGTGCGGTATTACCAGACTAGCTTAAGCTCGTATCCCAATCCGATACACTGTTATTTGTAACAGAAGTCCAGTCGCATGGTTAGTTATCATTCTTTAGGGCTCATCATTAGAGGGTATGTCAGGTAGGTCATGATCACTATATTGAAGCATGGCAATGGTTTCTTTTGCAAAAGTTTGATGTTTTCGTTCTTTTTGGCCTCATACGTGTCATCACTGGGTCAGAATTCAGAAGTAACCTGTAAACATTATAAAACATATAGTTGCATTAAATTACATTTTCATTTACAAATTCAGTTTAAACTATTTAATATATCCAGGTTGCAGGCTCCTCTAGAGAATTTTCTTGCAAAAATTTGCCGATATAGTCGAATGTATTTGTTTCTGGCTTCTGCTGCCTCTTCTCCAGGTCCATGGATCAGAATTTTGTGAAGTGTTGGCGTCATGGGATGCCATCAGTTCTCGTTAAAACTTTCCGCATCTGATTCTTTCATGTGATTGAATAATTCTTTACGGGTGATTACTCGACCAGAGAAACCTTAATTAAAAGAAATCTTAATACAGCTATATACAGAACGTACAAAAAAAATGTTAGTTTTAGGCTACATTGGCCAAATAGATCTAGGATTCGGTATCAGCACATTGATTCACCAAACAAGATCAAATTCTACAATTGCGTTTCTAAACGTGAGCCTATCGTCCAAACTGAGTTTTATAAAAATCAGGCATCTTTTAATATAAATGCCCACAAGATTAGGGGGCGTGGCACGGTACCAATCATCACCATATTGCACATATATTCTTTTTATGCTACAACAAGATCACGCGCCGAATTTCAACAAAATTGGATTTTTGTTGTTGGGCCAATATTTTAAATGTATGGGGAGAAAAAGGAAAACTTAGCGTTTTGCCTTATAATTTGAAATCGGCCGTAAAGCTCAATAAAAATTGGATTACGTTTACTATTTTTTATTGCTCACCCTATGGAGATGGCACCACTGTACAATGCACAAAAATACGAATTTATTTCAAAAAGCGGGAATAAGCGGGACCAATCTTTCCACTATTTAAATTAACAAAACACAGGCTTTCTAAAAAAATTGGAATCAATACAGGGCAAAGCGGGCACTAAAACAAAAACCTTTTAGAAAAAAAAATCTGGAAAAAATTTTTCCCCAATACATCACTTTTTAAAAATTGTATTACGAAGGTGTTAAAGACTATATAAATCTTAAAATACATAAATATTATACACATTTACCTGTTTCATAAGAATCCATGGCTTCTTTTTTATAAACTTCACAGAAACCCGTAACAATATCAATTGAAAATGTATATACTCTAAGAACGCGAAAAACTGCTGCAAGATACGCACGAATGGTCCAACTTTGAGTGGATGTCCACACTAGGCATTTGAATTATGAAAATAAATAATTATTGATTCTGATACGCTAGAGTATTGGCCTACTAAAAATAATACTGTTTTTTTATTTGCTGCGTTTTGAAAAATTGATTTTTGGCCGCCCAGATTGCTTAAATACCTCTATGTGCAGTGTTTAGTAAATACTGCATTTCTGCTTTTCAGAATAGATTTCAAGTTGATACAATTTATACTGACTTCTCGAAGGCATTCGAAAAAGTTTCTCACAGAATACTTTTACTGAAGCTGGCTGCTATGGGTTTTCACTAAACTTTTTTGATGTGGATTAAGTCATACTTATCCAACAGGCGTTGTGTCATAGACGTTGATAATACCACATCCCGTCCCTTCATTGCATCCTCAGGAGTCCCACAAGGTACCATTCTAGGACCTCTCTTCTTTATATTTTTTATAAATGACATTGGCTCATGCTTCTCGTTTGCGTAATATCTGCTGTATGCGGATGATCTAAAAGTATTTGCTGCTATAAATAGTTCTAGTGACTCTGAACGTCTGCAATTAGACCTTAATAATGTCAAAAACTGGTGCAGTTTAAATCGTTTATCGTTAAACATTAAAAAATGCTTCCATGTAACTTTTTCAAAATCAGTTAATAACCTTCGTACTTGCTATAGTATCGCTGGCTATACATTGCAATCTGTTGAAGCAATCTGTTGAAGAAAGCAAAGATCTATGGGTGTATTTTGACACTAAATTTAATTTCTCTACGCATGTAAACTATGTCATAACTCGATGATACGCAATGCTTGCGTTCATACGTTGTAACTGTTCCGCATTCACTAGCCCCTACACTATAAAATCATTATATTGTGCCTTTGTCAGATCGAGGTTGGAGTATGCGGCTGTCATTTGGAGACCCTACCAAATTGGCCTCTCTAGTCAGCTTGAGCGTGTTCAGAAAGTTTTTTTTTACGATTTGCTCTTCGATCTTTAAAATTTTCTGAACCAATGCTTCGTATGAATCTCGCTGCCTTTTAATTGCACTAAACACGCTTGCAAATAGACGTTCCATTATATCTTGCTCATTTGTCATTGGCATAATTTCAGCGATCGTTGATTGTCCATCACTTCTTGAGAAAATTTAGTTTAATGTACCATGCCGAAACCTCCGACAGTTTGAACCCTTAAAAATTGAGTTTTCCAGAACTATTTATGGTGTAAATCCTCCTATTTATAGGGCTTGTGCTGATCTGAATACGTTTTTTACTCCTTTGGTGCTGACTACATTTTTCCCTACGCTACCTTAATTAACAATTTAAGATCTTATTTTTCTTAGGATTAAGTTAATGTAAAAATTTGCATAATATAGTCTGTAAGAATCTGTAAATTCAAAGACTCAACTTAAATAAATAAATAAATAAAATATACTATCTGGGCCCGGCGATTTAAACTTAGAAAACGTCTTCACTGCCCATTCGATCTTGTTATCGGTCACCAAGCCCGGCATTACCCGCTCCGTGATCGAAGTGTGAGTGCTGTTTGCTGGCTCTTCTAAACCATCTCCCGATGGGAAATATGTAATGAGAAGCACCTCAAGGGATTCCTCACTATTACGTGACCATTCCCCATTCTCTTTCTTTATTAGTCCCTGGACTATGTTTTCCGTTGCTAGGACTTTTTTCAGCCGTGCCGTTTCGCTGGAGCACTCTGTGTCCGTACAGAAATTTTCCATGAGTTTCTCTTCGCCCTAGTAATTTCAAGCTTGCAGATCCTCAGTAGATCCCTGTACTCGTCCCGACACGCTTCGCTTTCCGTGGTCTTTGCGAGCTAAAACATTTCTTTTACCTGTCTTCTTAGAAGACTCAGCTCATTGCTCCACCATGGCGGCTTTGCTTTTCCTCTGAATCTTCTTAGGAGGCAAGCTTTGTTATACCCAGTCATAAGCGTCCTTGTTAGGAATTCATTCGACTCCTCCAGTTCCTCTACATTAGCAACCTCTTTGGGTTGTCCCAGTTTTTTTCCACATGTTCCTGGAATTTAGTCCAGTTCGTTGACTTAGGGTTTCTAAAGGTTCCTCCCTTCTCTACCCTCATGCTGAAGCTGATATACGCATGGTCGGAGAAGGATGGTCTGTCAAGAACCTTCCAATCATACCTTGATATATCACACTCGAAGCTCAATGTAATATCCAGAACATTGCTGGATGTTGGACCAATGTATGTAGGGACATTTCCCCCGTTGGCTATCTGCAAATTGGTTTGCAGGATGTGACAAAACAGAGATTTGCCTCTCTCGTTCGTATCTGCTCCTACCCACGCATTTTGGTGCGCATTTGCATCTGCGCCTATGGCCAACCGCCCTTTGCGCCCTTCCTCCTGTACTAGTCTTTTGCACTCCATCGGTGGAACCTCCGCAGCATGGGCCATGTAGCAGGACGCCAGGATAAATGCCTGCCTATTCTTTTGCTCAACGGCCACCGCTACGAGATCCTCAGTGGTGTAATCAGGCAGCATATATGAATGCAGCTGTTTCCTTACCATTACTACAGCTCGCACCCGTCCTTCCCTTTGCGCGTAGTAAACGCCAAACCCGCGCGCGCTAAGTCCAGAAACCTTTCCTCCCGATGAGAGCCACGGCTCCTGGATCAGCGCCACGTCAAACAAACCCTCCTCAGGGGTTAGGAGGAGTTCGCTCGACGCCACTTTACTGTGTTGGAGGTTTATCTCTAGGACTCGCAGCACCATTGAATTGTTTGTCCCCCTCCAGCACCTTCATCTTGACGTCGTCGTCCTCCCCTTGCCCTTTTGGTTTAGAGTATTAGAGGCCCCCTTCAGCCTCTCGTGACTGTCGTGCCGGGTGTTCCTCTGTGCGAGTCACATCATCATTTAGCGGCTGGTCCTCTTCTAGAACGTTCGTGGTGACTTCGGGGACCTCCACCTGTCTTTTTTCCCTTAGACTTTTGAGGTCCTTTTCGACTTCGCCCACCTCTAGCGTGTTAGGGTTTTTAACCTAGGGACTTCTTTTCCTGAGTCGCATGTAGATTTTGCCAGTGCGAAAGTACATTTTTCCAAGCTGCCTGTACAAAATATCCTCCGACTGCTTGTTTATTTGGAAGATGTAGAACTGACCATCGTCGGTAGCCCGAGATACAGTAATTACCTTCCAATCCTGTGTCGGTATGTTCGGATTCTGATTCTGCAGAAGTCGCAGTGTATCCTCCGACTTCATCACGCATGGTATCCATACCTTAACTTTTGGTACCTTGGGGATTTGTGCTTTATCCACCACCTCAAACCGCGGGTTCGTGACTTGCCTTTGGAGGTTTGGAACCACTTCCTCCAGCCACCGCAAGCTCGCTATGTTGTCGCACGCTATCATCTTCACACCATTATACCATCCCCCCGAATCAAAGGTTGGAAGGGGCTTACTTGGTTGTTCCCACATCATCTTAAGCATTAAGCTAATAAGCTCCCTTTCCACAGATCTCCACCTTTCAGTAATCATTTGTCCGAAAGGACTGCTACGATCAACCAGCGCCACAGTCAGTGACTGCTTTGCCACATCACTCATCTTCTCGGGAAAAGCAGGAGTCTTAGTGTTTTCTCCCTTTGGCATCTCCGAGAAAGCCGGAGTCTTAGCGTTAACTCCCTTTAGCGACTGCGAGAAAGCCGGAGTCTTAGCGTTATCTCCCTTTGGCTTATCTCCTACTTCCGTAATTGGAACTTCCCTCTGACTCGCAGCTTTAGAGGTAGTTGCTACCTCGCTATTGGAGCCCATCTGTCTTACAGCTTTGGGCCTACTTGTCTTGTCTATGCGACTGCCCTGCCTCGCGGCTTTAGGAATGGGTCCTTTCTGCCTCTTGAAAGCAGGCTTGTCGCCCTCCGCCGAACGTTGCCTCTTCATTCTGCCATTCGATGCTTCTTCCTCCTCGTACCGGTTGCAGAACCGCGGGTTTCTCGCAGCAAACCTTTTGAACTGCCTTCGTCCTACTTCTATCGCTTCATAGGCCCATTCCAAGCGCTCGATCTCCACTTCTGGTGGGTCGACCACTGCTCCCAAGCGTTGTACAATTCTTCGTGCTGCACGGTACTGCGAGAGAGCTCTTTTACTTCCTCTGCTCCGTACCCTTCTCCACCCTTCTACTCCGTTTTCATTTGTGTGCTTCTCCAACACGGAGTTCATTGAATTAGCACTACTCTCGCTCGCCGAGTCCGACGCATCGCTTAATTCGTATGTGTCGTCCTTGGATTGCGACTCAGTTCTCCTCTTTACATCGTCCTTATTACAATCAGGTAATGAGTCGTTCATCTTGGTCGTACGACCACCTGCCCGACAAGGCGGGCTCAGCGGTCTAGTAATATATACGGGGAAAGAAACGTCCGCCACAGCAGCGCCCCTTACTGTGGTAAGACTATTAATACTTCCCGAGGTTGCCCCGTATCGGGAAGGCTCCGTTCGAATACAGCCGAATTTATCCCCTGGCCGCAAATCGTCCAATAGGCACGGTCCGCATAACACCCTGGATTAGGGGGTTGGCAGATCTTGGTCACCGACACCCCGCCGCCCTCCTATGAGGCGAAACTGCGTAGATGTCAGTCCTAAACAGCTCCGCCTCATAGTCGTGCGCTGTGGAGTTCGGGTAAGCCCTCACACCAACGACAAGGTACCCACCCTAGTGAGGGTTTTTTTTTGATGTAATCCATCAATAATGATTCATGAATGAGACGTCATAAATTCATGTTAATCAAATGTATTAGTGGATTTTTTATAGGGGGCCCGTAAATTGTTTAGTCCCGAGCGCGGATTTTCTCTCTACGGCCCTGTGAGCACATCTTCATCTTCGCTTTTACCGCTGATGGTTGTTGTTTCGATTACATTCGGCATTAATTTCTTAACGCAAAGTCTGGTTCCATTGCACAAGTTTGGTGGGTCTAAATTCCGAAAAAGCATGATTGGTGAGCCAAATTTCAAAGTTAATATATGCACAGGCATTGGCAGCGATTTAGTTTAGCACCCCCCCCCCCCCCCCCCCCCCCCCCCCCCCGAGTTCGGGGTTTAACTTGGTATCAAATGAAAGAGGGAGTTCTCCCGATCACTAACATATATATTTTAAAGTGCGCAAACTTATAATTTAAAAGTTATTTGTTGTTAAAATTTGCAAATTTCTATACTTCTTTTATATGTGTATACGTATATATATTTTATGACATTACAAATCTGTTCTGCCACATCTAAAAGACGGAACAAGTGCAGAATCGAAAAATAACTCATAAAAATACCTTTCATCTGATGTATATATATCTTTAACTTTTCTAGTCTTTATTTACCAAAAATTTGAAAAAGCTCTTTTTTGCATTCGTGAACGAGCGGATATTACCTTATAACTCTTATCTTTATTGTTATATTAGCCGATCCAACACCGGCTGCGCCATGCACAGTAATTCTGCGTAGAACACCCTTCTGCATAGGCGGCCTTCGGCCGCGCTTATAAAAAATAACCCTGGGCTACGTCATGCCAAGTACGGGTGTGTGGTATAACCGTGGCTACCGCCACGGTGTGCCCTTCTGCGTAGTGCACCCTTCTCCGCAGAAGCTTGTAGAACGCAGAAGGACATCACCGTAGCGGTATCCACGGTTATACCACACACCCGGACTTGGCATGGCATAGCCCAGGGTTATTTTTTTTAAGCGCGGCCGAAGGCCGCCTACGCGGAAAGGTGTTTCAACTTTTCAAAATGAGTAGTAAAAATATATATTTTCCTTTTTCTTTATTAACTGAATGGTGGTAAGGTAATATTTATATTTTTTTTTTTGTTTATGTGGCAGCACAGCTAATGTCATCAATAATATATATATATATATATATATATATATATATATATATGTGCATGTTGCTACAAAAGCACGATTGATTTAATAAAAACATTTATAATAAGTAAAAACAATGCAAAAATGAAATATGAAATATACAAAAATGCAATTTAAGTTTATCGTTGCTAATTTATATAGATATGTATGTGGATTAAGGTTTTGAAAGATGTGTAAATTGTAATTTAAAGTGCTATAGAAATTTGCTAAATTTGAAAACTTTAACAACAAATAACTTTTAAATTATAAGTTTACGCATTTTAAAATATATATATTTGTGATCGGAACAGCTCCCTCTTTCATTTGATACCAGGTTTTACCCCGAACTCGGGGGGTGCTTTTCCAAAATTTTCCCCAGGCATTCCAGGTAGTTCTAAAGAGTTTAGAAATTCAATTGGATAATTCACATTCGATCTTCATCTGTCGATCGATTTATATTTCGCCACTTCGCCAGGAATTTGGTTTTGGTGAGATCATTGATTTTGTTAACATTATCATATGTGGGAGCTAAGTTTGCTCTTTCGCATAGCAAAAAAAAACTTAAATTTAAAATTCTTTATTCTGAAATATGAAAAACCTTCGTCTTGATCGAAGAAACCTATAGCCGAAATTTGGTGATGATTGAAGTGTGGGAAATACGTTTCCATAGGGACACACACACAGAATTTGATTTTTATAGAAGATGTAGATAGACTGAAGCTATCAATTTTTTTTAACGACGGCAGATTACTAAACGTCCAAAAAGAATAACAGCCAAACTCAACAATGCAGTCAAACTTTAGGTGTTAAAATAACCTATGTTTGTACGGCAGCCATAGTTCGGAAAAATCCCATTTGTAGGGAAGGTGCCACGCCCCTTTTTTCCCAATTCCACATTTTAACTGAAGGTGTTAGGACTTAACGTCATATAGCTCCTTACCAATTTTCATTATCCTACCATTACTACATCCAGAGATATGCAGTATGATATTTTCCATTTGTATGGGAGGTGCCACGCCCCCTTTTTCCCAATTCCACATTTTCTTGGTGGTGTTAGGGATTGACCTCATATAACTCCTTACTGGATTTCAATGTTCTGGCATGTATACCCTCAGAGTTATGCAGTACCAAAGATTCCATTTGTATGGGAGGTGCCACGCCCCTTTTATATATCGAAATTATTTTTAGCCTAAATCCTTCGTGTTGATCGAAGGAACCTATAGCCAAAATTTGGTGATGATTGAAGTGTGGGAAATACGTTTCCATAGGTAACAGACACACAGAATTTGATTTTTATATATATAGATTTGTATGGGAGTTGCCACGCCCCCTTTTTCCCAATTCCACATTTTCTTGACTTAACGTCATATAGCTCCTTACCAATTTTCATTATCCTACCATTACTACATCCAGAGATATGCAGTATGATATATTCCATTTGTATGGGAGGTGCAACGCCCCCTTTTTCCCAATTCCACATTTTCTTGGTGGTGTTAAGGATTGACCTCATATAATACCTTACTGAATTTCAATGTTCTGGGATTTATACCTTCAGAGTTATGCAGTACCAAAGATTTCATTTGTATGGGAGGTGCCACGCCCCTTTTATATATCCAAATTATTTTTAGCCTAAAACCTTCTCGTTGATCGATTAACCTATGGCTATAGGGCCAAGGGCCAGTCTAGGCAGGATAGGGCTGAGGGAAAATCCAGCCCGGGTATTCCGAAGGTCGGTACCTCTCGGTGAGGGGCTACCGACCGGGAGGCCTTTGGGGCGGCTGCCGCCCATCTCGTAGCCACCAGCACGGCTGCCATTCGGCGTCAAGCGTCTGGCGGTTTGGTTGCTGGGGGCTCCAGGGAAGTGGGGGTGGCCGGCTCTGGTGTCAAGGGAGTAAAAAAGCCCAGTCACCAGCAAAAGCGCTGGGCTGCCCGGATCCTGCGCAGGAATGCATCCTCGCCGATAAGGGAGGGGCAAGTTTCTGCCTAGGACTGGGCCAAGGCGCAGCGTGCCCTTGCTTGGGCGAAAGAGATGTTGCCGCACTTCAGGCTGGACTGGTTCGAGAACGATGAAGCCTCGAAACGCCAGCGGTCTATGGATGAAACCAACCCTACGGCCCGAAAAGGGCCAAGAAGAAGGGAGGCTGGACGCGATCTTCCGCCGAAATAGTCAAGGATCGGCAGATCATTGGTGTTATGGACGAGAGCAGCGAAGATGGCAGGATTCCCATACAGCAGTGGAAGTGGATTGAGGCAGCACCCGCTACTGTGGCCATTAAGGTCAAAAAAGACAACCCTGGTCCGCCGCCTTCTTATACCGATGCAGGGATGTTCCAGGGCAATATTAAACTAATTACATGTGACGACGCCAGGTCAGCGAAGCTTTACAAAGCCGCCGTCTCGCTGATAGGTGAGGTGTATCCGGGCGCGCGCCTCAAGGTAGTGGAGGCGTCTGATATCCCCTCACGACCAAGGGCGAGAGGCTGGGTTCCAAGGACGCCAACGGACCCAGCTGATATCCTGGAGCTGCTCCAGGAGTACAACCCGGGTCTACCGACCCAAAACTGGAAGGTGGTTAACATGGAGAAGACTTAATGGGCCACGATGCAGATAGTCCTGCTGCTCGACAGCACAAGCGTCGAAGCGTTGAAAAGGCAGGATTTCAGGGTAAGCTACGGCTTCAAGAATATAAAATAAAAAAAGCGGAAGCTTGGCTCTCAGAGGGTTGTACTCTGAGGGTCAACTTCTGGAAGATGGCGATTCGGACGCGACGCTTACGGAAGAGAGCGCAAACAAACAGTGATTCGGGTCCTCCAAATAAACCTGAATCACTGCAAAGCAGCATCAGCTGCACTCTTACTGCACCTGTCTTCAGGTGCGGTAGACATCGTACTAGTCCAGGAGCCGTGGATCGCTGGCAATAGGATCTGTGGCCTGCGGACACCAACGTATAAGCTTTATAGCGCTCAGGAAAAGGGTAAGCCTCGCACATGTATATTGGCTAAGTCTACTCTTAATGTTTATCTTCTACCGAGTTTTAGCAATGGGGATCTGACAGCAGTTATCGTCGAGGTGCTTGGGAGGAGCTTTAATCTTGCTTCCTTCTACCTAGCGCACGATCACCCAGGCTCATTACCACCGGATAATTTCAGGGAGTTTTTGAGAGCGGCAAATCCACGAAACGATTTCATCCTACTCGGAGGCGACGCCAATGCTCATCACGCCCAGTGGGGCAGCAGTGATACAAATGACCGAGGTGAGTCTTTATTTAACTATCCTTTAGGCACTAATCTAAGTATGTATAACAGGGGAAATGATCCCACTTTCATTACGAGGAACCGCGAAGAGGTCCTTGACATAACCGTGGTCACAGACTCCTTCAGTGAACTGATCGTTTCATGGAGAGTTCTAAAGGAGCACTCCTTTTCTGACCATAGATATATAAGCTTCTCTATATCACATGCGCACACAAGTCCTAAGTGCATACAAAATTTTAGAAGAACGAACTGGGCTACTATAAGAAGATAATAAGTAAAAGGCTATCTGAAGAAGTTCGGACCCAGAAAGCGAGGAGGAGCTAGACGTCTTTGTAAATAATTTCAGTCAAAAATGTAGGAATGCTTTAGATAGGGCTTGCCCGACTAAAAAGGTTATGGAAAGTCAGAAACCAACATGGTGGTAGTCCGATCTTGACAAGCTTAGGAAGTCATGTAGGGCGGCCTTTAATAAAGCAAAGCATGATGGATATGAATCCTCATGGACTGCTTATAAAGCGAAAATAAATATATATAAAAAAGCAATCCGAAATGGAAAGCGATCTTCCTGGAGGGATTTCTGCGGCAGAATTGAATCCACATCCGCGGCCTCCCGGCTAAGGAAGGTGCTATCGAAATCTCCAACTCAGCTAAGTTATGTCCAAAAGCCGGATGGGCACTGGACGGACTCCAGCGCTGAAACCATAAACTTGCTAATGGATTCACAGTTCCCAGCAAGTGTGGGCATGTCTTCAAGTATTGTCAGCGGAGGGTCACCTAATGATCAGCTGATAAGCGAAATCACAGATGATAAAAGGATAGATTGGGCTTTACAGACCTTTAAGCCCTATAAATCGCCGGGACCGGGTGGCATTTTTTCGGCTCAGCTACAGTATACTGCCGAACTTATATGTTCCTGGATAAAAGGGATGTTTATAGGTTTTCTTAGGCTCAATTACGTACCAGTATCGTGAAGGGAAGTCAACGTGGTCTTTATCCCCAAGGCAGGGAAACCCTCCCACTCTAATCCAAATGATTATAGGCCTAAAAGCTTATCTTCTTTTCTGCTTAAAGCACTCGAAAGACTCCTAGAGGACTACATCAGGAGGAGGATGGACTGCTCGCATCTTGGCAAGCTCAGCATGCCTATCCTAAGGGCAGGTCAACTGACACGGCCTTGCACTCACTGGTATCCGTTATCGAAAGGTCACTAGACCTCAAGGAATACACATTGGTGGCATTTCTAGATATAGCGGGTGCCTTCAACAATGTTCTCCCGGAGGCCATCACTTCGGCGTTGACCGCTTTGGGGGTGGACACGTGCCTGGTGGAGTTTATATACAATCTGCTTACGCGTAGGCAGATTAAAGGTGAGCTAGGTGGATGCGTGATCCGCAGACCGGTCGGCAGAGGCACTCCGCAGGGAGGTGTTCTCTCTCCGCTACTTTAGGTGGTTACCGTCAACCAACTACTACGCCTCATGGAATCAGGAGTTCGTCAAGAGATCGCGTATGCAGATGACATCTGCGTCACCATGCGGGGGAAGTTTCCGCAAACTCTTTGCAACCTATTGGAAGGGGCAATATCCAAAATTTCGCACTGGGCCACAGCCACAGGTTTGGAAGTCAACCCGGATAAAACCGAGCTTGTCCTCTTCACGAGGAGGTACAAAGTACCAAATCTAATACCGCCAAGAATTGGCGGTACGTTTTAGGCGTTTAGCGATCAAGTCAAGTATTTGGGAGTCATTCTGAATAGGAAGCTATTATGGAGTGACCATGTAGTGGACCGGTGCAAGAAGGCAGCAGCATCGCTGTTCACCTGCAAGAGGGCAATTGGCACCTCCTGGGGTTTCTCCCCTAAGGCGGCCTACTGGATTTATACAGCCCTTGTGCGCCCGATTCTTCTCTATGGTGCCTTGGTCTGGTGGCCTGCACTAGCTAAAACTACCTATCTTAAAATGCTTCAAAAGGTGCAACGGAGTTCGGAGCTCTGCATCACCGCGGCTCTCGGCTACACTCCATCTGTAGCACTCAACACAATGCTATACCTTCCACCTCTTGACATGGTGGCGAAGGAAATAGCGGTCATCGCCGCTCTACGCATAAGGGAAACAGGTCTCTGGTCAAATGGATCTAGTGGACACGCAACAATCCTGGGCACGAAAGCCTCAACCCAATACCGGTGCGCACTGACTACTGCACGCCAAAGTACGTCTTCGTTAAAAACTACAGTATATATATACCATCGCGACAGGACTGGAATACCAGACAACATACGGTAACGGGTGCCATCAACATATTCACGGATGGCTCTAAGCTTGACGGGAAGGTGGGAGCAGGCCTCTTTTCGCCGGATCTGGGTCTAGAGGTCTATTTTCCCTACCAGTAGCCCGTTTCTGTATCCTTGCGATATGAAATATATCGCAAAATGCAACCCTAATTCATGGTTATCGCAAAGTAGTGTTTCTGTACGAGTGGTGAGTATGCATTTTCGATATTTCTTGCGATATTCATATCACTAGCTCCGAAGGTCGTGATAGTATCAAACTATAAAAAGAAAATGAGTGAAGTTCGTTAGTTTGAAACTGAATTGGATTTTTTGTTTTCTAATTAATTTTTTATTTTATAGAAAAAAACCGGAAGTGGAAAAATCGCAAAAAACCAGAAGGTGAAACTGGTGGAATTGATGAAGGCCAATAAAAAAGTGGCAATGGGGACTTTTAGCGGTCCCAATAGTGCTAACCTGAGCCGCAGTGTATGGGAAGCCGTTGCTCTTGAGCTAAATGCAGTGGGGGGAGCTTTCAAGACAGCCGAACAGTGGAAAAAAGTGCGTATATACTATGGAACCAAACGTAATATATATCTGTATTGTATTATTTTATTTATAGAGTTGGTCCGATTGGAAGTGTGCCGTGAAAAAGCAGGAGGCAAAAAATAAAAAATTCCGAAATAGAACCGGCAATCTCCCCGCAAGCGAGGGACCTATTCCACTCGAGGGAGTTGATGTGGAAGTTTTGGAGTTTCTACCATCAGATTCAATAGACGGAGATAGCAGAACAAAGGAAGCGGGATTTACTGAGGTAAATGTACATAAATATTCTCGGGAAAAACTTCGCCCAAATGTTCAAAATAAGTTCGGCAAGGAGATTGGTTTTTTTTTTTTTTGGATTGTGTCGTGAATACAAATTTTTATTGCTGTTTGTTTATATATACTAACATTTTATGCATATATGTAATACGCCTACATTGCTACAAAAGGCTAGGTACATTCCCAAACATCAGAGTGCCGATATATTGCTGTTTAAACGTTTTTTTTTTTTTTGTATTCAATAATCGAATGTACCTAAATTTTAATTTTTTCTTGTCACACTTATGCTGTTAAAATCACAAAAATTTTATAGGCTGTCTTGTTTTGATTTCGAATTCAAAACACATTGCGAGCGTTTAGCAATATAGGAGTATTACATATATGATTTTATGTTTTTATTTGCAGAAAAATGAAATAGAAGAAGGTATAGAATTTTTGGATCTTACAAAAGAAACTCCAAAAGTGACTTCAAGGGCGACTCCAAACCCAAACGCCACCGTACTCGACCCAGCCACTTCTCAATCGACCCCACGTGGTCATAATACTTTTGGAAGTGCTTACACCGAAATAAAAAAGTTTATGGAAGACCAGGATGAAAGACAAAGACAGTTCAATAATGGGCAACAAAAATTAACTAACGAAATTTTAAATACGCTGAAAGACATGCATGAAACGCTCAAATCAATAGACATGGCGTTAAAACCACAATCACTTAATGACTGAATTACTACTCTGACTATTATACTAACATATCTCAAGCGACCGACAAAAAATACGTAGCCGTGGTCAAAAATATAGGAGCAAAATTAAAACACAAATATATGTAAATTCTATATATTTTACGTTGTTTGGTCAATTTCTAAATTTTTTTTACATAATTTTATGTCAAAAGGCATCGTAATTGATTTGTAACTCTTTATTCAAAATTCGAGAAACTTTTTAAAAGTCATCACAAGTTTTAAAATTGTTTTCTTAGAATTCTTAAAAAGTTTCTGAATATGCATTTTTGTACTACCCTCCATCAATTCTAGCTAAACAAGATTCAACTTTAATCTTCCTAAAATATTCGCTTATTTTTTTAGACTTTTTTTTTCCGAAGGGTATTGAGAATATTCTCCCAAACAAGAGAAATAAGTTTATACAGAAGAAAATACTAAACACCTTTCACAAATAAAATTGTCAAAAATAAGCGGATATTTTAGGAAGATTAAAGTTGAATCTTGTTTAGCTAGAATTGATGGATGGGGGTACAAAAATGCATATTCAGAAAGTTTCTACGAATTCTAAGAAAACAATTTTAAAACTTGTGATGACTTTTAAAAAGTTTCTCGAATTTTGAATAAAGAGTTTCAAATCAATTACTACGCTTTTTGACATAAAATTATGTAAAAAAAATTTAGAAATTGACCAAACAACGTAAAATATATAGAATTTACATATATTTGTGCTTTAATTTTGATATTTTTTTTTAAGTAGCTGTACATACATAAAAAGTAACTATTTCATACAAAACTACTTATGAAATGAATTCATATTTGTTTATTTTTATTTATGAAATTAATTAAATAAAGAAATATTGAATATTGAATATTGGTAGTACATACATATTAATTATAATTAAATAAATCAGCATTCAAATAGATAACGTTTTCTTTTTTCTCTAACTCATTACACAATTCAAATATAAACGTAATAACGCACCTAAGAACACATTACAACTTCCATTATATTTAATAATTATAATTTACAAAAAAAAATATCATCTATATCTCATTTTTTGTCTATTGTTTATAATTTAATGCAACTTGTTTGCCTTTCTCACCTTGGTCACTAATTGCGTTCTTGCTAGTCTAATTGTACAATTATTCGTAGCCAATCAATGGCCAGTATCCTCTTTTCTACAATTTGGAAAATATTGAAGTTAATTTCCTTTTCGAAAAACTATGCATGCTCAGTGGAAAAAGGTACGCTTTAATTTACTTCTCCCGCAACATCAAATCAATATATTGATTTTATTGAAGCGTATATGCGATTGATGTCATGCTGATATTTATCTTGAATTTCCTTGCGTCTCAATTTGAAAGCGGCCGTAACGAGACCCATATCCGGCGACCAAACTTCTTTGCAGAGCGTAATAGCTGCGGGTACTTCAAACTTTTGTAATTTGCCTGGATGGTAAATGTTAAAGAGCATGATGTAAAAATCGTATCTTTACTGATATGCTAGCTATTTGCAAATCAATTGTGTTCCAGACCGGGTTTGTTATTTTTATAAAATAAAGTAGGCAATTTATAAGGTCGCCTTTTGATGATTTTAAAAACCCTCGTTTATGCTTTTTTGTTGGTTATCATATAAAATTAAAATAAAAAGTACAATCCAACAGCCCACATATGTATGTCAGATGTGCTAAGTTATTTAGGCAATTCAGGTGACCTCTTAAATTTGTATGCGTCGTATTTAAATACATCCGTAAAAAGGATTAACAAATCTAAATTTATGAAACCGCTAATCTGTTAATATTTTTCTCCCATAAATAACAACCCGGTCTTTAACACGGAAATTCGATAAACATAATTCTTTTGGAAGTGGTTTTTTTATTTTATTTTTTGCACTTACACTTTTCAGCATGTTCGTCAATTTCCTTAATAACTGCCTTCTCCATAGCTGTTGACGCGCATAATTACTCAAATGATTTACCCTGGAAACCATTTCGTTCCGCTAGTTCTTCCAGATGTTTCTGATTTGGAACTAGCAACGCCACTGTAAATTGTTTAGACCGCCGTAAAAGCAGATATTCTCCACAAGAGGACACGTTTTCAATTCGGACTAAATATCCCCAGAGAAACGTATTCGCCCGCCTGCAGTTTAACCAAATCTTTTTTACGGTCTGGAAGGGAATGAAAGTAAATTAATGTTATTTGGATATGGAGAAAGATACCGAGGTAGATAAAAGTTGACAAGTCACAATTTGAGTAAATCTCACAACCCTAGAGTAGCGTAGGTATTAAGTACGCTTTAGCCAGAAGTAGTCTTATATGCAAAGGTGTGAAATACTGTGTTAACCATAGTGCACGAAGCATTCAATACACTTTTCCAACCATACTTTCTTTAAAGAAAAAACAACGACATATAAAGTTGTTAATACGGCTTCTGATTAGATTTGTAACAAATTTTCGTTAAGTGTTAGCAGTATCTACAGTTGCACGTATAAGGAATCAAAGTTTGACCTTTTTATCGAATATTAAATAAAAATATCATATCAAAAGCTCTATATTCTGACTTTATTGAAAACAGCATATCTTGTAAAGTACAGATGCAAACACGTCGTGTTCAATACTTGAGTATTATCTGCAATGTAGATACCCACATTCTTTATTTGGTATGTATGTACATATTTTGTATAGTGTACATCAAGCGTAGGAGAGGTTTGAACTTTGATAGGCTTTGATGTGGCAGACGCGATATGCAAGGAAGAAATCATATATATGGCAGAACTGCCAAATACTACTGGAAATCACTGCTACAACAACAACTGCAAATCCCCCTGCATTAACGTTGGCTATCTGGAGATAATTATGGACTTAGTCGACCCCATTATTTAATTCATATAAATCTATGACACAATTTTTAGCAGAATAATTAACAGAATGTAAAATATTGAACACGCACACTCACCAATGATTTTAAGTACATCATCTGGATGCATTTCACCAATATCACCAGTCTTAAACCACATTTTGCCATCCACTACACATAATGTAGTGCACACGTCCACCCATAAGTTTAACAACATTCTGGAAAACCAATCTTTATAAGTGAATTGAAATATAAATAAAATGTATATTTGTTTTAAATGCCGTTTATAATTTACGTATCAATTAACGGCGTTTGTTATAATTTACTTATCAATTAATGGTGTTTGATCCAGAATTAGCTAAAAGAAAAAAAAAATAGTAGAAAGCCAAATCATTGTACTCAAGCAAAAAAATATATATTGTAAAAATCCATACTAACCGGTACGGAAGTCATGCACGTAGGTTTTAATACAACCGCATCACCTTCGCATTATCTTACTGCTGGTATCAATTAAAGTCAATGGCGTGGAATAGCCAATAGGCACTCCAGTTATTAAGCAAACACTCTTGGCGAGTAGCATGAAAACATGTGCTAATGGAAGGAAACTTAGGACACTTATCCAATAATTGTTTAAATTTGGGCAGCAGCTCACGTGACGTAATTACTGTTGTGACGTCAGTTTCGCTGATACCAAGTCCATATTTTGATCTCAAGACCCTAGCCACACAGGATAAAAAGTATTCTAAGTCCGTCTCCTGGTTCTAAGCTACCTCTCCACCAATTTTCAGCCAAATCGGTTCATCCGTTCTTGAGTTATAAATAGTGTAACTAACACCACTTTCTTTTATATATATAGATATAATAGTGTATAAGATTAATTGAAATAATGCCTAACTATCCTCTCCCGAACCGTCCGACCTTGTTGTAGTAAGCTGTCGTTTGGGCGGTCTTCCTCAAGAAAATCTACTTCTGATGGATTTCCATTCGCATTTGCTGTGTTTGGCATACTTTGCCTATGTTGCAGTCGAAAATTGTGCAAAGTTAGACACGCGTTTATGATTGCGCCTGCAAACTCAGGCTTCACCAACACTCCGCGCTCATGGGACAAACACGCAAACACTTTTTTTAGAACGCCGTTTAGTCTCTCTACGCAGTTTCGAGCTCTTATATGCGCAAAATTAAAATTGATTTGGCCAGTTGTTGTCGGAGCGCGAAACGGTGTTATAAGCCATGGCTGCAGCGGATATCCGGAATCACCAATAAGCCAACTCGTATTTGCACCTAGGCTGTATTGCCTTTCCAAGAAATCTTTACAAAGACTATTTTCCCATATAAAAGCATCGTGGGTACTTCCACCAAAACGTGCGTTGCCGGCGAGTATAGGTAGGTTGTAATCGCATATTAACTGCACGTTTTTTGAAAATAATCCTTTTCTATTAATATAACAGTTTTCAATGTCGGCTGCCGGCTTCTTAATTTTTACATGTGTGCAGTCAATAGCGCCAATGCATCCGGGAAAGCCGGTAGCAGAGTAAAATCTGAAAACGAAATTAACTGGTATAAGAAAATTTCATATATACACTCCCCAGCTTGCATTTTTTGAAAATTATGATCACAAAATATTCAAATATCATGCCCCAAGATGATCAAAAACGTCCAAATTTAAAAGCATTTTCTGTTCGAAAATTAACGTATCGTCGGGAGCAAAATGTACCATCCCACTCAGCATTTCGATGATTAAATTTTGAATTTACCTACATATCAATACAATTTGATTACTCTTTCCGACTAAATAATGATTTGTCATACAATTGAACAAAAGAAATAATCAAATATGAATACTTTTGATGATCAAAAATTGAAAATCATTTCTCGATCACTTTTTGGAATCATTTTTGAAGTCCTTTGATGATTAAATTTTTATATTTCACAAAAAACAGCAAAAGGAATAATCAAATATGCTTACCTTTGATGATCAAAAACTGAATATAGTTTTTATACTCAGTTGAGCAGAGCTCACAGAGTATATTAAGTTTGATTGGATAACGGTTGGTTGTACATATATAAAGGAATCGAGATAGACATAGACTTCCATATATCAAAATGATCAGGATCGAAAAAAAATTTGATTGAGCCATGTCCGTCCGTCCGTCCGTCCGTTAACACGATAACTTGAGTAAATTTTGAGGTATCTTGATGAAATTTGGTATGCAGATTCCTGAGCACTCATCTCAGATCGCTATTTAAAATGAACGATATCGGACTATAACCACGCCCACTTTTTCGATATCGAAAATTTCGAAAAACCGAAAAAGTGCGATAATTCATTACAAAAGACCGATAAAGCGACGAAACTTGGTAGATGAGTTGAACTTATGACGCAAAATAGAAAATTAGTAAAATTTTGGACAATGGGCGTGGCACCGCCCACTTTTAAAAGAAGGTAATTTAAAACTTTTGCAAGCTGTAATTTGGCAGTCGTTGAAGATATCATGATGAAATTTGGCAGGAACGTTACACTTATTACTATATGTACGCTTAATAAAAATTAGCAAAATCGGAGAAGGACCACGCCCACTTTTAAAAAAAAAATTTTTTTAAAGTAAAATTTTAACAAAAAATTTAATATCTTTACAGTATATAAGTAAATTATGTCAAGATTGAACTCCAGTAATGATAAGGTGCAACAAAATACAAAAATAAAAAAAATTTAAAAATGGGCGTGGCTCCGCCCTTTTTCATTTAATTTGTCTAGGATACTTTTAACGCCATAAGTCGAACAAAAATTAACCAATCCTTTTGAAATTTGGTAGAGGCATAGATTTTATGGCGCTAACTGGTTTCTGTGAAAATGGGCGAAATCGGTTAATGACACGCCCAGTTTTTATACACAGTCGTCCGTCTGTCCTTCCGCGTGGCCGTTAACACGATAACTTCAGCAAAAATCGATATACATATCTTTACTAAACTCAGTTCACGTACTTATCTGAACTCACTTTATCTTGGTATGAAAAATGAACGAAATCCGAATATGACCACGCCCACTTTTCCGATATCGAAAATTACGACAATTGAAAAAAATGCCATAATTCTATACCAAATACGAAAAAAGGAATGAAACATGGTAAGGTAATTGGATTGTTTTATTGACGCGAAATATAACTTTAGAAAAAACTTTATAAAATGGTTGTGACACCTACCATATTAAGTAGAAGAAAATGAAAAAGTTCTGCAGGGCGAAATAAAAAACCCTTAAAACCTTGGCAGGTATTACATATATAAATAAATTAGCGGTATCCAACAGATGATGTTCTGGGTCACCCTGGTCCACATTTTGGTCGATATCTGGAAAACGCCTTCACATATACAACTACCACCACTCCCTTTTAAAACTCTCATTAATACCTTTAATTTGATACCCATATCGTCCAAACTCATTCTAGAGTCACCCCTGGTCCACGTTTATGGTGATATCTCGAAAAGGGGTCCACCTATAGAACTAAGCCCCACGCTCTTTTAAAATAATCATTAACACCTTTCATTTAATAGCCATATCGTACAAACAAATTCTAAAGTCACCCCTGGTCCACCTTTATGGCGATATCTCGAAAAGGCGAACGCCTATAGAACGAAGGCCCACTCCCTTTTAAAAATACGCATTAACACCTTTCATTTGATACCCATATCGTACAAGCAAAGTCTAGAGTCACCCCTGGTCCACCTTTATTGCGATACCTCGAAAATGCGTCCACCTATAGAACTAAGGCCCACTCCCTCTTAAAATACCCATTAACTCCTTTCGTTTGATACCCATATTGCACAAACGAATTCTAGAGTCACCCCTGGCCCACCTTTATGGCGATATCTCGAAACGGCGTCCACCTATAGAACTAAGGCCCACTCCCTTTTAAAATGCTCATTAACACCTTTCATTTGATAGCCATATCGTACAAACGCATTCTAGAGTCACCCCTGGTCCATCTTTATGGCGATATCTCGAAAAGGCGTCCACCTATAGAACTAAGGCCCACTCCCTCTTAAAATACTCATTAACACCTTTCATTTGATACCCATATCGTACAAACGCATTCTAGAGTCACACCTGGTCCACCTTTACGGCGATATCTCGAAAAGGGGTCCACCTATAGAACTAAGCCCCACGCTCTTTTAAAATAATCATTAACACCTTTCATTTGATAGCCATATCGTACAAACAAATTCTAAAGTCACCCCTGGTCCACCTTTATGGCGATATCTCGAAAAGGCGAACGCCTATAGAACGAAGGCCCACTCCCTTTTAAAAATACGCATTAACACCTTTCATTTGATACCCATATCGTACAAACAAAGTCTAGAGTCACCCCTGGTCCACCTTTATTGCGATACCTCGAAAATGCGTCCACCTATAGAACTAAGGCCCACTCCCTCTTAAAATACTCATTAACTCCTTTCGTTTGATACCCATATTGCACAAACGAATTCTAGAGTCACCCCTGGCCCACCTTTATGGCGATATCTCGAAACGGCGTCCACCTATAGAACTAAGGCCCACTCCCTTTTAAAATGCTCATTAACACCTTTCATTTGATAGCCATATCGTACAAACGCATTCTAGAGTCACCCCTGGTCCATATTTACGGCGATATCTCGAAAAGGCGTCCATCTATAGAACTTAGGTCCACGCCCTTTTAAAATACTCATTAATACCTTTCATTTGATACCCATATCGTACAAACGCATTCTAGAGTCAACCCTGATCGACCTTTATGGCTATATCCCTAAATGGAGTCCACCTATAGAACTATGGCCCACTCCCTCATAAAATACTCTTTAATGCCTTTCATTTGATACACATGTCATACAAACACATTCCAGGGTTTCCCTCGGTTCATTTTTGTACATGGTTATTTTCCTTTATGTTGTCACCATAGCTCTCAACTGAGTATGTAATGTTCGGTTACACCCGAACTTAACCTTCCTTACTTGTTCAATCACATTTTGGAATTTTATTTGAATCAAATGTATTTACTTTAGGTGATCAAAAATTTATAATCATTTTAAATTCAAATTTTTGTATCTTTTATGAATATATTTGTTGACTGAATAATGAATTTTATACTTGTTAAAATTTTACTTTTCAATGAAAATCTTATTTTTTCACATACACATATTTTTTCAATAATGTAGCTCAGAAAAAATATATAAAAATTTTATAATTTATATAATTATACATATTCTTCAAGACAAGAAATAATGTAAATGCTGCTTGTGTCCAAAGATTTCCCGAACCATTTCTCCACCTTCGGCTTCCCAGAAAATATAAATCCAACCATTACACAATACAAAAGGTAGTGAACTATTTGAACCCCAGGTAAGTGAAACTCTCTTGCATATGTATTTTAAGATGTTGACGATCATATCTGATGCTGGATGTTGTAGTCGCAGATGTATATTGGTCTAGTTTGTTTGCGAATTACCTTTGGTTCAAATAGCTCACTTCTGCATGCTTTCTTCCCCTAATGAAATAAGATTAGCATGTAGTATCTTATTTTGTATGAGATATGAAAAATAAATGCATGATAATCGCATTCAAAAATGATTCAAAAATCTCAACCAAATGCCAGAAATATGTTCACGAATATGATCAGAAAATAATTATGAAAAACATTCAAATATTACTCTAAAATAATTAAAGCCCAATTTTACAATGATATCAGATATGCACAAAAAGCGTTTCGAAATACATATGAATCATAAATGATTATTCAAGAATAATCACATTTATCCCAGCCAGCATTTTTTCAAAATTTTTATCAAAAAATATTTAAATATCATACCCCAAGATGATTAAAAACGTTCAAATTTAAAAGCATTTTCTGTTCAAAAATTAACGTATCGTCGGGAGAAAAATGTACCATAAATGTGATTATTCTTGAACCATCATTTATGATTCATATGTATTTCGAAACGCTTTTTGTGCATATCTGATATCATTGTAAAATTGGGCTTTAATTGTTTTAGAGTAATATTTGAATGTTTTTCATAATCATTTTCTGATCATATTCGTGAACATATTTCAGGCATTTTGGTTGAGATTTTTGAATCATTTTTGAATGCGATTATCATGCATTTATTTGTTATATCTCATACAAAATAAGATACTACATGCTACTCTTATTTCATTAGGGGAAGAAAGTATGCCGAAGTGAGCTATTTGAACCAAAGGTAATTCGCAAACAAACTAGACCAATATTCATCTACGACTACAACATCCAGCATCAGATATGATCGTCAACATCTTAAAATACGATATGGTACGGGATTTTGAAGCCATATCCAGGTACATATGTCAAGAGAGTTTCACTTACCTGGGGTTCAAATAGTTCACAACCTTTTGTATTGTGTAATGGTTGGATTTATATTTTCTGGGAAGTCGAAGGTGGAGAAATAGTTCGGGAAATCTTTTGTAGGAGCAGTATATACATTATTTCTTCTCTTGAAGATAAAATTTTAATATATTTTTTCTGAACTTCATGATTGAAAAAATGTGTGTATGCGAAAAAATAAGATCTTCAATCAAAGGTGAAATTTTAACAAGTATAAAATTCATTATTCAGTCAACAAATATTGTCAGAAAAGATTCAGAAAGCTGAATGAAAAATTATTAGACATTTTTGATTTGATTTGATTTTTGAATTTTGATTCAAAATTTTATCACCTAAATGCTGAGTGGGTCAGCTTTAATAATAAGTGTAGCCAAAGTGGCAAGGTTAAACTATGATCAACTTTGAATGGAGTTTAAACCAGCACTGAAAAGCTTGCCCGCTTGCTCTTAAAGTACTTACATTTGTTTTACGGCATCTTGCTCATCGACCGTAGAAGGAAATTTGATGTAGCTGCATATCAATTCTGTTTCTATAACGTGCGCAACCTCCTTAATCGATCTACTGACCATCGTCTTGCTCAAGGAGCAAACAAAATCCTGCCCAACATCTCGAAGAAACGAGCCAGTTGCAAAATAATGTAGTTCTGACAGCATCCTAAGTGCCTTTGGCACAAACGTCGTTCTTTGTCCGTTCTTCATGCACGGGCTGATTTCGTCAAGCAACACGATAGCTGCTTCTTTTTTGAAGCGAAAGAGCTCTTCGAAGCGTACTTCAGGTAACTGAAAGGGGTCCGTTGCATCCCGTAAATGTCGTCTGTGTATGCGCAACATGTTTCGTTGGTCAGTTGCCAGAGCAAATAGTGCAGCCGCAAACATTTTTCCTGCGAAAAAAGTACATACATATTAGTAAAACTTAAAGAGCACAAGGCAATTTGTAAAGTAACTTGGCCCGAATTAACTCTTTCTATGCATATATGTACACATTTACTTACTTATAGCTTCTCGGTGGACTGATTTGCTTTTTTTGGTTTTGGGAATTGAATCTTCCAAAGTAAATACCCGTAGCACAATATTTTTCCTTTATTATTATAGTCAAGGGATGATTGTCAATTCCTTAAAATACCAACTTAAACAAAAGTTGACAATTTATATAATGAATATTGAACTTTTTCTCTTGAATTAATTCATGGAGTACAACAACGAAAAAAGAATTTGTGTTTGTTATTACATTTTTACCTATTGATGACAGATCCTATGTTCCATTTCGATTGTTCCATCGATATGATAAAAACTCCCCACTATTATATCGCAAGGTGAATTGAGTGCGTTACAGAAACAATTTTCATATCGAAAGTGATACGAGCCTTGCGATAGCAAATCGTTCGTTGTTATAACGCAAGGTTATAGAAACGGGCTACAGATCACTGTAGTGTTTACCAAGCGGAAATGCTGGCAATACACAGGGCTGTGAACCATCTCGGGTCTATGCCTAAGGATGGTAAACGGGTGTTTATTTTCTATACCCATGGCCACTTTCAGGCTTCGTCTGAACACAAGCACTATAAGAATTGCAAATGGACTATGGTCAGCCATATCATCGTGTGAGACATCTAGGCAAACCTCATATGACTAGGGGAGCACAGCAGCGCTCCTGATTTTAAACAAATCAGTTCTATCGTCCCTGATAAAGATTCTAACAGGGCATTGTTTAATAGGCACGCATGGTGCTAGAGGGGGGCAACGACCTTCGACTATTGTCGCAGCTGCAGATGTACAGAAGAGGAAGAGAGTGTCCAGCACCTTCTTTGTCATTGTCAAATTCTTTTAGCGATTTTGAACCTCTATCTTAGTACACCTTTTGTTTCTCTTGACGTTCATATAGCCTTTTTCTAAAATCTTTTGAATCTATTCTGTCTTTATTTGCATTCGGTATTATATTTCGCACTTTTCTGTTATACATCAATTCTGCTGGCGTTATGCCACTATTGTCAATCGGCATATTTCTTAATTGCAACAGAGCCATTTCCTCATCTTTCCCTTCCTGAGAAGTCTTTTTCACCATATTTTTAATAGTTTGTATATATCTCTCTACTAGCCCGTTTGACTGATGGTGTTTTGGTGTAGTTGTCTTATGTTCAAAACCCCACTGCTCTGTAAATGTTTTAAATTCCCAACTAGTATACTGTGTACCTGAATCTGAATATAATAATTTGGGTATCCCATATCTTGCAAAGAATTATTTTAGTGCTTGTATCGTTGAAGCTGCAGTTAAATTATTTAGATTTTTTATCTCTATATATTTGCTATATGTGTCTATGACCATTATATATGTTTTACCGCACATAAAAAATATATCCGACGCCACTATTTCCCAAGGATGTTTTGGTATAGCTTTTTTAATCATAGGTTCTTTACAATTGTCTTTTGATACCCACAGCATATACCGCAGTTACCTACTACATCATCAATTTGCTTTGACATACCTAACCAAAATATAGTTTTTCTAGCTAACATTTTACATTTCTCTTTGCCAAGGTGTGCATAATGTATTTTCAACAACAGTGCTTTTTTCATTGTATTTGGTATGACTATCTTATTGTTTTTTAATAATAATCCATTACATTCTGATAATTCATTTCTAAAGGAATAATAAGGTTTTACCACATTTATTACCTTGTTCTTGTTCTGTGGCCAACCATTTTTTACATACTTTATAACTTCTTGTAGTTCTTTATCTTTGCTTGTTTCCAGCTTTAATTCATTCATTCTTACATCTGATACACTTAAGTGTTTCTCAATCATCATGACATAACATTAAATTTTTTCTTCTTCAGAAGATTTTGTACTTTTGAAAAAAGTTCTACTTAAATGATCAGCAAGAAGCAACTTCCTACCTGGTACATGGATAAGCTCAAAATCAAAATTGTGTAAACTGATTCTCATTCTTTGCAATCGAGGAGGTATTTTATTCATAGGCTTTTTAAAGATAGAAATCAAGGGTTTATGATCCGTCTTTACAATAAACTTCTAACCAATAAACTTGTAACCAAACAAATATTGATTGAATTTATGGCATCCGAATACAATTGCTAAAGTTTCTTTTACTATTTGGCTGTACATTTTTCCCGTTTCTGTTAATGTCCGTGAGCCATATGCCAATGGTCTTTCATTTTGGATTATTACACACCCTAGTCCCTCACTTGATGCATATAAACTCAATTTTATGGGTTTGTTGACATCAAAAAATGCTAATACTGGAGGACTACATAGCGCCTCCTTGAGTTTTCTAAATGAGCTTTTTGTGCTGAGCCCCATACAAATGGCGCATCTTTTTTTATTAGATGTCGCAAGTTGCTAGTCAATTGTGCCGCATTTGGAATGAACTTTGCCATATATTTATGGTCCCTAAGAATGTCAACAGTTCTTTTTTATTTTTCGGTTCTTTCATTTTTTCAATAGATTCAACTTTATCTTTATCAATTTCAATGCCATCGGCCGAAATAATATGGCCCAAATATTTTACTTTAGTTACCACAAATGCACTTTTACTCTTATTAAATATAATACCATACGACCTGGCTCTATTAAAAACTTTATCCATAATTTTCACTAGATGTTTTTTCGACTCTGCCCAGATTAGCATATCATCAGCATATATACCAACATTTTCTATATCTTCAAATATTTGATTGAAAACTCTGTAAAATACTTCTGGACTGGAGCTTATGCCATATGGTAGCCTATTAAAAAAATATCTGCCAAATAGTGTATTGAAAGTTGTTAATTCTTTACTGCCTTCTGCCAATTCAATTTGCCAAAATGCTTTATTTGCATCTAGCTTTGTAAAATATTTTGCCTTCCTTACTTTTGCTGCAGTTTCATCACCCGTAGGTGTACATGCTCCCGTTTTATACACGAGTTTAAATATTGTAGGTCTAAACAAACTCTTATTGACCCATCTGGTTTACCTACGATTACAAGCGAGTTTACCAAATCAGTAGGTTTTTCAACCTCTGATATGATACATGAATTTTCCTTTCTCTTTAATTCTTCCTTTAATTTGTTTAATAATTTAAACGATACATGCCCACACGGCTCTATTTTTCCTATAGTTCCTTCTTTTAGCTCGATCGCGTATGTATAGTCTCTAATTTTACCATAACCAGAGAACACATCCTCATTCCTTTTGACTATTTTATGCCCTTCCTGTACTGCATATGCATTTAAAACCTCACAATCTGTATGTATTCTTTTTATACTCAGTTGAGCAGAGCTCACAGAGTATATTAACTTTGATTGGATAACGGTTGGTTGTACAGGTATAAAGGAATCGAGATAGATATAGACTTCCATATATCAAAATCATCAGTATCGAAAAAAAATTTGATTGAGCCATGTCCATCCGTCCGTCCGTCCATCCGTCCGTCCGTCTGTCCGTTAACACGATAACTTGCGTAAATTTTTAGGTATCTTGATGAAATTTGGTATGTAGATTCCTGGGCACTCATCTCAGATCGCCATTTAAAATGAACGATATCGGACTATAACCACGCCCACCTTTTCGATATCGAAAATTTCGAAAAACCGAAAAAATGCGATAATTCATTGCCAAAGGCGGTTAAAGTGATGAAACTTGGTAGATGGGTTGACGTTATGACGCAGAATAGACAATTAGTAAGATTTTGGACAATGGGCGTGGCACCGCCCACTTTTACAAGAAGGTAATTTAAAAGTTTTGCAAGCTGTAATTTGGCAGTAGTTGAAGATATCATGATGAAATTTGGCAGGAACGTTACTACTATTACTATATATGTGCTAAATAAAAATTAGCAAAATTGGATGAAGAACACGCCCACTTTTAAAAAAAAAAATTTTTTAAATTCAAATTTTAACAAAAAATTTAATATCTTTACTGTATATAAGTAAATTAAGTCAAAATTCAACTCCAGTAATGAAATGACGCAACAAAATACAAAAATAAAAGAAAATTTCAAGATGGGCGTGGCTCCGCCCATTTTCATTTAGTTTGTTTAGAATACTTTTAATGCCATAAGTCGAACACAAATTTACCAATCCTTCTCAAATTTGGTAGGGGCATAGATTCTATGACGGTAACTGTTCTCTGTGAAAAGGGGCGAAATCGGTGGATGCCACGCCCAGTTTTTATACACAGTCGACCGTCTGTCCTTCCGCTCGGCCGTTAACACAATAACTTGAGCAAAAACCGACATATCTTTACTAAACTTAGCCCACGTACTTATCTGAAATCACTTTATCTTGGTATAAAAAATGGCTGAAATCCGACCATAACCACGCCCACTTTATCGATATGGAAAATTACGAAAAATGAAAAAAAATGCCATAATTTTATACCAAATACGAAAAAAGGGATGAAACATGGTAACTGGATTGGTTTATTGACGCAAAATATAACTTTGGAAAAAACTTTGTAAAATGGGTGTGACACCTACCATATTAAGTAGAAGAAAATGAAAAAGTTCTACAAGGCGAAATCAACAGCCCTTGGAATCTTGGCAGGAATACTGTTAGTGGTATTGCATATATAAATAAATTAGCAGTACCCGACAGATGATTTTCTGGATCACCTGGTCCACATTTTGGTCGATATCGCGAGAACGCCTTCACATATACATCTAAGGGCCACTCGCTTTTAAAACCCTCATTAATACCTCTAATTTGATATCCATATCGTACAAACACATTCTAGAGTCACCCCTGGCCCACCCTAATGCCGATATCTCGAAAAGGCGTCCACCTATAGACCTAATGCCCACTCCCTCTTAAAATGCTCAGTAACACCTTTCGTTTGATACCCATATCGTACAAACATTCTAGAGTCACCCCTGGCCCACCCTAATGGCGATATCTCGAAAAGGCGTCCACCTATAGACCTAATGCCCACTCCCTCTTAAAATGCTCAGTAACACCTTTCGTTTGATACCCATTTCGTACAAACATTCTAGAGTCACCCTGGCCCACCCTAATGGCGATATCTCGAAAAGGCGTCCACCTATAAACCTAATGTCCACTCCCTCTTAAAATGTTCAGTAACACCTTTCGTTTGCTACCCATATCGTACAAACATTCTAGAGTCACCCCTGGCCCACCCTAATGGCGATATCTCGAAAAGGCGTTCACCTATAGACCTTATGTCCACTCCCTCTTTAAATGCTCAGTAACACCTTTCGTTTGATACCCATATCGTACAAACATTCTAGAGTCACCCCTGGCCCACCCTAATGGCGATATCTCGAAAAGGCGTTCACCTATAGACCTAATGTCCACTCCCTCTTTAAATTCTCAATAACACCTTTCGTTTGATACCCATATCGTACAAACATTCTAGAGTCACCCCTTGCCCACCCTAATGGGGATATCGCGAAAAGGCGTCCACCTATAGACCTAATGCCCACTCCCTCTTAAAATGCTCAGTAACACCTTTCGTTTGATACCCATATCGTACAAACATTCTAGAGTCACCCCTGGCCCACCCTAATGGCGATATCTCGAATAGGCGTTCACCTATAGACCTAATGTCCACTCCCTCTCTAAATGCTCAGTAACACCTTTCGTTTGATATCCATATCGTACAAACACATTCTAGAGTCACCCCTGGCCAACCCTAATGGCGATATCTCGAAAAGGCGTCCACCTATAGACCTAATGCCCACTCCCTCTTAAAATGCTCAGTAACACCTTTCGTTTGATACCCATATCGTACAAACATTCTAGAGTCACCCCTGGCCCACCCTAATGGCGATATCTCGAAAAAGCGTTCACCTATAGACCTAATGTCCACTCCCTCTTTAAATGCTCAGTAACACCTTTCGTTTGATACCCATATCGTACAAACATTCTAGAGTCACCCCTTGCCCACCCTAATGGGGATATCTCGAAAAGGCGTCCACCTATAGACCTAATGCACACTCCCTCTTAAAATGCTCAGTAACACCTTTCGTTTGATACCCATTTCGTACAAACATTCTAGAGTCACCCCTGGCCCACCCTAATGGCGATATCTCGAAAAGGCGTCCACCTATAGACTTAATGCCCACTCTCTCTTAAAATGCTCAGTAACACCTTTCGTTTGATACCCATATCGTACAAACATTCTAGAGTCACCCTGGCCCACCCTAATGGCGATATCTCGAAAAGGCGTCCACCTTTAGACCTAATGTCCACTCCCTCTTAAAATGTTCAGTAACACCTTTCGTTTGCTACCCATATCGTACAAACATTCTAGAGTCACCCCTGGCCCACCCTAATGGGGTATCTCGAAAAGGCGTCCACCTATAGACCTAATGCCCACTCCCTCTTAAAATGCTCAGTAACACCTTTCGTTTGATACCCATATCGTACAAACATTCTAGAGTCACCCCTGGCCCACCCTAATGGCGATATCTCGAAAAGGCGTCCACCTATAGACCTAATTCCCACTCCCTCTTAAAATGCTCAGTAACACCTTTCGTTTGATACCCATATCGTACAAACATTCTAGAGTCACCCTTGGTCCACCTTTATGGCCATATCTCGAAAAGGCGTCCACCTATAGAACTAAGGATTACTCCCTTTTAAAATACTCATTACCACCTTTCATTTGATACCCATATCGTACAAACACATTCTAGAGTCACCCTGGCCCACCCTAATGGCGATATCTCGAAAAGGCGTCCACCTATAGACCTAATGCCCACTCCCTCTTAAAATGCTCAGTAACACCTTTCGTTTGATACCCATATCGTACAAACATTCTAGAGTCACCCTTGGTCCACCTTTATGGCGATATCTCGAAAAGGCGTCCACCTATAGAACTAAGGATTACTCCCTTTTAATATACTCATTACCACCTTTCATTTGATACCCATATCGTACAAACACATTCTAGAGTCACCCCTGGCCCACCCTAATGGCGATATCTCGAAAAGGCGTCCACCTATAGACCTAATGCCCACTCCCTCTTAAAATGCTCAGAAACACCTTTCGTTTGATACCCATATCGTACAAACATTCTAGTGTCACCCCTGGCCCACCCTAATGGCGATATCTCGAAAAGGCGTCCACCTATAGACCTAATGCCCACTCCCTCTTAAAATGCTCAGTAACACCTTTCGTTTGATACCCATATCGTACAAACATTCTAGAGTCACCCCTGGCCCACCCTAATGGCGATATCTCGAAAAGGCGTCCACCTATAGACCTCATGCCCACTCCCTCTTAAAATGCTCAGTAACACCTTTCGTTTGATACCCATATCGTACAAACATTCTAGAGTCACCCCTGGCCCACCCTAATGGCGATATCTCGAAAAGGCGTCCACCTATAGACCTAATTCCCACTCCCTCTTAAAATGCTCAGTAACACCTTTCGTTTGATACCCATATCGTACAAACATTCTAGAGTCACCCTTGGTCCACCTTTATGGCCATATCTCGAAAAGGCGTCCACCTATAGAACTAAGGATTAGTCCCTTATAAAATACTCATTACCATCTTTCATTTGATACCCATATCATACAAACACATTTTAGAGTCACCCCTGGCCCACCCTAATGGCGATATCTCGAAAAGGCGTCCACCTATAGACCTAATGCCCACTCCCTCTTAAAATGCTCAGTAACACCTTTCGTTTGATACCCATATCGTACAAACATTCTAGAGTCACCCCTGGCCCACCCTAATGGCGATATCTCGAAAAGGCGTCCACCTATAGACCTAATGCCCACTCCCTCTTAAAATGCTCAGTAACACCTTTCGTTTGATAACCATATCGTACAAACACATTCTAGAGTCACCCCTGGCCCACCCTAATGACGATATCACGAAAAGGCGTCCACCTATAGACCTCATGCCCACTCCCTCTTAAAATGCTCAGTAACACCTTTCGTTTGATACCCATATCGTACAAACATTCTAAAGTCACCCTTGGTCCACCTTTATGGCCATATCTCGAAAAGGCGTCCACCTATAGACCTAATGCCCACTCCCTCTTAAAATGCTCAGTAACACCTTTCGTTTGATACCCATATCGTACAAACATTCTAGTGTCACCCCTGGCCCACCCTAATGGCGATATCTCGAAAAGGCGTCCACCTATAGACCTAATGCCCACTCCCTCTTAAAATGCTCAGTAACACCTTTCGTTTGATACCCATATCGTACAAACATTCTAGAGTCACCCCTGGCCCACCCTAATGGCGATATCTCGAAAAGGCGTCCACCTATAGACCTAATTCCCACTCCCTCTTAAAATGCTCAGTAACACCTTTCGTTTGATACCCATATCGTACAAACATTCTAGAGTCACCCTTGGTCCACCTTTATGGCCATATCTCGAAAAGGCGTCCACCTATAGAACTAAGGATTACTCCCTTTTAAAATACTCATTACCATCTTTCATTTGATACCCATATCATACAAACACATTCTACAGTCACCCCTGGCCCACCCTAATGGCGATATCTCGAAAAGGCGTCCACCGATAGACCTAAGGGCCACTCCCTCTTAAAATGCTCAGTAACACCTTTCATTTGATACCCATATCGTACAAACAAATTCTAGAGTCAGCCCTGGTCCACCTTTATGGCGATATCCCTAAATGGCGTCCATCCATAGAACTATGGCCTACTCTCTCTTAAAATACTCTTTAATACCTTCCATTTGATACACATGTCATACAACCACATTCCAGGGTTACCCTAGGTTCATTTTCCTACATGGTGATTTTCCTTACTTTGTCTCCATAGCTCTCAACTGAGTATGTAATGTTCGGTTACACCCGAACTTAGCCTTCCTTACTTGTTTTTAAATTAAATTCAATTGCGCTTTTTAAACTTAATATGGGTTCACTTTTCCCGTTGTAGATTTGAAATTCCACCTTGTTTTCAATATTTCCTGCTTTATTATTCAATATTACTTTGCCAAGTGTCTTGATCATTTCTTGATTATAATTTTTTAGTATTACATTGGATTTTATACACTTTTTATACCTTTCATGAAAATGAAATGGTATATTAATTTCGTCACGAAACCCAAAATTGTAAGTTCTTAAAGGAAATTAGATAGACCCACCATTAAGTATACCGAAATAATCAGAATTAAGAGCTGAGTTGAATTAGGAATGTCCGTCTGTCTGTCTGTCCGTCTTTCCGTCTGTCTGTTTGTATGCAAACTAGTCCCTCAATTTTTGAGATATCTTGATAAAATTTGGTGGGCAGGTGTATTTGGGTGTCCGATTAGACATTTGTCGGAACCGGCCGGATCGGACCACTATAGCATATATCCTTAATACAACCGATTTTTCAGAAAAAGAGGATTTTTGTAATATCTTACTCAATTTAACAGATTGAAGCTTCAAACTTCACCATATACTTTCGTATATTGCACATATTGTTGCCTGAAAAAATTGATGAGATCGGTCGTATATATAGTATATATCCCCCACAACCGATTGTTCAGATAAGAAACTTTTCGTAATTACTGCCCTATTTTAAGAGCTAGAGGCTTCAAATTTCAACGAATGCTTACGTATATAGCATATATTGTTGTCTGAAAAAATCATACAGATCGGTGGTATATATAGTATATATATGGTGGTATATATAGTATATATATATATTCGCAATTTTAGCCCCATTTTAACAGCTATCAGCTTCAAATTTCACCGAACGCTTACGTATATGGCATATATTGTTTTCTGAAAAAATCATAGAGATCGGTTGTATATATAGTATATATCTCATACAACCGATTGTTCAGATAAGAAACTTTGCGCAATTTCTGCCCCGTTTTAACAGCTAGAAGCTTCAAATTTCACCAAATGCTTACGTATATAGCATATATTGATGTCTGAAAAAATCATTGAGATCGGGTGTATACATAGTATATATCTCATACAACCGATTGTTCAGATAAGAAACTTTGCGCAATTTCTGCCCCGTTTTAACAGCTAGAAGCTTCAAATTTCACCAAATGCTTACGTATATAGCATATATTGTTGTCTGAAAAAATCATAGAGATCGGTGGTATATATAGTATATATATGGTGGTATATATAGTATATATATATATTCGCAATTTTAGCCCCATTTTAACAGCTATCAGCTTCAAATTTCACCGAACGCTTACGTATATGGCATATATTGTTTTCTGAAAAAATCATAGAGATCGGTTGTATATATAGTATGTATCTCATACAACCGATTGTTCAGATAAGAAACTTTTCGTAATTTCTACCCCATTTTAACAGCTATAAGCTTCAAATTTCACCGATTGCTTACGTATATAGTATATATTGTTGTGTCAAAAAATCATAGAGATCGGTGATATATATAATATTTATATGATGGTATATATAGTATATATATAGTATATATATATTTTTTTTTTGCGATTTCGGCCCCATTTTAACAGCTAGAAGCTTCAAATTTCGCCAAATGCTTACGTGTATAGCATATATTGATGTCTGAAAAAATCATTGAGATCGGGTGTATACATAGTATATATCTCATACAACCGATTGTTCAGATAAGAAACTTTGCGCAATTTCTGCCCCGTTTTAACAGCTAGAAGCTTCAAATTTCACCAAATGCTTACGTATATAGCATATATTGTTGTCTGAAAAAATCATAGAGATCGGTGGTATATATATTATATACTTCATACAAACTGTCATTTTTGCCCTTTTTTACGGATAGAAGCTTCAAAATTCATCAAGTTTCATCAAATAGCTACGTTTACTTCATATATTTTTGAAATACGTGATTCGTAGTCGTAGTTTTACATGCAGACCACAAAAAACGTGAAGCTTTGCATCCTCACACAAAGTACCTACCTATTTTTATACCTTTCATGAAAATGAAATGGTATATTAATTTCGTCACGAAACCCAAAATTGTAAGGCCTTAAAGGAAAATAGATAGACCCACCATTAAGTATACCGAAATAATCAGAATGAAGAGCTGAGTTGATTTAGCCATGTCCGTCTGTCTGTCTGTCCGTCTGTCTGTTTGAATGCAAACTAGTCCCTCAATTTTTGAGATATATTGATAAAATTTGGTGAGCAGGTGTATTTGGGTGTCCGATTACACATTTGTGGGAACCGGCCGGATCTGACCACTATAGCATATATCCTCCATACAACCGATTTTTCAGAAAAAGAGGATTTTTGTAATATCTTACTCAGTTTAACAGATTGAAGCTTCAAACTTCACCATATACTTTCGTATATTGCACATATTGTTGCCTGAAAAAATTGATGAGATCGGTCGTATATATAGTATATATCCCTCACAACCGATTGTTCAGATAAGAAACTTTTCGTAATTACTGCCCTATTTTAAGAGCTAGAGGCTTCAAATTTCAAAGAATTCTTACGTATATAGCATATTTTGTTGTCTGAAAAAATCATACAGATCGGTGGTATATATAGTATATATATGGTGGTATATATAGTATATATATATAGTATATATATATATATTTTCGCAATTTTAGCCCCATTTTAGCAGCTAGAAGCTTCAAATTTCACCGAACGCTTACGTATATGGCATATATTGTTGTCTGAAAAAATCATAGAGATCGGTTTTATATATAGTATATATCTCATACAACCGATTGTTCAGATAAGAAACTTTTCGCAATTTCTACCCCATTTTAACAGCTATAAGTTTCAAATTTCACCGATTGCTTACGTATATAGTATATATTGTTGTATCAAAAAATCATAGAGATCGGTGATATATATAATATATATATGATGGTATATATAGTATATATATAGTATATATATATATTTTTTTGCGATTTCGGCCCAATTTTAACAGCTAGAAGCTTCAGATTTCACCAAATGCTTACGTGTATTGCATATATTGATGTCTGAAAAAATCATTGAGATCGGGTGTATACATAGTATATATCTCATACAACCGATTGTTCAGATAAGAAACTTTGCGCAATTTCTTTCCCGTTTTAACAGCTAGAAGCTTCAAATTTCACCAAATGCTTACGTATATAGCATATATTGTTGTCTGAAAAAATCATAGAGATCGGTGGTATATATATTATATACTTCATACAAACTGTAATTTTTGCCCCTTTTTTACGGATAGAAGCTTCAAAATTCATCAAGTTTCATCAAATAGTTACGTTTACTTCATATATTTTTGAAATACGTGATTCGTAGTCGTAGTTTTTACATGCAGACCACAAAAAACGTGAAGCTTTGCATCCTCACACAAAGTACCTACCTATTTTTATACCTTTCATGAAAATGAAATGGTATTTTAATTTCGTCACGAAACCCAAAATTGTAAGTCCTTAAAGGAAAATAGATAGACCCACCATTAAGTATACCGAAATAATCAGAATGAAGAGCTGAGTTGATTTAGCCATGTCCGTCTGTCTGTCTGTCCGTCTGTCTGTTTGTATGCAAACTAGTCCCTCAATTTTTGAGATATCTTGATAAAATTTGGCGAGCAGGTGTATTTGGGGGTCCGATTGGACATTTGTCGGAACCGGCCGGATCGGACCACTATAGCATATATCCTCCATACAACCGATTTTTCAGAAAAAGAGGATTTTTGTAATATCTTACTCAATTTAACAAATTGAAGCTTCAAACTTCACCATATACTTTCGTATATTGCACATATTGTTGCCTGAAAAAATTGATGAGATCGGTCGTATATATAGTATATATCCCCCACAACCGATTGTTCAGATAAGAAACTTTTCGTAATTACTGCCCTATTTTAAGAGCTAGAGGATTCAAATTTCAAAGAATGCTTAAGTATATAGCATATATTGTTGTCTGAAAAAATCATACAGATCGGTGGTATATATAGTATATATATGGTTGTATATGTAGTATATATATAGTATATATATATATTTTCGCAATTTTAGCCCCATTTTAACAGCTAGAAGCTTCAAATTTCTCCGAACGCTTACGTATATGGCATATATTGTTGTCTGAAAAAATCATAGAGATCGGTTGTATATATAGTATATATCTCATACAACCGATTGTTCAGATAAGAAACTTTTCGCAATTTCTACCCCATTTTAACAGCTATAAGCTTCAAATTTCACCGATTGCTTACGTATATAGTATATATTGTTGTGTCAAAAAATCATAGATATCGGTGATATATATAAAATATATATGTTGGTATATAGTATATATATACATTTTTTTTTGCGATTTCGGCTCCATTTTAACAGCTAGAAGCTTCAAATTTCGCCAAATGTTTACGTGTATAGCATATATTGTTTTCTGAAAAAATCATAGAGATCGGTTGTATATATAGTATGTATCTCATACAACCGATTGTTCAGATAAGAAACTTTTCGTAATTTCTACCCCATTTTAACAGCTATAAGCTTCAAATTTCACCAAATGCTTACGTGTATAGCATATATTGATGTCTGAAAAAATCATTGAGATCGGGTGTATACACAGTATATATCTCATACAACCGATTGTTCAGATAAGAAACTTTGCGCAATTTCTGCCCCGTTTTAACAGCTAGAAGCTTCAAATTTCACCAAATGCTTACGTATATAGCATAAATTGTTGTCTGAAAAAATCATAGAGATCGGTGGTATATATATTATATACTTCATACAAACTGTCATTTTTGCCCCTTTTTTACGGATAGAAGCTTCAAAATTCATCAAGTTTCATCAAATAGTTACGTTTACATGCAGACCACAAAAAACGTGAACTACCTATTTTTTATTTTATATTTATCTTAAAAATCGTTTAGATATGTTCAAATTTCACCAAATGTTTACGTGTATAGCATATATTGTTGTCTGAAAAAATCAGAGACCGGTGGTATATATAATCTCATACAACCGATTGTTCAGATAAGAAACTTTGTGCAATTTCTTCCCCATTTTAACAGCTAGAAGCTTCAAATTTCACCAAATGCTTACGTGTATAGTATATATTGTTGTCTGAAAAAATCATTGAGATCGGTGGTATATATAGTATATATCTCATACAACCGATTGTTCAGATAAGAAACTTTGCGCAATTTCTTCCCCATTTTAACAGCTAGAAGCTTCAAATTTCACCAAATGCTTACGTGTGTAGTATATATTGTTGTCTGAAAAAATCATTGAGATCGGTGGTATATATAGTATATATCTCTAACAACCGATTGTTCAGATAAGAAACTTTGCGCAATTTCTGCCCCGTTTTAACAGCTAGAAGCTTCAAATTTCACCAAATGCTTACGTATATAGCATATATTGTTGTATGAAAAAATCATAGAGATCGGTGGTACATATATTATATACCCCATATAAATTGTATTTTTTTGCCCCTTAGTTACGTTTACGTCATATATTGTTGAAATACGTGATTCGTAGTCATAGTTTTTACACGCAGACCACAAAAAACCTGAAACTTTGCATCCTCACACCAAGTACCTACCTATTTTTATACTCAGTTAAGCAGAGCTCACAGAGTATATTAACTTTGATTGCATAACGGTTGGTTGTACAGGTATAAAGGAATCGAGATAGATATAGACTTCCATATATCAAAATCATCAGTATCGAAAAAAAATTCGATTGAGCCATGTCCGTCCGTCCGTCCGTCCGTCCGTCCGTCTGTCCGTTAGCACGATAACTTGAGTAAATTTTGAGGTATCTTGATGAAATATAGTATGCAGGTTCCTGGGCACTCATCTCAGATCGCTATTTAAAATGAACGATATCGGACAATAACCACGCCCACTTTTTCGATATCGAAAATTTCGAAAAATCGAAAAAGTGCGATAATTCATTACCAAATACGCATTAAGCGATGAAACTTGGTAGGTGAGTTGAGCTTATGACGCAGAAAAAAAACTAGTAAAATTTTGGACAATGGGCGTGGCACCGCCCACTTTTAAATGAAGGTAATTTAGAAGTTTTGCAAGCTGTAATTTGGCAGTCGTTGAAGATATCATGATGAAGTTTGGCAGGAACGTTACTCTTATTACTTTATGTCTGCTTAATAAAAATTAACAAAATTCAAATTTTAAAGGAAAAGTTAATATCTTTACAGCATATAAGTAAATTATGCCAAAATTCAACTCCAGTAATGATATGGTGCAACAAAATACAAAAATAAAAGAAAATTTCAAAATGGGCGTGGCTCCGCCCTTTTTCATTTAATTTGTCTAGGATGCTTTTAATGCCATAAGTCGAACAAAAATTAACCAATCATTGTGAAATTTGGTAGAGGCTTAGCTCCTAGGACGATAACTGTTTTCTGTGAAAAATGGCGAAATCGGTTAAAGCCACGCCCAGTTTTTATACACAGTCGACCGTCTGTCCTTCCGATCGGCCTTTAACACGATAACTTGAGCAAAAATCGATATATCTTTACTAAACTCAGTTCACGTACTTATCTGAACTCACTTTGTATTGGTGTAAAAAATGGCCGAAATCCGACTATGACCACGCCCACTTTTTCGATATCGAAAATTACGAAAAATGAAAAAAATGCCATAATTATATACCAAATACGCAAAAAGGAACGAAACATGGTAATTGTATTGGTCTATTGACGCAAAATATATTTTTAGAAAAAACTTGGTAAAATGGGTGTGGCACCTACCATATTAAGTAGAATAAAATGAAAAAGTTTTGCAGGGCGAAATCAAAAGCCCTTGGAATCTTGGAAGGAATACTGTACGTGGTATTACATATATAAATAAATTAGCGGTACCCGACAGATGATGTTCTGGTACACACTGGTCCACATTTTGGTAGATATCTCGAAAACGCCTTCACATATACAACTAAGGGCCACTCCCTTTTAAAACCCTCATTAATACCTTTAATTTGATACCCATATCGTACAAACGCATTCTAGAGTCACCCCTGGTCCACGTTTATGGCGATATCTCGAAAAGGCGTCCACATACAGAACTAAGGCCCACTCCTTTTTAAAATACTCATTAACACCTTTCATTTGATACCCATATCGTACGAAAAAATTCTAGAGTCAACCCTGGCCCACTTTTATGGCGATATTTCGAAAAGGCGGTCACCTATAGAACTAAGGTCCACGCCCTTTTAAAATACTCATTAAACCTTTCATTTGATACCCATATCGTACCAACAAATTCTAGAGTCACCCCGGGTCCACGTTTATGGCGATATCTCGAAAAGGCGTCCACACATAGAACTAAGGCCCATTCCTTTTTAAAATACTCATTAACACCTTTCATTTGATCCCCATATCGTACAAACAAATTCTAGAGTCACCCCTGGTCCACCTTTATGGCAATATTTCGAAAAGGCGTCCACCTATAGAACTAAGGTCCACGCCCTTTTAAGATACTCATTAACACCTTTCATTTGATACCCATATCGTACAAACAAATTCTAGAGTCACCCCTTGTCCACCTTTATGGCGATATTTCGAAAAGGCGTCCACCTATAGAACTAAGGTCCACGCCCTTTTAAGATACTCATTAACACCTTTCATTTGATACCCATATCGTACCAACAAATTCTAGAGTCACCCCTGGTCCACGTTTATGGCGATATCTCGAAAAGGCGTCCACACATAGAACTAAGGCCCATTCCTTTTTAAAATACTCATTAACACCTTTCATTTGATCCCCATATCGTACAAACAAATTCTAGAGTCACCCCTGGTCCACCTTTATGGCAATATTTCGAAAAGGCGTCCACCTATAGAACTAAGGCCCACGCCCTTTTAAAATACTCATTAACACCTTTCATTTGATACCCATATTGTACAAACGCATTCTAGAGTCACCCTGGTCCACTACTGATATCCCGAAAAGGCGTCCACCTATAGAACTAAGGCCCACTCCCTTTTAAAACACTTATTAACACCTTTCGTTTGATACCCATATTGTACAAACGCATTCTACAGTCAACCCTGGTCCACTTTTATAACGATATTCCGAAAAGGAGTCCACCTATAGAACCAAGGCCCACTCCCTTTTAAAATACTCATTAACACCTTTCATTTGATACCCATATCGTACAAACAAATTCTAGAGTCACCCCTGGTCCACCTTTATGGCGATATTTCGAAAAGGCGTCCACCTATAGAACTAAGGTCCACGCCCTTTTAAGATCCTCATTAACACCTTTCATTTGATACCCATATCGTACCAACAAATTCTAGAGTCACCCCTGGTCCACGTTTATGGCGATATCTCGAAAAGGCGTCCACACATAGAACTAAGGCCCATTCCTTTTTAAAATACTCATTAACACCTTTCATTTGATCCCCATATCGTACAAACAAATTCTAGAGTCACCCCTGGTCCACCTTTATGGCAATATTTCGAAAAGGCGTCCACCTATAGAACTAAGGCCCACGCCCTTTTAAAATACTCATTAACACCTTTCATTTGATACCCATATTGTACAAACGCATTCTAGAGTCACCCCTGGTCCACTACTGATATTCCGAAAAGGCGTCCACCTATAGAACTAAGGCCCACTCCCTTTTAAAACACTTATTAACACCTTTCGTTTGATACCCATATCGTACAAACAAATTCTAGAGTCACCCCTGGTCCATCTTTATGGCGATATCTCGAAACGGCGTCCATCTATAGAACTAAGGCCCATTCCCTTTTAAAATAGTCATTACCACCTTTCATTTGATACCCATATCGTACAAAATAAATTCTAGAGTCACCCTTGGTCCACCTTTATGGCGATATCTCGAAAAGGCGTCCACCTATAGAACTTAGGCCCACTCCCTTTTAAAATTATCATTAACACATTTCATTTGATACCCATATCGTACAAACAAATTCTAGAGTCAGGCCTGGTCCACCTTTATGGCGATATCCCTAAATGGCGTCCATCTATAGAGCTATGGCCCACTTCCTCTTAAAATACTCTTTAATATCTTCCATTTAATACACATGTCATACAAACACATTCCAGGGTTACCCTAGGTTCTTTTTACAACATGGTGATTTTCCCTTACTTTGTCTCCACAGCTCTCAACTGAGTATGTAATGTTCGGTTACACCCGAACTTAGCCTTCCTTACTTGTTTATTTTATTTTTATCTTAAAAATCGTTTAGGTATGTAGATCTGTTCACTAGATATTTCTTATCTTATACATCCGATTATTCGGAGATTATGAACGGGATAAGATTATTGTTCAGCCCCATTCATGAAAGGTATGAAGTCTTCGGCAAGACAGTCCCGTCCTTACTTGTTTATTTTCAGTTTTCTACACACATCAATAGGCAATATATTACATTGCGCTCCTCTGTCGATTTTAACTTCTACTTTTTTATTCGCATCTACTATAGATATGTATTGTACCCATTCATTATGTGCATTTACCATGTCTACAGTAATCGAATCCAAAAAAAATCTTCTTCTTTTTCCTCAATAGCCTATACTGTAAATTTTTCTTTATTCATACATTTTCCCGCGAAATGTCCTTTCTTACCACACTGCCTACATTCTTTGTTGTATGCTGGACAATTCTTGTAACGGTGATTATAGCCGCACCGTTGGCATATTCCATGTTTTGCTTCGCCTGTCTCTTTGGCTGTTGGTTGTGATGCTGCTTTTGCTGTCGCCTTTGTATGTTGAAATTTTTTGTTGTTAATCAATCGATTCTTATATGTCCGTTACTCAGCTTGCTTATGCTGGTGACTTCTTTGGTCACTTCAAACTGTTTAACTTATTGCTCTAATAATTCCGCACTTTTACAAAATTTTTATAGTTTTTTCCAATGTCAGATCAATTTAACGTAATAATCTGTCTTAGACTCGATTATCCTGTATGCCAGCTACAATTCGATCTTTTAGAGTGCCAAAATTACAGTCTGTACTTAGCTTTCTTAAACTTGTTACATATGTGTCGAATGATTCTCCAGCTTCTTGGTTTCTGGTAAAAAACAAATGCGAACTAACGCTTTCATTTTTAATCGGAACAAAGTACTCCTCGAATTTCTGTACTACTTTGTTATAACTTTTCTTTTCTGTTTCGGTTAGTCCCAACGTGTTGTATATTTCTACACTCGCTTCACCAATGCTATGCAGCAATACCGCAACTTGGACTTCTTCTATCATTTTATTTGTCCCCGATGCAATTCTGTATATTTCGAAGAACTGCTTCCATCTTGTCCAACCTTCTGCACTCACTTTTGTGGGTAATTTGGGGGTTTTAATGCCGTTGCCGACGTGGATACTGTAGTCATCGTGATTGTTGTATTCGTATCATCTGCCGTTGTATCCATATATCGCCGTTAGCTTATTATTTGCACAATTTGTCACTGTTTTTCTGTTTAATTTATTGTTTTGCATCAATTGTTACGGATTTTCTTTTTTAAACTGTATTTGTTCGCCTCTGCCGCAGCGCCATGTTATATTTGTAATAACACCACTGTGTTTAACTAATGTCCGAGTTATTTATTAATTCATGTGCTTTAGCTTTCAGAGTTGCTGAGTGACTGAATTACATTCCCTACAAGACGGAGGTAACTAGTTCACCCACACATTCAAAGATTTTTTCGCTCTCCACTAACACATCGACGTTTGATGCTGTCATCGAAATGACAGTTCATTAATTATTCCGGAAAACATTGAAACGGAGAAAAACTATAATTGTTGAGATGTTAATAAAACCATGAAGGAATTATTATTATTATTACATTATGAATAAAACTCTTACAAGCTCTCGCTTAACCTGGTGTGCGAAAAGTAAAAATTCTTGTGCTTTTAGTTGTGACATGTGACGGAAATTAAAAATTTTGTTGCAGAGAACACCTTTTTGCGTTGGCGGTCTTCGCCCAAAATAATATTAAGGGTAACGTTTTACAAGACGGTGCACCACATAATTTAAAAATTATCAAAATTATGTTTGACAGAAATAAAAATTTATATTTTCGGATATTTCGGATTCTAAAAACGGAGCTCGAGGCGCGTCTTTTGATCCCATGTTTGATAATTCTGGCGGCCACCGTGGTGCGATGGTAACGTGCTCTGCCTATCACACCGTATGCCCTGGGTTCGCACCCCGGGCAAAGCAACATCAAAATTTTAGAAATAACGTTTTTCAATTAGAAGAAAATTTTTCTAAGCGGGGTCGCCCCTCGGCAGTGTTTGGCAAGCGCTCCGGGTGTATTTCTGCCATGAAAAGCTCTCAGTGAAAACTCATCTGCCTTGGAGATGCCGTTCGGAGTCGGCATAAAACATGTAGGTCCCGTCCCGCCAATTTGTAGGGAAAATCAAGAGGAGCACGACGCAAATTGGAAGAGAAGCTCGGCCTTAGATCTCTTCGGAGGTTATCGCGCCTTACATTTATTTATTTATTTTTTTTTTTGATGATTTTTGATATTTTTTAGGTGGTGCACCGTCTTCTAAATCGTTACCATATTAAGTTGTATAGAATCGACGGGATGGTCTAGAAGGTTTCATGTCATACTAAACCGCTCCCGATATGGTCGGGCTAGTACCTTAATGATTTCCGGAACATACCCGATCTGCATCCGGCAAAGAGCCAACACAGTCGATAACGGGGAGTGTCCTTATCGCTACAACAACAACAACATTATTTACTTTCTGCTTTTCATTCATACGTATGTGCATTTTTAAATAATAAAAAAAAAAAACAATGTTATATTATTCTAATAGATAGCATCTCCGCCGGGGTGCGATTCAGCTCAGAATATGCCAAAACCAGAGGGAACCTACAATTAAATGCCGATTCACGTGTCATTTGCCAAGGATTTACCGATAAAAAAGGTACTTTACACAACAAAAATGCTTTGGAATACGGTACCAAACTGGTTGGATGTATTTCCCAAAAAAAAGGGTGGAACTACGCATCTTGGTTTGCCAGTATTTGCTTCGGCAATTTATATTGATTTGTATTGATTAAAAATTGCAATAGTAGATAATGTAATGTGAATTAAAATTGAATAGGTAGCCGGAGCAAAAAAGGCAACTGATCCGCATGCAACTCTTATTTATGAGGCGCCACCGGGAGCTGTCCGATTGTCCAGGAATCATCGCACCAGAAAGGGTAAGTAAATTGTCTACCATATTAAATATATAAACAATATGTATGAATTTGTTAGTGATAATTTGTCATGCTTTTGTTGATAATCAACTGAAGAATGCAAATACGACAGAGTTCGAAGTTCATGTAAATACCAATTGATTTTTTTAATTAGCGTTTGGTGTGCAAAATATATATGTATGTATGCATAGAACTGCATAGAAGGGGAGGAATTAATTAATTATTATCAGTAGATTTAAAAGATTTTTTTCATTTTCCCTGCGTCGCAGTTGTCACTATATTGCGTTAAGAGAGGACATCAACACTTTATTACCCACAGCCAGTTAAAATTTTAGTAAATTTTGCACTTTTCATCACTGTTTCAAAACGTGGAAAGTTATATGTCGAGCATTCCATGGAGAATGGTACATTTTAGCAGACTTTTGCATTGCGGTCATTATTAATATTCAATCCCTAGAAGGTTTAATGTAGTCATATCAATAGTTTCCGAGATGGTGGGGCTAGTACCTCAATGGTGCTTGTTACCGGAACGTAGATAGATAGATAAATTATTGAGGGTTGCACAATGACTTGCACATCTCCTTCACAGCACCTCATCCTAGCCGACTTCCTTGATGAACCCTAGCAGTGTTCTTGGCTTGACGGATTAAATGTGGGAATGCTCTGGCCATGGTGAGCCCATAAACTTAGCCCTACCTCTTGAAATTGCGTTGCATTCTAGAAGGATATGGTTCGCCGTCTGCTGATTCATCACAAAATAGGCATATTTGTTCGATATTATACCCAGCTTTTGCACGTGACTGTTCAGTCTACAGTGTCCTGTTAGAATAGCCGTTAGGATTCTTAGGTTATCTTTCGAGAGGCCTATTAATGCCCTATATCGAGTTGTGCTGTAACCCCCTAACAGTAACTTAGATTGACTCAGGCCTGGCATATTGCGCCAGTGTTTTTCTCTCTTTTCCCTCCCTTCTACTAATAAATGCCCCTGTGAGCCAACTGGCAGGAACGGCTCGGGATCGATGGGTCATGCAGTTGCTGCCTCTCTTTCCGGGTTGTCCACCTGCTTTTGTTGTTGTGGCAGGGCTTCGCCCCATCCAATAGGTGCGATCGATCACAAATTGTCATCAATGTCCTCTAACGGGAGTCCAAGGAAACTTTCTGTTTCAACAGGAGTGGACCATAATGAGAGGAGTGTTAGAGGCGTTGGTTCCACAATACAGTTATAGAGATGGTTGGTTTCATGTGGGGACACATTACATGCAGGACAGTGTTTTGAATGTCGGGGTTGATTCTGAATAGGTAAGAATTTAACCAGTTACGGTATCCAGATTGAAGTTGAGAGTGACTACTCGCATTTCCCTAGGGAGAGTGCGTTCCTCCTCTGCTACTTTTGTTCTTTGAGTACAGGAATCACAGGCATAGAGGTCCGACGCCTGTTTGTGGAGTTCACTGAAGACATGCTTGTGTCTTTTAGCTTCATACGGCTGTGTTCTCAGGTGCCGTATTTCCTCATAATGTAATGAGGGTGTGAACAACAAGAGCCACAAAAGGTTTATAAAAGTTACGGGGACGCTGGATTTTCGGATCTAGCCCAGAGCAACCTGTCCGATGCAACCATCCCTTGCACGTGAAAAACTGACAAGAGTATTTATTTTTTTAATTTAATTTATTTATTATTACGGCTGTTTAGGCCTAAAACTTAAACTACTAAGTACAATTCATTGTTATAATCACTTATTTCTATGGAATATGCTGTTGGAATGCCATGTGATTCCGATCAGCATATTTACTAGCAGGACAAACGGACGAGATTGGGAGCCAATCATTTAAGGAAGGTTGGAAAGGACGGTTTCCAATCCTCCAGTGCTCCCAGCTTAAGGCAACAAAATTTGGAATTTATATTTTTCAATTATATTTGTATTTTAAGCTGTCTGAATGTATTAGTCTCCGATCAACACAGCTAAACATGTCTTTGGATGTTGGAAATTGAAAATAACGTGTATCCAATCACCCCTGAACTTTGTTTAGTAAAGACGCTGTCGGAATGCATAAGAGTCCGATATTTTCGTTATTTTCGTTACACATTATATAATTTTATTGTTATATTAATGCGAGTTATTCCGATCAGCAACAGTAAATATCGGCTGAAAATACCGAATTCCAGCGAAATTAGTTGTTGGAACTGTCTGGAGTTACAGGTGGCGACCGATTTTCTTTTCCATAGGGCCGGATGCATTGTATTTTGCTGTTTCCAATATTACCATTCCCTTTTCGCGCTCCAGTATCAGATATATCATGTAAAAAATAAGAGGAGAAAAACTTTATCTTATTGGAAGAAATTTACAATGCTCCAATAAACTTTTTTTTAAAAGTATTGAAGTTATTACTACTTTTATGTGATTAGGAAGTTCATTGAAATATTCCAGGCCCTTATATATATGATCGTCCTAAAATGACTATTTTCCGGCAAACGCATCAAACCCATTTCTTAGGACGGGGTCCGGAGAACGACCCGCATTGGCGTCGATACCTTCCCGGAAGAGGAGAGTATGGCGCAGACCCGCTGCAAGGATCTGCTGGGAGGATGAAAATTTGTGGCAGGGACGAAACAAATTAAACACTGAGTCCGCCTGCTCATTACCCTCTACTCCCCTGTGACCTAGGACCCAGGGCAACAGTACTACGTTGTGTGCTCCTAATTGATTCAGCTTTTCTACGCACTGAAGGACCAGTGCTGACTTTATTTCGAACGCCGCAAATGCCTTTAGTGGGGCCTGACTGTCTGACTGAGTATGGCAATTGTTTCATTGGGGTATCAGCGCTGAAGCTTCAGCTTAGCGCACTAACTTATGGCGAATACTTCCGCTTGAAAAATGCTCGGATGTGCTTTTAGAAGTACTGATATTTTGGCTCTGGGTCCGAAAACTGTGGCTCCAATCCCCTCTGGCGTCTTCGAGCCATCTATGTACCATACCATCTTGAGCAGACACTAACTTTTAGGGAGCACTTCAGGGCGGTGGGGGAGAGAGTTTCTAGAGTTAGTGGAGCCCTAACGCGAATAATGCCCAACATCGGCGGCCCAAGCGAAGCTACCCGTCAGCTATTATCCAACGTTATCAACTCTATAATTTTATATGCAGCACCAGTATGGCACGGATCTAAAATGGTCGACCAAAAAGATATACTAGCAACCTACCACATTACTGCTATACGAATAGCATGTGCTTATCGGACGGTGTCCGACGACGCGGTCCATGTTTTATCCAGGAAAATCCCAGTAGATCTACTCTCAAGTGAAATGGCCGATCTGTATGGCATTGGAGTCAGCCGACCATCTGAATATTCTAAGAAAAACGCAAGGTCACGAACAATAGTTAGGTGGCAAGAACGGTGGGAAGATTCGAGAAAAGGGCGCTGGACCTTCATGCTAGTCCGGAATATAGCGGAATGGTACGACCGAAAACACGGCGAACTAAATTATCACCTCACATAGATATTGAGCGGGGACGATGGCTTCAAGGAATATCTACATAAGCGTGGGATAGAGGAGGATCCTTTCTGTCCAAGCTGTCCGTCCGAATTGGAAAGAGCAGAACATGCAATGTTTCACTACCCTCGTTTTCACGGCGAAAGATTGCCTGTAAACAGAGTTTTTGGAGAGGAGCCTTCCATTAGGAATTTAGTTCCACGAATGTGCGGACAAATAGATTGTTGGATTGCTGTGAGCAAGATGGCCTTTATAGTAGTGACGAAATTGATGCATGCCGAAAGGGAGCGCAGAGGAATGCGCATACGAAGTGGTGGCGAATAAATCGCCTATCCCCCCGTGACGTTATGCCTAATGGCGGTCCCACGGAGTGCGGACACATGAACAGGATTAGCCTGGTTTCATTGGGCCACTTGAGGGTAGTGCGCTACCACAACGTCCAATAAAAAAAAGACAAGTACTGTCGTGCCTGGTGTTGTCGGGTGAGCGGCCAAACAGCAGGGTGCAACAAATGCACCTTTCAGTAGGATACCCTTGCTGAGCCCAGGAAAATTAGATGTAGCAAACGAGTATATTCTGTATCATATGATCAACTTGGGGACAACCAAACGTTTATTTTCCTGTCCAACACAGAACTGGTGCACGGCACTGCTGCTAAAGAAGGATAGGGGTAATCATATCAATTCGTTCCCGTGTTACTCGAGGAAAGCAATTTTAGCAGTACTTTGCCCTTTTCAATTTGCACATCCATTCAAAAAGTTCGCATAATGGATTAAACAGTCATCTGCGTTTATGTGTTTTTGTTTTTGTAGCGAGCCTAATTTACTTCGTATCATCAATTAACCCTTGTTATAATTTTATGCTCTCTAAAAATGCAACAGCGAGGTATCTTCGGGTACCCCTGCCATCGGAAGATACTTTGGTATGGTGGAGGTTCACTTGAAGATACTTTACAAGGGCCTGATTCTGGTTATCTGAAATCTCATTGAGTCCCTTGAGCCTTTGGCCTCTCAGAAAAGAGCTAATCGTGGACTCCTATTTATAGAGCACTTTTCCGGTTATATTAAAAACTTTTAATCTATCCTTACTGATATTAGTTTATTCTTCATTCTAGGTAATTTAATTTTGACTATGCGCGCATAGCAATATTCCAAATATTTCAGCTGTGACTGTAAGAAGAAAAGGTACTTTGCTCAAATAACAGGAAAACTGCGACAACTGTCCCTCCGCCTTTTTATTACCACATATATGGCCCTACCAAGCATATTATGGGAAAGGGTCAAGGCCAAATGCTCAATATCACCTGTGAATCAACTTTGAAAGCACGAATTGGGGCTGCCTATATTCCGGTATTTTACCTACAAAACTCATATGGCTCTGCAAACTGATGTTGAACAACACCAGCACGGGAAAAGTTGGGCAGCATCACTCTGAGCTTCAAAACAAGGTTGCAGAATAGGCACGACTATGAATGGACGTTAAAGTATTTATGTAGCTTGTACATATCAATATTTTATTTATTTATTTATATGTTAAGTTTATTAGGGTCCTAAGGAAATAACTTAAATTGTAAAAACCATTATAAATATGAATTATTTGTTAATTAATTATTATTTAAACAAAAAGGACGCGTTTCATTCATGGAAAAAGCGAATTGACAGAAGTTAACCGGTACGGGTAACCGGCAAGCCATTTACCCGTGTTGTTGTTGTTGCATATGTTTTGGTTAGCGATAACGAAAACATACCTTATGAAGTTACTTCAAAATGTAAATCAAATCAGGCGAGAAGGAATGTCGAAAACAGCATAGGTAAGAGCGAGAAAGCGAGTCACACGTACATTATTTTGAGAGAGCGCGTGCGTTACTTTTTTCACGACAGCAATGTAAAAGTCATTCAACCAAATTATGAATATTCCCATGGGAGTTCATCTCCCACAAATTTGTTTCTCCCAAAAATAATTTCTCCCAATTATAAACTCCCTGGGAGAAGATTTTTCCCAAAGGTTTGGGGAAGATAGAATTCGAAGTTCGAATCAGTTGTTTCGGGTAAATTTGACATTTCATTTGCAAGTTTTTATTTAGCGCGAGAAAGAGTTAATTTATAAAAAATTATCACTTTACCTACAAATAAATTATTACAATCCGTGGCTGGTCGACTGCGCGTACCCGTAATAACGTAATACACTTGTGATATATTTTCTACGGTTTCTGTCTTTTCTACAGCCGCACTCATAAAATTTTAAACATTTCTTTGTGCGCGGCATTTTCCAAACAAAACTGTGTTACGGAATATATTCCTTTTTTGCTAAATACTTGTTATTTCGCGGCGTGATCAGTTGTGGAAGTGGCTTTTGTTGTTGTTGTAGCAGTGCTTCGCCCCATCAAATTCCAAGGGGCAAGAGGATAGCATTTTGCCAGGCTTGGTGACTATATTGGGGACGCGTAGCATGCAATCGGCCGGCCAACTGCTTTGTAAGTGGTAATGAGCGTTTACTCGAAGTGCTCCCGGCAAGAGATTTGAGGATTTTATTAAGGCTCTGGATTTTAGGAACAATTGCAGTTGCATGCTCCATATGCCATAGATCATGGTGGGTGTTGAAATCGAAAGAGGAGTCAAAAGACGCATATTAATCTCGACAGGAATAATCCGAAGATGGAAAATAAAAATTTTATCTCTGTCCGCAGATATTTGCAGTTGAAGATGGCGATTTTCGTGTGGTTGTTGTAAAGTTGGGTACCCACAAAAAAAATTGTGAACATAAGTGTTTTGCGCGGATATAGTTTTGGGGTGCTTGTTACCGGAACGTAGATAGATAGATAACTTATTGAGGGTTGCACAATGACTTGCACATCTCCTTCACAGCACCTCATCCTAGCCGACTTCCTTGATGAACCCTAGCAGTGTTCTTGGCTTGACGGATTAAATGTGGGAATGCTCTGGCCATAGTGAGCCCATAAACTTAGCCCTACCTCTTGAAATTGCGTCGCATTCTAGAAGGATATGGTCCGCCGTCTGCTGATCCATCACAAAATAGGCATATTTGTTCGATATTATACCCAGCTTTTGTATGTGACTGTTCAGTCTACAGTGTCCTGTAAGAATAGCCGTTAGGATTCTTAGGTTATCTTTCGAGAGGCCTATTAATGTCCTATATCGAGTTGTGCTGTAATACCCTAACAGTAACTTAGATTGACTCAGGCCTGGCATATTGCGCCAGTATGCTTCTCTCTTTTCCTTCCCTTCTACTAATAAATGCCCCTGTGAGCCAACTGGCAGGAACGGCTAGGGATCGATGGGTCATGCAGTTGCTGCCTCTCTTTCCGGGTTGTCCGCCTGCTTTTGTTGTAGTGGCAGTGCTTCGGCCCATCCAATAGGTGCGACCGATCACAAATTTTCATCAATGTCCACTAACGGGAGTCCAAGGAAACTTTCTGTTTCAACAGGGGTGAACCATAATGAGAGGAGTGTTAGAGGCGTTGGTTCCACAATACAGTTATAGAGATGGTTGGTGTCATGTGGGGACACATTACAAGCAGGACAATGTTTTGTATGTCGGGGTTGATTCTGGATAGGTAAGAGTAAACCTGTTACGGTATCCAGATCGAAGTTGAGAGTGACTACTCGCATTTCCCTAGGGAGATTGCGTTCCTCCTCTGCTAGTTTTGTTCTTTGAGTACAGGAATCACCGGCATAGAGGTCCGACGCCTGTTTGTGGAGTTCACTGAAGACATGCTTGTGTCTTTTAGCTTCATACGGCTGTGTTCTCAGGTGCCGTATTTCCTCATAATGTAATGAGGGTGTGAACAACAAGAGCCACAAAAGGTTTATAAAAGTTACGAGGACGCTGGATTTTGGGAACTAGCCCAGAGCAACCTGTCCGATGCAACCATCCCTTGCACGTGAAACACTGACAATAGTATTTATTTTTTTAATTTAATTTATTTATTATTACGGCTGTTTAAGCCTAAAACTTAAACTACTAAGTACAATTCATTGTTATAATCACTTATTTCTATTGAATATGCTGTTGGAATGCCATGTGATTCCGATCAGCATATTTACTAGCGTGACAAACGGACGAGTCTGGGAGCCAATCATTTAAGGAAGGTTGGAAAGGACGCGTTTCCAATCCTCCAGTGCTCCCAACTTAAGGCAACACAATTTGGAACTTATATTTTTCAATAATATTTGTATTTTAAGCTCTCTGAATGTATTAGTCTCCGATCAACACAGCTAAACATGTCTTTGGATGTTGGAAATTGAAAATAACGTGTATCCAATCACTCCTCAACTTTGTTTAGTAAAGACGCTGTCGGAATGCATGAAGAGTCCGATCAGCACAGCTCAACATATAATGGGAGGTTGAAAAGGACGTGTTTCCAATCCCCCCTGCTCCAACTTTTGTTTGGCCATATTTTCGTTACACTATATAATTTTATTGTTATATTAATGCTGTCGGAATGCGAGTGATTCCGATCAGCAACAGTAAATATCGTCTGAAAATACCGAATTCCAGCGAAATTAGTTGTTGAAACTGTCTGGAGTTACAGGTGGTGACCGATTTTCTTTTCCATAGGGCCGGATGCATTGTATTTTGCTGCTTCCAATATTACCATTCCCTTTTCGCTCTCCAGTATCAGATATATCATGTAAAAAATAAGAGGAGAAAAACTTTATCTTATTGGAAGAACTTTACAATGCTCCAATAAACTTTTTTTAAAAGTATTAAAGTTATTACTACTTTTTATGTGATTAGGAAGTTCATTGAAATATTCCAGGCCCTTATATATATGACCGTCCTAAAAAGATTATTTGCCGGCAAACGCAGCATACCCATTTCTCAGGACCGGGGTCAGGAGAAGGACCCGGATTGGGGTCGATACCTTCCCGGAAGAGGAGAGTATGGCGCAGACCCGCTGCAAGGATCTGCTGGGAGGATGACAATTTGTGGGAGGAACGCAACAAATTAAACACTGAGTCCGCCTGCTCATTACCCTCTACTCCCCTGTGGCCTAGGACCCAGGGCAACAGTACTACGTTGTGTGCTCCTAATTGATTCACCTTTTCTACGCACTGAAGGACCTGTGCTGACTTTATTTCGAACGCCGCAAATGCCTTTAGTGGGGCCTGACTCTCTGACTGAGTATGGCAATTGTTTCATTGGGGTATCAGCGCTAAAGGTTCAGCTTAGCGCACTAACTTATGGCGAATACTTCCGCTTGAAAAATGCTCGGATGTGCTTTTAGAAGTACTGATATTTTGGCTCTGGGTCCGAAAACTGTGGCTCCAATCCCCTCTGGCGTCTTCGAGCCATCTATGTACCATACGATCTTGAGCAGACTGGTAACACTAACTTTTAGGGAGCACTTCAGGGCGGTGGGGGAGAAAGTTTCTAGAGTTAGTGGAGCCCTAACGCGAATAATGCCCAACATCGGCGGCCCAAGCGAAGCTACCCGTCAGCTATTATCCAACGTTACCAGCTCTATAATTTTATATGCAGCACCAGTATGGCACGGATCTAAAATGGTCCACCAAAAAGATATACTAGCAGCCTACCGCATTACTGCTATACGAATAGCTTGTGCTTATCGGACGGTGTCCGACGACGCGATCCATGTTTTATCCAGGAAAATCCCAGTAGATCTACTCTCAGGTGAAATGGCCGATCTGTATGGCATTGGAATCAGCCGACAATCTGAATATTCTAAGAAAAACGCAAGGTCACGAACAATAGTTAGGTGGCCAGAACGGTGGGAAGATTCGAGAAAAGGGCGCTGGACCTTCATGCTATTCCGGAATTAAGCGGAATGGTACGAGCGAAAACACGGCGAACTAAATTACCACCTCCCACAGATATTGAGCGGGCACGATGGCTTCAAGGAATATCTACATAGGCGTGGGATAGAGGAGGATCCTTTCTGTCCAAGCTGTCCGTCCGAATTTGAAAGAGCAGAACATGCAGTGTTTCACTGCCCTCGTTTTCACGGCGAAATACTGTCTGTAAACAGAGTTTTTGGAGAGGAGCCTTCCATTAGGAATTTAGTTCCACGAATGTGCGGACAAATAAATTGTTGGATTGCTGTGAGCAAAATGGCTTTTATAGTAGTGACAAAATTGATGCATGCCGAAAGGGAGCGCAGAGTAATGCGCATACGAAGTGGTGGCGACTAAATCGCCTTCCCCCCGTGACGTTATGCCTAACGGCGGTCCCACGGAATGCGGACTCATGAACAGGATTAGCCTGGTTTCATTGGGCCACTTGAGGGTAGTGCGCTACCACAACGTCCAATAAAAAAAAGACAAGTTCTGTCGTGCCTGGTGTTGTCGGGTGAGCGGCCAGACAGCAGGGTGCAACAAATGGTCCTTTCAGTAGGATACCCTTGCTGAGCCCAGGAAAATTAAATGTAGCAAACGAGTATATTCTGTATCATATGATCAACTTGGGGACAACCAAACGTTTATTTTCCTGTCCAACACAGAACTGGTGCACGGCACTGCTGCTAAAGAAGGATAGGGGTAGTCATATCAATTCGTTCCCGTGTTACTCGAGGAAAGCAATTTTAGCAGTACTTTGCCCTTTTCAATTTGCACATCCATTCAAAAAGTTCGCATAATGGATTAAACAGTCATCTGCGTTTATGTGTTTTTGTTTTTGTAGCGAGCCTAATTTACTTCGTATCATCAATTAACCCTTGTTATAATTTTATGCTCTCTAAAAATGCAACAGCGAGGTATCTTCGGGTACCCCTGCCATCGGAAGATACTTTGGTATGGTGGAGGTTCACTTGAAGATACTTTACAAGGGCCTGATTCTGGTTATCTGAAATCTCATTGAGTCCCTTGAGCCTTTGGCCTCTCAGAAAAGAGCTAATCGTGGACTCCTATTTATAGAGCACTTTTCTGTTACTTTTAATCTATCCTTACTGATATTACTTCCTTTTTTATTCTAGGTAATTTAATTTTGACTATGTGCGCATAGCAATACTCCAAATATTTCAGCTGTGACTGTAAGAAGAAAAGGCATTTTGCTCAAATAACAGGAAAACTGCGACAACTATCCCTCCGCCTTTTTATTACCACATATATGGCCCTACCAAGCATATTATGGGAAAGGGTCAAGGCCAAATGCTCAATATCACCTGTGAATCAACTTTGAAAGCACGAATTGGGGCTGCCTATATTCCGGTATTTTACCTACAAAACTCATATGGCTCTGCAAACTGATTTTGAACAACACCAGCCGGGAAAAATTGGGCAGCATTACGCTGAGCTTCGAAACAAGGTTGCAGAATGGGCACGACTATGAATGGACGTTAAATTATTTATGTAGCTTGTACATATCAATATTTTATTTATTATACTCAGTTGAGCAGAGCTCACAGAGTATATTAAGTTTGATTGGATAACGGTTGGTTGTACATATATAAAGGAATCGAGATAGATATAGACTTCCATATATCAAAATAATCAGGATCGAAAAAAAATTTGATTGAGCCATGTCCGTCCGTCCGTCCGTCCGTCCGCCCGTCCGTCCGTTAACACGATAACTTGAGTAAATTTTGAGGTATCTTGATGAAATTTGGTATGTAGATTCCTGAGCACTCATCTCAGATCGCTATTTAAAATGAACGATATCGGACTATAACCACGCCCACTTTTTCGATATCGAAAATTTCGAAAAACCGAAAAAGTGCGATAATTCATTACAAAAGACCGATAAAGCGACGAAACTTGGTAGATGAGTTGAACTTATGACGCAAAATAGAAAATTAGTAAAATTTTGGACAATGGGCGTGGCACCGCCCACTTTTAAAAGAAGGTAATTTAAAATTTTGCAAGCTGTAATTTGGCAGTCGTTGAAGATATCATGATGAAATTTGGCAGGAACGTTACACTTATTACTATATGTACGCTTAATAAAAATTAGCAAAATCGGAGAAGGACCACGCCCACTTTAAAAAAAAAATTTTTTTTTAAGTAAAATTTTAACAAAAAATTTAATATCTTTACAGTATATAAGTAAATTATGTCAAGATTCAACTCCAGTAATGATATGGTGCAACAAAATACAAAAATAAAAGAAAATTTAAAAATGGGCGTGGCTCCGCCCTTTTTCATTTAATTTGTCTAGGATACTTTTAACGCCATAAGTCGAACAAAAATTAACCAATCCTTTTGAAATTGGTAGAGGCATAGATTTTATGGCGCTAACTGTTTTCTGTGAAAATGGGCGAAATCGGTTAATGCCACGCCCAGTTTTTATACACAGTCGTCCGTCTGTCCTTCCGCATGGCCGTTAACACGATAACTTCAGCAAAAATCGATATATCTTTACTAAACTCAGTTCACGTACTTATCTGAACTCACTTTATCTTGGTATGAAAAATGAACGAAATCCGAATATGACCACGCCCACTTTTCCGATATCGAAAATTACGACAATTGAAAAAAATGCCATAATTCTATACCAAATACGAAAAAAGGAATGAAACATGGTAAGGTAATTGGTTTGTTTTATTGACGCGAAATATAACTTTAGAAAAAACTTTATAAAATGGTTGTGACACCTACCATATTAAGTAGAAGAAAATGAAAAAGTTCTGTAGGGCGAAATAAAAAACCCTTAAAATCTTGGCAGGTATTACATATATAAATAAATTAGCGGTATCCAACAGATGATGTTCTGGGTCACCCTGGTCCACATTTTGGTCGATATCTGGAAAACGCCTTCACATATACAATAACCACCACTCCCTTTTAAAACTCTCATTAATACCTTTAATTTGATACCCATATCGTACAAACTCATTCTAGAGTCACCCCTGGTCCACGTTTATGGTAATATCTCGAAAAGGGGTCCACCTATAGAACTAAGCCCCACGCTCTTTTAAAATAATCATTAACACCTTTCATTTGATAGCCATATCGTACAAACAAATTCTAAAGTCACCCCTGGTCCACCTTTATGGCGATATCTCGAAAAGGCGAACGCCTATAGAACGAAGGCCCACTCCCTTTTAAAAATACGCATTAACACCTTTCATTTGATACCCATATCGTACAAGCAAAGTCTAGAGTCACCCCTGGTCCACCTTTATTGCGATACCTCGAAAATGCGTCCACCTATAGAACTAAGGCCCACTCCCTCTTAAAATACCCATTAACTCCTTTCGTTTGATACTCATATTGCACAAACGAATTCTAGAGTCAACCCTGGCCCACCTTTATGGCGATATCTCGAAACGGCGTCCACCTATAGAACTAAGGCCCACTCCCTTTTAAAATGCTCATTAACACCTTTCATTTGATAGCCATATCGTACAAACGCATTCTAGAGTCACCCCTGGTCCATCTTTATGGCGATATCTCGAAAAGGCGTCCACCTATAGAACTAAGGCCCACTCCCTCTTAAAATACTCATTAACACCTTTCATTTGATACCCATATCGTACAAACGCATTCTAGAGTCACACCTGGTCCACCTTTATGGCGATATCTCGAAAAGGGGTCCACCTATAGAACTAAGCCCCACGCTCTTTTAAAATAATCATTAACACCTTTCATTTGATAGCCATATCGTACAAACGCATTCTAGAGTCACCCCTGGTCCATCTTTACGGCGATATCTCGAAAAGGCGTCCATCTATAGAACTTAGGTCCACGCCCTTTTAAAATACTCATTAATACCTTTCATTTGATACCCATATCGTACAAACGCATTCTAGAGTCAACCCTGATCCACCTTTATGGCTATATCCCTAAATGGAGTCCACCTATAGAACTATGGCCCACTCCCTTATAAAATACTCTTTAATGCCTTTCATTTGATACACATGTCATACAAACACATTCCAGGGTTTCCCTCGGTTCATTTTTGTACATGGTTATTTTCCTTTATGTTGTCACCATAGCTCTCAACTGAGTATGTAATGTTCGGTTACACCCGAACTTAACCTTCCTTACTTGTTTATTTATATGTTAAGTTTATTAGGGTCCTAAGGAAATAACTTAAATTGTAAAAACCGGCAAGCCAGTTACCCGTGTTGTTGTTGTTGCATATGTTTTGGTTAGCGATAACGAAAACATACCTAATGAAGTAACTTCAAAATGTAAATAAAATCGAGCGAGAAGGAATGTCGAAAACACCATAGGTAAGAGCGAGAAAGCGAGCCACACGTACATTATTTCGATAGAGCGCATGCGTTATTTTCTCACTACAGCAATGTAAAAGTCATTAAGACGATAATTGGTGACCAAGTTATCGGTGACGATTAAGTAATCGATTAGGTAACGAGTACCTGTCTTGTAGGGTTCTTGTCGCTCTTGTATCATTATGTGATGTTCACACTTTCAAACTTATGTGCTATTCAAAACAGGGAGTTTCCACGCCCCCTTTTGCCAATTCGAAATTTTCTTGGTGGTGTTAGGGATTGACCTCAAATAATTCCTTACTGAATTTCAATGTTCTGCGATTTATACCTTCAGGGATATGCAGTACCAAAGATTTCATTTGTATGGGAGGTGCCATGCCCCTTTCATATATCCAAATTATTTTTAGCCTAGAACCTTCCCGTTGATCGAAGGAACCTATAGCCAAAATTTGGTGATGACTGAAGTGTGGGAAATACGTTTCCAAAGGTAATGCACACACAGAATTTGATTTTTGTATATATAGATATTTCTAATAGAGCGGTATTGGTTTCTTCCGCAGATTCTTTCTACACGAAAACAAACACCAAATTTTTCCGAAAATTTACTGGCCAGCATATTTTCCTGAAACCTACATGCCCCTGATCTTCATGTGGCCGTACATAAAAACTTGTCTTAACATACGTTTCATCATCGTTGGAGTCTTCAAAACCACAAAACATATACAGCCCAATTATGAATATTCCCATGGGAGTTCATCTCCCACAAATTTGTTTCTCCCACAAATTTGTTTCTCCCAAAAATAATTTCTCCCAATTATAAACTCCCTGGGAGAAGATTTTTCCCAAAAGTTTTGGGAAGAAGAATTCGAAGTTCGAATCAGCTGTTTCGGGTAAATTTGACAATTCGTTTGCAAGTTTTATTTAGCGCGAGAAAGAGTTAATTTTTAAAAAATTATAAAATCGTCACTTTACCTACAAATAAATTATTACAATTCGTGTCTGGTCGACTGCGCGTACCCGCAATAACGTAATACACTTGTGATATATTTTCTACGGTTTCTGTCTTTTCTAGAGCCACACTCATAAAATTTTAAACATTTCTTTGTGCGCGGCATTTTCCAAACAAAACTGTGTTACGGAATATATTCCTTTTTTGCTAAATACTTGTTATTTCGCGGCGTGATCAGTTGTGAAAGTGGCTTTTGTTATTGTTGTAGCAGTGCTTTACCCCATCAAAGTCCCAGGGGCAAGAGGATAGCATTTTGGTAGGCTTGGTGACTATATTGGGGACGCGTAGCATACAATCGGCCGGCCAATTACTTTGTAAGTGGTAATGAGCGTTTACCCGAAGTGCTCCCAGCAAGAGATTTGAGGATTTTATTACGGCTCTGGATTTTAGGAACAATTGCAGTTGCATGCTTCATATGCCATAGATCATGGTGGGCATTGAAATCGAAAGAGGTGTCAAAAGACGCGTATTAATCTCGAAAGCAATAATTCGAAGACGGAAACTAAAAATTTTATCTCTGTCCGGAGATACTTGCAGTTGAAGTTGGCGATTTTCGTGTGGTTGTTGTAATTTTGGGTACCTACAAAAAAAATTGTGAACATAAGTGTTTTGCGCGGATATAGTTTTGGGGTAATTGTTTTCTTTAGTTCATAATTGCTAAAACTCTTCCAAAAATATCGGGAGAGGTGTCAAAAGACGCGCTTTTTACCCAGAATAACGAATCCGAAAGCGGAGATATTTCCAAACAAAATTGAAAATTTTCGTATGGTTGTTGTTGTTTTGATGATTTTGGAGTACCCACAAGAAAAACTGTGGGTAAAAGTGTTTTGCGCGGATATAGTTTTGGTCTCCAAACCGGTGTTGGACCCACCCAGAGTAATTTTTTATAAGCGCGGCCAAAGGCCGCCAATGCAGAAAGGTGTTCTGCGCAAAAATACTATGGATCCCACCCCCGGTTTCGGAGCGCTCCAGGGCCATTTTTCGGTTTTTTGGAAATAACTTTTGATAGAAATAAAATTTTGAATTTCCGCTCTCGGATTCATGGTCCTGGGATCAAAGCGCGTCTTTTGACACCTCTCCCGATATTTGTGGTCGAGTTTTAGCAGTTGTGAGCTAAAGTAAACAATTACCGAAAGGTGTTCTGCGCAAAAATACTATGGATACCACCTCCGGTTTCGGAAGGACGCGCGGGTAATTTTTCGGGTTTTCATTAATATATTTTGAACGAGTTAAAAGTTTTATTTTCCGCCTTCGGATTATTAATACTGATGTCAAGACGCGTCGTTTGACACATCTCTCGATATTTTTGGACGCCCATTAGCAGTGTCATTTTGTCGTATAGAATTACCAAATCGCCTAAGATAATGCGATTATTGCCAGTGAGTAGTGCGTTAATGTCAGGGCAGTATCCAATGAGGCAACAGGTAACAAGAGGGATGTAGATGTTGATGATTTCTAAATTTACATCGGCTGACCGGGCAGATGTGCCTTGACGCTCCTGAGTGTTTTTAACTTGGTCTAGAAAAGGTAGAATAACTTCTATGCTTTTAACTTTTTAATAGGAGTTTTTTTAGAAGACCATTATGCATTCCATAGCATTTCGCTTAGTGGCAGAGGAGGTGGAGCGTGAGGAAGGGTCAGCGAGAGTTAGGCGGAGACAACTGCGAGACGATATTAGTCCTTTGGAGCTTCCTGAGAGTTTGTAAGTTAAATTTAAATGTTTAGCTATCAATACCTTTTTATATATTGGATTTTAATAGGTTTTTAAAGTACTATAGGGTGAAAAAAGTGGTATTTAGATACCTGTTAGCTATGCTAACTAGCGTTTTGCTACCAGTAAAAAAAAAAAAACAATTCGCAGTGCCATCAATCGTTAAACTGAGTGGATGCTTGCGTTTTTTTTGCTGAAGGAAGTTACCAGACTGGAGTAGGAAAATACTCCCATGTTAGTTTGGCACAATCCACCTTTAGTAAAACCCTTACGGAAGTGTTAAATATATTTGAGTCACAATTATGCCCCGAGTGGATAAAGGTGTGCGATACGGTCGATGAAAGATGAAAAATGGCTATGGACTTTTACATTAAACATTGTATTCCTGGCGTCGTGGGTTGTATCGATGGCACCCATGTGTGAATTCTTGCACGTGCACAAAATGCACACTTCTTTTATAACCGAAAAGGATATCACAGTTTAAACGTTTTGCTTGTAAGTTTGTCTTTTTCATTTTCTTAAATTTTCTGAAATATAATTTATATTCACATACTTAGCTTTGCGATAATAACATGAGGATAAGGTATGTCGACGCTTCACATCCTGGTGCCTGTCACGATTCTTTTATTTGGAATACCTGCGACCTACGTGCCCACCTTGAACAGGAGTACTTGAGCGGAGCAAACAACTTTTCGCTGTTAGGTACCATTTTACGAAATTGCACTTGTATAACATTTTTCCTATGTTTACGACTCCTACTATTAGTGTTGTAAGTGAAATTAAGGTGTTTGTAGATGCTTAAGCACATAACAGGTCCACAATAATAAATAATATCATGGAAAAGTTTCTGTGCGGACATAGATTGCTCCGCAAGTCCTAGCAAGAGGAAACAGGGGTGAGAATGCCGGGGTGTACGTGGGGCCATCACCCTTTCTTTATTGTAAACACTATTCTATATTATGGAGTTCTTGTTTGGTGGACAGCCACAAAAAAAAAAAACCTACCTCAAACAATTAGAGGGTGTATGCAGGATATCAATGCTTTACATTACGGGAGCCCTGAAAGCAACCCCGACGGCTGCACTGTATGCCATTCTACACATTCCACCCTGTAAACCTGGTAGCAAAGAACATAGCGTTAACAACTGCAACCAGGCTCAGTGCCTCGGGGCAGCTTGAGCGCCGACCATACTTCCATAGTAGTATAGCGTTATCAATCACAAGACGAACAGACTACCTGATTCCCTATCTGTACTTCGAGGGAGATCTTAAGGCCACAATAGAGGTGGATGGTTGGCGCAAAGTTGCTCAAATGGCGGACGAGGCGATACATGTGTACACAGATGGTTCCAAAGTAGTGGAAGGACAGGGTCTGCGGTATAATGAGCTGATCCGGATATAAATAGATCTTGCAAGCTGCCAGATCACTGTAGTGTTTTCCAAGCTGAAGAATGAGCAGTAAACAAAACAGTAGAAACACTGGAAGAGAATAGCTTAAACTGCAGACGTGTCAACTTTTATATTGACAGTCAAGCAGCAACTAAGGCAATAATCTCGCATAGCATAGCATCTATGTGCGTGTTAGGATGTAAGCAGTCCCTGGAGGGAATCGGGACAGGGAGAAGCATACATCTATATTAGGGCTGCAAAGTGTCGAAGATTGTAGGTCTTACAACCTGGTCAACAATATTCATTCTTTAATACCACAAAAATATTTATTTTAATTTTTTCATTAGGAGACGCTGGATATCCATTAGAACCGTGGTTGATGACACCTCATAGGTCGCCATCGGAAGGCTCAAATCAAATGAAATTCAATGAAGCGCATGCAAAATGTCGAAACATTATTGAACGTACGAATGGTGTGCTGATAGCCGCTGGAGGTGTATCCTAGGTGCACGAGAGCTTCACTATTCGCCGAAGAAAGCTGCGCAAATAGTGAACGTTTGCTGTGCTTGACATAATGTATGCATACATTATAAGTCGAATCATGATGTGACTGAGTGTCAGGTTTTAGATCCTTCTGACGCGGATCCAATTTCTACAATTTCATCGCAATACACGACTGTGGCGCAAGCAACAAGAGCAAACATAGGAAATAGTCTATAACTATTTAGTTCAACAATTAACACAGGTAAAATTGACATTAGATAGCAAGCCGAAAAATATATTAAGGGGTTCAGGATATGGCAATGAAATTATATTAATTTCTTTCACTCTCCCTCAAATAGTACTCATTCCCGAAATACCACTAACATTTCACACACTTTCAATTAATCGACGTGGTAGCAGCATGCTCATCATCGTAATCAAATAAATTTTGTACTAATTATACAAAATAGTAATGCGAAAGTAATGCCACAATTAAATCAAAATATTACTGTTAGCAATTGTCTTTCGGTGGTTACAAGTAGCGCACCTGCTGTGGTCGCTCCACTGCACCCACCGTCAATGGCTGGCGCAATCAATGATCAAATATCGTGTAGTATGCATGAAGCACGAAATCAAGATTTCGATATGAATGAGCATCAATTTGGCGATCAACAACACCAACAGCGACGGCAACGTGGACGTAAACAGGCTAAAATTCCAGGCGCAACTGGAAGTGGTAGTGGTAGAGCTGGAAATGTTGTTAAGCACAAACCGCAACCACAAATCGCATTGGCTTTGAATCCGCACTATAATGTATTGTGGGTTTGTGATGGTGGCGTGGGAAAATTGCAATGTTACAATGTATTAGCTAGTGAGCTTCCCACATGTGGTTTTGTAAGTTGATAATTGATGAAATCTATTTATTTTTATATTTTAAGTTGTGTGTTTTTTTTATAGAATTCATCGACTTTTCGTGCGAATTTATCGCCGGACCTAGCATTACCGAATAAGTCGGATGCGCGTATATCACGTGCACAAGCTTCATTGAATTTATTGGCCTGCTTGCATATCCTTATGTCGGCACAAGATGCAATGTGAGTAAATATTATTAACAAATTAAAATCAAGCAATTTTAGTTGAGTCATAAAAAATACAACAGTCTAAACTTCTACGCGTTAACTGAAGGGAAGTGAAGTTATTCTGCATCTGATGTACTTATCACTACGCTGCCCTCTTCCTCCAACTACTGATACCATGTGGGTGTCCTAGCGGATGTCATCGTATATAATTCCGAGATTATTAATTGATAATCGATCTAAAAAAAGCAACTTTTGTACCACAATAGAGTACTTTATTACTCATTTGAAATCCTTCACAGTTTAGAATGTAAAGATGTCAACACCAAATTGGCTTGCATGGCGAAAATACACTGACTGTTTCTTTGAAGGCGGTAAATACTTTGTTTTTTCTTTTTAAAAACCCTCCCTTTTTGGCACTTTTTCTAGTACACAATGTAAAATGTACTATCAAAGCCGATAATATCAATCATTAGCGTAACTTAGCTTAGAGTATACTCATGGTTATGCGAGCCTATCGTAAGACGCAACTTAAGTGCGCAGAGTCAAAGGTTCGAGGGTGAAAAAAATCGATCCCGTGGAAGACGGCTGGTACAAGAAAGGGTGCCAGTACGCACACATGTTCTACTGCTACTGTTCTTATATATTCGGATAAATTGTTGTTGTTTTTGTTGTTGTATAAACGATAAAGACACTCCCCAAAGGTTTTAGGGAGTATTACATCGATGATCCTTTGCCGGATACAGATCTGGTACTTTCCGGTAACAAGCATCATCAAGGTACTAAAACTATCTTCGGCGAAATGGGTCGTCCCTATTATAGATTGCTTTAAACAATGTTAGAATTAACCATCCCACATACATTGCTAAGCTTTTAATAGCAAAAACCCGTTTTCAAATCGAAGCTTTCTGTGCGGAGTTATTATATTAAATCAACATTTAACAACTTAAGTTTATAAGATGTACATATATATGTTCTGCGTAGCTTTTTAATAGTTATATTTAAAAAAAATTATTTTTAAAATAGGTACATTTTTAATATTTATATTTTTTTCATTATTTCAAAAAAAACCCAACAGACCTGCTTGCTTTGAGGAAGCAGCACTCAAACAACAAAATCAAACCAAGGAAGCGTTGAATAATGAATATAAGTTCGTTAATCGTTTTGATAATTTTGGCGGCGAATGGGCTATTCAGGACACATCGTAGAGGCTATAGGCTTTTCGGCCGATACCAATACAATAAGTTGTAAGTATTTATATTTAAATGTTCATTCACATTTCAATCTTCAAAACGTTGTCTTTTTTCACTTCAGGTGGTTTCGGCATGTTTGATAGGGCGTTTTTGAACCAAATTTGGAGGTGGGGCGTTTATGAAAAAAATTTTGAAATACGGTGAGATATACATTCTAGTATATGAGCAAAAATAAAAAGAACACAAAAAATAATTCACAGCATAATTAAATTGCTCAGTCATAGAAAAGTGTGATGTAGAAAATCAAAGCAATAATTCAGTTCTGAGGGCCAATTCACGTTTTATGAAGTGATAAAATGAAAACGAATTTTTATACATTTGAAAAATTTTTTGTACGATTTTTTTTTTTTCAATTTATCACTTCACATAACCGGAATTGGTCCCCTGATTTCTACATCAGTTTTTCCATTTTTTCATTCTTAAGCCTAGATGAGAAAAAATGCTTTTCTTACAAAAAATTCCCTTACAACTAGATAAATCAAAAAGAGCTTCTGAACAATATTTCTGCTATGTATAGCGATATTTAAAAAGACGTTTTAAGGTGATACAGAGCCCATAAATGAAAAAAATCAAAAGAAGTCCGTCGGCACAAGTCACATCTTCAGTCGTAACAGATCTTCCAAAACTGCATTATGCCGCCGCATTTCTTCAATTTCCTCCATTTTAAGGCTCTCCATCGCCTCAAAATATCGTTTTTGAACTTCTTTGTGCTCGACAATACTATTGACGGCTAGCGAAATATTTTCCAGAAGCTCTTTTTGAACTCCAAGCTCCGCTTCAAGAGCATCTGCAGCAGATCTAGTGGACCTCCTCTTTCTTTTAGCCGCACTTGAGGTAGCTCGCGAGTTGCCCGTGGAGGGGTGGTTGGTGGGATGATTATTAATTCAATTTGTAATATTTTTTTAATTTGCAATATAATTTCTAATTTTTTCTCCCTTCAAAATCATTAGGGAATTAACTCCCAAAATGAACAAATCAATTCAAATTTTTTATTGCGTTCGTGATGCCTACCTTTCTCCCAAAACACTTTTCCCCTTTTTCGAAGTTCGTTTGTGATAGCGGGAATGGGAAATGGGAAAAAATTCCCAAGAAATTTATGTTCGTGATTGCGGGAATGGGAAAAGGAAAAAATCTCCCAAGTAATATATGTTCAGAATTTCGCTGTTGCGAAAAGGAAGTGGTTGCATCTCTCGCCCTTCTCTGCCTCAGTTGCATCCGAAAAATTGAAATCGCACATTTCTCACATACCGGTATAGATGAAAACTCCATCGTTTGTGTTCCGTTGGTAAAGACTGGCGTGGATACAAAATCTCTGCGGTATATTAATTTTAAGCTGGGGTGTTGAGGCCAGCTCACTTCCAAAGCTATTGGTGCCAGAGTTATGGCCTTCAAATATAGGTGTGCGTCCATTTAATTTTCATTCAAAAAACGACGAGGTCCAACCGATGTCCAATGGCAATCGGTTGGGTCAGACGGAACAACGAACCGATTAAAAAATTTATATGCAAAACATGACTGGCATTAGAACCAAATCTCAGCTTTTGCGGTTATTCAGTTCCCACCAGGATTATGATGTCTTCGTTATCGTCGAGACGTGTGGTTGAATGATAACTTTCATAGCGCGGAGAATTTTTACCAATTTTACTTCCAAACTTACTTTCGCAAACCATATTAACCGTTGCATCTCGAAATCGTGTGCCATGCTTGCATTTCTTAGGCGTCATATCTCGGAGTTCACTGACCCTTACACGCTAAAGCTTTTGTATACAGCGTTTGTGCGCTCTAAACTTGAGTATGCCTGTTTCATTTGTTCGCCGTATTATCAGTGCCACATTGCAAGAATTGAGCGGATCCAGAAAGTATTCGTATATTTTGCTTTGCGGGAGCTTACGCTTCTCTGAAACCATTCCGACTTATGAAGCTAGATGCGTATTGATTAATTTAAAGTCACTGCAGAACAGGAGACTAATTTTGTCGCTGTCGTTTATTTTTGACTTTTTTCGCGGTGCGACTAACTTCCCAATGCTCCTTGAGAGGATTTTCATAAACATTTCTACCAGAGCGCTTAGGAACTCTGAATTCTTCAATGCTCGTCTTTTCAAAGCTCTTTATGCAATCAATGCTCCAATTACTAGAACCTTGATTGAGTTTAATAGAGTTTTAAATTATTTGGAAATAGATTTTTTTTGCTCAAAAGAGCACAATAAACCCTTTTATTTATACTAGTAATTTGCCTACTGTTACCACATATTTCTACTTAGCCTGTAAGATTTTGTATTCTAATTGGCTTAATAAATAAATACTAAATACTAAATAAATAAATACTAAATGTATACCAACATTTTCTATATCTTCAAAAATTTGATTGAAACCTGCAAAATACTTCTGGACTGGAGCTTATGCCATATGGTAGCCTATTAAAAAAATATCTGCCAAATGGTGTATTGAAAGTTGTTAATTCTTTACTGCCTTCTGCCAATTCAATTTGCCAAAATGCTTTATTTGCATCTAGTTTTGTAAAATATTTTGCCTTCCTTGCGGTAGGTAGCTGCACATGCTCCCGTTTTATACACGAGTTTAAATATTGTGGGTCTAAACAAACTCTTATTGACCCATCTGGTTTACCTACGATTACAAGCGAATTTACCAAATCACTAGGTTTTTCAACCTCTGATATGGTACCTGCATTTTCCGTTCTCTTTAATTCTACCTTTAATTTGTTTAATAATTTAATCAGTACATGCCTACACGGCTCTATTTTTCCTATAGTTCCTTCTTTTAGCTCGATCGTGTATGTATAGTCTCTAATTTTACCATAACCAGAGAACACATTCTCATTCTTTTTGACTATTTTATGCCTTCCTGTACTGCATATGCATTTAAAACCTCACAATCTGGATGTATTCTTTTTATTAAATTAAATTCAACTGCGCTTTTGAAACCTAATATGGGTTCACTTTTCCCGTTGTAGATTTGAAATTCCACCTTGTTTTCAATATTTCCTACTTTATAATTCAATATTACTTTGCCAAGTGTTTGATCTTTTCTTGATTATAATTTTTTAGTATTACATTGGATTTTATACACTTTTTTATTTTAAGTTTTCTACACACATAAATAGGCAATATATTACATTGCGCTCCTGTGTCGATTTTAACTGCTACTTTTTTATTCGCCTCTACAATAGATATATATTGTACCCATTCATTACGTTCATTTACCATGTCTATAGTAATCGAATCACAAAAAAAATCTCCTTCTGTTACCTCAATGGCCTTTACTGTACATTTTTCTTTATTCATACATTTTCCCGCGAAATGCCCTTTCTTACCACACTGCCTACATTCTTTGTTGTATGCTGGACAATTCTTGTAACGGTGATTATAGCCACACCGTTGGCATACTCCGTGTTTTGCTTCGCCTGTCTCTTTGGCTGTTGGTTGTGATGCTGCTTTTGCTTTCGCCTTTGTATGTTGATATTTTTTGTTGTTAATCATTCGATTCTTATATGTTCCGTTACTCAGCTTGCTTATGCTGGCGATTTCTTTGGTCACTTGAAACTGTTTAACTTGCTGCTCTGATAATTCCACACTTTTACAAATTTTTATAGTTCTTTCCAATGTCAGATCAATTTCACGTTATAATCTGTCTTTGACTCGATTATCCTGTATGCCAGCTACAATTCGATCCCTTATTAGCCTGTCTTTTAGAGTGCCAAAATTACAGTCTCTACTTAACTTTCTTAAACTTGTTACATATGTGTCGAATGATTCTCCAGCTTCTTGATTTCTGGTAAAAAACAGATGCGAACTAACACTTTCATTTTTTATCGGAACAACGTACTCCTCGAATTTCTGTACTACTTTGTTATAACTTTTCTTTTCTGTTTCGGTTAGTCCCAACGTGTTGTATATTTCTACACTCGCTTCACCAATGCTGTGCAGCAATACCGCAACTTGGACTTCTTCTACCATTATATTTGTCCCTGATGCAATTCTGTATATTCGAAGAGCTGCTTCCATCTTGTCCAACCTTCTGCACTCAAGTTTTGTAGGTTATTTGGGGGTTTTAAACCCGTTACGGACGTGGATACTGTAGTCATAGTGCTTGTTGTCCTCGTATAATCTGCCAATGTAGCCATATATCGCTGTTAGCTTTTTATTTAAACAATTTTTTCACTGTTTTTCTGTTTAGTTTATTGTTTTGCATCAATATTTACGGATTTCTTTTTTAAACTGTATTTGTTCGCCTCTGCCGCAGCGCCATGTTATATTTGTAATAAAACCACTGTGTTTAACTAATGTCCGATATATTTATTAATTCATGGGCTTTAGCTTCAGAGTTGCTGAGTGACTGACTTACATTGTTGTCACTCTTGTATCATTATGTGATGTTCACACTTTCATACTTATGTACTATTCATAACAGGGAGTTTCCACACCCCCTTTTTCCCAATTCCACATTTCTTGGTGGTGTTAGGGATTGACCTCATATAATTCCTTACTGAATTTCAATGTTCTGCGATTTATACCTTCAGGGATATGCAGTACCGAAGATTTCATTTGTATGGGAGGTGCCATGCCCCTTTTATATATCCAAATTATTTTTAACCTAAAACCTTCCCGTTGATCGAAGGAACCTATAGCCAAAATTTGGTGATGATTGGAAAATACGTTTCCAAAGGCAATACACACACAGATTCTGATTTTTATATATATAGATAAAACCTGACGTTTTTGTATTCGATTGAATCGATTAATTCGGCAAGCCCGTACGACTTAATAAAAATTTTTTATTTTACTAACGTTCCTATCGTCAGCATATCAAAGCCACCTTGAGCAGAAGAACATACATGTCTGTGGTAAATCTTTATGCTTTTTCATTAAAGAATTAAACCTTTTTTACCCCTTTGTTTAACAATAAATTGTGTGGTGTTAAAAGTGAAAGTAAAATTTCTAATAGAGCGGTATCGGTTTTCTTCCGCAGATTTTTTCTGCACGAAAACAAACACCACATTTTTTCGAAAATTTACTTGCCAGCATATTTTTGCATCATATGCATGTGGGTTGCTTGTGTGAATCGCAAGCAACCCTCCCGTTTACTTCACCAGCATTCCGCTTCCACGGTGATAAGCTTCAAGTCATCACCAATTCCTGAAAATCTACATGCCCCTGATCTTCATCTAGGCCGTACAAAAAATCTTGTCTTAACATACGTTTCATCATCGTTGGAGTCTTCAAAACCACAAAACATATAAGGAAATTTGAATATTAAACTAAGTTTAAAAATTTGATTTTTAGTATACATACGTATAACATATATATAATGTAAATCTTTTAAGAGTTCCAACTCAAACTGGAAGAAACGAGTTCTTCTTCCTCGTTAGTTTAGCTTTAGAAAAAAACATAAAATGCTGCAGAGAAACTGGAATTAATTTTATAAAAGTTAATGAAATAACTAGTATTGTTATACTAGCAGCTAGACTTAAAGAAAACCTTAAGGAGATTTAGGCCCTTTATTTTACGACCTACTATAGCTGAAGTTAGCCAACTTCGAAAAGTTGGTCAAAATGCATACTTACCAAGATTTAGTTAGCTAAACGCAACATATAATATTTTTGTTGCACAGAAGACTCTCAAGCATTTTACGATCAAACACATGTGAGTGAAGTGGACATGTTTGAGAGAGCTGTATGGCGCAATATTAACAAATGTTGTATGACATTTTTTCGATGCAACCATTTATTAACAATTGTATTATGCAGTTCAATAGCTTTCGGTATCGTATTGTTTGAAGAGAGTCTTTTGTATGACATCGTTCGAAGCAACCATTTATTATAGATATTTTTCTTAAGTGATTCTTCTTCCTAATACTTTAATATTGTTAAACATGGTTGCCAACATTTGCGGTTAGTTAATATCATTAAGTAATTTTCTTTTGATAATTTAAACAATTATGTTTGGTAATTGCGTTAGGAAATATTTTAATTCTTATTTAAGGAATGGAAACACATCTCTCCAAGCAAGAAGATCTTCGAAGCTAGGTAGAAATGCTATATATATATAAAGATGAATTTATTTGTGATTACCTAATGCCCTTTATACCTATGTAAATTGCTAATTTGTTAATATTATATTTTTAATATATATACATATATACATTCACTCAAATGTCTGTACATACATATGTATTTACATATGTACACAAATAGATATTAATATATCAAGTGAAGTTTCTTTTTTTCTTTCGAACATACAGTTTTTTGGTTTAAAAGAATTTTTTTTATTGCATATGCGTAATGATATGCGCGCATACATTTTTACATACATATGTATATTAATTTTTAATAGCAAGATACTTTTCAGTGTACACGCAGGAATGATTATTGTTCTACCATGTCATTTTTTAATATTTTCCTTCATATTACTTTCTCTTGTTTAAAATCAAAATCGATTTTGTGAATCGATAAGTTCAGCTCAATTAGGCTAAAATTAAACAAACCATTATAATACATTGAATTTGTGAATAATGATTACTAATGTGTACATAATTTTGTTTTACTTGGTTTGTGACATGGGGAGGTTAGTGGTAATACAACGGGGCCTCAATAACATCCATGAGGCCAATGGTTTAGGGCGGGTACAGAGGCAGCCACCAAATGTTGCAAAACTATCTGCCAAGCATAAAGGTAAGTTGGGGTATAGGGTGTATCATGTTGGCGAAGTGTGGCATGCAAGTGCGTTTGTTTTTTTTTTTTTGTTGTATATTTACTTTTGGTTGCATATCCCAGTGTGCAAAATAAATTATCCTGTTTGACCATTGACTGGGGAGAGCAGTGCTGTTTGATGACCATGTATAAGAATCCAAAAAGCAGAAGCTCCGGGCCTAAATGCCAGTACACACGCCGTGGTCATCGCACCTTGCCACAAGCACTGCTGCAGATAAAATGGCACCTAACGTGGGGCCCGATAGAGGAAAACAACTTTTGTGTGCTTTTGTTAAATATTTGATCCACATACATGATTCACTCCTTGAATCAAATAGTCTGTCTGCTTTTGGAATTTTTTTATTAGAGTAAGATTTTATAAATTTTTGAATTATTTTTCGATTTTTGTTGTGTTCGAACAGTTTTGTATGGATGCGAAGAATTTTCGCTGGAATTGACCATCCTATAGGCTAGATGCCTTGAGATGCGTACCGCGTTAAAACTTCGTATTTAGGGAATTATTTGAGCGTAGCACTTCTTTTGGTTTTATTGCAAAAATAAGGTTATACGCTTTTTGGAAATTTTTGTCATTAAGGCTAAATGCCCATTGATTTACCAGGTGTTCACGGTTGCTACAATGCAGTAGAAAATATATACAAGTTTTCAAATAGTAAGTACATCTCAAACTCATTGTCGAGATGCCACCTAAATTCAATAATTTTTTTAAATTTTTGTTTAGTATTTGAGAAAGAATATATATATTTATATTGAATATTTCGGAAATTGTGATTGAAATATCAAATACATCACAACCGATATTTCTTTCTCAAAATGTTGCATGCCACAACACACTATGACATTATGCCATTACTTACACCTTTGTCCACATTACCACTACAGAGACTCCATGGTCTCAAACCAAGTTTATTTTTGATGATTTTTTGTTTTTTTGTTTTTTTTTTTGATGAAGAACTTTTGTTTGCGTTGATTGCCAAGCGAAAAGGCTTCTAATATTTTTGGTGATTTTTTTTTTGGTTTTCTTAAAAACAATTTTGTTTGCGTTCCACTATTTTGTTAACACTGCGTTAAAGGGTCATATCTTTTTTTTTTGGAACATGCCATTGCGTCACAGCGATGAACAGGCTGAATGTTTTCTATGTAGGAAGGCTTTTACGAATAAGAATAACATAATAACTACCGCGTGTGACCACCGCTTCCACCGAAACTGCCTATTGCCGTGGCTAAAGAACAATTCTTCTTGTCCCCTCTGTAGAGCTTCTTGCCACAGTCGGGAGTTTAATCAGAATATATATAACACTAGATTATTAAAGACGATGTCTCAGGGCAACGCAGGTAATACCAGTGGCAGTGGGAATCTGCATAAGTCACATAGGGAAGAGCAACAAGAGCTGCAACAAGGAGCAGCAAATGGTAGTAGCTTGTCAGCTGAAGGAGCGTATGGAGATGACGTACCACTGGCAAATGATGATGAAGCTCGCATCAGAAACATGGTTTCAGCAATTGTGTCTGCGAGGTCAGCAACGGTTTTTGAGGGTTTGGAAAATCGCGTAGCCCAAATAGTAGAGGCGAGGATAGAAAACACCTTATCCAGTTTTTTAGAGCGGTTAAATATTAACCCTGTTCAACAAGTCCCTGTAGGCAATGATATAAGTCAGCCAGCTAATTTATCTGCTGCTCAACACCTACCAAATAGGTCTACCACAGTGTGGCCTAGAGATGCACCTCCATTGGCAAATCAAAGGAGTACTAATTTTCATAATCAGATTGACCAAATTCGATTGAGCGAAATGTCTACTTTTCCTTATACGAGTAGGATAGCACATCCAATTTCTAGTTGGGATATAAAGTTCGACGGCACCTCTCGTCTATCAGTCGATAGTTTCTTGTCCCGAATAGAGTTACTTGTGATAGACACACTTAATGGTAAATTTAATATTTTGTACGAACACGTAAAATGTCTGTTTGTGAATGAGGCCAAAGACTGGTACTGGCGTTACGGTAGGTCGGTAGAACGAATTACCTGGCCAGAATTTGCTCAAGTAGAAGCTGTTTTTCAGCCAGCTACCAAATTCAAACCTGGTTACTGGAACTGCAACAAAGAGGGGCATAGACATTACGATTGCCTAGAAGAGCGTACGGTGTTTTGCTACGGCTGTGGCGCACCAAACACGTATCGTCCAAAATGCCCAAAGTGTAGTACGGGAAAATGCAATCTCGACAGACACCAAACGCTAGACAGCAATAATAACGCCAACATATATACGCAAAATCAAACTGGCGGCGTAGCGTACAGTGTACGCACTGCTGACTCACAGTTTTTGACAACAACCTTAAGAAAGCAAATAATACCGTATGATGAACGTTTGAAAAGATACAATGAGGTCCGGAATAGGATATTTAGTAGCGATTATAATAAATATGAAAGTCCAAAGCATTCCACTCTGCGCATGAAAGAATTTTGGACTAAAGTCAAAACCAATAAAAGAAATTTAAAGAGAGTAATTTGTTCACTGCAGCTAAAGGCGAATGATTTAAGACCATATGCGAAAGTTAGGTTGTTCGAAAGCGACCACCTAGGCCTATTAGATAGCGAAGCGCAAGTCTCTTGCTTAGGAGGTTTGTTAGCAAAAGAGATTTCTAAACAACAAATGCGAAAACACCAAGTTCCAATTTGTACAGCTGATGGCAAAAGCCAAGTAGTTTTCGGTACAATAGATCTTAGTGTCCAATATAAAGGCAAAACCGAAACGATATCGTTCTTTGTTGTTCCCAGTATGTCCCAGGATATAATTTTAGGAATTGAATTTTGGCATAAGTTCCAAATCGCGCCGAATATAATGTCAGAAATTACACTTGATGAATCTTGTAACTTTGACGAAAACTCGCTTTCGTTAAACGTTGAGCAAGAGCATCATTTAAGTTTAATTAAGGTTTCCTAGCTTCGAGAAAGAAGGCTTAGGAGAAACTTCTTTATTGGAGTACGAGATTCAGTTCGAACCCAATGTCCGTCCCATAAAGCAGCGTTATTTCCCAATTTCACCAGCTGTCGAGAAACTCGTACATGCCGAAATTGATGAAATGATTAAGTTAGGTGTAATCGAGGAAGCTCCAAATAGTCCATGGTCCAGTCCGGTTATGTTAGTGAAAAAGCCAGTGTCATGCCCTTCGGTCTTTGCAACGCCCCACAAGCAATTTGTCGCTTGATGGATCGCGTAATTCCACCCAATTTAAGAAATCAAGTTTTCGTCTATTTAGACGATTTATTAATTTTGTCAGAAGGTGTTGACACAAATACGGCTCATTTGCTGCAACGTCGTCATAACTCAAAAAACACAATTTTCCAGGAGAGCCATTCAAAGATTTTAACTGCCATATGTTGCGCATATAAAGGCATATTTTCATTTTTATAACACGAGCGAAATTTTTAACTGATCACGAAAATTTCTTTATACAACATAGATCATGATATTGGGTACGTTTATATGTTATTAACTCAAAAGTCATGTTTTTTGAGTTATGACGACGTTGCAGCAAATGTGCGATATGTCCGTCCTTGCTGAAATTGGCTCTACATTTAAGGAATGCGGGGTTGACCATAAACGTCAACAAAAGTAAATTTTGCATAAAGGAAGTGAAATATCTGGGGTATATCGTGGGCAACCGGACTATACGTACCGACCCCGAAAAATTTCGCCTGTTACGCAATATCCGGTTCCAATAAACGTCAAGCAAATTAGACGGTTTTTGGGAATGGCGGGCTGGTATCGCCGATTTGTGGATAACTTTGCTGCAGTGACAACTCCTCTTATTAACTTATTAAAGAAGTCCAAAAGTTTTGAATGGAACGACGACGCCCAACTAGCTTTCGAAACACTGAAAGAAAAATTTTGAACAGCACCAGTACTGGCTAGTCCACACTACACAAAATCTTTCATGATACAATGTGATGCGAGCAAGTTAGGAGTTGGTGCGGTGTTGGTCCAAAATAATGCCGACGATGTTGAGGTTCCTATATCCTATTTTTCGCAAAAGCTGAACAAAGCCCAAAGTAACTATAGCGTAACAGAGCTCGAGTGTTTAGCAGCACTGCTAAGTTTAAAGAAATTTAGAGCTTATGTCGAGGGGCAGGAGTTCACTGTAGTTACTGACCGCGCTAGCTTGCAGTGGCTTATGCGACAAACTGACTTATCCAGCCGACTAGCGCGTTGGTCTCTCAAACTGCAAGGTTTTAAATTTAATATTGAGCATAGGAAAGGTTCACTCAATGTGGTACCTGATTGTCTGTCATGACAAAATTTTGAGGAAGCAGGTGAAGTCCGTGAAATTGAGATCCGTCCGTTAGTTGATTTACAGTCGTCCGAGTTTTTGTCCGAAGATTATCAAAAATTGATAAGTCATGTCCGAGAGTATGATAGCAGATTGGCTGACCTACTACCGACAACCTCCTTTATAAAACGACCGAACATATTGATGGCAATCCGGAAAGGGAATCGTTTAATTGGAAGCTTTGGGATCCCAAATCTCTAGTTCAGGGTGTCATAGAAAACGCCCACTGTCCGCCAAATAAATGTCATGGTGGTATTGCGAAAACACTGGAGCGATTGCGAAATAATTTGTATTGGCTAAATATGACAGCTGATGTCAAGAACTACGTCAGCCGATGTGAAACTTGCAAGCAAAGCAAATCGCCCAATGTAACGCTAAGACCACCAATGTCCGCCCAATATACGGTACAAAGACCATTTCAGAAATTGTGTGTAGACTCTCTTGGACCTTACCCTAGATCCAAGCAAGAAAACATAGGATGATTCATTGTATTAGACCATTTGACAAAGTTTCCCCTTTTAAAACTGTTAAAAAGTTCAATACTTCCTCTATTTGTGACTATTTGCGTGACAATGTTTTTAATATTTTCGGAAATCCCGAAATTGTAATCAGTGACAATGGAAAACAGTTAAGATCCTCGCAATTTAACACGTTGTTGTCGGCCCGTGGAATTAAACATATTTATATCGCTTTGTACAGTCCGCAAGCCAATGTAAGCGAACGTGTCAACCGTTCAATAATCGCTGGTATCAGAGCTTACCTGAAGAAGGATCAATCACACTGGGACAGGAATATCTCCGAAATCGCTGAAGCCCTCAGGAGCTCGTATCATGAAACGATCGGAGCATCTCCTTACTTTGCATTGTTTGGACAGCAAATGATTTCTCATGCTGGTGACTATGAACCCCTAAGGAAGCTCAAAACATTGGATGATACCGTACTTGACAGAAGCGACACTCTGAAACTAATAAGACGAAATATTACCGAAAACATCACCAAAGCTTTTGAAAACTCGTCAAAGCGTTACAATCTTCGTAACACTGACAAACGCTTTGAAATTGGTGATTTTGTTTTTCGTCGTAACTGTGTCTTAAGCGATGCCTCAAAGAAATTTTTGGCAAAACTAGCTCCAAAGTTCGTTAAATGTAGGGTGGTTTCCATAAAAGGCAACTGCTTGTACGAGTTGGAAGACGTACATACAGGCAGAAAGGAGATCTATCACAGCAAAGACATTGAAGGCATCAATTAGGTCCAACTGCACCAACTCTCTAGATGGGGGGATGTGTACCGTAGTACTAAGCCGCAAATATAATTTAAAATTTTTTTCACTTTAATTTATAGCTGCCTTTAGTTTTCTTTGATATTGCTTCCCATTTTTTTTTTTTTTGCTTGGCCAACACTGTTCCAACTTCAATATTCTACCTCTGTTAATGCCAAAAAAAAAAAAAAATTGTTTTTGAACTGAGTTATCGACACATATGGGAAACTAGAGGGTCCAATATAACTTCCTGAAGCAACCATCGTTCTTTTCCTGTGGATACCTAATAGAACCAACATCGTGGTCGTGGTAAAAGTTATTTAGTAAATCGGAGTTAATTTAATAATAGACTTATATATAAAAATGAATTGCTGTTCGTTAGTCTCGCTAAAACTCGAGAACGGCTGAACGGATTTATCTTATCTTGGTCTTGAATTATTCGTGGAGGTCTAGGGAAGGTTTAAAAGGTGAGAAAAATTCTAATACTTGCCGGGAAAATACTCAAAACAGCATATTTGCTCGAGATATAGGCCAAAACGTGGGCCCGGGTACCCCTAGAGTGTGTTTATAGAATATGGATATCATATGAAAGCTGTTGATGAGTGCTTTAGTAGAGGGTAATTTTCATACCCCTGGGTGACTAGGGTCTCGATATATAGGCCAAAACGTGGACCCGGGTACCCCTAGGGTGTGTTTATAGAATATGGATATCAAATAAAAGCTGTTGATGAGTGCTTTAGTAGAGGGTAATTTTCATACCCCTGGGTGACTAGGGTCTCGAGATATAGGCCAAAACGTGGACCCGGGTACCAATAGGGTGTGTTTATAGAATATGGATATCAAATAAAAGCTGTTGGTGAGTGCTTTAGTAGAGGGTAATTTTCATACCCCTGGGTGACTACGGTCCCGAGATATAGGCCAAAACGTGGACCCGGGTACCCCTAGAATATGCATATCAAATGAAAGCTCTTGATGAGTGCTTTAGTAGAGGGTAATTTTCATACCCCTGGGTGACTCGGGTCTCGATATATAGGCCAAAACGTGGACCTGGGTACCCCTAGAATGTGTGTATAGAATATGGCTATCAGATGAAAGCTGTTGACGAGTGCTTTAGTAGGGGGTAATTTTCATACCCCTGGGTGACTAGGGTCTCGAGCTATAGGCCAAAAAGTGGACCCGGGTACCCCTAGAATCTGTTTATAGAATATTGATATCAGATTAAAGCTGTTGATGAGTGCTTTAGTAGAGGGTAATTCTCATACCCCTGGGTAACTAGGGTCTCGAGATATAGGCCAAAACGTGGACCCCGGTACCCCTAGAATGTGTTTATAGAATGTGGATATCAAATGAAAGCTGTTGATGAGTGCTTTATTAGAGGGTAATTTTCATATCCCTGGGTGACTAGGGTCTCGAGATATAGGCCAAAAAGTGGACCCGGGTACCCCTAGAATCTGTTTATAGAATATTGATATCAGATTAAAGCTGTTGATGAGTGCTTTAGTAGAGGGTAATTTTCAAACCCTTGGGTGACTAGGGTCTCGAGCTATATGCCAAAAAGTGGACCCGGGTACACCTAGAATGTGTTTATAGAATATTGATATCGAATGAAAGCTGTTGATGAGAGATTTAGTAGAGGGTAATTTTCATACCCCTGGGTGACTTGGGTCTCGAGATATAGGCGAAAACGAGGACCCGGGTACCCCTAAAATGTGTTTATAAAATCTGGATATCAAATGTAAGCTGTTGATGAGTGCTTTATTAGAGGGTAATTTTCATACCCCTGGGTGACTATGGTCTCGGGATATAGGCCAAAATGTGGTCAGACGGAAAAAGCTTATTAAAATGTATGCAGATTGGCCAAATTTAGGGCAGGACAACGTCTGCCGGGTCTTCTAGTAGACTTATAAAAGTCTAAATATTTAATAAAAGTGAAGTTGTGTGATATATATAAATATCCACTAAGTTTTATTTATTATAAAACCTGACGTTTTTGTGTTCGATTGAATCGATTAGTTCGGCAAGCCCGTACGACTTAATACAAATTTTTTATTTTACTAACGTTCCTGTCGTCAGCATATCAAAGCCACCTTGAGCAGAAGAACATACATGTCTGTGGTATCTAAGTTTTTATGCTTTTACATTAAAGAATTAAACCTGTTTTACCCCTTTGTTTAATATTAAGTTGTGTGGTGTTAAAAGTGAAAGTAAAATTTCTAATAGAGCGGTATCGATTTCTTCCGCAGATTCTTTCCACACGAAAACAAACACCACATTTTTCCGAAAATTTACTTGCCAGCATATTTTTGCATCATATGCATAAGGGTTGCTTGTGTGAATCGCAAGCAATCCTCCCTTTTACTTCACCCGCATTCCGCTTCCACGGTGATAAGCTTCAAGTCATCACCAGTTCTTGAAAATCTAAATGCCCCTGATCTTCATCTAGGCCGTACATAAAATCGTGTCTTAACATACGTTTCGTCATCGTTGGAGTCTTCAAAACCACAAAACATATAAGGAAATTTGAATTATTAAACTAAGTTTAAAAACAAGTAAGGAAGGTTAAGTTCGGATGTAACCGAACATTACATACTCAGTTGAGAGCTATGGTGGCAACATAAGGGAAAATAACCATGTAGGAAAATGAACCGAGGGTAACCCTGGAATGTGTTTGTATGACATGTGTATCAAACGAAAGGTATTAAAGAGTATTTTAAGAGGGAGTGGGCCATAGTTCTATAGGTGGATGCCATTTAGGGATATAGCCATAAAGGTGGATCAGGGTTGACTCTAGAATTTGTTTGTACGATATGGGTATCAAATGAAAGGTGTTAATGAGTATTTTAAAAGGGAGTGATCCTTATTTCCATAGGTGGACGCCGTTTCGTGATATCGCCATAAAGGGGACCAGGGGTGACTCTAGAATGCGTTTGTACACTATGGGTGTCAAACGAAAGGTATTAATGAGTATTTTAAGAGGGCGTGGGCCTTAGTTCTATATGTGGACGCCTTTTCGAGATATCGCCATAAAGGTGGACCAGGGGTGACTCTAGAATTTGTTTGTACTATATGGGTATCAAATCAAAGGTGTTAATTTGTGTTTTAAAAGGGAGTGGGCCTTAGTTCTATGCGTGGACGCCTTTTCGAGATATCGCCATAAACGTGGACCAGGGGTGATTCTAGGATGCGTTTGTATAGTATGGGTATCAAATGAAAGGTGTTAATGAGTATTGTGAGGACCAAATATAACACCGTTAATTTGGCCCACACAAAACGACCCCACATCATATTCGATACAGCACTAACACAACAGCCAGTCACAAAAGGCTATAGCAACAGACCAACCAACAAGCCTCAGCAACACAACGGGCAAGCACAACACTTTAATGCCAACACAACAAACTAACAAATCTCAGCAACGGAAAGAGCGTTCACAACATCGAACAGCAACCATGGCAACGCAACCATTCGAGCCAGCAATACCAAACAAAGCAATAAAAGGAGCAACACAGCAGGACAGAAGTTAGTTAGCACGGAGCTGTGGCCGTGACCAGAGCTACTTGTGAAGCGTCCCTTGAAGTTGTCGGTTCTACCATGCGGACAGGTCGTTTCACAGGAGTAAGTCGTGGCCTCAAGTGGTGAATGTGTCGGTTATACCACCAAACACCACTTGAGACTTCGCCAGCAACGGCACTACCACAGTAACGCGCACCCGCGAAAAGGCAGCGTCCGCCCGCCTGCGCCGACAGTAACAGCGCCACAAAACAGCGCTACGCAAGCATATACGTTGGCCGCAGCAACACTACGCAAACATACAACGCTAGCCGCAACAGCATCATAGCTAATATATACGCTGGCCATACCATTACGCCAACCTACTACTCTGGCCGCAACAGCACCATAGCTAATACACTACGTTGGCTTCAGTACTGCGCCGATCTACTACGCTGACCACGACAGCGCCCCGATAATATACTGCGTTGGCACAGCAAAGTTACGCAAACCTAATACGCCAACTGTACCAGAGTTACCCTCGTGCCGAAGCACGGAGCTGTGGTCGTGACCAGAGCTACTTGTGGAGCGTCCCTTCACAGGAGTGAGTCGTGGCCTCAAGTGGTGAATGTGTCGGTTACACCACCAAACACCGCTTAAGACCTCGTGAGCAACGGCACCACCACAGTGACGCGCCCCGCGAGCAGGTGACATTCGCTAGCCAAACTACCACGCTGGTCACAATCGCAAACATACTACGTTGGCCATAGCATTACGCCAATCCACTACCCCGGCCACAATCGCACACACACTACGTCGGCCACAGCATTACGCCAGCCACTACGCTGACCGCGACCGCACCACGCTAACATATTACGTGGACCACATCACTACGCAAACATACGACGTTGGCCACAGCATTGCGCCAACCCACTACGCTGACCGCAAGCGCCAACATACGACGCGGGCCACAACAGCGCTACGCAAGCACATTACGTTGGTCACCGCACCACGCTAGCCACAACAGCACTACGCACACATACTACGGTGACCACAGCAGAGTCACGCAAATACACGACTTCAACCACACTAGGGTTGCGTACATACACGCCAACGCAAGGCGTCACCGAAACACGTTTTACACGCACTCAGGCAACGACCAGCCGGGCGTCATAACGGGACGTTCCTAACGGGACACGCACGCCGACGCAGGGCGTCACAAAACACATTTACACACACACAAGCAACGACCATCGAGGCGTCATAACGGGACACGAGTACCGTTGGCCCACCACGCAGTACAGAGCAAGCATACAGTGAAACGAAAACAACAAATATTTCTTCTTTTGATTACGTAAAATTTTTCATTTTAATTATAGTGTACATACATATATAGAATTAGAGAAATAAAGTGAATTTATATGAAAACGATTTGCACGGCGTCCCAAATTTACAAATCTATTGTAAGCGAACCTTGGACACGGCGAGTATATCCCTAGCACTTATTGAAGAAGCGGCGGGAGGGAAAAAGCTTCGTTACAGTATTTTAAAAGGGCGTGGGCCTTAGTTCTATAGGTGGACGCCATTTCGAGATATCGCCATAAAGGTGGACCAGGGGTGACTCTAGAATTAGTTTGTACGATATGGGTTTCAAATGAAAGGTGTTAATGAGTATTTTAAAAGGGAGTGGGCCTTAGTTCCATAGGTGGATGCCTTTTCGAGATATCGCCATAAAGGTGGGCCAGGGCTGACTCTAGAATTTTTTTGTACGATATGGGTATCAAATGAAAGGTGTTAATGAGTATTTTAAAAAGGAGTGGGCCTTAGTTCTATATGTGGACGCCTTTTCGAGATATCGCCATAAACGTGGACCAGGGGTGACTCTAGAATGTGTTTGTACGATATGGGTATCAAATTAAAGGTATTAATGAGGGGTTTAAAAGGGAGCGGCCCTTAGTTGTATATGTGAAGGCGTTTTCGAGATATTGACCAAAATGTGGACCAGGGTGATCCAGGATTTCATCTGTCGGGTACCGCTAATTTATTTATATATGTAATACCACGAACAGTATTCCTTCCAAGATTCCAAGGGCTTTTGATTTCGCCCTGCAAAACTTTTTCATTTTCTTCTACTTAATATGGTAGGTGTCACACCCATTTTACCAAGTTTTTTTCTAAAGTTATATTTTGCGTGAATAGACCAATACAATTACCATGTTTCATCCCTTTTTCGCATTTGGTATATAATTGTGGCATTTTTTTCATTTTTCGTAATTTTCGATATCGAAAAAGTGGGCGTGGTCATAGTCGGATTTCGGCCATTTTTTACACCAATACAAAGTGCGTTGAGATAAGTACGTGAACTGAGTTTAGTAAAGATATATCGATTTTTGCTCAAGTTATCGTGTTAAAGGCCGAGCGGAAGGACAGACGGTCGACTGTGTATAAAAACTGGGCGCGGCTTCAACCGATTTTCACAGAAAACAGTTATCGTCCTAGAATCTAAGCCTCTACCAAATTTCACAAGGATTGGTAAATTTTTGTTCGACTTATGGCATTAAAAGTATCCTAGACAAATTAAATGAAAAAGGGCGGAGCCACGCCCATTTTGAAATTTTCTTTTATTTTTATTTTATTTTATTTTGTTGCACCATATCATTACTGGAGTTGAATGTTGGCATAATTAACTTATATACTGTAAAGATATTAACTTTTCTTTTAAAATTTGAATTAAAAAAAAAAAATTTTTAAAAAGTGGACGTGGTCGTTCTCCGATTTTGCTAATTTTTAGTAAGCAGACATACAGTAATAAGAGTAACGTTCCTGCCAAATTTCATCATGATATCTTCAACGACTGCCAAATAACAGCTTGCAAAACTTCTAAACTACCTTCTTTTAAAAGTGGGCGGTGCCACGCCCATTGTCCAAAATTTTACCATTTTTCTATTCTGCGTCATAAGTTCAACTAACTTACCAAGTTTCATCGCTTAATCCGTATTTGGTATTCATTTTAAATAGCGATCTGAGATGAGTGCCCAGGAACCTACGTACCAAATTTCATCAAGATACCTCAAAATTTACTCAAGTTATCGTGTTAACGGACAGACGGACGGACGCACGGACTTGGCTCAATCGAATTTTTTTTCGATCCTGATGATTTTGATATATGGAAGTCTATATCTATCTCGATTCCTTTATACCTGTACAACCAACCGTTATCCAATCAAAGTTAATATACTGTGTGAGCTCTGCTCAACTGAGTATAATTAGAATTTTAGTATACATACATATAACATATATATAATGTAAATCTTTTAAGAGTTCCAACTCAAACTGGAAGAAACGAGCTCTTCTTCTTCGTTAGTTTTGGTTTAGAAACATAAAATTTGGATACATAAAATGTTGCAGAGAAATTGGAATTAATTTTATAAAAGTTAATGAAATAACTAGTATTGTTATACTAGCAGCTAGACTTAAAGAAAACCTTAAGGAGATTTAGGCCCTTTATTTTTACGACCTACTATAACTTAAGTTAGCCAACTTCAAAAAGTTGATCAAAATGCATTACTTACCAAGGTGTAGTTAGCTAAACGCAACATATAATATTTTTGTTTCTTTTTTTGTTGCACAGCAGACTCTCAAGCATTTTACGATCAAACACATGTGAGTGAAGTGGACATATTTGAGAGAGCTGTATGACGCAATATTAACAAATGTTGTATGACATTTTTTCGATGCAACCATTTATTAACAATTGTGTGATGCAGTTCAATAGCTTTCGGTATGGTATTGTTTGAAGAGAGAATTTTGTATGACATCATTCGAAGCAACCATTTATTATAGATATTTTAATTAACTGAGTTCTCTTCCTAATACTTTAATATTGTTAAACATAGTTGCCAACATTTGCGGTTAGCTAATATCATTAAGTCATTTTCTTTTGATAATTTAAACAATTATATTTCGTAATTGCGTTACGAAATGTTTTAATTTGAAACACATCCTTCCAAGCAAGAAGATCTTCGAAGCTAGGTAGAAATGCTATATATGTATATAAAGATGAATTTGTTTGTGATTACCTAATGCCCCATATACCTATGTAAATTTGCTATTTTGTCAATATTATATTTTAAATTATATATACATATATACATTCACTCAAATGCCTGTACATACATATGTATGTACATATGTAAACAAATTGATATTAATATATCAAGTGAAGTTTCTTTTTTTCTTCGAACATACAGTTTTTGGTTTAAAAGAATTTTTTTATTGCATGCGTAATTACATGCGCGCATACATTTTTACATACATGTGTATATTCATTTTTAGTGGCAAGATACTATTCAGTGTACACGCAGGAATGATTATTATTCTACCATGTCATTTTTTTTTATTTTCCTTCATATTACTTTCTCTTGTTTAAAATCAAATTCGATTTTGGGAATTAAGTTCAGGCCAATTATTTGTGAATAATGATTACTAATGTGTACATAATTTTGTTTTACTTGGTTTGTGACATGGGAGGTTAGTGGTAATACAACGGGGCCTCAATAACTTCCATGAGGCCAATGGTAGGGCGGGTACAGAGGCAGCCACCAAACGTTGCAACATCTGGCTGCCAAGCATAAATGTAAGTTGAGCTATGTATCGTGCTGGCGAAGTGTGGCACGCAAGTGCGTTTGTTTTTTTCTTGTTGTATATTTTCTTTTTGGTTGAATATCCCCAGTGTGCAAATAAATTATCCTGTTTTACCATTGACTGGGGAGAGCAGTGCTGTGTGATGACCCTGTATAAGAATCCAGGAAGCTAAAGCTCCGGGCCCAAATGGCAGTGCACACGCCGTGGTCATCGCACCTTGCCACAAGCACTGCTGCTCTTTTGTCCATGAATGTGCCTATCGCACACTCAGTCAATGAAGACCAAAACATTATTACTAAATATATGCTCAACTAGTTGCTTAATATCACTTTATTTCATTTTTGTTTCTTCACATCTGCTAATCAAATGTTTAGTTTTCACAAATTTTGTATTTGTATCTGATACCGCACATTGGTTACAGAACCATTTCAAATTAATATTATCGGTTATTATTCTGATTTCGTTTCTTTTGATGTTACTGCACTTTAAGCAGAAGCTATAGCCACACCCACCAGAGCAAGCTACCATCTCATCTACTTGAAGCAACTTTGCAGTACATTCTTTGCACTCTGCTGTCATTATTAATGTATATATTTTCAGTATAAGGCAAAGATATGCAACAATGTTATATTTCTAAACTAACTGTAATAGTAAAACTGATACTTATAGCTTACATAGCAGTTTTGTGCGTTAATAAATATAAAAACCTATTATACCGTGGTGGAAGCACTGCTACGTAATTACTTTATTTCTTGTCTTCCACTCATTCTTTGTGTGCCTTTCGCTTTGCTTCTTCTATCATTCGCTAATATCAATAAATAAATATTTGCCGCCGCTAATATTTTGCGCTGTGTTAATGATAGAGGAAAAGCAAAAAACACATAAGAGCGTTGGGCGCGTGAAAAATGTGAGGTGTAGCATAACCTTATTAAGGTTTAGATGGTCTTGTGTATGACTATCAATAGAAATTTGACGCGTCCAACGCCTTTATTTAATTGTCTGATCAACGCCCTAGATTGATGAGGAGTATGATGACTAGTACCTAGGACCTACCTACTTATTTTCTAGCTTTTAGTATTATTATTACTTCATGTAAGAGTACGCTTACACAGCCACCGATTTTGATCGCCCGATGCCGGTAGTAATCGTCCGATAAAGTAAACACATGTATTTAGATGAGCGTGTATACATTTCAATCGATCACCGAATTGTTCTCGGCCGTAATCGTTTTTCACTGCCGATAAATTCGCGCGTTTTCAATTTTATCGTCCGATAAATTGCGTGCATTTACTGTGAAAAATTAATTATTTGTGCGATGAACTGAAAAATTGATTAATTGTACGCAAAACAGGTGCCCTTAATGGGATAACCACATAAAAGCATAAACGCAAGCGTATTTTTGCGAAAAAGTAAAATGTAAGAAAAAAAGCTGCCGGCCGATAATCGGTTGCAATTTTAACACGAGCCCGGCCGATTTCATCATCTGATTGCAATTTTTCGGTTTATCGGTGGCTGTGTTAGCGTACTCTAAGTATTGTTTTCAATAAAACCGTTTAACTTAAAAATTTTTTTTAAATTATTTTAGTTTCATGTTTTTAGTCCTTATTTAATTGCTTATTATTTCTCATTCTATTTAATTCATTTAGTTACTCATTATTAAAAGGACTCTTTCCTGACAATTTGTTACAATCTAAGTCCTCAATATATAATCCTTCCAAAGACTTTACTCGAATCTGCGCCACGTATGCTTGTCCCTCCTCCAACTCCAAAATATTTTGATGTCACTTCTGCCGGACTGTATGTAATATTTGTTCCAAATATGAGCCAAATCGGACATCATAGGTCGCTTTCTGTTCATGGGTGTATTATGTGTTCCAAATATGGACCAAATCGGACCACAAATACGATTTTTTTTAATATCTCGATCCTGGCGCCACCTAGCGGCGATTTTTTCATAGGTCGTTTTCTATTCATGTATGTATTATGTGATCCAAATATGAAAAAATCGGACAACAAATACGATTTTTTGAAATATTTCGATCCATGCGCCACCTATCGGAGTTTTTTGTTCTTCTTATTCCATTGTCATCAGGTTCTGATCTATATTCCAAGTTACAAGCTTGTAGCTTATCGGGAAGTTACTTAAATTTCCATTACAAAATTCGTGCTAGCCAGCAAGCCCGCCAGCCTGTCAAGTCAAGCTAAATAAAACCGTTTAAAAAAGCGTAGAGCTGATTTTTGTTACACAAACTTCTTGCTATTTGGTATCTTTATATGATGTTTTATAAACAAACGAATCCATGTTTCCTTGATTAACTACAAGACTTTAATGTCACGCCATACAATTTTTTGATTGTCTTCATTGGTGAAAAAATTTTGGCCCCACCTTGCTTGGAGTGACTTTAAATCGTAAAAGACGTTATGGGTTATATCCCGAACCCTGTATGGCGGGCCTGTTTTTTTCGCAGTGCTATGAGGCTTGTGTACTGTTCTGGCAGGTATATGGGATTACTACTTAAGTGTCTTTTAATTCGTTTTTCCAATACGCTATGCATATTGTCCTCTTCGCTTTGAGTGTGGCCATGAATAAGATATTTATGTTAAATGCTACGGAGATTCCCTGCAAAAATCGTTGAATCATGTGGTCCACTTGTGTCATACTGGAGTACACCATGGATTACTCTGATGTAATGCTGAGCAGGAGTATTTGGTCCAGTCCTAGGACATCGCAATGTTAATTGTGTCATACTGGGAACTCCATGGATTACTTTTATGTAATGCTGAGCTGGAGTATATGGTCCAGTCCTAAGACATCGCAATGTTAATTGGACCACATTTTTTGTATGAATTGTGGTTAGTTTTGGAGCACTCGCTTGGTCCATAGTGAGTACTCCACACATGCATGCATGGTGTACTCGCCATTTTTGCAGGGTTATACTGAGATATCGCATAAGCATACATTGAAAGTACATATTTATTTTTTTGTTGCCCCCATCAGTTATCGGAATATAATATTAAATCTAAATCTCCAGAATTGTTTACCTTTTGTACCAAATTTTGAATATAAAGCATACCGGTTCAACTTCAGTCAAATAAAAGCAGTCTACATTTTTGACGCTGAGGACACTAACAGTAAAATTGTAAGAATTAATTTTACTTTTATAGTAGAAAGAAGATGTAAAGCCTTTTGGCAAGGGTAAAAACGTCTGTAAATCATATACAGCTACATTTGTGTTTTTATCGATATCTTTTTCAATTCGGCATAACTCTTTCTCTTCTTGGTGTGTGTCGAACTCTCTTCTTATTTCTCTTTTGCCATTTTCGTCTGCATGAAGTAAATACTCGCAGAGATCACATTGATTTTTCCTTGGTTTGAAAATAGAAATATTGAATCCTGTGTTGAATATTCTATAGAACAAAATTTTACTCTCGAAATTTATATTTTCTGCTTCACGAGATTTTTTAAAATCTTGGTTGTTGTTTTTTTTTTTATAATTTGGAATGCCCATGGGTAACCCCCTTTCCCCGACGATTGCAGATATAGCGATGGATGAAATACTTGACAATACTTTCTCAGAACTAAAACAACAAAATAACACAAACATAAAATTCTTAGTGAAATATGTGGACGACATATTCGCTATAATCAAAAGAAATGACGCGGAACTCATCTTAAAAACTCTTAATAAATATCATGAAAAACTGAAGTTCACCATGGAAATGGAGGAAAAGGGCAATATCCCATTTCTCGATGTCCCAATTCACAAGAACAACAACAATATAATATTAGACTGGTACACCACACCTACATCATCTGGACGCCTAATAAACTTCCTATCCTCACAGCCTAAATAATATAAAGTAAATACTGCGAGAAACTTCATACACAAAATACTGACAATAAGTCATCCCAAATTTCACGAAGCCAACATTAAATAAATTAAAAGAACGCTAAAGAAAAATAATTACTCAGATCACTTAACCAATAATTTAATTCAACAAAAAATAATAGAAATGCAAAGCATAATAAATCCATCACCAAATACAGATATGACAAATGAACCCAAAAGATACTTTAGCGTCACATTCGTTCCCAGGCTCTCAGAAAATTTCACAAACATTATACAAAAACCAAACTTATGCTTAGCCTACAAATCGAATTGCACACTAGCGACATGCTTCACAAAAACCAAAATCCCAATAGATCAGCAACAACAAAGTAATGTAGTGTACGAAGTAACTTGCAAAGGCAACAATAACGAGAATTGCAACAAGGTTTATATCGGGACTACGAAGCGAGATTTAAGCACCAGACTAGCAGAGCACGGGGCTGATATAAGAAAACAAAAACACGGCACAGCACTCTCACAGCATGCAATACTGCACACTAGCGACATGCTTCACAAAAACAAAAAGCCCAATAGATCAGCAACAACAAAGTAATGTAGTGTACGAAGTAACTTGCAAAGGCAACAACAATGAGAATTGCAACAAGGTTTATATCGGGACTACGAAGCGATATAAAAGCACCAGACTAGGAGAGCACGAGGCTGATATAAGAAAACAAAAACACAGCACAGCACTTTCACAGCTGATTTTGCTAACACAAAAATACTAGATAAGGAACGAAGAGAAAAGACGAGATATATTTTGGAGAGCATACGTATAATGCAGAAAAGGGAATATAGGATTAACAAGAAAGAAGACACTCATGAAATAGCCGCGACTTATTTGTTATGTTTACAGTTTAGTTTAGTATGACAAGAGTACCACTAATGATGGTATCAACATTGTATGTTTATGTTTTTGTAAAATTTAATGCAACAATATCATTGTTTAGTGTTTTTTAAAGTAAATATTTAATGTAATATAAAAATCTACCATTTTCAGTGTAAGTTAGATATAATTGTTTAATGTGTGCTTTAAACCTTGTGCATCTATATGTAACACACTAATGTTGTTTTTGTATATTTTTCTCTTTTTATGGATTTCTAAAAAACTTATAGTTAAGCTCCTGAAGATGCCAAGAAAATCTTAGCGAAACGTTGAGCTGTGAGGTGGAAAAAGCTTTGTCTTATTCGCACCCCACATAAATAGATCAGACCAGCTTATTACATGCAAAATTAAACTAGGTTGTTGTTGTGGTAGCAGTGCTTCGCCCCACCTAACAGCTGCGACCGATCAAAATTGTCATCAATACCCTCTAAAGGAGTCCAAGGAAACTTGGGAAACTTGATGTTTCAACAGGGGTGTACCATAATGAAAGGGGTGTTAGAAGCGTTGGTTCCATATTACAATTAAAGAGATGGTTGGTGTCATGTGGGGACACATTGCAAGCGGGGCATACATTTAGTATATTGGGGTTGATTCTGGGTAGGTAAGAGTTTAACATGTTACAGTATCCAGAACGAAGTTGAGCTAGAGTGACTCGCGTTTCCCTGGGGAGTATGCGTTCCTCTTCCGCAAGTTTTGGGGAATGTTCTTTGAGTACTGGATTCACCGAGCAATTCCTGGCATAAAGGTTCGACGCCTGTTTATCGAGTTCACCAAGAACCTGCTTGTGTTTTTTTGCTTCATAAGGCTGAGTTCTCAGGTGCCGTATTTCCTCAAAATGCTTACGGAGATGACTCCTTAAGCCCCTAGGCGGTGTTGGCTCACCAATCAAATGTCTGTTGGGATGCCCAGGTTTCTGGGTATTCAACACGAACTGGTTGGTTAGCATCTCATTTCTCTCCCTGATGGGGAGTATTCTCGTCTAATTATGTAGATGGTGTTCTGGGGACATAAGAAGACAGCCCGTGGCGATTCTGAGAGCAGTATTTTGGCAGGCCTGTAGCTTCTTCCAGTGGGTAATTTTTAGGCTTGGCGACCATATAGGTGACGCGTAGCGTGCAATCGGCTGGCCAAATGCTTTGTATGTGAGCGTTTCTTTGTCTTTTCCCCAAGTACTGCCAGCAAGGGATTTGAAGATTTTATTACGGCTTTGGATATTCGGAACAATTGCGGTTGCGTGCTCACCAAAATGTAGATCCTGAACAAACGTCACCCCCAAGATTTTGGGGTGTAGGACAGTCGGTAGCGTAGTGCCATCAACGTGGATGTTCAAAATGGTCGACATTTGGGACGCCCATGTTGTAAATAAGTTCGCGGAGGATTTAGTCGGTGTTAATGCCAGGTTTCGCGAGGCGAAAAAAAACTGGAGAGATCAGGGTGGTGGCCGTTTATTCTGTTGCAAAGTTCATCGATCTGTGGGCCTGGGCCTGTGGCCATTATTGTGCATTCATCGGCGTAGGAAACGATAGTAACTCCTTCTGGTGGTGAAGGTAGCTTAGATATGTAGAAATTAAACAAAAGCGGGGACAGGACACCCCCCCTATGGCACCCCTTGCTTAATTATTCTTGGTTTTGATGTTTCATTTCTAAATTGCACCGATGCCTGCCGACCACCCAGATAATTTGCGGTCCACCTTTTAAGACATGGGGGAAGGGTAGACCCTTCCATGTCTTGCAGTTACGTGCCATGTTTGACCGTATCAAAAGCTTTTCAAAGGTCTAGCGCAATGACTACTGTTCTATGGTGGGATTTTGATTTAAACCTCAGTTCATCTGGGTGCTGATGGCATTTAGCGCGGTGGTGGTGCTATGGAGTTTTCTGAAGCCATGCAGATGATAGGCTAGCTGCAAATTTGCTTTGAAATAGGGGAGCAAAATGGCTTCAAGTGTTTGGCTACTAGCGATAGGAGAGATATCGGGTGATATGAATCTCCTATGTTAGCTGGTTTCCCAGGCTTTAGTATCGGGACCACCTTGGCCATTTTCCATTTTTCGGGAATGACAAAGGTGGAAAAAGACAGGTTGAAGACATGTGCTAAATATTTGAAGCCCAATTTCCCTAGGCTTTTAAGCGTTGGCATGGCTATGCCGTCTGGGCTCACTGATTTTGATGGTTTAGCATGACCGATGGAATCCTCAACCTCTTTGGTGGTGATGGTAATTGGAGACGCACTGAATTTATGTTCATGTGCGTGTCTGTTGGCCCTCCGTCTAACTTTGTCGACCATAGAATGTATTATATATTCTCGGCAAAAGCGCTCGCGCATTTTTTCGCATCCGACAGCACTTTATCGCCAAAGGCGATAGAAATTTTGTCATTGTGCTTAGACGGATTCTATAGGGACTATACGGTAGACCAAAGCTTTCCTACACCGGCAGAGAGGTTAGAACCGCTTAGGTGCTCCTCCCATTTCGCCCGCTTGTGTTCATTCACAAGCAATATGATGCGTTGGTTTATATCCCTTATTTGGGGGTCGCCGGGATCGAACTGTCTTATTATAAGGTCACGTTCTCTCGCTAAATTTGCGGCCTCCGCCGGAAAGTGAGGCCGAATTTCGGGAATTCTACCGGCGAGAATAAAGCGAGCCGAGGCGGATTCAATGACCGTGCGAAAAACACGCTCCCTTTGGCGAGCATCAGTCGGGATAAGGAGGGCAGCAAAGCAGGTTTCTGTAAAGGATTTGTATTCATCCCACTTTCCTTTTTTAAAGTTTATGAAAGTGAGTTTTTCTTTGACGATGAAGTCGGCGGTACGCTCGAGCGAAATAAGTATAGGCAGGTGGTCGGATGCCAATGTTACCATCGGCTGCCAGTTTACGAGTCCTGCGCTCACGATTGATATATCCGGCAAACTGTGACAGCTTCCTACCATGCGTGTGGGGGCGTCTCCGTTTATTGGGCAGAACTTCGTTTCTTCTATTTGGTCCGCGGCGGTATCCACAGGGGCAACAGGTGGCAGGAGGGATGTAGATGTTGATGATTTCTAGGTTTGCAACGCCTGACCGGACAGATAAGACTTGACGTTCTAAGACACTGTCCCTACGGTCGATGCCGAGATCAAATATATGATATTGCACAAAGTAGTGTATGATAAACGTGAGGCCGCCTCCATTTCCGCTCTCGCGATCTTTTCTGTGGATATTATACCCAGAACAGGTTCGCAGTGCAGATCTTGCTGTGAGTTTAGTCTCTTGAATCGCAGCAATGCGGATGTTGTGCCGCTTCATGAAATCGACTACCTCCTTGATCTTCCCAGTTAATCCATTACAGTTTAACTGTAGAATTTTGTAGTGCATAGGGGGAGCGTCGCCACTCTGGGAGTAATTGACGGGTGACTACGCCGGGGTTGTGGAAGGCTAGGACGCTACTGGGGGTCCTTGGGTAAGCACTGGGGTACCCGGTGTATTTGGGTATGCGGCCTGGCAAAATGGCGCAATGAAAACCGTCGAGGGGTTGCCGTCGCGGAGACCAGAACATCTAGGAAAGTGGCACCGTACATGACAGGAGCTGCATTGGGCGGATGTCGCAAACATATATATTCTGTGCTGGCAAACGCTGCAAAGGGAGGTAGGGACTAAGAGTCTGTTTCCCTGACCTACACAATTGCTGCCGGAAAAAAGAGAGGGGGGGGGGGGGGGGGAGAAGACGGTGACAGGGGCTGATGCTCGGCATTATTCCCGACTCTACTACGGAGATTGTAGGTATAAGTGGGAGCAGCCGTATGAGTTGGTGGCGCCGTGGGGAGCGAGCAGCAGCGGGTACTTGCTGTGGCTTCCTGAGCAGGGGGCTGCTGGAAGGTAGTGAGGGCGCTAAGGCGCAGACTACGGGACGTCCTAGGGCATGAACAGCAAGGAGCCACAAAAGATTTATAGAAGTTACGTGGACGTCTGGTCCTGGGATCTAGCCCAGAACAACCTGTCCGATGCAACCATTCCTTACACGAGACACACTGACAAGAGTATGACCGTCCTTAAAAGATGCTTTTCCGGCAAATGCAGCAAAACCATTTCTCAGGACCGGGGTCAGGAGACGGACCCGGATTGGGTTCGATACCTTCCCGGAGCAAGAGAATACGGAGCAGTCCTGCTGCAAGGAGCTGCTGGGAGGATGACAATTTGTGGGAGGGACGCAACAAATTAAATGGGGTCACACTGAAATGACAGTCCCGAGTCGCTCCGGTACATAGAACCGACGGCCTTGGGAAGCGAAAGTGTTCTAAAATCTTGGTATAGATCGGCAATACTTTCACCGTTTTCAATGAACTCCCGCGATGTTTGAGCACGCATATAATGGGACTCAATTCTTGGAATTTTTTCAATAAATTCTTCAATGCTGTTCCTAATTTTAACATGATTGTCATGCTTTCCACGACAATCAATCTCAACAAAACCATCACCATTTTTTTTTCAATCACTGTACGTATGACCCTGTCGTATATATCTAGAGTTGTCTTATAAAATACATACTCTTACGAGTTTCGAATCCACATCGAAGAAAAAAGCATTGTTTAGTTTGCGTATCCCTAGAGTATAGCTATATCTGTACTTTGGATTTATTACTTTCATGTGGCTAGCTATGAACTCTCTGTCTCTGATATTTACTCAAATTCCAAAAGTTGCTAAATATTTTAAAGCGGAGTGGCATGGACAGTCCAGCGTCTCTCAATGATTTTTGCTTCCTCTCCTGGTTAGTATATTTACCGCGTGTTCTCTTCCTGCAAAATATTTGCTCTTCTGTTTCTGGTGAATATTCTTCAGATGAGCTACTTGTATTTGTTTCGGACGGACAAAACTCACTCTCAAAATCGCCAAATATAATTGAGCTGCTATCACACATAGGACTATTAGGACGAGCATCTGTATCCTGATTAAATATTTTCACAGCGCTTTAATAATGTTCAATATTTGGGCTATGAAATATTTCCTCACGATTTTCCGTTGAATATTCTTCCATATCTCTGCATTTAACATTTTTATAGAGTTGGAATAATGGTCAATTTTGGGACATGACATTTTCGAAAGCAATTTAAGAACTAAAACAATAAATTTTTGCTTGAATTAAATAAAAAAAATCCCAATTATCAAAATAATACATTCAAAATACTCACCTTTTCTATTAAAAAATCGCACTTCTGGATGAAACCAAAACTTATTTCAGTTTTTTTGAAAAATAGCTTCACAAATCAAAATAATACTCTTTACATCTGAATTAAAACTTTTCACAATTTTCAACAATAGCGTCACAAGTCAAAATAATACTGTTTAATAGAAAAAAAAAAATACTCTGTTCAAGCGACGCAAGTAACATAAAAACAGGCATAGCGGAATTTTTCCAGTTATGGAGGAATGTGATTGGCAAACATTTTTTGTAGTCGTTAGAAATGTGTTCGCCAACTGATTTATGGGGGAAAATCGATTTTGAAAAATTTTGAGTTGTGGATGTTTTTGATTTAGTGTGCGATATTGTACCGTGCCTGAGCTTTGAAAGAGAACTTAGGGCCACAATTGAGCCGGAGGGTTGGTGCCGGGGTGCAGAAATGACAGAACATAGTATACACGTGTATACGGATGGTTTCAAATTAATGGAAGGGGTTGGGTCTGCTGTTTACGGTGTCGACCCAGAAATAAGTAGATCCTGCAAGCTGCCAGATTACTGCAGCGTTTTTCAGGCGGAAATTATAGCAGTAAGAAAGCAGCAGAAATTCTGAAGGAAAGCGAGCTTAAGTTGCAGTCGCGTCAATATATATATTGATAGTCAGGTTGCGGTTAAGGCAATAATCTCACACAGTACTTCGTCAAGAAGTGTTCTGGAATGCAAAAAAGCATTGGAAAAACTTCGCTAAGGCCGGACTATACATCTTTACTGGGTTCCCGGTCATAAAATGATAGAAGGTAACGAAAAGGCGGATGAGTTGGCAAAGGAGGGTGCAATACTCGCTGAGTCAACGATAGACGTCCCAATCCGATTGGGAAAAATCAAAAGGAGACAGGAGTTGCATATGATCCATCAAAGCATACGATATTAGGCTCACAAAGGGGCTCATATCCCTGAAGAGAGAAGACTTAAGGCTCACGATGGGCATACTGACTGTACCCTGCCTTCAGGCGTCACATGCCTATTAGTTAGGCCTGGTCAGTAACATCAAGTTTAGTAAGCTGCAGGAAAAAACGGCTGAGCACGTTCTGTGTTCGTGTCCTGCGCTCGCCAGGTCAAGGCTCCAGCTATTAGGGGCGGCAGAGTTGCCAGAGTCCGAGGCAGCAATTAAACTGGGCGGCAGAAAACTGCTAGTATTTGCCAAGAGGACGGAGTTATTCTATAACATATGTCCTGCACCTGATTGGAGTTCTTCAAAATTTGTAGATTTTTGCTGAGTTTTGGGCTTAGTTCCAGACATTTTTTTGGACGCGATTCTTTGGAGCATAATCTACATTTGTAAATAAAAATAAGCAAAATTTTAATCAAGGACCTTTGGGCTCGATTTTTCAGTGCGAGTTTAAACTACAGTTAAAGTTGACTAGAGTTTAACTGTGTCACTTTGGCTCTAGTCAACTTTAACTGAAGTTAAAACTTGTTCTGAAGAACCAGGTGTTCTTGCGGTTTACGCTTTTGGAGACTGCTATTGGTTTACTCGTTGCAGTGGACTGTATGTGATGCGCTTGTACCTGGATAACTTATTGATGGTCAGCTTACCAAATCGAAATCGCCGATATGAACAAATACGCGTTACAACGATTTTAATTTATATTTAAGTATTTATTGTACTAATAATAGCGGAAAAATTAATTTAACGAGCGGTAGTTGCATACGATAGAGAGCGAATGAAGTAAGTATAAGAAAAGAAAGAAAAACCAAGCAAATGACAAACTGCTTGGTATGCTTGCGTATTAACCCTTTCCATAATAAGTAAATTATTTACTAATTGCAAATACGAACTCAACATACCGCCGCCATAGAACTATCTAAGTACGTATGATACGTCCAACTTTAAAAATTATATTTAAATTTTTTTGAGAGCATGATTTGATATTCTTATGTTTACGATTATTAAAAGTAACTAAACCAGATTAAGTATTATGTTTGCGAATATTAGAAAAAAACTTAAATTTAAAATATTTAATATAAGTAAGCGTAACATAATTAAGAATGTATGGTTACGAGTCTTCGTTTTCGCAAAATATGTCTGCCTTTGTTGGGAGTAGGCATAATTTAGCAATTGTCGGACGTATTCTCCATTAGCCGTCTTAACTGTAACTACTCGTGCGCGACCATTAGCTCCGGGGTGACATCCAATCACTCTCGCGAATTCCCACTTTGCCGGTGGACTAGCTTCGTGGAATATGGCTACGACGTCTCCCACTTCGAAATTACGTGATTGGCGTAACTACTTGGTGCGACGCTGTAAGCTAATGAGATACTCATCCCTCCAACGACGCCAGAAATTTCGATGTTTGAATCGGTAAAGAACGATTGCAGCCTAGCATCAGCCATAAACAGCTGAAATGCATTCCGCAATTCCTTTTCAGCACCGACGAAATTTGTTCCATTATCTGACGACATCTGCTTACAATAGCCTCTGTGGTTTATGAGCCTATTGAAAGCGTTGAGAAACGCTGGTTTAGATAAGTCTCCAACAAATCCTAAGTGCATCGCGCCAGTGTAAATGCATATAAATGAGCATATATAACCCTTGGTTACTTTTGCTCCTCTACCGTGAGTGAACTTATAAATATACGGCTCAGCGAAGTCACCAAGGGTGCGTGTAAAACAGCGAGCGTAGGTAGTACGAGTTGCCGGTAGATCTCCCATTGATTGAGTGGCTCAAACTGGTGCATTTAACGCATTTATGATAGGTGTTTCGTATTAAGCTACGCGCGCCAACCTCCCATCGTCGTTGTAAAATTGCCTTCATGATGCGTGGACCAGCGTGCATTGAGTAGTTGTGGATATCATGTATGATCAATTTTGCAAGCGGTGAGTCTTTCAGTAGAATAACCGGATGCCTAACGTCAGGAGATACCGCCGCATTCTTCAACCTTCCTTCAACGCGTAATATATTTTTCTCATCGAGATAAGTTTGCAAACGTACGAGACAGCTACGCATAGGAATCAGCTTTTTTGCGCTGCAATGAGAGCTCTCGCTAAAAAAAATAAAAGTTGCGTATACCAGATCAGTCGACGTTCAGCTAAATTTCCTCACAGCTAGGAGGACCAAATCTTTTTGCGACAGAGAGGCGAGTCGCATCTCGAGCATTGGAGACGAAGCGTAAAGCGTACGCGATGGTTCGACGAAGTTGTGAATATGACGACTACCTTGTCATAATTGACCAATGTTCGTTGGAAATAGTGACATGCGTGGTAACCTGGCCTCTAATACCCAACTCGGTTGCGTGCTGCTCCTTTGACGTTTGCTGCCAGAAAGGGTCGCCGGTCTTCGAGAAATCTGGACCGGTCCACCAAAGATGATGATGCACTAAATCAGTGGGGGTTATTCCTCTAGAAGCACAATCTGCGGGATTCAGCTCTGAGCGGACGTAGTTTCAACATTCAAGAGGTAAAAATTCCTGGATGTCAGCAACGCGGTTGTCGATAAAGTCATCCACCTACTGGGATGTGCTTGCAGCTATACTAAATCCGTTGAATCCGTCAAAGCGATTATAGGATAGTTCAGTTTGTGCAAACTCTGACAAATGCTCCGCACCAATTTAGCGGCTAGGTGCACACCACACAGCTCCAATCGCGGAGTAACGTAGTTGGTTTTAGGGTGCCACCTTGCTTTTTGACGAGATAGCAATAGTAACCGTTCCATGTTGTTGTTGTTGTAGCAATGCTCGCCCCACCTAATAGCCGCGACCGATCACAAATTGTCATCAATATCCTCTAAGGGGAGTCCAAGGAAACTTGCCGTTTCCACAGGGGTGGACCATAAGGAAAGGGGTGTTAGAGGCGTTGGTTCCACATTACAATTAAAGAGATGGTTGGTGTCATGTGGGGACACATTGCAAGCGGGGCACACATTTTGTATGTCGGGGATAGCTAAGAGTTTAACCTGTTACAGTATCCAGAACGAAGTTGAGCAAGAGTGACACGCGTTTCCCTGGGGAGTATGCGTTCCTCTTCCGCCAGTTTTGGATACTTTTCTTTAAGTACTGGATTCACCGGGCAATTCCTGGCATAAAGGTTCGACGCCTGTTTGTGGAGTTCACCAAGGACCTGCTTGTGTTTTTTGGCTTCATACGGCTGAGTTCTCAGGTGCCGTATTTCCTCAAAATGCTTACGGAGATGACTCCTTAAGCCCCTAGGCGGTGTTGGCTCACCAATCAGATGTCTGTTTGGATGCCCAGGTTTCTGAGTATTCAACACGAACTGGTTGGTTAGCATCTCATTTCTCTCCCTGATGGGGAGTATTCTCGCCTAATTATGCAGATGGTGTTCTGGGGACATAAGAAGACAGCCCGTGGCGATTCTGAGAGCAGTATTTTGGCAGGCCTGTAGTTTCTTCCAGTGGGTAATTTTTAAGCTTGGCGACCATATGGGTGACGCGTAGCACGTAATCGGCTGGCTAGTTGCTTTGTATGTAGTCATGAGCGTTTCTTTATCTTTTCCCCAGGTACTGCCAGCAAGGGATTTGGGGATTTTGTTACGGCTCTGATTTCTCGGAACAGTTGTGGCTGCGTGCTCACCAAAATGTAGATCCTGATCAAACGTCACACCCAAGATTTTGGGGTGTAGGACAGTCGGTAGCGTAGTGCCATCGACGTGGATGTTTAAAATGGTCGACATTTGGGACGTCCATGTTGTAAATAAGGTCGCGGAAGATTTAGTCGGTGATAATGCCAGGTTTCGCGAGGCGAAAAAACTGGAGAGATCAGGGAGGAAGCCTGGGCCTGTGGCCATTATTGTGCAGTCATCGGCGTAGGAAACGATTGTGACTCCTTCCGGTGGTGAAGGTAGCTTAGATATGTAGAAATTAAACAAAAGTGGGGATAGGACACCACCCTGTGGCACCCCTTGTTTAATTCTCCTTGGTTTTGATGTTTCGTTTCTAAATTGCACCGATGCCTGCCGACCACCCAGATAATTTGCGGTCCACCTTTTAAGACATGGGGGAAGGGTAGACCCTTCCAGGTCTTGCAGTAACGAGCATTGCTTGACCGTATCAAAAGCTTTTGAGAGGTCTAGCGCTACGAGTACTGTTCTATGGTGGGGGTATTGATTTAAACCGCAATTTATCTGGGTGCTAATGGCATTTAGCGCGGTGGTAGTGCTATGGATTTTTCTGAAGCCATGCTGATGAGGGGCTAGTTGCAAATTTGCTTGGAAATAAGGGAGCAAAATGGCTTCAAGCGTCTTTGCCACTGGCGATAAGAGAGATATCGGACGATACGACTCACCTATGTTAGCTGGTTTCCCAGGCTGTAGTACCGGTACCACCTTGGCCATTTTCCATTTCTCGGGTATGACAAAGGTGGAAAGAGACAGGTTGAAGACATGCGCTAAATATTTGTAATCGTGCCATCGTTTCTCACGGTACGTGCCTATGCAACCGCAGAATATGCGCGCTCAGATGCGGCGGAAAATATATGCAACTCCGTAACCGACCCAGGCGTACCTAAGCCAAGCCAGAGGGGTACTTTAAAACTGGAAAGAATTTGCAACTCAACGCAGTGTTCCAACCACTTTGCTGCTATGGTTTCTGGGATAACGCCATCCCAACCAACCTTATTTCGCCAAACTTCCTGAAACCATATTTTGGACTTAATACCTGCGGGGTAGAGCAGACCCAGAGGATCGAATAACGTGCTTCCGTCCGATAAGAAACCTCTTTTTGTCAGAGTAGTAGGTGCTTTTTTCAAGTCAACGGTATAATCTTCTTCTGTGTTCCACATTACGCCCAAGGTGTGGACCTGCTTGCTGTCAACTAGGTAATGCGATATATTTTCGGATGCGTTCGAAATAGTCGTGTTCAGCTCTGCACAATTCGAAGCGCTTAAGTGGGTGAGGGTGAACTACTCAGTTTCGCTCAAAAAAACGAGTATTTGAGCTGGTGGCACGCTAACGCTCAACGTAAAGTTGCATGATCAAGTATTCGGAGTTGGCGGAGAGCGCCGAATCAAATAAGAAAAGTAGCTAGAAAGATTGGCTGTGTAGCAGACAATTGCATGAGTGATTTAGCTTGAGCTTAGTTGGTACAAAATATATGTATATACGTGCCGTGTTATCATTCAGCTGGCAAAAGGATTTATAAGTTTTAAGAAAGAGGAAATGCTCAAATCTGTGAGCGCAAAGTATCACTAAAGTGGTGATTTTAGTTTGTTTAAACAAATATAGTGCTCATGCTGACATTAGCATAACAGTTGCCTCAAGGCGCCTTAGGGACTTCAGCTTTCGAACCCACAGTATGTATAGGTATGAATATGCACAAGCTAAAGCGGAGCAAACCGCATTCGACAATCGCCACTCTATTGCATACCGAGTGCGAAAGTAAATAACTCAATAGTGAGGACACAATAACATTTTAATTTTATTTTTTAAATAATTGCAAAGCTCTTTGGCATTAATAGTAGCATTAAGAAGCAAGTAGATCACCCATTGAAAATTAATATTGAATGCAAGGCGAAACATGAAATCCAGCCTTCGTATTTAGTTCATTTATTAGACTTAAGCGGGAGTCGTTGGTGCCGTATGTCGTATCGCTGTAGTCGTATTCCTAACGTAATCAGCTGTTTATCGTTACGACGGTAAACCAAAAATCAATTGGTTGGCTACGATACGGTTACGACCTTAGCGGCACCAATAATGGATTGCATTGATTCTCATAAGGTTGGTCGAATCAGCTGTTAAAAGGTTACCGATACGGTTACCGATAAAGCACTAATGTATCCAGCTTTAATTTGTTATACATATATGTACATACACATGTAGGAACCAACCTTCATAAACATTTCATTTACCAGACTTGTTTGTTACACACGTATATACATACATAGATGGAGTTAACCTCAACTGGCCGTGGTGCGCAGGCACTGCAAGCAATTATTTTGTAAGTACATGTATATATGTATATGGTTTACTAAGGTCAGTTGTGGCCGAATGAGATGTCGCTAAATTGGAAGAACGGCGATGTTGAAAGAATAGTGAATGCGAGAATTATAATTCTCTTTTTTGTATAAGCATTAACCAGTTAATTTAGTTTCCATATGAAATATTAATGACTCTTGATGAGTGAGCCATACGGATGAAGTATGATAGTAAGCTAAGGGAAGTTACGTATGGAGCGAGGAAATAGGTATGGTAATTTTAATGAAGCGAGGGGTATTTGAATAAAGTATTTGTAAGTGAGAAATGAATCTCTAAACGAAACGGTTGTGTGTGATGATGGGGCAGGATGTGGGCGATCAAATCGGTTAGTAGACAAACGGACGACTGGACGATAGCTGGTGTCAAAACGGGCCATGGATATGTGGTGACGGCGTCATGGGGATGAGGGCCGATCTTGAGTGGATGGATTTGGATGGCGGAGAACAAAGGATTCGGTTGGACACGCGTTAGAAAGGGGGGGATTGATTGAGTACTGGCTACGATGTTCAGGGGGGATGCTTGACTGTGGTGCACTAGTTTAGGGGTTGTGGCTTTAGAGTTTTCTTAAGCAATAAAGAGCGGGTACGAGTTTTTTTTTTGGTTTGTTGCCGCGGTCGCAATGCAAATTCAGTGGTCTGCGAAAAAACCCAGTCCGGCGAGCTCAGTCGCGCATACGCAAGCGTACCCGAGCGGACCACAAGGCAATGTCTTCATACCGTATGACCAGGGTAACAATAAGAAAATGGCGTCCAAGTGTGGGCCCTCAAGCAGGGCGAATTCCAAGCAAAATTTTTTTTGGACAGCTTGTGTCCACAGTCGAGTATTGTAAGTTAGTTATATTTCGGACAGAGGTAGACATTAAAAGGGGGGTTCGTTTTTGATATCTTACTAGGCGACAATAAAAGTCTTTAACTGTGTCAACAATGATACTTTCTTTGACATGAATTAGGATCAGCTACTGATAATTTGTTTTAGGTGATGAGTTTCATAAGATTGATCTCGGGAATAGGGAATATCAGGGTCGGCCACTGGTTATCTGAAGGAGAAATAGATATCCATGAGGTAGACTTTCTAATGAAAAGGGGTTCCGTAAGTGAAGTGGCTACTACCAGCGGGTTAAGGCCAGATGAGTATGAGGGAGCTTCCGAGGAACATTCAAGGGGAACAGACCTTGTCCAACACGAGGGATATTCAAATCCCGACGGACGGACAATGGAAAGAAGATATTATAGGAGGACAGGTAGACAATGACTTTAGACGGGTAGGAATATTGGTCACCCCAATCCCAACGCATCACACACACGGGTTGAACATAATAATTACTTTAAAGTATAAACTTTTCCAAGAATAAATCATATCGCGACTAGATCATTATTTTAACTCAATCTTACCATTAGCAAGGTACGCATTGCATTTCGTAGACTTCCGCGATCGACAAGCGAGACGGAGTTTGATCCTAAATATTAGCGATATCTCGGTTTTGTTGAAAAGAACAGTAACGCGCCTTCAAGTGCTCGTGTACTAAACTATATAAATTTTTTTTGTTTTCATTTTTATATTTTACTATACTCTAATTATTGGGTATATCAACTTGACTGTTGGTCTGGAGACTAATAGACATTAGAGTAATTACTTGGGCGAGACTTGCAGGTTAGTCCCCAAACAATTGGATACAGTTTTTTTTATGGTGCCACAGACTGCACTAGTTTTCCTTTTACTTCTTCCGCGAAGCGAAAGAGATTGCCATTTTGGCGCACTAACCAACATAAGGTCAGACGGCAGAAGTGTGGAATCGCGATGGTTAGAAAGGGAGCAAAAAGGGCAGGCAAGCTTCTCCGAAGTCAGCGGTAGGCCAAGGAGATGCCACGCACGCAGAGCAGCTATCCACGGGGGAAGTGGAACGTGAGGCAACAGATTCACCATCGGAACGGAGGTTAACCTCGTTAGGGAATGTCACTTCACCGGGAGCGAGCGCGATAGAGAAGGTAGGGGGAGAATTGCTAGCCAAATCTGAAATGATGTTTATACAATATCAGATGGATGTCAATCGTGCCACCACAGATGCGATACAAGATGCCATGAACACGGTGCGGAAGGACGTTAAGGGTTTAGGAGAGCGTGTTTCCAAGGTGGAAAGTAGTCGCAAGCGTGAGCAGGCAACTGCGAAGGATCAGAGATGGGATATCGACGCCGCTGTTACAGCCGCTGATAACGAGAAAGATGAAACAGTAGAGGAACAAACAGCCTTTGACCAACCCGCATTCGGGGGTCGAAAGAGTGCTTCTCTACAACTAAAACCCATCAATTCAGATAAGGAAAAATACAAGTTATTAGGGACTGGGGACTCAAATTCGATGGTAGTTCCAAGTCCATACCAATTGAACGATTTTTGTTTAGAGTGGAAACCCTGCACAGGCGACATGGAATCTCACCGGGAGACCTATACTCTAATTTTCACTTGCTGTTGAGCGGAGCTGCCCAGGAGTGGTTCTGAATGTATATGGAAGATAAGTCATGAGAGGAAGGAGATGGTTTCGACAACCTCAGGGAGGCACTGCTGCATCATTTCCGCAAAGCGGATTGTGATGAAGAGATTCTGCAGGCCATGAACGAAAGAAAGCAAGATGTACGAGAGCTCTTCGATGATTTCTATACGGTCGTGAGAGGAATGGCGCTGACCATGAATACGAAGTTGCCGGAACTGAGCCTGGTGAACTTGATGCGTAGGAATCTGAAGCCGAGGATAAAGAATCTGGTGTTCGGATGCAACATCACTACACTCAGCGAACTGACGTCAGAATGCAGGCGCGCCGAAAAACACTTCGGCGAGTACAATCAGAAGTTCACAAAAAGGAGGGATGGAAGGAAGGAACCGCGGTGGAGGCATTTGAAAGGAAAGGGCATGCCCCGGGATTCATCGGACACGACGACTAAACCCAGAGCTGTCGACCATGGTTGCGACTCTCAGTTCCACGGACTGGTATGCTATAAATGCAATAAGGCAGGAGCCAGGTTTGTGGTATGCGAGAAGCGCAGACAGGAAAACTGTTCTCCGGGCGGAAACACCGGGTCATCTTGCCAGGACTGGAGAGCCCCGGAAAACAAACAATAATAAAAAGCATTCTGAAAAGAGTGAGCTCCGGACGTGAACCAACATCGGCACGGGCGCCGATCAAGACGCTACAGGAAAGGGAAAGGCAATACCGGGAGGTTCGCAGAAGGATATTCGGAATCGTAGACAAAGCGGAAGACGAATGTAGCACGGAAAGTAGCAGAAGGAAAAGAAGGAAGATCAAGAGACTGCGAGAAAGGAACGAAGAAAGGAAAACCATGAAACGGGCGATTACAGCAACAATAGTAAGAACTGACGGAGACCGGAGACCATACGTTGAAGTGCTGGTCGGAGACATACTCATGAGGGGATTATTTGACAGCGGAGCCTCAGTAAGCTGTTTAGGGGGTCCTGCTATAGGACGTTTGAAGAGGGAGAGTTTCAAATGGGTTGATGAAGAGATAAGGCAGCCGATAGGAAAGGACAAGCAATAGTAGGAAAAGTAAGGATGAAACTGAAGTGGCGTGACAAGACAGCGTACCTCGACTTGTTTCTGGTGCCGATCCTAAAACAAGAGTTGTATTTGGGTATCGATTTCTGGGAAGCGTTTGGGCTTTTGTCGGCCGTAGTGTCGGAGTTAAGCGTGGATAAAGCGGGAATGGAGGAGCTGTCTCATGAGCAGTTTCAGGATCTGGAGCGCGTGAAGTCGTTGTTTTCATCGTCCGCCGAGCTGAGCCTAGGGAAAACCAGCATAATGGAGCATGTCATAGAAGTGTATGACGAGACCATTCCGGTTAAACAGTGCTATTACTCGCTGTCACCCGTGAAACAAAAGCTAGCTTATGACGAAATAGATCGGATGCTAGAGCTCGGAGTAATCGAAGAGAGCGACAGCGCTTGGAGTTCGCCAATCGTTTTGGTCCAAAAGCCAGGAAAGAACAGGCTATGTGTAGACATGCGAAAGCTGAATGAGCGCACCAAAAAGAACGCGCATCCTACCCAGCACGTCGATGGTATCTTGAGTCGGTTGAAAGACACGTTTTATATAACCGGAATTGATTTGAAGGATGCGTTTTGGCAAATCCCTTTGGCCAAGGAGGGGCGGGGAAAGACGGCATTCAAAGTCCCGGGGCGGCCGCTTTATCACTTCAAAGTGATGCCGTTCGGGCTGTGCAATGCCAGTCAGCGACTGTGCCGGTTGATGGACCGAGTCATTCCCTCGAGGCTAAGAGAGAAAGTGTTCGTCTACATTGACGATTTTCTTGTATTCTCTACAGATTTTGGAACGCACCTGCAGCATCTTTCGGAAGTGGCGGAATGCTTATCGAAAGCCGGCCTAACGATAAACCTGTTGAAATCTAAGTTTTTGCCAAAAGGAGATCAAATACTTGGGGCTCATAATCGGCCAAGGTGAGTTGAGAGCAGACCCGTCAAAAATACAAGCCATGTTGGACTTCCCGATACCAAAGACGACCAAACAGTTAGGACCATTCTTGGGCCTCACCGGATGGTATAGACGATTTATACCCAACTTTGCCACAACAAGCGTTTTTGACGGATTTTCTGAAGAGGAATGAATTTGTGATGACAACTGAGGCAATCGCGGCCTTCGGACAGCTCAAGAATGATTTAACATCGCCAAAGATACTCATCAGCCCTGACTTCTCGAAACGGTTTTACGTGCAATGCGACGCTTCTACAACGGGCATTGGATCTGTGCTCTTTTAGCTCGACGGGGAAGGGAATGTGCGGCCGATAGCATATATCTCGCAGAAGTTGAATGCAGCCCAGAGAAACTACACGATCACGGAGCTAGAGTGTCTGGCAGCAGTGACTAATGTCAAGAAATTCAGGCCTTACATCGACGGCACGCCATTTACCATCATTGGGCCTCAAATGGCTCATGCAGCAGAAGGATCTGTCGGGAAGACTGGCGCGTTGGAGCCTAAAGTTACAGGCATTCGATTTCGACATTGTCCATCGCAAGGGAGCAAGGAATGTAGTCCCAGCCGTGTTCATATGATGAAATCGATGGCAGTGGGCTTGAGACGAACATTTCGTTGGATGAAGCCGAGTTTAGGTCGGAGAGTTACCAGGATTTGCTAAGAGCTATAGAGCGCAACGCGGATCGGCTGCCAGATGCGAAGATAGTGGGGAATGTTATTTTTAAAAGAGATGGTTTCAGAACAGGTGCCGAGGCAGAGGAGTCGGCGTGGAAAGTATGGGTGCCGGAAGGTCTACGAAGGTATTGCTAGAGCGATCGCATAACGGTGTATCGGCTGGACACGGGGGCGTAGCCAGGACAGAAAACCGCTTGAGAGCGAGATACTTCTGGCCAGGCATGCTTGCTTCGGTCAGAACTTTCTTGGGTGATTGTGACGTGTGTAAGCGCAGTAAGGCGACCAATGTGAAAAGCAGACCTCTTATGGGTAGACAAGCGGTGAACGAAAGACCCTTCCAAAGACTCTACGTGGACTTCTGCGAACCATATCCCCGACCTCGAGACGGAAACAGCTATGTATTTGTCGTGTTAGATCATTATTCGAAATTTCTGTTCGTCAAGCCAATGAGGAATGCTACGGCAAAGGAGGTGATGCTATACATGGAAAGAGATATTTTTAATATTTTCGGAGTGCCCGAGATAGTCCATTCGGACAATGGGCGACAGTCTGTGTCGGAGGCATTCAGCGATTTCCTAAAAGGTTATGGAGTTAAGCATGTTAGGACTGCTGTCTATTCCCCGCAAGCTAACGCTTCAGAAAGGATCAACAGGTCATTACTAGCCATCGTCAGATCTTATATTGCGGAAAATGACCAGAAATCTTGGGACACGCACTTGTCGAGAGCTGCATTCACACTACGTTGGGCGGTGCATGAAGCCATGCAAACCGAACCGTATCGAGTCATCTTCGAAAAGACCATGGTGCAGCACGGAGAGACTTATTCGCTTTTACGCACGCTGGGAGAAATGACCGATTCGAATATGGAGATAGCCTCGAAGGATATTCGGCTTAGACTGTTATGCGACAAAATACAAAAGAACCTGAGGTCCGCGTATGAGAAGGGTCGCAAGGTATATAACACTCACGCTAGGCCAAAAGTTTTGCAGTAGGGCAACTTGTATATCGGAGGAGTTTTAGACAGAGCGATGCAGCAAGGGAATTCAGTGCTAAGCTAGGTCGGGATGTGGGCGATCAATTCGGTAAGTAGACAGACGGACGATTGGACGATAGCTGGTGTCAGCACGGAGGAACACGGGCCATGGATATGTGGTGACGGCGTCATGGGGATGAGGGCCGATCTTGAGTGGATGGATTTGGATGGCGGAGAACAAAGGATTCAGTTGGACACGCGTTAGAAAGGGGGGGGGGGGGGGGATTGATTGAAGACTGACTACGATGTTCAGGGGGGATGCATGACTGTGGTGCACTAGTTTAGGGGTTGTGGCTTTAGAGTTTTCTTATGCAATAAAAAGCGGGTACGAGTTTTTTTTTTGGGTTGTTGCCGCGGTCGCAATGCAAATTCAGTGATCTGCGGAAAAACACACCCCAGTCCGGCGCATACGCAAGCGTACCCGAGCGGACCACAAGGCAATGTCTTCATGCCGTGTGACCAGGGTAACAAGTTCTTGACAGTAACGTTCTTCGGATGTGAGATGGTGCCTTTGAGGTGCTTCCTCTAACTCCTATAATCTGGTAAGTGCCCTTATCCAACTGAACGTCGCAATGAAAGGACATAATAGGTTACGTCGACACAACCGAACCACGTCCAACCGAACACGGTTCTTTGTGTCATGGGTGTACCAGGTGGACCCTTCCGGAACTCCGAATAAAGACGTTCCAAAGCATCCATGCCGATCAGGATACCAATACGACCATGATTCGTAAACGGTGGATCAGCTAAAAACAAACCTTTTATATGCGACCATGACGCAACTGCCAACGCCTGAGTGGGCAAGTCGCTTGTAATTTTGGGCATGATTAGCGCGTTTACCGAAATGCATTGATTTGAACAATAAATGAAAGCAATACCTCACCTCTGGAGCGACCACCTTGCGAGGAACCTATGCTCGTTACGACTCCTGTGGATGATTTTCGAGGTATACCTAAGCGTTGCATACAAGCCTCGGTAGTGAAAGAGGCATGTGAACCTGAGTCAAACAATAAACGAGCTGACTGCTAATGACCAAAGCAATATCGAACTTTAACCATAGCGGTTGCCAACAGCACAGCTTTCCCTGTCGGAATCGGCGGATCGTGCACGGAATTTAGCGATGAATAAATCAATGCTGTAGCGCGGCTTATGGACGGATAGCTTGCGGAAGCTGTTGTATTTGGTTGAGGTGCGTTGAAAGAGCAGTGGTTACAGGTGGAGTTGCGGCGTTGGATGCATCAGCGGTGTTATGCAAACGAGTGTGATGGTGCTGACGGCAAATTTTGCATCCAGACGTTTTACTACCTTTAGCCTTGTAATGTCCCGGTCTTAAGCAGCTTGTGCACGAAAGCCAGATTCCATCACAAACTTTGATTTTGCGGTTGAGTCAAGATTTAGAGAATTTTCACACCTGTATACCCTATGTCGCACCTTGCAATTCACACATTCCACCCCCTTGGTACAGCGTGAAAAACCTTGGCTGCTTTTCCTGATGCCTTTGATGTTGACTTTCCTATTGATACCTAAACCGCAGGCTGGGTAAGCATAGCTAATGCGCGGCACCTAACCTCCAAAAACCAAGTCAGCTCAAGAGTTGTTGGTTGTTCACTGACTAGTGACAGCTCCCATTGTTTCCAAGTTTCAAACACTAATCTATTGACGACCTTGTGAACCACCCAATCGTCTCAAAAGTTAACCGGTCTTCCAAGTGCTTTCAGCTCTCTTATATGCTGATGCAACGAATTAAGAATAAACTTTGTAGCATCTGCAGTATCACTCGTGGCTTTTCGTATATCAGCCATAGCCCTGAGATGCGTTTCGGCGATAATGCGCATGACGTTGTAGCGCGACTAAAGTAGGGTCCATACCTCGGTGTAGTTAGCGTCGATGACAGGGTTGCCGGAGACAACTTTTTTTCCTACCAAAAGTTGGTACTCAACCCATCCAAATCCTACCAAAAACTCAGTACATATAACAATTCATTTAGTACAATAAAAACAAAAAAAATCAGTACATATAACAATTTATTTAGTGCATGTATCTACTCGTACACATCTATGTGTAATCACACATACAAAAAATAGTTTATCACAACTTTACAGTTCAGTTCAAATTTAAATACATAAGTTAAAGGCACATAAAGTTCATAAATATATATATATATATATATATATATATATATATTTTAATAAACATATAAATTCTGTAAAAGACCTCCTTCTATGCTACCTTTTTTCATATTAATATTTAACAAAAAAAAAACACATCGGAGACCATTAGGCTTCATGCAGACTCGATTTTTATGTCAAAGATTGGTTATTTTTTTTTTAAACACAACAAAATGTTTAGGTATCATTTACTTTTCTTTAAAGTTTCTTTTCGCTTATTATTCATGAGCTCTTTACACAGCATTATATTATGAATAGTACCTATATTGATTCTATTTCGCAACTTTGGTTTTATTAACGACAGCGTCGAAAATTTGCGCTCAGCCGCGGAAGAGCTGCGTGGAAGCGAAATTATTTTGAAAATGAAGTTACAAAGCTCAAAAAAGCTTTTTTGTCCTAGACCATTTTTAATCAAATTTACCTTTGACCAAAATATTTCCAGGTCCATATCAACAGATAAATTGAAGTCACTAAACCTCAACAAGTTCCAGTGCGTTGTAATATTATCGGGGTCGCAGTCAACCAGGTGTGTGAATTGGAGTACGAGGGACAATATCGGCAAATCTTCTATTGATAGGACCTTGGACGGAGTAATAATATCCTCGCGGTTGAAATCAAATCTAGATCTAAGTTGTTCTAAAAGTTCAATATAGGACAAAAGTGCTGAATTTTTTACCTCAATGATTTCATCAGAGCTCAATTAGCTTTTTGAAAATAGCTCTGCTTTCGTTCCAATGAATATCTCGAAAACCGATTTCTGATTGCATTTTTCTTTGAAATTGAAATCAACATCGTTGTAACACAATTGGTGCTTAATAAAATTGCTTCGAATTAATAAAAATTTTGATTTCATTCTTGTGTACAAAAATGGCAAACGTGAACTTTAGCTATTTATTATTGGTAGGATGTAGGAAAGGAATAAAAAATAGCATTTGGTTTTGCTACTTATTTCTTCCGCCAAACGGCCTGGTGCAATTCCATTTACCTCATAAAAGTGAGATATGAAGTACAATTTTAAGCAATCCCACTGCTCAATTATCTTTGAAATTACGCCCTCCAAGGATAACCATCTTGTGCTAGAAATTCCCAAAATTGTGTGAGCTTTTATTGAGCAGTGTTCTTGAAATTCTTGAAGCTCAGATATTCTTTTGGGACTATGGCTGAAGATGCTGTATATATTGCGACAAAGTGACTCTACATGCTTTGGCAAATGTTTGGTAGCATAGCTTGAGCACAGGTGCAGTGAATGGCATGTACATTTTAAATAGAAAAAGTCAGTGTCTTTGTTTAGCAAGGCTTTGAGACCTCCAAAATCCCCGGCCATAACGTTGGCTCGGTCTGTTGCCAATCCAATCAAATTTTTTAAAGGTATGTTATTTACACATAAAAACTGTTTAATAACATTGTAAATAGAAACCGCATCTGCCTTTGTAAGTTCCAATAAAGCAACACAGCGATCCTGCACTGTACGGGCAGCGTCAACTACCTTGCTACTAAAACGAGGCTTTTAGTCATAGAAACGTCGGTCGTTTCATCCACAATAAAAGAAAAACAATTTGTTCTTAAAAAGGAAAAGATTTGCTCACTTGCTTGTTTTGAAATGTATTCAGTTATTTCAGTGGATTTAGTTCTTCCACACTTTATGAGCTTAGCTATTGAAGAGTCCGGGCAACATTCCACTCGTAATGCCGGTAGGGAGTCCATAAGTAAAAATGGTAAATTATGTGCAATGCAAAACATGACCAAAGTCAATTCTGCATTTCTAACTTGCTGCTGCTGCTTTTGATGCTCTTTATTACAAAAGTTGTCCAACGTGCATTGCTTTTTGCGCGACTCATAAAATTGAATATGTGTTACCATTTTTTCGTGGGCTTTTAGGTGGCCGCAGTGGTTAACCAGCGTCTTAGAGCAACCCACGCAAAAATGCACCACCTTCTTTCTCTTTCAGGCAGTCAAAAAGTTTCAGCCACTCTTCACGAAATTTTCTTTTTGTTCCTCGCGGCTTGCTGGCTTCATTACTGAGGAGAATGAAAACAAACTTTTTATTGGGAAACAGCAATAAAACTATCAATAATAATATTGGAATTTCTTTATACCTGGACGATGTTTCCTCATCTTCTGCCACAGTTTTTGATATCTTCGGTTTTCTGGTTACAAACCTATTTAAAAATAAAATGTTTAAGTCATTATTAATTTATAAATAGAAATTTACTTACTTGTCCATCGCGTCGTTAATTTATGTATTTATTAAACTTTAATGTCATAGATTTGGTAGAAATGTGTGTGAACTTCGATTTTTGCATACATGATTAAGTACAAATATTCGCGTCTGCATATGAATACCCTGCAAGCCATCTGGCCATGATAAAAGAGCAAAGAGGCCATCAGATTTGTAGCAGCAATATGAAAAATCGTATGCATTCATAAACTGTGTCTCGTTGGTCATCGTGTGTGCTCGTTTGCTTACTTTAAGCATTTCGATGAATGCATCTACATACATATATATGTATAAATTTATGTACATATACATTTTTATGCACGCCGTTCTACGAACTCACAACTGAAAGATAGTGAAACAGAGTTGCTAATATGTTTGAAAATACATATTTCCTATTTTTCTCTTATTTTCGCAAAACTTACCAAAATCTGGTCTAAGCTACCAGCCTACCAAATGAAAAAGATCCTACCCGTTTTGGTCGGAACGGACCATGCTCGACAACTCTGGTCGCTGATCTTAAACCCACTAATGATACTAAGAGCCTCTCCCTTTAAGCAGCCGCGAAGGTAATGCAACTTTTGTCGCCTGACAAAGAAGAATTGCTATCCACTAGCGAGCAGAAAAAATTGTAAAAAGCAATCTATTCTGTAGAATCGCCACCGAATGATGGAAGCTCCATTTTGGACAATCTTATGGATACAGATACAGTGGATGGAGAGCGAGTAGGTTGCGGTGAAGAAGTTGCTCTGCATTTCTGCACACGCTCAAAATTTGACAAAGCCGTGGCATACCATGTTTCAGCCTGTATTGGAGCAGTTTCCTCTACTTAGGCGTTGTCAGCTCCGCAAGATTCTTCCACTGTATTCTGCGCGGTGCTGAAGTGAGCCCATTGTTCACTCAACAAGGCTAAATAGCTCTCAACACTATCAATACCGAGTGTAAAGGTGTCATCGATGCTTTTTGTCACATATGTCTTAATGGCATTAAGGGCAGAGTCACTCGTTTTAACACAGGTAGACATATTTGTGTATGTATTTTATTTGAAGAAAAGTATTTTTATAAATAATTGCAATTTTTACTTTATTTGTGTATGAAAACGTTGCTGTTGTAGATGGAAAAATCAAAGGCGAATTTAGTGATTATATGTAATAATCGAAACTTGTAGAGGGTGAGCCGTCACAGCGGTTTTTTCAATGTAAGATTTGTGACACCTACTCAATCTTGCTTATGCTGAATCAGATATGTATTTGTGCAAAGACGTGTTTATATCAAAAATTGATTCAATGTATGCATATTATATTACTTCTTACGGACGTTTGTATAAATCCTGCGCTTTTATACTTGCACTTTTTGCGATATAATTCGGATCGTAAGTACCAAAAAATGTTGGTGCGGTTTACCCTTTTAGAGACTGCTACTGGTTACTTCGTTGCGGTGGACTGTATTTGGTGCGTTTGTAGCTCGATAGCTTATTGATGGTCAGCTTACCAAATTGAAATCGCCAATATGAATAAATACGCGTTCCAACGATTTTAATTAATGTTATAAATATTTATTGTACTAATAATCGCGGAACAGTAAATTTAGTGAGCGGTAGTTGAATACGATGGAGCAAATGAATAAGGTATAAGAAAAGAAAGAAAAAAGCAAATGGCATGCCTATGCTTGGTATGCTTGCGCATTAACCCTTTGCATACTAAATGCATTATTTACTAGTTGCAATTACGAACTCAACACCAGTAGTGGAATTCACTAACTATTCAACCACATTTGCCATCGCTTTTTTGGGAATCGATAACTATAGCGATTTCGTTATTTAGCAACTATTTTGTATCGATATTTGTTTATCGACGATCAGCTGTGTTGTTAAATAATTGGCAAGTAAATTGGCTGCGTTAAAAATCACGAAATTAATATTCCTGGGAATTTTAGTTAAAAAAGAAAATCGGAACATTAATTAAATACTTTAAAACGCGAAAAGCTGCTTTATTTATAAATCAAATGGAATTTGCGTACCTGGCGCACGTTTTGCCACAAGATGAAGAATTACTAAGTGCATCGGACAGACACCTTCTTAGAGAAGTAGATAACCCATTCCCCTTGAATGCAACGGAGTTTCGAAAGCTGTACCGACGAACCCCAGACTTCGCTAATGATATTATTTCTCAACTTGATGGTCAATTAAGGGGTACAAGAACAACTGCGATATCAACAGAGAAAAAAATAAATTAATACCGCATTTACTTACCGTTTGTTAAAATGACTTTTAAAAGCAGTTTGTATACGGGATTTATTTATTTTTGGCATTCCTTTTATGCTTTTCGCGTTTTTTAGGTTTCGCTAAATTGTGCTGCCACCTTTCTACTAAGAAAACGAAATTAAAATATCATTTATTTCGAGTCGTTATAACTAAGTTAGTGAATAGTACAATCGATAAAGCAAGCGGCAAAATCATTAATTAAAACCTCGGCAAATCGTATCGTTATAAGTTAGTGAATTCCACTACAGGTATTAATGGCTTAAATTCGCCTTTTTAGGGGGCTGCTATAATTATGGCAGACACTGTACATCGAATTTCACTTATCTTTTTAAAATAACTTTATGTTAAATTTATAAATAAAATTACATCGATCAAAGAAAATGTAAGTATAATGAAGCACAAATAAAACGAATAGTGGGAAACCGTAAAGCATCAAATCGTGGGCAAGTAACCGCTGAAGTAATTTTACTTGAAATTCGCGTATTTTTAAACCAATAAAGATTTAATTGGTATATTATAATTACCATTTAACTATTTTGTAACTCCCTTTTTGATATTCTTCAGGCACGTAATGTGGTGAATTACATGCACTCTGTTTCATATCTTCCACATGCGTTGGTTGTTGGCGTTGCTCGTTTTACTGTAAACTGATGTTATTCAAAATTTCAGTTATTTGGAAAAACGCGCACAAAGTTTTATTTTTTTATGGAATTGTATGAAAATATAAAACTTTCTTATTCGTTTTTCAATAAAACGAGCGATGTCTTTACATTCATATGTTGAATAAAATAAATTACAAAAAATAAAAGATAAGATAAAGGAAAAATTAGCTGTGTATTTTTTACATCTATAGGCGTTTACGCTTAAACTTTATATGGACTGCTAAGCGTCAAACTTTATCTACTCCTCTAAAATTGCTGCGCATAAAATTAGAACTACTAAATTTCAATACGCATTATACTCAGATGCAACTGAAATATGTGTCTATTTTTCACCTCTACACTGATTCTATGTATCACCTCTGCAAATGGTGTGTGTCCACAATTCATCGCAACGGATTCAGCTATATGTTATACTCTACGGCCATCAGAGGGTTGTGTCTCCGCTTTTCGGTACACCCTGCGCTGTAGCTAGTTATTTAACCACTGCCGCTAGATGGGCCTCCTAAACATTTTTGGCGGACCTTTCCTTATGCCGGGGTAGAACTCGGTCCGTCCGGGGTTCCCTAGAATAGAGTTAGGTACCTAGTAGAAAAAACCCTGTAATTATGTAAAAACGTATGCATGTATTTTATTCAAATTACTATTTTCTCTTAGGTCTAAGCCTGGCTAATTAAAGGGCAGTGGGGGTGAAAACCACCCACTAATCCTTCCGGTTGATGGAAGTGAGAACCGCCTAACAAATATACTGACTAAGTACTCGTGAGGTGAAAGCCGCCAGGTGTACTATTCGCTGACCAGTTTAACCAGCCAACTACTATGTCTAGCTAGTGCTATCTAACTACTCTCTTTACTTAAGGATTTGTCGCCCTTTATACTAATTTGCGCGCAGGCAAACGGCGATATTACAATAACAATGCTTAACCACTACAATTATATCTATTTAACATCTCTATTATGATACACGCTCCTTTTATTTTAATCTTCTAATAACTTTACTTAACGTACATATGTACACACGCCTGTATGCTTACATTACTCTAGCTAGGTATGCCTAATGTGCTATCTCTTGTGTTTGTACATTTGTAAGTTCTAACTTCGCGCCTTGTTCATTTGTAAAATCTCAGTTTCGGGCCTAACTTCCGCTGTACATTGGGAGTTCAATTCAAGTTCCACTTGTATGTACATGGGGGATTAATTCAAGCTGTACTTGTATGCAAATATGCATTTGACATAAAAATCAGGTATTTCATATATTTTATGTAAAATAATATGTTTATAAATTTGGCATTTAATACTTTACAAAAATAATATAAATATGTACATATATGTAAATCTATGGGTGCATAGGTATATAATTAAACATTTTAATTTTAATTTCACTTGAAAATATATTTTTATAGTGTTGTGGGGAACTCCAAAGCCTTCGAATTTGGTGTCCTCACACATTATCTAAGTGAGGATAAGCGTTTTTTACGCGGAAACGTAAACGTATGTACGTGTTAAAAAAACACGGCTATTACATCGAAAAGCAGGACCCGTATCGTGTATTACGATCGGACTCGATTTCTATTGTTCACTCAATTTATATATGTAACTGCCAAATTATTTATACAAAGTATGATAAATTAGCTCTGTTTTCTTACATCTCTCTCTCTTCTGAAATTGCGGCGCATAAAATTATTACTACTAAATTTCAATACGCATTTTACCCAGATTCAAGTGAAATATGTGTCTATGTTTCACCTCTACACTAATTCTTTGTATCACCTCTTAAAATGGTGTGTGTCCACAATTCATCGCAACTGATTCAGCTATATGTTATACACTATGGCCATCCGAGGGCTGTGTCTCCGCTTTTTGGTACAACCTGTGCTTTAGCTAGTTATTTAACCACTACCGCTAGATGCGTCTCTTAAGCATTATCTAAGCGAGGATAATAATTTTTTTATGCGCAAACGTAAACGTATACGCGTGTAAAAAAAAAACACGGCTAATGTAAATGCAACTAGTACGCGAAGTCTCTAGTTCAGATATCTCGTTATTCGGACCCACGATTTCAGAGCTATTTTGATTTATTTGGGATTTTTTAATCCTGTCGGGAAAAGATATAAAAATTTACATTTAGTTATACAGCAAATATAAAAAGTTTTCTATATTGTATACATCACCTTATCCTAAGGCTCATATTTTATTGTCATGACGTCATTGGTCAAAACTTGGATGGTTTTTATCTGATTTTTCTCGCTCATCTCTGCTAGGATGGATGTTATCATTTGGCTGAACCCTCGTACTGTCTCATTTGTTGTTTACCCCATTCGATTTTTACATATATCTTTACACCACAAATCCCAAAAGAAGATTACGCAATGCGCATTTTCTCTTCCAATTTGCGTCTTGCTACATGTTTTATGCCGACTCCGAACGGCATCTGCTAGGCAAATGTGTTTTCACTGCGAGCTTTTCATGGCAGAAATACACACGGAGCGCTTGCCAAACACTGCCGAGGGGCGACCCCGCTTAGAAAAATTGTTTTCTAACTGAAAAACCTTATTTCTAAAATTTTGATGTTGCTTTGCCCGGGGTGTGAACCCAGGGCATTCCGTGTGGTAGGCGGAGCACGCTACCATCACACCACGGTGGCCGCCAGAAATAAAATAAATAATGGTATTTATAATGCGTTGTGCTATGTTTGAGTGTAATAACAACAACAAGAAAACCAGTGAAAACAAACGAAGATTTTTCCATTTTCCGAAGGATGCAGTAGTGGCTAAAGTGAAAGTGACTCAGCTTCGAGAAAAGCACTTAGAGATTGTTTTAATTTAAAGAAATAACTAAATAAGTTTAAATACATTTATTCAAATAAATAATCTTATTATTTAATTTATTTTTAATGTCAATATTTTTATCATAGATATCTTATAGGGGCCAAATACGAATCGTCTTACTCACGAATAATTTTTGATGTGGTATGTAATTCATTAGTTGTGGCAGAGGAAATACGTCCAGGACATATTGTTTAACGCTTCTCCTAATAGTCGGCTGAATAATGTTCAGGCAACTCTTCCCGTCGTATAACTTCGTTGTCTTCGGCCAAAAATTCTTGTTGGGGATCGCAAATGACGTTTTTTGTACCCATAGGAGTAAAATTTCTGTATAAGACACAGCTCCTGATGGCGTCAATTGTATGACAAACTTGTGAATCCTCACTACCTCTCAAAGCACTGATTTTATTGAAGAGTGGTGTCAGAGCTTGGCCGCCACGTAACTCTTACTCTAAAATATCCGAAACTTCACCAGCCAAAACTTCCATTGTATTTAGAGTGGGTCGGACGTAGAATAATATTCTATGTAGCATCAAATTCCCAGCATTCAGTTCTGATTGCAACAAGGCTAATAGTAGATAATAATCCTGTATTAAGATCCTTAATGCTCCTTAATGATGAAAAGGGAAACTTTTTTGTATTCCCTTTCCTCGCGTTATAGTGTGGATATTCTGTAACATGGTATAGAGAGAGAGAGAGAGAGACTACATTTTATCATCAAATGAATATTCATCATCTAAAATGTCTGTCTCTAATTCAGCAACTTTATCTTCTTTACGTTTCTCCAAATACTTTCGACGTGAACGGATAGCTGAATTCCAGTGGCGTAGTGAAGTTTCCTTGCGCCAGGGGAAAACATTTATAATATATATAAAATAAACATTTATATCTCCTGTCTCCTCAATATTTTCACATCACAGGACTTGACACTGATTTAATGTACATACGGTCGTATTGTTCACGACGTGGACCTTGCACATAGTGTGAGGACCCCAAAGCCGAGGACTTTGTATCCTCACAACATACACATATCCATACATTTTTCTGAATAACATACATTTTGAAATAACTTGAAATTTATAATAATATTTGAATTTATCACTTATATATTTTATATGAAGCACCAGAAATATATATATGTATACCTTTATGAATTATACCCTAAATACATATATTCTGTTGTACATTGAATTGATAATTATTAAATTAAAGAACAAATTAGACTTGCGTACTTTTGCACGCAAGCAAAATATTTACATTTTCGCAACTAGCATACAACACATCAACGCACGCCATACAACAGACGGCAGAAGCATTGAGCAAAGCAAAACACAACATTAGAATCAGGTGCCCACCGACAAATGCACAAACACACAATAGTTAAAGCAAAGGCTGGAAAGCACGGTATGAGCAAGTACAAAGACATTGTATTCAATAAGGAGCATTATGATGCGTGGAAATTCATGAGAAGGAAATATTCACCGGAATAACAGTTGTTTTATATTGTTAATACTATTAGTTAGAAGTTGTTATTATAAAATAACCGTTTGCCTGCGTGCAAAAATTAGTATATAAGGCGACTAGTTCGCATTAAAATTCAGAGATTAGGAGACAGGCATACGAGTCGGTAGGTTTTATGACTACAACCAAGAGTACACCTGAAGGTTTTTGACTTCATTTGTACTAAAAGTATATTCGTCTGGAGGCTTTATTACTCCATTCGTCCGCAGAGGTTGTCTGATGGCTTTATTACCTCAGTCACCTCTTACATAGCAAGGGAATCAGCTAGGAGTAGAAATAGAATTTTTATTAAATAAATACTTTTATAACGGTTTTATACGAAATAAACAGGGTTATTCTTTTAGAAGGACCGGTAGGAATTTCTACTTTCAGGAACCCTGGACGGACTGAGGCCAACCCCGGCAAAGTGAAAGAAAAAGTCCGTCACAATAGCACAACAACTGGGCAGCTACCTCGATGGCACAACGTTACTACTGTGGAACCCCAACAACTTTCAATACAAATGCATCGGAAATTGCCTATAATGCACAAAGATGCCTAAAAATCCTCAAATCGCTGCAACGGAGAAAGTTGCGGGGCTGCCAAATTTCCCACTTAGAACTGCCACGGAATATCTTCTTAAGATGTCTGAGCACCGAGGCATCCTAAAAAACAATTGATTGATGTAGTTGCGCCTCCAAGGTAGATAAGAAGACATTTGCATAAGCCTTATGACGAGAATGGTGTAGTATGATCCAGAGCAACCCAAACGCAGAGTCTGTGATTTCCTTCAAACTCAGGCTCCAGCCTTTGCAGACATCGCCGAAGAAGAATGCACACCTCCGAAGGATATGCGTGTTACTCTGCCCCAACTTCGATCTCTCTGTATGGCCCCAGCCTGGTTTATAGCACAAATCAAGCATTCGTCTGTAATGTGGAACAAAAATCTGTAATAGCAACTCTTTTTTGCTAAAACCATATTGAAACTGCTCGATTTCTTGGACCTTCGTTAGAGGAATTTATTTAAAGTTTCTTGAGTGTTCTAGCCTATTAACCCAGGCGAGGGATTTATACAACAAAAATAAGAACGACACATGGACGGACGGGAAAAAGACTATGCCGTCTATTTCTGTCGATGATACACAGGAAAATGTATATGTGCGCTGCTCTCTGCATGTCATCTAAACAAAATGGTAAAAGGTGTCGTAAAAATTCAACTTCCACAAATTAATATTCCCCAGTTGGACTATGTGAATCGTCCAGCTGCGAAGACCTGCAACATCTCTAATGATGGAAGTAAGCTGAATGCTGGTATGAGAAAATTATGGCCATGCATGGTTAAATCGTACAAATTAAAAAAAAAACGATTAGCCGAACTAAAAAAAATTCATACCAAATTTTCGTTCTACATATTTTACTTTTATTTTTTATCGGGCATTTATAAAAGTCAAATAAGCTAAAATTTCTGTTTGTATCCTTTGTTTTGGCATTTGCACAAAGTTTTTGAGAGAGATTTAAAATTGTTTTTTAAACATGAAAAAATCATTACGACCGCGGAGAAGAGAGAATGGTTTTACCTTCCTGTATTTTTATCATGGGCTGAAGATATCATCTATAAGTAGACTGAAATATATATTTAATAATAATATGATTATAATACATTAGTAATAATATACATTAGTAATACTGAGATAGTCAAGCTTTGAAAAACATCTTCTCCATACGAGATTATAAAAGTATGTAATTCTAACGGAGTCTTGGGTTCAATTTGTTTTCTACTGCGAAGTAATATTTTGCAGACACATATTTCGGTAAAAAGTTCTGTTCCATCGAAATCTGTATTATAAAATCACCCAAGTCCTTACAATTTCATCGTTATTATCCCTGTTTAACAAATTTCCAACTTCTAAGAGAAATCCAAATATAAAATTAAGGTAATTTAGTTGTGTAAGTCTTATACGTATTTTTTGTTGGAGACGATCGGGAATACTTTTCATGGCACGAGAAATATCACATTCTGTGGAATAGAGGTTAACGCCGATAACTATATCGGTGGCGGCGACGTAGGCACTATTATATACCGGCGGCGGCAGCGTGGCCGGAGCGCCGGGTTACGCCGGTTTTCTTACTTTAACAAGCTTGATTTTTCTATTTAAAAATAATAGTTAGGAAAGGTTTTGTTTGTATGTTGTTTAACACATTGACGCAAATGCGTACTTCAATAATAATTAATTTATTGAATTTAAACGCTTAAAGCCAACAATGTAAAGTGTCTGTATGATATTTCAAATATCAAGTAAATTATGGTAACTCAAAGAATAGGCATTTCAATGATGGAACGAAAATTTAGTTATATGAAAATTGATTATTGATTAATGCGTTAATGATTCGCAAGGATGTCGTAACTGATGTACGCAAGTATATTCACAAAGGGTTCACGGAGAGTGCGTAAGTTGGATAATTATTAAAGTTAAAAACTTACGTAAAAGTTTTTGATACTTCCTTTGATGTTATGTAAATTGATGTTGTATAATAGAGACGGTCGAAACTTAACACCGGAAGCTATATCTAAAATTATAATAAATTGGATATAATTGACGGTTCTTTAGAGAACGTTTCGGTAGACGAATTTATCTACCGAATAAATGCATTGACTGTGACGTCTTTGAGAGGAAATTCCGAGGCGCTTTTCCAGAATGCCCATATTCTTTTCGATGGAAAGGCCAAGAACTGGTATTGGAGGTATCACCATTTAGTGCGCTCCCTTGATTGGCTTAATTTATGTGATGCATTAAAAAGCAATTTTAAAGACGTCCGTGCCGATTACGACATTAAGAAAAGAATAAGAAATCGGAAACAAAAACAGGGAGAGTCTTTTGAACATTTCTTCGAAGCAGTGATGACATTGAGTGATAGCTTAAAAGTGGCAATGTCTGAACAAGAATTAGTTGAGACTTTAATTCGTTACTTACTTCCAGATATTCGTTTAGAGCTACTCCATTTGGACATAACTTCCATTTCGGCGTGCTTGTAGACGGCGGGAAAACTTTTTCGAAACTGTGAAAAACAGCCTTGCTCGACCCCAGTTACCACGAAAGCGACAATTGACTGCAGTAGAGCAAACAGATCAGGCTGTGAGTACCGACTTTGCAGTAGTTCAAGCAGTAGAGAATTTGGACACATTAGAGAAGAAATGCTGGAATTGTGATGCGCCTGGTGACGATTATAAACAATGCGTTAAGCGAAGACGAGTCTTCTGCTACGGCTGTGGATTGCTGGCATACTTTTTACAGACTGTCTCAACTGTAATAGCCAAGGAAACAAACAAAGGAGTGTCTACAACCACTCCAGCAGACACCCCAATTCAACTTCCGAATAAAACAAAAACCAAAGGTACCCACTACTACTGATAACCTTGAAGCGAATTTGAAAATACACCCTTTTCGTCCTTTACATTTACGTTTGCAAGAATATAATGCTAAGCGTGAAGAAATTTTTTCTCAAACGCGTTCAGCATTTAGAGCTAAGTCTTATTGGCAAAATACAAAATTCCAGCGCGAAAACTTATCCGCCACATCGATGAGTAAGCCATGGTGACATACGACCATATGCTGCCATAGAGTTATTAGGAGAGAAAGTCTTTGGTTTATTAGATTCAGGAGCGTCGATAAGTTTCTTAGGAGGAAAATGGTCTAAAAACGTACTGGAACTCGAACAAAATCTGAAAATAAAGAAATTTTACACAAATCTTTGCACAGCTGATGGTTCAAAGCAATCCGTTGTTGGGATTGTTACATTGATTGTCGGTTATCAAGATAAAACTTTTCCATTGATTTTTACATAGCTCCATCCTTAAGCCAGGACATATATTTGGGGATAAATTTTTGGAAAATTTTGAAATTGCTTCACACTTAGTGAGGGAATTAAATTTATCCGCATCAGATGAAAATCTACATATGTTATCCAGCATTCAAAAGGAAAAACTTGGCGCAGCAGTTCGGTGCTTCCCATCTTTTGAAGAGAAAGGTCTTGGTAGGACAACTCTCATAGAGCATGCTATCAATGTTGGTCAAATTAAACTTATTAAGCAACGCCATTATCCGATATCCCCAGCAATTGAAAAATTGATGGATGAGGAAATTGACTGGATGATAGCTTTAGATGTCATTGAAGAATCGAACAGCCCATGGTCATCTCCAATCATTTTAGTGCGGAAACGTAAAAAAATACGTCTTTGTTTAGACAGTCGTAAAGTCAATTCGGTAACTATAAAAGACGTTACCACACATTGAGGGCATATTAAGTAAACTACCCCGTGCAGAGTTCATTTCAAGTTTAGATTTGTAAGATGCCTTTTGGCAAATTCCATTAGGGATTAAATCTCGCGAAAAAACGGCATTTACCATACCGAATAGGCCACTTTATCAGTTCAAGGTTATGCCTTTCGGGTTGTGTAATGCACCTCAAACCATGTGCCGTTTAATGGACAAAGTAATTCCGTACAATCTCAAAGAACGTGTGTTTTTCTATCTTGACGCCCCCCTGCTAGTCTCTGAAAACTTTGAATCGCATATACAACTGTTACAAGAAATAGCATTGCATATTAGAAAGGCTGGATTAACCATTAAAATAATGAAAAGTAAATTTTGCCTTAAGCAGGTTCGGTACTTAGGTTATGTTGTAGGCAATGGAAGCTTGAAAACAGATCCAGACAAGGTCTCGGCAATAAGCGAATTTCCTTCACCCAAATCCGTAAGACAGCTCCGACGCTTTCTAGGAATGGCCGGTTGATACAGGCGATTTATTGCCAACTTTGCGACGGTAACTAATCCTTTGGCAGAACTACTGAAGAAAGGTCCCGAGTTTGAATGGACTAAAGAAGCACAAGAGTCTTTTGAGCTCGTAAAGCATTGTCTAAGTCAGCACCTATATTGGCAACTCCCGACTTTCGTAAACCGTTCGAAATATAGTGTGACGCAAGTAAGAGTGGTATAGGCTCGCTCAAGAGAACGATTGTGGTGAAGAAATTCCTGTAGCTTACATGAGTCAGAAACTAAACAAGGCGCAGCGTAATTATTCGGTAACGGAACAGGAATGCCTTGCAGCTATCATAGCTGTGAAAAAAATTTAGTCCGTGCATGCAATTTCTTTTGTGATTGTGGAAAGGATGTTGTGGAGAAAATGTTTCAATTTATGTTGTCTTTTAATGCATGTTTATTGGAAATCCAAGGAAAAATAGTCGCTCAGCATCATGTGGGGTAATTGTTTTTGTATATAAATGAACATTGCGAAAAATGTGACTATCGCTGCTTTGATGAAGGTGGTCGTTGCGAATATTTTTTCCTATGGTAATAGTCTAGTTGAGGGGTCGACTTCTAATACGCTACCAAAAATAACGACAGAGGTGTCAGAAGACGCGTACTAATTTCGAGAACAATAATCCGAAGGCGGAAAGTAAAAATTGTATCTCTGTCCGGAGATATTTACAGTTGAAGTTGGTGATTTTCATGTGGTTGTTGTTGTGTTCGCGCCCACAAAAAAAATTGTGCATCACCGTGGCGGTAGCCACGGTTATACCACACACCCGGACTTGGCATGGCGTAGCCCAGGGTTATTTTTTATAAGCGCGGCCGAAGGCCGCCAACGCAGAAAGGTGTTTTGCGTAAAAATACTATGGATTCCACCCCCCGTTACGGAGGTACCCGTGGGTCAATCAAGGTGGTGATTGCAATATTTCTAAGAATTCCAAAATAGGAATTAAGTTGAAAGGAACTTTACCACCAAAAAGTCCCATCGTGATTTCGTCGACCACATTTCACATGTTGATCCTATCGACGGGGTAGTTTTCATCGATCCCGAAAAAAGATCGCAAGGTGTTTGGACAAGTACTTGCCGCTTTCAGATATGTACGTGAGGATTTGGACGTGTTTGGTCTGACATTTCGTAGACTTGTATTTAGCACATGAGCAAATATATCCGCCACAACAAACTGAACGTTTGAAGTTCCTCCTTATTGTCCAGTTTCTGTGTCACTACAACCCGCGCCTGGCGATACGGGTAAATCTTGTGGCGTTGACTATGAGTTAAAAGCCTTTGTTGGTAAGTATAATTAACAGTAACCAATAGCTACATTGTAAAAAAAATAATGCACAAGTATATTAAAAAAAATACTATTTGGAGCCTGAAAATCAGATTCACTTGGCAAATCATAAGAGTGGTATTCGTGTAACATTTTCAATTGTTTCCATTGTTTCAAATATATAATTTGATTAAATCATAGGGTAATTCTTTACTTTAGCTCACAACTGCTAAAACTCGTGTAAAATTATTGGGAGGGGTGTCAAAAGACGTGCTTTGGGCCCAGGATCACAAATTAGAAAATTTTCATGTGGTTGTTGTAATTTTGATGATTTTGTTGAACACACAAGAAAAGCTGGGTAAAAGTGTTTTGCGCAGATATAGTTTTGGTCTCCAAACCGGTGTTGGACCCACCCAGGAAAGGTGTTCTGCGCAAAATTACTTTGGTTTCGGAACTCCCCAGGGCCATTTTTCGGTTTTGGAAATATCTTTTGACAGAAACTAATTATTTAATTTCCGCTTTCGGATTCGTGGTCCTGGGTTCATAACGCGTTTTTGACACCTCGCAATATTTTTGGACGAGTTTTAGCAGTTGTGAGCTAAAGTAAAGAATTGCCATAGCTTCTCCAAACCCAATTGTCAACCTCACCTATCCGTGGCGAGTCCTGTTTCATTAACAGCAGAGGCTCTGCGACCCCGAACTCCTCATGGATCTAGGGGGTGGGATGGCCTAGAAGGTCGCATGTGACCATAACAAATCGTTCCCGAGATGGTCGGGCTTGGTACCGGAACGTACCGGATCTGCATCCGGCAAAGGATCATCAACATCGATAACACTCCCCAAGGCCTTCGGGGAGTGTCCTTATCGCTACAACAACAACAACACATCTATTTGAGATCGTTAATTTCTTTTGTCAAATATCTTTATTACTCTGCTTTTGTTGTTGCTGTTGTTCTTGTTGCCTGCTAAATATTCATATTTATAACAGGATTGGCCTCGCGTAGGTGAGTTGCGGAAGCTTTGAATGGGTTGCCAGCGCAATTTATAGCTTCTCCAACCCAATTGTCAACCTCGCCTACCCGTGGCGAACCGAAATTTCAATAAAAATTTGGAAGCAATCTCTCAGAGACTTATTCCTTTCCACCCCCACTTAATTTAACTACAATCTTGCCCGTGTAATTCAGGCGCTTCTCATTCAACACTTCAACTAACTATTTCTGTCAGATAAATTGCCGGTTAACGTAAACGAAGCATTGAACAAAAGTGGTATGGTCACAAAAAGATGCATGTCAGAAACCTCCTCCCGCTATTTACCTTCATGTATCAACTGTAGTCTCTTTCATTCTAGATGTTGTCTACATTTCATCACTAAACCCCTTTCACTTGGAAATAAGTCGCATGATGCTGGACCATGGCAAGCATGTACTCTGTGAGAAACCATTTTGTATGAATGAGGATCAAACGTTGCAATTGATAGGACATTCGCATAGCAAAGGCTGTTTCCTTATGGAGGGAATTTGGTCACGTTGTGTACCCGCATATCAATACATACGCAAACAGATCGAGAGCAACGCCCTGTGTGAGGTGCTCAATGTTAATTGCACATTCGGTTTGCCAATGGAAAAAGTCGGCCGTGTAATGTAAGTGATGTATGAGTGGATGAGTAAATCATTTACTTATTACTTATCTCTGAATTTGTATTTCCTCTTAGGTGGTGGTGTTACACTTGAATTGGGTGTCTATGCTTTACAGTTCGCATTGTGGATATTCGGCTATTTCTCACAAAATATCATGGCTAATGGTACATTGAATAAGGATGGTGTTGATGAAGAAGCTAATATTGTGCTACATTATGGACCTGATCGGAAAGCTGAACTAATGCTTAGCAGTCTGAAACGATTCGATAATAAAGCAATTATAAAACGAACCGATGGCACTATGACTGTTAGTATAATTTATAGTCGTAAACATATCGTCGGTGAAAGTTCCAAACAACTGTTCTTGGTCATGTGTTCTTTGAAGATTTGAGGTGGTTATATCAATTCGCCTCCAAGACTGTCGGCTTACTACCGGGCGCATGGCATTTCTTCCACTTTTTGGTATTAAGATCCCTCTATAGTGAAAGCCGTTTTATAAGTGGTTTGAATTTTCAAAGACGATATAAAAAAACGTTTATACATAAATTAATATGAGCTATGGAATTTTCAATGAAACTAGGTGCCGGACTATTGGTGTTCTGTGAAAATTATAGATGTAAATGGTGAAGGAAAAGAATTTCCATTGCCAAAAAGTGATTTATCAACATATTTTCCCAATCGCTTAGCGCTGAGTTTTGAAGCAGAAGAGGTACGTCATTGCATTTTAGAGCACAAAACACAAAGTGATTTACTTGATCATAAAGAAAGTTTGGCATTGTAATATATTGAGGATCAAATTCGTAGACAATTGGGCGTTACTTACGCAGAGAATAAAACAAATTTGTGCAAATCGTTCGAATAAGAAATTCACATCGGAATTTTAAAACAATTGTTTTTTTTTTAATTAAATTAATATATGTAACATGTAACTAACAAAAATATCTACGAGCTTTTCAATGCTTTTATACCCGCGTACTAGCTGCATATCCTCATCTTCGTATTCAGCATCCTATTTTCGTTTCAATTCTCGTGCGTACAACTCTTTAAATGCTTCAAATTCAGCAAGTGTAACATGGCACACCTTAGTTGCAAATGCATTGTCCGATTTATTGGTTATTTGATATAAAAGTGGATTCTTAGTTGGCTCATCTGGATCTACTTTAAGTGGTCTTGGTTTGAATAGACCCAGTCTTTCAAGAAAGACATGGCGGGAACGTATCTCCTCTAATGGCTTAGATAACGCTTCTATTTATTTATTTCAGGTATATTTTATTATTTCAGGTATTTCCACACGCATTACCTCTTTCAAGTACGTCACATTTTCTTCGACACGTCGCTCCGACTGTTCAAGTAAATCCGGACAATTCATTAACAATTTCCAAACATTTTTGCTAGAGCCAGCAAATGATTTCAAATAACCAATATGTTTACGTAAACGCATGCTTTCGTTCATATCTAAAAGTTCTGGATATTTTGTTAGCAGTAAAAACATTAGCTTCTCGGTGAATTGAAAGCTGCGCCAAAATTCCATTGCATCAACTAGACGTTGTGTCGGACGTGCAAACACCTCCGGATTACCGGTTGCAATGCGCAGGAACTTGCTCGTATTGAGACCGTGATTCATGAGTGTTTCATTTACATTACGCCATTGTGCCGGGGACACTCTAAAGGATTCACTCTCACAGCTTCGTATATGTGCGCTTGATCCAATAGTGTTTCATCATCGAGCACTGTGCTCACCGTACTTGGTGTTGATAGCTGTTGGTAAGGTATGAACTAAATTAAAAATATTCAGTAACTCGTTAATTTTAATCTTACTTGCTGTTTTCTGTGAAGCAACGGCACATATTTATTGGAATTTGTTAAAAATTTCCGCAACATTACGAAAGCTATAGGAACCTCGGTTCAAAACAAATAGAACAGCTGATTGCGATGATGTGATGCTGTACTGTAAATGGCCTCGTCAAAATGGCTGCCTCACAATCGGCGCTTTCAGGAAACTTGTGTTGAGCAACAATGCAAAGAGGATAAATAAAATAAGAGCCACCAGTCTGCTACGAGTGGCGAGTAACTCCCAGAAATCAAAAAATATATGCCGAATTTTTTCTAAGAGGGACATTTTTGAATTGTCTCGCATTTATTCCTACAGTGTAGGCACTTTATGCAACTGTGATTTTTGGAAAGAGAATTAATTAGTTAATTAAATACAGGCGGAAAAATAAACGCAGGTACCCCACGAAATTGGTTAGAAGACATTTTATGCACATCTCGCCCAAAAAAACCAGCGACTGCCTCTTAGAAAACATTGAGCATATGGCTGCGAGTAACGAGTGACGTCTCTTCATAATTTATCCTCTTTGCTTTGGCTTTGATTACGTTAGGGATACGACTACATCATCGATGTAGCACAACACAGCGCGGCCTTTCACTCCTCCTTAAATACAATGAGTACCGTTTTGAATAATGCGGCTACTTCCTTAACCAACGAAGGAACATTCCCTACAACAAACGAAAATATAATGGCGATACTACAAACAATATTACAGAAGCATATCGACCTGGAATTTAGATTGACTAAGATTGAAGAAAAGGTGCATAGTGATATATTGAACTGTTATTTGTGAAACCCTAGTAATTGGAGCCGCAATACCTTGATTCTCTTTAATTATTATTTATGCTATAATTTCAGCTTCCAGAATTGGCAGAAGTCATGGCTCAACATAAAGTTATGCGTGACTCAAAAGTTCTGATTAAGAAAACGCACAAGATAGTATGCCGTATCAGCGGAGAAACGGAAAATGATACTCACACCGAGCTCTCTATCGTTATGCCACTAACATTGTTGGATTCAGTTTATGACATTGAGAAAAAGTTGGACTCAGATGATTATCAAGAATCAATGGTATTTTTGAATATTTTTAATTGTATTTCATAACTTAAATTGGTGGTTTTCATTTAGAAATCATATACCTTTATGCTGAAAGATGCATCATCAGACATTATTGGAGTAATGAGAAAACTTTTCTCTGACAACGTTCTTTTCAATTTTAAATGGGACGGAGTACATGGCAAACGATCTTTATCTAAACTGAAACTCGTGAACAGCGTACTTTTTGGTAGTGTAATTAAATTGTTTTAAAATGTCATTGTTTTCATTGTCCATTCCTATTAATTTAGACGTTTTCGAACTGCAAGACAGGATCGATTTCGAAGACAGCATGAGACGGTGTTTAACGCTGAGCCACAATCGGCATAAACAAAGGCGGTATCTGGCAATTTAATTGCAACGAATTTGTCAATAATTTTTAACCAAAAATTTATAAACTAGATGTATAAGAAATAAGTATTTTGAATATAAATATTTGTGATGAACTTAACTGAAATAATTCTAAGTTTTTTCCTACGCTACTAATCTAAGCTTTTTATGCTCTAATTAAAATAATATTCAACAATCGCACAAAGTTTGCAAAGATTTTTAAAGCAATTTAAATGCAATTTATAACAAAAAAGTATTTTGAATATAAATATTTGTGATGAACTAACCTGGAATAATTCCAAGTTTTTTCCTACGTTACTAATCTAAGCTTTTTATGCTCTAATAAATATTATTCAACAATCGCACAAAGTTTGCAAAGATTTTTAAAGCAATCTAATTGCAACGAATTTGTTAATAATTTTTAACCAAAATTTATAAAGTAGATGTATAACAAAAAAATATTTTGAATATAAATAATTGCTGATGAATTTAACTGACAGTACCAATACCATCAACTAAATAGTCCTTATAAATATTGTAATCACATAATTCAAAACAAAAAATTACTATGAGTACCTATGTTTATTATTGCAAAATCACGAAGAAATAAAATTGCATGAAGTACATTCAATCTAAAATTATTCCACTGAATGCATATATCGCATTTTAAACTAAAAAATGTGAAAACTTCAAAAATTTCAGATCGGTATTTAAGTGTAAATCGATCCATGAAAGCATCGTGAAATAACTTTTTTTGGTAGTTAACGTTATCGTTTAGCCTGGTTTTGTTACCAATTTTGTTATTTTCGTGGTATAAATCAACATTCAACACAAAGTTACTCTGATTATGAGTTGAAATACTTTAAGAGTTAGGTTGCGATATGTAAAATTACATATTTTTGTACACATTTCTAAAATGTAAAGGAAAAAGTGTATATTTGTGTATTAATCAAATTATTCAAAAGATATTGTTATATTAATGATATAGAGAAGCGCCAACACGAATGCAAGTGGTTTCAAACCACTGGTAAGCAATTCACCACTTTAACTGTCAGAAAAAATTTCAAATTGTTTATTTTATGTAAAAAAAAATTTGAAAGTTGCGGGAATTTCAATTGAAGTTCAAAAAATTACAATTGAAGTTCACAATTTTCAATAGAAGATCAGTAAATTATAATTGAAGCTCAGGAATTTCAACTGCAGTTCAGCAAATTACAACTGAAGTTCAGAAAATTACAATTAAATTCAATTGTAATTTTCTGAACTACAAACAGAAATTCTGAACTTCAATTTTAATTTTCTGAACTACAAATAGAAATTCTGAGCTTGAATTTAAATTTTCTGAACTTGAATTGAAATTTTTGAACTTCAATTGTAACTTTCGAACCTCAATTGCAGATTTCTGAGCTAAAATAAAAAAGGTATATCATTAAAATTGGCGAATTACAAGTCACCTTACCCAAATTTTGAATTGCCTACTCGCGATTTGATGGTTTACTGCAACCAGTAGTTCTGTTAGTTCTCTCTTTTGTTTTCTATATCATTAATTAATTTATTTTAACTTTGTATGCATACAATCGCCTACAATAAAATTTGTGATTATGGGTCAACAACAAGACTGAAAAACTATTCCTTCCTTAAACTTATAGTTAATAATTTACAACTATTATAAATGTAATATATTATAAAAATGTTGAATAAAAGAAATGTTAATAGATTTGAATTAAAGAAATATTTTATTTATATAGCAGTATAATCCAAGTAAAAAGACGGTCATAATACTAGTCAAAAGGCGGTCATATAACGTTAAAATACTGCAAAAATACTCGTCAAGTTACAGGTATATATTTTAAAATATGACTGCCATAACGTGAATGTAAGAACAGTACAGCACTATAGTTTGTTTACATTTCGATAACCTAAAACCGTATATGTGTGAACAGTATGGACAATCACATAAATAGGTACGACGGAATGGACTGGTCACGAAAGTTACCGCTGCCCTGTACAAATGCTACTTAGCGATTTACGTGTTCCATCGACACAGCTTTTAGTCATTTTCCTAAGCAATTTACGGGCAAATTTATGCTGGGTAGTTCACCCACACATTCAAAGCTTTTTTCGTCTCCACTAACAATTCGACGTTTCATGCTGTCATCGAAATGAGAATTTATTAATTATTCCGGGAAAACATTTTAAAACGAAGAAGAAATATAATTTTGATAATAAAGCTTACAAGCTCTTGCTTAACCTGGTGTGTAAAAAGAAAAAATTCTTGTGCTACGGGCTTTTAAGTTAAGTTGTGACAGGTGTTAGCTGTTTAGGCACTTCTAAATTAACCTGGCGCTTTACCTAGAGGCAACCAAGTCCTCTTGCCTCCAATTTGAATTGGAAGATTCGATTTCCAAAACGAGAAAAGGTAACGTTTTACAAGACAGTGCATAACCTAAACAAAGGTGGTATCAAAAGATGCGTATCGAGCTTCGTTTTCAGAATCCGAAAGCGGAATTAAAAATTTTGTTGCACAGAAAACCTTTCGGCGTTGGCGGCCTTCCACCAAAATAATTTTAAGTTGTATAGAGTGGACGGGACGGCCTGTAAGGTTTCATGTAGTCATACTAAATCGCTCCCGAGATGATCGGGCTAGTACCTTAATGGTGCTTGTTCCCGGAACGTACCCGATCTGCATCCGGCAAAGCGCCAACAACGTTGATAACGGGGAGTGTCTTTATCGCTATAACAACAACAACATTATTTACTTTCTGCTTTTCATACGCATTTCCATTTTTAAATAATAAAAAAAACTGTATATTATTATAATAGATAGCATCTCAGCCGGGGTGCGATTCAGCTCAGAATATGCTAAAACAAGAGGAAACCTACAACTAAATGCAGATTCACGTGTCATTTACCAGGATTTACCGGTAAACAAGGTACTTTCCACAACCAGAATGCTTTGAAATACGGTACCAACTGGTTGGATGTATGTATATGGTTAAATCAACATATTTCATCCTGTGAATTTTTTGATGATTACTTCCATGTTTATCGCTTGGATCGTTGTCCTGAAAGTTCAGGGCTTGAGCGTGGCGGTGGAGTGCTGATTGCTATTAGAAATGACTTGTGCAGTAGTGCTGTGGATCTTAACTCATATGGCAATAAGATTGAACAGATCTGTGTTAAAGTTAAATTTTCTAAATCAAAATGTATTTTCATTGTATTGTCTTATATTCCTCCCAATAGTACTATTGATGTTTATGAAAAGCATTTATCCAACCTAATCTTGGTATACAATAATTTAACTCAATTCGATGAACTTATTTACCTTGGTGACTTTAATTTAGGTAATAGTGAATGGATATCCACTGATAATTTAACCTCACCATCCAATTTGAGATCAGATATCGATATACTGTTTGTGAGCAATATATTATCTTATAACTTAAATCAAATTAATTCTATTGTTAATTATTTAAATCGCTTTTTAGACCTAGTTTTTATTTCTGCTGATTTGAATTCTTCTTGTGGGGAATGCATTGCACCATTATTAAATAATAGTATTCATCACAAAGCACTAATCATAGAATTTCAATTCTACGAATTCGATAAGAACGTCGTTGATGATACCAAGTCATATAACTATAATAAAGCAGATGTTACTGGAATTAATAATTATCTTAATAATGTTGACTGGTCATTTCTAGACTCCCTAGATGATCCACAGTTATTATACAGCAAGATAACCCAGATATTTACTCTTATGATTTCAAATTTTGTTCCTAAACATAAATTAAGGTCCAACAATAAGCCTCCTTGGTTCAATCACAGATTGTGTCACCTCAAAAATTTAAAAAATAAAGCCTACAAAAAGTATAAAACAACGGCTTCAGAGGCCGACCATTCAGTCTTCATCCGTCTAAGAAAGGACTTTGATTGTTTGAATAATTTTCTCTACAAGCAACATATGTTTAGAATTGAATCCAACTTGAGACAAAATCCTAAAAGTTTTTGGCAATACATCAACACGAAACGGAAAAGTTGTGGGTTTCCAACTACCCTGTCCTACGATGGTACTGTATCCGACAACATAGTTGATTCTTGTAATCTCTTCGCAAATTTTTTTCAAAAAGTGTATGAAGTTCATGCACCTAGTGACTATGCAACGCCCAATGCCTTGACATTGGATCAAGTTGATGGCTTTAGCGTCTCGCCACAGGATGTTGCGAACGCAATATCTATTCTAAAAAACAGCTCAAAAGCTGATCACGAGGGGTTTCCTCCAATATTTTTCAGGCTACTTAACTCAATCATATCTACTCCCATCGCTAAATTATTCAATAAGTGCTTAAGTAAAGGTATCTTTTTAGACTCTTGGAAGCTTTGCACAATATTGCCAGTCTACAAATCGGGTAACCGAAATGACGTATCTAACTATAGACCCATTGTGAAACAAAGTAATTTTGCAAAAGTCTTCGATCACGTGGTCAAAGCTAAACTGTACGATCACGTTCAATCATATATCTCTATACATCAACACGGATTTGTCCCCTCGAGATAAACTTGCTCAAATCTGGTCTTAATTACAAACAAAATAGTTAACGCCTTCGAGAGCCAAGCACAGTTAGATGTAGTTTACACTGACTTTTCTAAGGCATTCGACAAGGTAGACCACTCTATTCTCTTGGAAAAACTCAAAGCATTCGGCATTAACGGAAACCTTCCAGATTTTTTCTCAAGTTTTCTTATGGGACGAAAACTTTTCGTCCAAATGGAATCCGCTAGATCTCAAACTTACATACATGCTTGGTCAGGTATCCCCCAAGGTACACATCTTGGGCCTCTCCTCTTTTTACTATTTATTAATGACCTGATCAATTTTCAACTGCGGATTGGAATTAATAATTATCTTAATAATGTTGACTGGTCATTTCTAGACTCCCTAGATGATCCACAGTTATTATACAGCAAGATAACCCAGATATTTACTCTTATGATTTCAAATTTTGTTCCTAAACATAAATTAAGGTCCAACAATAAGCCTCCTTGGTTCAATCACAGATTGTGTCACCTCAAAAATTTAAAAAATAAAGCCTACAAAAAGTATAAAACAACGGCTTCAGAGGCCGACCATTCAGTCTTCATCCGTCTAAGAAAGGACTTTGATTGTTTGAATAATTTTCTCTACAAGCAACATATGTTTAGAATTGAATCCAACTTGAGACAAAATCCTAAAAGTTTTTGGCAATACATCAACACGAAACGGAAAAGTTGTGGGTTTCCAACTACCCTGTCCTACGATGGTACTGTATCCGACAACATAGTTGATTCTTGTAATCTCTTCGCAAATTTTTTTCAAAAAGTGTATGAAGTTCATGCACCTAGTGACTATGCAACGCCCAATGCCTTGACATTGGATCAAGTTGATGGCTTTAGCGTCTCGCCACAGGATGTTGCGAACGCAATATCTATTCTAAAAAACAGCTCAAAAGCTGATCACGAGGGGTTTCCTCCAATATTTTTCAGGCTACTTAACTCAATCATATCTACTCCCATCGCTAAATTATTCAATAAGTGCTTAAGTAAAGGTATCTTTTTAGACTCTTGGAAGCTTTGCACAATATTGCCAGTCTACAAATCGGGTAACCGAAATGACGTATCTAACTATAGACCCATTGTGAAACAAAGTAATTTTGCAAAAATCTTCGATCACGTGGTCAAAGCTAAACTGTACGATCACGTTCAATCATATATCTCTATACATCAACACGGATTTGTCCCCTCGAGATCAACTTGCTCAAATCTGGTCTTAATTACAAACAAAATAGTTAACGCCTTCGAGAGCCAAGCACAGTTAGATGTAGTTTACACTGACTTTTCTAAGGCATTCGACAAGGTAGACCACTCTATTCTCTTGGAAAAACTCAAAGCATTCGGCATTAACGGAAACCTTCCAGATTTTTTCTCAAGTTTTCTTATGGGACGAAAACTTTTCGTCCAAATGGAATCCGCTAGATCTCAAACTTACATACATGCTTGGTCAGGTATCCCCCAAGGTACACATCTTGGGCCTCTCCTCTTTTTACTATTTATTAATGACCTGATCAATTTTCAACTGCGGATTGTCTTATGTTTGCGGATGATGTTAAATTATTCCTAAAAATTCAAAATACAATTGACTGTTCTAGTCTTCAGTCTGATCTAAATAATCTTTCTAATTGGTGTATATTAAATCATCTCCATCTAAATGTTAGTAAATGTTGCGTCATCACGTTTGCTAAAAAGTCTAAGACAGTGACTTGCGACTATGTACTAAATGGACAAAAATTGTGCCGTAAAGATACTATTAAGGATCTAGGGGTTATTTTCGACTCTAGGTTGACCTTTTCCAACCATGTAGACCATGTGGTGTCGAAGTCTTTCTCTATGATTGGTTTTATACGCAGAAAAACTGTGGATTTTGTTGACCCACTTACTCTCAAAGCGCTGTACATATCTTTAGTGCGTAGTCAATTGGACTATTGCTGTATAATTTGGAACCCTTACTATCAAAATCTTACTTCTATAATTGAAAAGGTGCAAAGGGTGTTCACTAGAATGGCTTTGCGTCCCCTGTCGTGGCCTGATGGGCTTCCAAACTATGTTGGCAGACGCAAGTTGCTAGGTCTACAAAGTTTGGAAAAGAGAAGGTCTTATTTTTCTATTATTTTTGTGTATAATGTGATGAATTCTAGAATCAACTGTGAACTCATTTCTAATTTAATACATGTTCACTCATCAAGTCTTAATTTAAGGACAACTCGTTTATTCGATGTAACTTTTCATGCAACCAACTATGGTTTCAATGAGCCACTCACAAGATGCGTTCGAATATGCAATTCGTATGCTAAAAATTTGAATTTCAGTTTAGAGATAAGTAGCTTTAAGACTAGGCTCTTTATACTTTTTAATTAATGAGTCTGTTAGAACTATTCGGTAGACAATAATAAATAAATAAATAAGGGTGGAACTACGTATCTGGGTTGCCAGTATTTGCTTCGGTCACTTATATTGATTTGTATTGATTAAAAACTGCAATAGTAGATAATGTAATGTGAATTAAAATTGAATAGGTAGCCGAAGCAAAAAGGCAACTTATCCGCATGCAACTGTTATGTGCCGCCACTGGGAGCTGCTGCTGCTATCCTAGAAGCATTAGAAGCAGAAATTTCTTTGATTGTTTGCATCACCGAAGCTGTGCCTTATCATGATATGGTTCGCGTTAAGCACGCTCTCTTTAGGCAAAATAAATCGCGACTAGTCGGGCCCGATTGTCCAGGAATCATCGCACCAGAAAGGGTAAGTAAATTGCCTAGCATATTAAATATATAAACAACATTTATGAATTTGTTCGTGACAATTTTTCATGCTCTTGTTGATAACCAACTGAAGAATGCAAAAACCAAAGAAATTGAAATTCATATAAATACCAATTGATTTCTTAAATAGCGTTTGGAGAGCAAAATACATATGTTTGTATGCATAGAACTGCATAGAAAGGGAGGAATTAATTAATTATTATCAGTATATTTACAAGATTTTTGTCATTTTCCCTGCGTCCCCGTTGCCAATACATTGCGTTAAGAGAGGACATCAACACCTTATTACCCACATTTATTAAAATTTTAGTAAATTTTGGTTTTTTCATTACTGATTCAATACGTGGAAAGTTATATATCGATCATTCCATGGAGAATGGTAAATTTTAGCAGACTTTCGTACTGGGGTCATTAGTATTCAATCCGTAGAAGGTTTAATGTAGTCATATCAATAGTTCCCGAGATGGTCGGGCTAGTACCTCAATGGTGCTTGTTACCGGAACGCACAGTGACTTGCACATCTCCTTCACAGCACCTCATCCTAGCCCACTTCCTTGATGAACCCTAGCAGTGTTCTTGGCTTCAGGAATTAAATGAGGGAATACTCTGGCCATGCTGAGCCAATGAACTTAGGCCTAGGTCTTGAGATTGCGTCGCATTCTAGAAGAATATGGTCCGCCGTCTGCTGATCGATCACAAAATCGGCATGTGCCCTGCGAAAATCGTTGGATCATGTCCCTGCAGAAATCGTTGGATCATGTGGTCCACTGGAGTACTTAGTATTATACTCCACTGTAATGCAGCAATGGACCAACTCATGTTTCTACACGAACATATTGTAAGCTGATCATTGTTCGTTTTTAACGATTGTAATCACTACACGCCCTCTCGTGCTGGCCGCCTTGTCGCTGGCGAGGGGGCTTAAAGGACTGCCTGAGGAATCTCTCTATTAGAGAACCTCAGACGGTGGTGAACTAAGAGGAATGCCTCTCGTGGCTTGCAATCGTGGGATTGTAAACAGATCTCAACAGGTCAGTTTACGTCTCCTGCGACTGTAAGCGATGGGAGGATTGCCGCACCAGCACCACCCCAATCCAAGGTGTTGAGGTACCCGTGCCGATGGATGAATGGTCAGCGGGTGGGTTAATACAATTGCTGATCCCGAACGGTTCCCTCCGACGCCCGGGCAAGGTCGGTTGTATAAGTGCTTTCTCAACGCATACCGGCTCTGCGGACGAGTGACCAACCTTTTCCGGCTTACTCGTGGGACCAACGTGAACCAAAACACAAATCACCAAACAAAAAAAAAAAAACAAAAACTCGGACGAAAAGACACTGGACGCAAACGACTCTACAATGGACGTTACGCTGACGAAGACGGCGACGACGATAAGGACAACGACTACGGACATTATTTCGCACAGGGCCCCGTTCTGAAGAGGAGACGCTCCTCGCCTCCAGTCAGGAGACGATTACCAGCGCTGGCGGTAGTACCATCCACAGTACACCAAAGGCTCAATCAGTACCAACAACAACAGTAAAAAGGTCCAGATGGGTACCAACCACAGCACCCAGGGACCAACTTCCAACCCTAAAGAGGCTGGTGGTACCAACCACAGTACACAGGCCTCCAAAGGAAAGAAGAGGAAAAAAAGTGAAGGACAGATTAGGCGTAACAGGTACCAGCGAGCGCTGTATACTCTACGAAGAATACAAAGTGGCGAGATCGCAAGCGGTTCTGTTTAAGTCGCATCTCTCACATCGGTTGTGGGGGAGTACGAACGCTTCCAAAGGGAGCATCCGACTCCTCATCAACCTAGACAACCAAGCTCGGCTGGGGACGTTTCTCAAAAGAGAAACAGATCCGGCCATGAAAATAGCAGTGAGGCTGTTTCGGAAAAGCCCAAACGGGCGGATACGGAACAGACATTCAGGGGACACTTCATTGATGTCGCCAGAGACTACCTGCAAGTGGCCATAGTAGATGCTGACAGTCGATCGCCAGCAACAATTCAGCAGAACTGGGTGGAGATCGTGGTCGGGCTGTCGAAATTTGCCATGCGGCACGTGCGCGACAACCCGACTGGACCTCTCTCAGTCTTTTACTCCTCCGAGACCCTGAGAGGATACAGGTTAATCAGGTGTGCGGACCAGGTCTCGTTTGAATTTCTGACATAGTGTGTAGCACAAATTAGCGGAGAGGTAAACAACCTCCAGCTAAGGCTAATACCTGCCTCAGAGGTTCCGAAGAGACCTGGTGCGCGCATTTGGCTTCCCCCCCCTGAAGGACTCGGGACAGGAGTTGCTGGATTGTATCAAGCTTTATAACAGCAACATTCCGGCTGTTGCAGAATGGCAGCTAATAAAAGAAGAAACGCCGTCGAAAACCAGCAAACCAATCCTGGTGGCCAATTGCGAGGAGTCCCTAGAGGCTCTGGCCAAGGCGGACTACAAAATTGCCTTTGCTTTTCGCATGGCCAAGGTAAAGGTATTCCGCGGCGACAAAATCCCTGCTGAAGACGACCCTGATGAAGTTGAAGGGGCAGGTAATCTGATGCAGGGTGTCAACATCAGCGACGGGGACACAACAGAAGTCCAAGTGTATGCAGATTAATCTGCAGCACTCTAAAAGTGCTACAGATTATCTTAAAATCCTTCTTGGTGAGGAGGACATCCACATCACCTTAACCAAGAGCCCGGTTCCCTGGTTCAGATAGGTTTCAGGGCTGGGAGGAAGTCCTAGATCTAACTTTGATAACCGACGAGGACCCGGCACTAGTGGAAAACTGGAGAGTGTCAGACAAAGCCTCTCTCTCGGACCCCCGCTGGACCTTCTTCGACATCAAATTTGGATCTGGCCAGACTCACCGCTACAGAAACCCAAGAAGAACAAAGTGGGATCAATTTGTAAGGCTATCTACGCCAGCTTTAGAAATAAGCGATCCTAACATAAATTGCCCGCAAAAGCTCGATGAGCTAGTCGGCAAAGTAGAGCTCGCGTTAACTACCTCTTACAACAAGTGCACCCCATATAGTATTAGTAAAAAGAAGTCCCCACCCTGGTGGAGCGGGGACCTTAGGAAACTTAGAACGACAGTACGTAAGGCATTTAATGAGTGTCTAATAACCAAGGAGTGTCAGCCATATAGGGAGGTGCTCAAAGTATACAAAAAAGCCATAAGGGTAGCTAAGGCTGTGTCCTGGCAATCCTTCTGCTCCTCAATAGAGAACACTCGTTAGTCCTCCAGACTGAGTAAAATTCTGTCCACAGAACACCACAACAATCACCTCGTAAGAAGTGAGGCAAGCCTATGGACAAACTCAGCAGAGGACTCCCTGGGTACACTCATCAATACTCACTTCCTTGGATGCGATCTAGCACCAGTAAAAGAATCTCTCTGCAGGGACTCTCAGCCATCAGAAGGCTTACTGGTCACGATAATAGACAGCGAAAAGATTAGGTTTGCCATAAATGGCTTCTCTCCATTCAAATCGCCCGGTCTTGATGGCATTATCCCGGTAATGCTACAAAAGCTAGGTGATCCAATGATCCTCTGGCTGTAAGTGGTATACAGAGAGAGTATCGCCCTGACCTATATCCCACAAAGCTGGAGAAAAACAAAAGTAATCTTTCTGCCAAAAGCAGGCAGACGCACACACGATGCCAAAGACTACAGACCAATAGGCCTCACATCCTTCATGCTCAAGGTCCTTGAGAGGTTTCTGGATATATATATTAAATCAATAATAACAGGACCAAACCTGTCAAAGGCACAGCACGCCTACATGAAGGGAAGATCTACGGAGACCGCCCTCCATGAGCTAACGGGCTTTGTGGAAAGATCACTACACTACAAACAATTCACACTAGCAGCTTTCCTAGATATAGAAGGCGCTTTCAACAACATCGAAACCGGCACAATTGTGAAAGCCCTGCAAAGGGCCGGAGTTGACAACCACATTTGTGGATGGACTCAATCAATGCTGGAAAACAGAACCATACAAGCGGATATGGGTTCAGTGACAATGACCCGCAAAGTTGGTAGAGGTACACCGTAGGGCGGGGTCCTCTCGCCACTACTCTGGGTCATTGCACTGAACGAGATACTACTCGAACTCGACAATAATGGTGTTAAGGCAGTAGCATACGCAGACGACGTGGTCATTGCAGTCTCGGGGGCTTTTCCCTCCACGCTAAGCGACATCCTTCAGGGTGCGCTAATCAGGCTACATACCTGGGCGGCATCATGCGGCCTCAACATCAACCCTAGGAAAACAGAACTGATACTGTTCACTAACAGAACGAAAATACCAACATTTCGACTGCCCTCACTAGATGGTACGGAACTCTCGCTCTCAACTAGAGTTAAGTACCTAGGCGTCGTAATAGACAACAAGTTAAATTGGAAAACCAATATCGAAAAAAGGGTAAAGAAGGCACATATCGCATACTACTCGTGCAAGAGAATAGTCAGCAGAAATTGGGGGCTACGGCCAAAACTCATGATGTGGCTCTATACGGCGGTCATAAGGCCTATCCTGACGTACGGAGCCATAGCATGGAGTTCTGCCCTGAACAAGCAATACAACACTAAAAAACTAGACAAAATACAAAGGGCAGCATGCGCAGGGATAACAGGTGCACTTAGATCGTGCCCGACGGACGCACTAAATGTTATACTTAACCCGCTGCCACTGGCCCTTCACACCAGATATACAGCGATCAGCACAGCCATCAGGCTAAGGGAGTTTGGATGAAAGAAAAACGATATGGCCACAGTGACATCCTAACCAGGCTCGCCGATGTGGATTCGACAACAGATTACCTCTCAAAAACGTTGATCTTCGACAGAAATTACAAGGTGCAGACACCCTCTAGAACGGATTGGTCGGCCGACAAAGTTGGCAGGGAGGGGGTCACCTCACTCTACACTGACGGATCAAAAATGGACTGCGGCGTCGGCGCAGGTATCTTCTCCAACCAACTAAATGTCGCAATCCCCATCCGCCTTCCAAACACAGCCAGCATCTTCCAAGCAGAGCTGCAAGGAATAGAGAGGGCCTGCATCTTCCTGCTGCAGAACCGGATAGACGGTGAGGTAGTCATATATTGCGACAGTCAAGCGGCGCTAAAAGCGCTAGAATCACCGTACACATCCTCAAAAGCCGTCGACAACTGTAAGAGGGTGCTACGTGAAGCAGCTAACCAGGCAGCTATCACACTCAGCTGGGTACCCGGCCACAGGAACACTGACGGCAACGAAAAAGCGGATACAGCACAGAAGCAGTCGCGGTGCATCGACCACTCACATCAATTAAAAGTGACATTCTCACATGTCTTAGGAAAATACCAATCCGTGATTGGTACTCTACGGACACCTGTAGAACCACCAAACTAACCTGGCCAGAGTAAAACCAGAAAAGAACCGATGATCTACTAAATTGGACTGTGGGCACTACATGGACTACTCTGCTGTAATACGGAGCTGGAATATATGGTCCAGTACTAGGACATCGCAATGTTAATTGGACCATATTTTTTGTATGAATTGTGGTTAATTTTGGAGTAGTCACTTTGTCCATACATGCATGCATGGAGTACTCGCGATTTTTGCAGGGTGTTATAGTATGTATGTATAGTATGCCCAATTTCTGCATACGGTTGTTCAGTCTATAATGCCCTGTAAGAGTAACTCTTGGGATTCTTAGGTTATCTTTCGAGAAGTCTATTATTGCCCTGTAGCGACTTGTAACATAACCTCCTAACAGTAACATAGATTGTCTCAAACCTGGAGTGTTGTTGTTGTTGTTGTAGCGATTGTAACGATTTATATGACCATATTAAACCTTCAGGCCATCCCTCCCTCTCCACCCCAAGTGAGGAGCTTGGGGTCGCCAGAGCCACGTCTGTTAGTGAAACAGGATTCGCCGCGGATAGGTGAGGTTGACAATAGGGTTTGGAGAAGCTATATATAATTGCTCTGTGAAGTTGGCACCTACTTAGGCGAATAATTAAAAAAACCCATTCGTTTGCCCACCGTTTTCCGTCACCGTGTCCAGGAAAAATTTTCGTTTGTCCACACGATTTTTGTTTTTTTTTAAATAACTTTTTAACAAAGGGTGGACAAACGAAAATTTTTCCTGGACAAACGTGGACAAACGAATGGCATTTGGTTTTTTTTAAATACTCGCAAATGGACGTGCCAACTTCACACACGATTTTTTTTTTTTTGAAATGAAATAACTTTTTAACAAAACGTGGACAAAATTTTTCCTGGACAAACATGGACAAACGAATGAAATATGGTATTTTTTTAATTATTCGCCCAAGTAGGTGCCAGCTTCACACAGCGCACTATAGCTGGCAACCCATTGAAAGGGTTGCGCTACACAACCCCTTGAATCAATTTGGTATTTTAGTCGCCTCTTACGACAGGCATACCTACCGCGGGTATACTCTAAGCCCTCTAACCCACTGGAGCCATGAGAAGCGTGGGTGTACTTTGAGTGTACCAAGACAAGTTCCGTCGTGCCTGGTGTTGTTGGGTGAGCTGCCAGGCAGCAGGGTGCAACAAATGCACCTTTCAGGAGAATACCCTTGCTGAGCCCAGAAAATCGGGGAAAATTAGATATACTGGTCAGATGCAGCAAACGAGTATATTCTATAGCATATTATCAACTTGGAGACACACAAGCTTTTATTTTCCTGTCCAGCACGGAACTGGTGCTCGGCACTGCTGCTAAGGAAGGATATGCGTAGTACTTTGCCCTTTTCAATTTGATCATCCATTCAAGAACTTCAGGTGTTTAATTATAAGTGGTCCATTTGTTTATTCGCGCGAATATCAATATATACCCGGTGAAGATGGCCAAGGCCATTCTGATTCTAATACTGATAAAGGCGAACCATTGGAAAATTTAAAAACTCAAACAGACTTTACGAAAAATGTTGATAATGGTATTAATTCTAGTACGGATAGTGAAGAATTTAAACCTAGTAAAAAAGCTAAGCTTGATAAAACCTTAACGGGAGATGACGATGTTTCTAATTTCAATACTAAGGAAGATGAACCTTTGATAAATATGAAGCTTGAAAAAGAGTTATCAAAAAATGAAGATGATGATATTGATGTTGATGCCAAGTCCAATGTTGAAAATGATGAAAATTATGAAACAGGATCTGAAAATAGTATGAGTGTGGATTATAACCTGAAGCAAAACTGTCATATCCGGTACGACCAGAATTAGATGTTAAGAAAAGAGCCTACAAAAAGAGTGCTCAGTATATTTATGGAAAATTTATCATGAGACAATGTCCAATGTATGAATTTCAATTAAATTCAGCGCACTGTTGGAAAAAGCATCTAAATTTTATGCATCGTCTAGGGAAACCAGAACATTTACGATTTAAGTATAACGAACGTGGTGCAAAATGTAAATTGTGTGATTCTCAAACAACTCCACAAATTATTGGACCAGGAGATTTCTCATATGGCCAGTAGTCATTATTTAAATGTAAATTATGCTTGCAAGACTAAAATACAATCAAGTATGAATTTTCATTTACGTGCACAACATGCTGAAACAATTGATGTAACAACGAAAAGTTTAGAATTAACTGTTTGTCCATATTGTAATCAAGAATTTGCATCACAGTGGTATTTACGCAAACACTTAATACAGGAATATGAGAAAACAGTGGATGAAAGAACATCTTTTCTATGTTTAGAATGTGGTGAAGAATTTAGATCAAATACAAGTTTACGTGTACATGTTTACGAAAAGTTTGCTCATTGTACACCACAGGATTTGAACGGAAAGATCTTGAGGGTATGGTTACATCAATGTGGCATCTACAAGGTATTTATAATGGCTAGTATGGAATGAATCCGGATATGGAAGAAAACGGAGGTGACGAAATGAATCACCATGCTTCTTTGGATTCTGGTGATACTCCTGACATGCTTCCTAATTTCGCTAGGTCTGATCTTACTATACCTACCAAACTAATATGACTCTGCAAACTGATTATGAGCAACATTACCAGCGCAGAAAAAATAAGAACTTCAAAACAAGGTTTCGGAAAGGGCACGACTATGAATAGACGTTAATGTATTTATATTGTTTATAAATATAAAAATGCACCTACCTAAAAATTACTAGAATAATAGGACATGATTTTAACTGTAAAAACCATTTAAAACATGCATTATTTATTAATTAAATATTATTTAAACAAAAAGGACGCGTTTTATTCATATAAAAAGCGAATTGACAGAAGGTAACCGGTACGGGTAACCGGCAGGCCAGTTACCCTTATTGTTGTTGTTGCATATGTTTTGGTTAGCGATAACGAAAACATACCTATTGAAGTAACTTCAAAATGTAAATAACATCGAGCGAGAAGGAATGTCGAAAACGAGTCACACGTACACTATTTTGAGAGAGCGCGTGCGTTACTTTTTCACGACAGCAATGTAAAAGTCATTAAGACGATTATTGGTGACCAAGTTATCAGTGACGATAAAGTAATCGATTAGGTAACGAGTACCTGTCTTGTAGGGTAGCTTTAATGACTCGAAATAAATGATATTTAAATTTCGTTTTATTAGTAGAAAGGTGGTTAGCACAATTTAGCGAAACCTAAAAAACGCGAAAAGCATAAAAGAAATGCCAAAAATAAATAAATTCCGTATACAAACTGCTTTTAAAAGTCATTAGTGTGCAAGGTTTTTCCTATTTTAACAAAAGGTATGTTAATGCGGTATTAATTTATTTTTTTCTCTGTTGATATCGCAGTTGTTCTTGAATCCCTTAATTGACCATCAAGTTGAGAAATAATATCATGAGCCAAGTCTGGGGTTAGTCGGTACAGCTTTCGAAACTCCGTTGCATTCAAGTGGAATGGGTTGTCTACTTCTCTAAGAAGGTGTATATCCGATGGACTTAGTAATTCTTCATCTTGTGACAAAACGTACGCCAGGTACGCAAATGCCATTTGATTTATAAATAAAGCAGCTTTTCGCGTTTTAAAGTATTTAATCAAAGTTCCGATTTTCTTTTTTAACTAAAATTGCCAGGAATATTAATTTCGTGATTTTTAACGCAGCCAATTTACTTGCCGTTTATTTAACAACACAGGAAAATAGTTGCTGAATAAAGAAATCGCTATAGTTATCGATTCGCAAATAAAACGATGGCAAATGGGGTTGAAAAGTTAGTGAATTCCACTACTGGTGTTGAGTTCGTAATTGCAACTAGTAAATAATGCATTTAGTATGGAAAGGGTTAATGCGCAAGTATACCAATCATAGGTATGACATTTGCTTTTTTTTCTTTCTTTTTTTATACTTACTTCATTCGCTCCCTATCGTATTCAACTACCGCTCACTAAATTTACTGTTCCGCGATTATTAGTACAATAAATACTCATAACATTAATTAAAATCATTGCAACGCGTATTTATTCATATTGGCGATTTCGATTTGGTAAGCTGACCATCAATAAGCTATCGAGGTCAACCGCAACAAATACAGTCCACCGCAACGAAGTAACCAGTAGCAGTCATAGTGTACCTATACAAGTGTGTTCACTAAGCGATAAACGTCAAAACTACTAACAGCCTCGCTCACCTGATGGAAATCTCAGGTCTAGAGTCGCATTTTTGGTCGCAAGTACAACAATTTGCGCTGGGTTGCATTCGATAGTGAAAAATAATTAAGTTATGTTAAACGGTGAAATTATTCTGAATATTTTCAAAAACTTTAAAAATAGCAAATAAATAAGTGTCTATAATATAAATACATTTTTTAAAGTTTAACTTAAATTTTACCCGGGTTACAATATATTTTTGCAAAAGTTTTACTAACGTTTTAAAGATTTTAAAAGATACTGCAAAATGCAACAATGTGCATAAAAGCAACTTGAAAATGCAACACGGCGTATTTTTGTAAACATTTATTTATACTTTTTCATTTGGTAAGTTAATTCATTTTTCATTATTCAATATTTCTTTACATGTTATTTATATGTTCAAATTAATTTTTTTAGGCTTTCCACAAAGGAAAATTGATCGCCAAATCAACGAAGGGGTTCTTGCCAAGCACTTTTACTGCCCTAACCTACAATCGGTCATTTGAATTATGAACAAATCCAAATCAAGTTTCTAGCAGAATTGGATCTATGGGTTGGTGAAACTTGGCGATTGGACAAATATTGAATGACGTGGACATTACAGACAATCCAATATTATTGCACTGCGAGCTGGGTACACTTGTGGGACTCCCTGCATCAGTTTTTATGCACAGTAAATTGGAGGAGCAGCCTTGTGAAGTAATGGAAGCAGATCAGTTTTATCGAGATTTCTGCTTCAAAAGACTGAAATGTAGTGTGAATTTTTATATGCAGCAAAGAGTGGATGTAAGAATAGAGATACCTATGCCATTTATATGTATTCATTAACTTTTACTAATAGGATGTACGACGAGAAATGCATATTTTGCCGAAAATTCTTTCAGGTGGCAGCTTAGCCTTTTGCTTGCCCAGGGCCAGGGTATTACCAATGATACCATCATAGCAGTGATGGCAGTTAGTAAAGCAATCAGCAGTACTGATGGTACAAGTAAAAATGTGGAGAAGAAAAATAAAAAGAAAAGCGGAATTGCGAGTTTACCATTAGCAAGCGTTTTTGATATTTTATGTATCAATGTGCTTCGCTGCAAGACACGAGAACGAAACATGGCAGACAGTGGGAATGGCAGCATAGGTACTCCGCCACCGGCAGTTGCTATGTGTGTAAAACGAGAGGAAGACAAAGTTTGCGTACCACTAGAAATCGAAGCAATGGCTATCCTTTGCAAAAATACAAAAGTAAGCCGACTGTATGATATACTTATTGAGAGCATATGTCTTTTGCTACGTTTATTCGAACAAAGTATGGTAGATTAGCTGGAAGAAACTACAGAAAAGCCGCAGTTACTTATTCCCTCTAGGTATCACTTTTTTCCTCAGGTATGTATTTAGTACTGTAGTTCCTTTTTTTTAATTCAATGATAAATTTAACGCAGGAATTTGGTCACTTTATCTTGCTCTTACTTGGATGGTGTATCGGATGATGAACTGGGATACTGGAAAAACGTAAAAAGTTGCACCGTCATTTTGGCTTACCCGTAACATGCCCATATTTTCGTCGTACCAACCGCTGTATATTCCGTAAGGAATTGGGAGAATCAACACCCTTAGTGGACACACATATTGGGTTGCGCCCTAGTGACGTTATTGATGGCAAACAATATCTTATTCAAGGAAACCATCAGTACTATCATTATCATGCTACTTCTGGTGCCGATGTTGCAACGTTAGTTTCCGGCCTAGCTATGCATTTCCAAACAGAAGGTACGCCAATTATGATATGTGGTGGTGTGTTGGCACATATTATTATCGGCATTGATTACTGCTCACAAACAGGAAAAGTAAAATTTTTGATATTGGATCCTCATTACACGGGTGGCGATGATTTACAAGCGATACAGGCAAAAGGTTGGTGTCGTTGGAAGGGTGGAGACTTTTGGGATAAAGAGAGCTATTATAATCTATGCACGCCTCAGAGACCAATAAAGTTTTAAGAGCGCTGAATTGGATGTTGCCTTTGTTTAGAAAAAAAAATGAATACCTGCGACATTTTTCTAAAGTAGCTTAAATCGACTTACGTAAAAAATGCTTGACATTTATTCCATATTTAAGGGGGCAGACAGTAGGCTTATCATCAATATATGAATTTTAGACAATAAAATACCTAGCCAGCATTTTTTGAAATTTTTGATAATAAAATATTCAAATATCATACCCCAAAGTGATTAAAAACGTTCAAATTTAAAGGTATTTTTTATTCGAAAATTTATGTATCGTCGGGAGAAAAATGTACCATAAATGTGATTAATCTTGAATAATCATTTTTGACTCGACTGCTTTTCACGGTCATTTTCTGATCATATTCGTGAACATATTTCAATCGTTTTGGTTGAGATTTTTGAATACGATTATCATGATTTATTCTTCATATCTCATACAAACTAAGATACTACATGATAATCATACTTCATCAGGGGAAGAAGGCATGCGGAAGTGAGCTACTTGAACCAAAGGTAAGTCGCAAATAAACTTGACTGATATACACCTGCGACTACAACATCCACCATCAGTTACGACCGTCAATATCTTAAAAAACGATAAGGTAAGGGATGTTGAAGCCGTATTCAGGTATGTCAGGAGAGTTTCACTTACCTGGGGTTCAAATAGCTCACAAACTTTGTATTGTCCAACCATTATGTATTTTCTTGGTGGCCGAAGGTGGAGAAATGATTGGGGACATCTTCGGTTACGAGCAGCATTTACAATATCTTTTGTATAAATAAAAAAAATGTACACATATAGACAAAAGTGTTCGTCATTTAACGTATGTGCTCTTTAATAATATGCCACGCCCATAAATTTATTGAAATATTTTTAATTCAAGTCTTATTAGTTATTAAAATGTATTAGCTTTGTTATAGTACTGAAAAGCTTTTAATCCACGCTTCCATATTTTAAATAGATACGATTTAATTAAAATAGGTACTAAATTATGTGGACAAAAGTGTTCGTCACCTTGAATTAATTAATAAAAATAATGAAATATGCTAGTCTCTGATATTTGCTTTGTCGTCCCTTGGACTTTATGGGTTCTTGAAGCCGAGTAGGCACCAATTTTTTGTAACACCAGGACCGACTTTGTCAAATTCTGCCTTTATAAATTCCTTTAGTAAGTTTTTTGATGTTATATGGCGCTCTCTCTCCTTTCTGTCAAGATGATCTCGTAGATGTTCTATGGGATTTAAGTCCGGTAATTGTAGGTTGTTTTTAAGGTGTGGGGAATGTTATATAAGATCCAATATTGAACAATTTCGGCAGTGTGCTATGGGACGTTGTCATGCTGAAAGTCATAATCGTATTCTGTGCCTAGCTTTCTCGCGCTCTTTGCCAGATTTTCTTGTAGTATACTCAAGTAGTCATACTTATCCATTGTATTTTCTATAAATACGAGTTCTCCGACCCCAACAGACGACATACAATCCCATACCATGACTCCACCGCCAACGACTTTAGCGACTTTCATTTGCTCAATAGCATATAACCATGAAAGTTGGGTTTTGGGACACGGTGATATTTTCCGATGAGAGTGAGTTCTGTGTTTACCGATCAGATGGGCGTACTTTGGTTTAGAGAAGGCAGAATACCACATTACATCCAAAGAATATTCTAACTACGGTTAAACACTGTGGCGGTGGAGTCATGGCATCGGGTTGTATGTCGTCTGCTGGGGTCGGAGAACTCGTATTTATAGAAAATACAATGGATAAGTATGCCTACTTGAGTATACTAAAAGAAAATTTGGCAAAGAGCGCGAGAAAGCTAGGCACAGAATACGATTATGACTTTCAGTATGACAACGTCCCATAGCACACTGCCGAAATTGTTCAATAGTGGATCTTATATAACATTCCCCACACCTTAAAAACAACCTACAATTACAGGACTTAAATCCCATAGAACATCTACGAGATCATCTTGACAGAAAGGAGAGAGAGCGCCATATAACATCAAAAAACTTACTAAAGGAATTTATAAGGGAAGAATTTGACAAAGTCGGTCCTGGTGTTACAAAAAATTGGTGCCTACTCGGCTTCAAGAACCCGTAAAGTCCAAGGGACGACAAAGCAAATATCAGAGAATAGCATATTTCATTATTTTTATTAATTAATTCAAGGTGACGAACACTTTTGTCCACATAATTTAGTACCTGTTTTAATTAAATCGTATCTATTTAAAATATGGAAGCTTTGATTAAAAGCTTTTCAGTACTATAACAAAGCTAATACATTTTAATAACTAATAAGACTTGAATTAAAAATATTTCAATAAATTTATGGGCGTGGCATATTAATAAAGAGCACATACGTTAAATGACGAACACTTTTGTCTATATGTGTATATATTTTTTCTAACTTCATGATTGAAAAAATGTGTGCACGTGAAAAAATAAGATTTTCAACGAAAAGTAAAATTTTAACAAGTATAAATTTTATTGTTCAAGGATAGTCGGAAAAGATTCAGAAAGCTGATTGAAAAATGATTAAAATTTTTTGATAACCTAAAGTAAACGCATTTTAATTTATAGTGAATTTGAAATTAGAAAACTGTATGCTTTATCAAAAATTGCTGTTTATTTTACGATTTTATGTTTTTGTAATTTTATTAAAAAAGCCAGTACGAAGAGCATTTGTGATATTAAGCACACATGTACGTACTTTTATTAAAAATTATACATATACATACAAACTGCTTTAATGAGCCACATATTTGGAATTCAAATGTAAGTTATTCTTCTACTATCACTTATTCCTCTAATTCCATTTTTTCTTTTAGCGTCACCAACCGCTCGGGCCCCTTCTTAACAACTGGTAATATCTCAACAGGTTCGTTTTGTTTGTGTTCAGCTAACTTAAGTAAAGCTTGAAAATCCATTGGTGGTGGGGCATTGGTTTTCGATTCTTTCTACGCTGTTGTTCTTCTCCACGCTTCTTTCATTCCTCTTCCAGTCGTTCAGCTTCTGGATCATAAAGTGTTTTCGAAGAGCTCGAAGAATGCGGGTGGATTATGCTTGGTTCTTTAAAGCTACTACTATTACTTGTAGATGTACTTGCGGTGGACGTGATGCTCCTTGTACGCTGCGCTCAATTTCGCGTGTCAATGCTGCCTTAACGCGCTCTTTCGTGCCTGAGAGGTCTTTAGGAGATTGTGGACGACTTTGTGCAAATCCTTTATCCTCCTTGACGTCTTTTACCTAGAATAAAGACAATGGTTTATTAAATTTTATTTATTCAAAGGTATTCATATAATTTTTACCTTTTCAATATATTTTGCATACAAAGCATTGGCTTCTGTTGAAACATATCCATAATCATAATGACCAGTCATGAAACCCGCAGTATTATCCCCATCAACTGCATCTTCTAATACATACTTGTTGGCAGATTTTGTGACTAAGCATTTTCTTTATCTTTTTTTTGGATTTCTCGCCTCGCATTGATAGCAAATTTACTAATTTTTCTTGCTTCTCCCTTTCACGCTCCCGTTCCTCTTGTTCACGTTTTTGAAGATATTTTTGTATATTTTCTGATAATTTTTTCTCTTTCCATTTTTTTTTTGGTGGAGCAAACTTTGTGCTGTAATATTTACTCTGAAAGTAGAATCGAAGAAAACGAAAAAGTTACATTAACATGAATATATGCCAACACATAGGCTGGAGGTCACAAATATTATGAGTTTTAAACAATACTACTCAAAAATAAAATATTGCACGTTAAAACTTCAGGCACGAATATGACAATAATATATACATACACATTAAAAAAATAAAATTTAAAAGTATAATTATTACTAAACAATACTACACAAAAATAAAAGATTGCACGTTAAAACTTCAGGCACATATTTGACAATACTAAATACATATACTATATACAAAATATCAAAAATAATACATTGCTCTTTAACAATTCAGGCTAATTGATAAAAATATTTACATACATATTTACAAATCCGCCCGCAGTGATAGTCCAAGAGAAAAAGCTTAGGTCGCAAGTTGACATGGTGGAGAGAAGGGGCCTCTATTTAAATGTACAAGTTGCTTGGAAAAGTACGATACGCGCATATTTTAAACAACAATTTACTTATATAAAGCAAAAACATGCATGCCCCTAGAAAGGATAAGAAATGCGAAAGTCAAGAACAAAGAATGAGCGTACAACCTATGTGAAATTCTTTTTTAAAGACACCCAAATCGACAGAATACTTCTAATTGGACATGTTTGAACTTTGCAGATAGACACCCGGACTTAAACATAATTATTTATAAGTTAAATGCCTAAATGGTATATATTTAATTTTAATGTGGGCCGATTTTTTATTAAAACTATTTACATTTTACAGTGTCGGGGTTGCAATTGCTGCAACAATAGTACGGCTCTACCTCTGCCATTTCTTCAAATAAAATTTGAGAAAACCCAACCCTATGGCACGTTGCGTCAAAATTGTCCGAGAACTTTTTTTCTAATTTGGACATAAAGTCGACAAATTCGGACGGAGGACACACGAGGTTACAATTTGCAAATTGCTTCTCCTGAGAGAACAAGAATTCTTTCTCTGTTATTTGAGATCCAAATCTTGGAAGAGGCACTAAACATTTATGAAGTTTGGAATATTTGAAATACATATATCCACAAAAATAAACAAATACACTACGATGTAAAAAACTACTTTCGTCGAAATCAACTGAAATTTCGATTTGGACATCTTTAAAATTATCTGGTTTTGGCCTAGGTTGGCCTTGAAATTCCTGCCAAGAAGTGTCCCTTACTAAAGCGTCGTTACAAGCTGATATAATGGTGTTATTGGAAAAATCTTCCCACTTATCCTCAGGCAAGAGTTCGCAGTTCCCTCTATCGACGCATTTAATATAAGCTGTGCCCCAGGCTTGCCTAAAGAGATACGAAAAACGCTGCGGAGTTATTTTCGAATCAAATGACCCTCCTCTACGTATATGGCCAAAAAAAATTTCAATTTTATCTTGGCAAAGTCTACGTGTATATAAAAAAGTGAGTCCCTTCTGTGACAAGAATCGCCACAAACGGCGTAAACTACTGATATTGAGGAGCCAACCTTTGATGAACCTATATATGTTTGTGATATCAGTATCGCCCTCGTAGACTTTAATAGATTTTAAAAACCGTTCTGCCTCTTTAAGAAAATTTAATTGGTCCGCAGTACCTTGAAATGGTTGTTTGAAATTGCCTACATCTCCAAAGTAGATACTATTAAATATGTTGAACAGTTTGTCGAAGAAAAGGACGAACTCGGCAGTGTTAAAAAATGATGGAGATTTAGAACTACTCAATTGCCCGGAGCTGTAGATTGCGAACATTGCACTTGCCACAGAATTACTCAAAACTTGTGTAGCTAAATGTATGCTCATTTTATCGCAATGTTTCGGTCTTATGTGTTTTGGGGTAAGTTTGTAGGTGCAGGAAATATCATACACAGAGCTTTGTTCATACAGATGCACAATATCCTTCCAGTCTACGGGGCGTTCTTGGAAATATACCTGATTTTTCGCATTTTCCAAACAATTTCTAGTACTTTTTATAAGGTGTGGAGGATCAAAGAAGTACATAATTTCCTGACCGTTAACCTCGAAGAAGGGGCTTTCAATAGAAACTCCTACCAGATTTGCAAAACCTACAAAATTTGCCCCTTGATCGGTTACCATTTGGCAGGGGTGAAGTCCAATACTCTGAAGCTGACCTATTATTTCGAAAATATATTTTCATAAAACATCTCGTGGGCATGATTTGTTCACAAAAAAATAAGCTAAAGGATGAGTCCAAGACTCTCCACCGACGCCTTGGACAAGAACAGCGAGAACGCTTGAAGCTACTCTAGAGGTGCGATTTTCGTCGCCATAATCCTCCAGCCCTATAATTAAGTCTCTCTTTCGTATTGGACAAACACTTTTAAGGACATTTCATCACAACAGATGGAAACATACCTTTGTGCATCTGTGAAGCCAAAGCTCCAAAGCTTTTATGCTGCTGTAGTTGCAGCCAGGGTTACGTGGCCAACTTTGAACAAAGTGTTCAAGTGTTGTTCTGGATGGCCACGTTAATAAGGGCTTCAAATACCTATAGGCTATAGGGGCAATAAACTTAACTGCAAGAGCTAGCGTTTTCAGTTCCTTATCAAATCGATGCCCATGTGCATTGCGCTGGGTATTTTTTAAGCAATTCCTCACACATAGTGCTACATGTGGGGGTAACATGTTGCATAGCTCTTCGACTTGACTGCCCTGCCTTGCTTCAGTCAAATCTGGAATGACCTGATCTGATCTGGAGTTGAAGACCTTCTCTTCTAAAACTAATACTTTTTTCCTTAGCTGCCCCAGCTCCTCATCTTTTTCCCTCAACACTTCCTGGTATTTTTTTTTCCCTGGAGTTCCATCAGTGAGGTAAATATCTGTTTGAGTTTGTCTACTATTAGCCCATGTTGCAATGAGAGAACTATCTAAAGAAGAGTTAAACTCAACAGGGGGTTGATGGGTCTCCTCCCTTTCTGCCTCAATGGGCGAAATACCTATCGGTTGAAAATCTTCTACACCTAAAACTATCATACTCTCAGCTGTACTCTCTAAATCCTTTTTCCCTTTAACTATCACTTTAGGCTCTACAATTTTTAAATTCTTATTAGGCAAAGCTGATTTGATAAGAAGACGCCCCTTTCTCATTCCTGGAGAAAAGTGCCTTTGGCAAGCAAAAATGCATTTGGGGGTCGGGCCAGAAACCCCCAAGAGCCGCAACCATTCACTCCGCCTAGTTAAAGCGAAACAAAATAATAGGTAAACAAACAAAAAAAAAAAAACAAAGCATAAAAGTGATTTTAAAAATTAGTGGGGAGCAACAAAAGAAATAATTGAAGCTAGCAAGGTTATTAAAATAAAATAATATATGCAAAAAAAAAGCGGAATTATTTTATATTAAGTGTGGGTAACCTTTAACCATTAAAAATAAAAATAAATGTTCAATTCAAACAAAAAAGCGGAATTATTTTATATAAATTATGGGTAACATTTCACAATTAAGCTGTAGCTTAATAAGTTAGTGGGAACTCACGTTCGGTATATAATGTTAGGTCTTGTCCGAAGATAGACATCCTTACTTGTTCGATGAAAATGATTAGCTGGAACTGCTTTTTCGCTCCGGTTCGGGGCCAATGAAATAGTACCAAGAATGAACTAGAAATCAGCTGTAAAATTTTACACTACATCGTAACTATCGAAAAAGGGCCAATAAAGAACTAGTTCTAAAGTGCAAATTTGGATATAGTTAGGAACTAGTGAAAAGGTATTTGCACCGCCTAGCACATGGTCATGTAAAATTCGCCATTTGAAATCACGCAAAAAAAAATAGATAGATGGCAAACTATTAGTGGCTCAGAATGTAGTAGAAATGAACTAGTTTTGAACTAGAGATTCTCCTCATACCTATATGACACTACTTTATTTTCTCTGTATTTTTCTGTTATATTTTTTGTCGCCTTCCCTCCTAATACGATTTCACGACCGGTGTGTGTAAACTAAATTCCCAAAAACAAACGAAATACAAGGAAATTACAATCTAAAAACATTACAATTGAGCTTTAATTGTTTTATTACTATTTACTTATTATTATTTACTATTAGAAGACCCGGCAGACGTTGTCCTGCCCCAAATTTGGCCAATCTGCATACATTTTAATAAACCTTTTCCGTCTGACTCTGCCCACATTCCACATATCCACATTCTATAAACACATTCTAGGGATACCCGCGTCCACGTTTTGGCCTATATCTCGAGACCCTAGTCACCCTCTACTAAAGCACTCATCAACAGCTTTCATTTGATATCAATATTCTATAAACACATTCTAGGGGTACCCGCTATTTCGCTTCCCAAGGCAGTCGGTTCTATGCACCGGAGTGACTCGGGATTTTTCCCGACCAAGGACTGTCATTTCAGTGTGACCCCATTTAATTTGTTGCGTCCCTCCCACAAATTGTCATCCTCCCAGCAGCTCCTTGCAGCAAGACTGCTCCATATTCTCTTACTCCGGGAAGGCATCGAATCCAATCCGGGTCCGTCTCCTGACCCCGGTCCGGAGAAATGGTCATACTCTTGTCAGTGTGTCTCGTGTAAGGGATGGTTGCATCGGACAGGTTGTTCTGGGCTAGACGTTAAAATCAGACGTCCACGTGACTTCTATAAATCTTTTGTGGCTCCTTGCTGTTCACGCCCAAGGGCGTCCCGTAGTCTACGCCTAAGCGCCCCACTACTTTCCAGCAGCCCCGCTGCTGCTCCCGCCCCACGGCGCTTGTCATCAGCATGGCTTTAGAAAACTCCATAACACCACCACCGCGCTAAATTAACACCCAGAAAAATTGTGGTCTAAATCAGAAGCCCCACCATAGAACAGTACTCGTAGCGCTAGACCTATCAAAAGCTTTTGATACGGTCAACCAGGGCACGTTACTGCAAGACCTGGAAGGGTCTACCCTTCCCCCAAGTCTTAAAGTTGGACCGCAAATTATATTGGTGGTCGGCAAGCATCGGTGCAATTTAGAAACGCAACATCAAAACCAAGAAGAATTAAACAAGGGGTGCCACAGGGTGGTGTCCTATCCCCACTTTTGTTTAATTTCTACGTATCTAAGCTACCTTCACCACCGGAAGGAGTCACAATCGTTTCCTACGCCGATGACTGCACAATAATGGCCACAGGCCCAGGCCCAAAGATCGATGCGCTATGCAATAAAATAAACGGCTACCTCCCTGATCTCTCCAGTTTTTTCGCCTCGCGAAACCTGGCATTATCACCGACTAAATCTTCCGCGACCTTATTTACAACATGGACGTCCCAAATGTCGACTATTTTGAACATCCACGTCGACGGCACTACGCTACCGACTGTCTTACACCCCAAACTCTTGAGTGTGACGTTTGATCAAAATCTACATTTTGGTGAGCACGCAGCCGCAATTGTTCCGAGAATACAGAGCCGTAACAAAATCCTCAAATCCCTCGCTGGCAGTACCTGGGGAAAAGATACAGAAACGCTCATGACTACATACAAAGCAATTAGCCAGCCGATTACGTGCTACGCGTCACCCATATGGTCGCCAAGCATAAAAATTACCCACTGGAAGAAACTACAGGCCTGCCAAATTACTGCTCTCAGAATCGCCACGGGCTGTCTTCTTATGTCCCCTGAATACCATCTGCATAATGAGACGAGAATACTCCCCATCAGGGAGAGAAATGAGATGCTGACCAAACAGTTCCTGTTGAATACCCAGAAACCTGAGCATCTGATTGATGAACCAGCACCGCCTAGGGGCTTAAGGAGTCATCTCCGTAAGCATTTTGAGGAAATACGGCACCTGAGAACTCATCCGTATGAAGCGAAAAAACACAAGCAGGTCCTTGGTGAACTCCATAAACAGGCGTCGGACCTTTACGCCGGGAATTGCCCGGTGAATCCAGTACTTAAAGAAAAGTATCCAAAACTCGCGGAAGAGGAACGCATACTCCCCAGGGAAACGCGTGTCACTCTTGCTCAACATCGTTTTGGATACTGTAACAGGTTAAACTCTTACCTATCCAGAATCAACCCCGACATACAAAATGTATGCCCCGCTTGCAATGTCTCTCCACATGACAGCAACCATCTCTTTAATTGTAATGTCGAACCAACGCCTCTAACACCCCTTTCCTTATCGTCCACCCCTGTTGAAACGGCAAGTTTCCTTGGACTCCCGTTAGAGGATATTGATGACAATTTGTGATCGGTCGCGGCTGTTAGGTGGGGCGAAGCATTGCTACAACAACAACAACAACAGGGGTACCCGGGTCCACTTTTTGGCCTATAGCTCGAGACCCTAGTCACCCAGGGGTATGAAAATTACCCTCTACTAAAGCACTCATCAACAGCTTTCATTTGATATCCATATTCTATAAACACACTCTAGGGGTGCCCGGGTCCACTTTTTGGCCTATAGATCGAGACCCTAGTCACCCAGGGGTATGAAAATTACCCTCTACTAAAGCACTCATCAACAGCTTTCATTTGATATCCATATTCTATAAACACACTCTAGGGGTGCCCGGGTCCACGTCTTGGCCTATATCTCGAGATCCTAGTCACCCAGTTACCTATCCTATATTTCAAGTTAGATCAAACTACACACGGGGTGCAAAACAAATTCAAAATCGGTTCAGTAGTTTAGGAGTCCATTGGCCTCAATTGTGTGACACGTGTTTTTTATATATTAAGATTATGTATTTTCTGGAAAGCCGAAGGTGGAGAAATGGTTGGGGAAATCTTCGGCCACGAGCAGCATTTGCATTATATTGTCTTGAAGAATATCTTAATAATAAAATTTTAATTTTTTAATCATGAAATTCAGAAAAAATGTGTGTATGTGAAAGAAACAAGATTTTCAATGAAAATTAAAATTTTAACAAGTGTAAAATTCACTATTCAGTCAAAAAAAATAGTCAGAAAAGATTCAGAAAGCTGAATTAAAAATGATTATAAATTTTTGATCACCCAAAGTAAACACATTTGATTCAAATATGTTTCCAAAATCTGACTGAAAAGCTATATTCAGTTTTTGATCATCAAATGTAAGTATATTTGGTTATTCTTTTTGTTGGTTTTTATGAAATATTAAAATTTAATCATCAAAGGACTTCAAAAATTATGCCAAAAAGTGATCGAAAATTGCTTTTCAGTTTTTGATCATCAAAAGTATTCATATTTGATTATTTCTTTTGCTCAATTGTATGATAACTCATTATTTAGTCAGAAAGAGTAATCAAATTGTATTTATATGTTAGGAAATTCAAAATTCAATCATTTAAATGCTGAGTGGTATGGAATTTAATTGACAATTTATAAAATATATGAGGTGTCGACTGCTAATACGCGTCAAAAAGCAGAGAGGTGTCAGAACACATGCCTTGACCTCGACAACAATAATCCAAAGGCGGAAAATGAAAATTTTAACTAGTTCAAAAGATATTAAAGAAAAACACGAAAAATGACCCGAGAGTCCCTCCGAAACTGGGGGTGGGATTCATAGTATTTTTGCGAAGAACACCTTTTTGCATTGGAGGCCTGCGGCCGCGATTATAAAAAATTACCCTGACCGGTCCACAAATGCGTGCAAAATCTATTTGTACATAACATTTTTGCACGCGTATTAGCAGTCGACCCCTCAACTAGACTTTTTACCGTAAAAATTTGTATAACATATAGAAAAAATTTAAACATTAATAGTATACTCACATTTCTGTCTCCAATGGAAAGGCATGTAGTGGAACTCCTAATCCACATCCACCGATGCATACTCTATTAACCATTTGTCTGGAATAAGAAAAATAAATAAATAGATTAACTTAAAAATCCAGACCATTTCATCATATATTTGTACATTTGTGAAATAACTTATGGTAATTCTTTACTTTAGCTCACAACTGCTAAAACTCGACCAAAAATATCGGGAGGTGTCAAAAGAAGCGTTTTGATCCCAGGACCACGAATCCGAGAGCGATCCTTCGGCCGCGTTTATAAAAAATTACCCTGGGTGGGTCCAACACCGGTTTGGAGACCAAGACTATAACGCGCAAAACACTTTTACCCACAGTTTTTATTGTGGGTACTACAAAATCATCAAAATTACAACAGCCATATTAAAATTTTCAATTTTGTTTGCAAATATCTCCGAAACGAAATAAAGCTTTGAATTTCCGCCTTCGGATTCGTGATCCTGGGTCCAAAGCGCGTCTTTTGACACCTCTCCCGATATTTTTGGACGAGTTTTAGCAGTTGTGAGCTAAAGTAAAGAATTACTATAAGTTATTTAACAAATTTACAATATCTACATATCGCCGGCCTCTCGCCAGAAAAATGGTTATTCGTCTTCTGACAACGCTCGACATTTTTGGACGGAGTTTTATCTGTAAAGCATTAACCATGTTTCTGGCCATGCTGGCCAAGATATTTATATTTAAAACTTACCAAATTGTTGTTGTTGTTGTTGGGAAAATGTTGATATCTGAAATAAAACGAAATATTATTAGTATTACACATAAACTTACAAAAATGTACATTTTGGAAATTGACAATAACTACATAATATAACACTTCATACAAATACCTACCGAATAAGTTTCCTTTGTTGCCTCTAGAAACCTGGAAAAGAAAAGAAATAAAGGAATATATTATTAAAATTCAATAATAATATATAAATTAAATCTCACTTATACACTATGGTAGAAACGTTGAAATAAATTTTTGAAATTTCGTGTATGTGTGTGTGCATATTCATATAACAGGGTTGCTTCAAAAAGGTTCACCGCTAAAAATTTAGAAACTTGTCAACTCAAATATTTATATTTTGTATAAAGAGTTTTGACAAAATAACTTTTTTAATTCTTATATCGGCATATATAATTCTAAATATCGGCATATTTGTAGAAATGTAGAACGGTTTGATGTATTTTATGTTAATTTTTATTTGCTTTTCATGAAATTATGTTTTATGTGTCGGTGTTATGCCAATTTCACACATACGCTTAATGAAATAATTAATGAAGTTTTCTACATTAAATACCTAATTGAACTCCATCTTCCATACAAAATGCAAATTTTTAATTATCTCATTATTGCTTTATTGAATGCCTAATCGAGTGAAAAATTCAATCGGTTTTGCTTAGAGCTTCGAATTTTATTGTCAATGTAAGAAATGACAATCAAAAATAAATTATTTTCAATAATTTACAAAAAATAGAAAAGCACGAAAAAATTCTAAATTTAATTTTCGCTGCATTTGCTGCAAAAGATAATATGGCTTTTTCGAAATTAGTCACATATTTGGTTAGGAGCAACATCTATGGGTAGTTCCGCATGCATTTTATTTTGATTGTATTTATAGTAGAGAGACTCTTGTAATCGTATAAATGCCTTATAAAGTGTGAACGTATACATTTATCTAGTGCGTAAACGAACTGTCAAATTTTGTATGAAAAATCATTTACACAATTTGTATAAATTTACGCGCACATTTCATTGTGTAATCGCGGTAAACTCAAAAGGAATGCAACCTTCCAGACATTACAGCAGGCATTTTCATCAGAAATCTCCAACATCAGCAAGTCATTTACAAGATTATCTTAGTAAAGGCGTTTTAGTTTTGATTTTTCACTTAATCTTGGCATTTTTTAATTTGTATAACAATCAAAAAATTTTTGTTTGGCAATAATACAGCCGATGAACAATCAAGTTTATCAAGAGTATTTCTAGGTGCGTTCATATAACAGCGTGTGTAAATGGATATAATTTTACACCTTATAAGTTTATATGCTTTCATGAGTCCCCCTAGTTAAAAAGAAAACGGATGCTTTCAATTTTAACTATTTTTTCTAAAAACGAATTATTTTTTGGGGCTGTTGACAGATGTTCGCTTAATGAAACAAAAGTGCCTGTATGAAAAGGGAAACTTAATTATTTCATTAAATAGAATTGTGATTTGATTAAGTTTCTGTGTGAAAATGGTATTAGGCGAATGAAATGGAGCGAAATTATAAAACTTTGCAATTCTTGGGTGTTGTGGCGAAATAATGCGCTAAACTAGATTAATTTACTGAACTGATGTGAAAATATTGTTTAACAAATCATTTTTTTTTACCACCACGGCAGCCAACCATATAATTTAGCCATAGCAGGAAAAGTAAAAAACCCCCCAGGAACAAAAGTGAATAGTTCCATGTGAAATTTTTCCGCCACGAAATAAAGTGAAAAAATTGTGCAACACAGCAACACTTTTGGGCCTACATAAACCCTGTTTCAGTGTTTTGCGTTTTTGCACAAAACACTTTTTTACCGTTTTCAACCAAACCAACGACGACAACCCAGAATTTCCCGTTATGTTTTTCCGAAGTCCACCAATTGTCTCGACTTTTTCAATCATTCGGCGCATTCGGTAATGGTATCCATTTTGAATTCGCTGTCATTTTCGGTCTGCCGAATCCAGCGAGTGCCTGTCAGAATGCTTGACAGATAAGTCAACACACTTGTACATGTACGCTATGGTAGCAGTCTCTAAAAGGGTAAATCGCAACAACATTTTTTGGTACTTACGATCCGAATTATATCGCAAAAAGTTCAAGTATAAAAGCGCAGGATTTATACAAACGTCCGTAAGAAGTAATATAACATGCATACATTGATTAAATTTTTGATATAAACACGTCTTTGCATAAATACATATTTGATTCAGCATAAGGGAAATTGGGTAGGTGTCACAAATTTTACATTGAAAAAACCGCTGTGACGGCTCACCCTCTACAAGTTGAGATTATTACATATAATCACATAATTCGCCTTTGCCTTTTTCATCTAAAAGAACAACGTTTCTTTTTTATACGCAAATAAAGTAAAAATTGCACCTCTTTATAAAAATACTTTTCTTCAAATAAACTACATACACAAATATGTCTACCTGTGTTAAAACGCGTGACTCTGCCTTTAATGTTATTAAGAGATATGTGACAAAATGCATCGATGACGCCTTTACACTCGGTATTGATAGTGTTGAAAGCTATTTAGCCCTGTTGAGTGAGCAATGGGCTCGCTTCAACACCCCGCAGAATACAGTGGAAGTATCGTGCGGAGCTGACAACGCCGAAGTAGAGGAAAATGCTCCAATAAAATTTTAAGCGTGTGCAGAAATGTGGAGCAACTTCTTCACTGCAACCTACTCGTTCTCCATCCACTGTATCTGCATCCATACGATTGTCCAAAATGGAGCTTCTCATTCGGTGGCGATTCTACAGAATAGATTGCTTTTTACAATTTTTTTTGCTCGTTAGTGGATAGCAATTCTTCTTTGTCAGGCGGACAAAAGTTGCATTATCTTCGCGGCTGCTTAAAGGGCGAGGCTCTTAGTATCATTAGTGGGTTTAAAATCAGCGACCAGAGTTGCCGGGCATGGTCCGTTCCGACCAAAACGGGTAGGATCTTTTTCATTTCGTAGGCTGGTAGCTTAGACCAGATTTTGGTAGTTTTTGCGAAAATAAGGGAAAAAGAGGAAATATTTATTTTCAAATATATTAGCAACTCTGTTTCACTATTTTTTAGTTGTGAGTTCGTAGAACGGCGTGCATAAAATTGTATATGTACATACATTTATACATACATATGTATGTATGTAGATGCTTTCATCGAAATGCTTAAAGTAAGCAAACGAACACACACGATGACCAACGAGACACAGTTTATGAATGCATACAATTTTTCATATTGCTGCTACAAATCTGATGGCCTTTTTGCTCTTTGTATCATGGCCAGCTGGCTTGAAGGGTATTCATATGCAGACGCGAATATTTGTACTTAATCATGTATGCAAAAATCGAGGTTCACACACATTTCTACCAAATCTATGACATTAAAGTTTAATAAATACATAAATTAACGACGCGATGGACAAGTAAGTAAATTTCTATTTATAAATTAATAATGACTTAAACATTTTATTTTTAAATAGGTTTGTAACCAGAAAACCGAAGATATCAAAAACTGTGGCAGAAGATGAGGAAACTTCGTCCAGGTATAAAGAAATTCCAATATTATTATTGATAGTTTTATTGCTGTTTCTCAATAAAAAGTTTGTTTTCATTCTGCTCAGTGATGAAGCCAGCAAGCCGCGAGGAACAAAAAGAAAATTTCGTGAGGAGTGGCTGAAACTGTTTGACTGGCTGAAAGAGAAAGAAGGTGGTGCATTTTGCATGGCTTGCTCTAAGACGCTGGTTAACCACAGCGGCCACCTAAAAGCCCACGAAAAAACGGCAACACATATTACATTTTATGAGTCGCGCAAAAAGCAATGCACGTTGGACAGCTTTTACAATAAAGAGCATCAAAAGCAGCAGCAGCAAGTTAGAAATGCAGAATTGACTTTGGTCATGTTTTGCATCGCACATAATTTACCATTTTTACTTATGGACTCCCTACCGGCATTATTAGTGGAATGTTGCCCGGACTCTTCAATAGCTAAGCTCATAAAGTGTGGAAGAACTAAATCCACTGAAATAACTGAATATATTTCAAGACAAGCAAGTGAGAAAATCATTTCCATTTTAAGAACAAATTGTTCTTCTCTTATTGTGGATGAAACGACCGACGTTTCTATGACTAAAAGCCTCGTTTTAGTAGCAAGATATGTTGACGCTGCCCGTACAGTGCACGATTGATGTATTGCTTTATTGGAACTTACAAAGGCAGATGCGGTTTTTATTTACAATGTTATTAAACAGTTTTTATGTGTAAATAACATACATAGAATTAGCAAAGAAGAAAAATGGTAAATGGAGGCTCTGCGTCGACTACCGGTAGCTCAACGCTCGCTCAGTGCCGGATGCCCACCCATTACCGCGCATATAGCATATCCTAGACAGATTAAGAAGAGCGAACTTTATTAGCAGCTTGGACTTAAAGAATGGTTATTGGCAGATCCCCATGGAGGAGAATAGTAAGAAGGACACCGCATTTACAGTGCCTGGGCGCGGGTTATACCAGTGGAAAGTAATGCCCTTTGGTCTACATTCTGCCCCGGCCACCTTTCAGAGAGCACTCGATCGTGTAATTGGCCCAGAGTTGGAACCACACGCTTACCTGGCCGATATTGTCATTACTAGTACTACATTGGAAGAGCATGTGGGACATATCAAAGAAGTTTTCGAGCGGTTGAGACGAGCAAACCTTAAAATCAATCCGGAGAAATGCGAGCTCTTTAAGAGAAGTCTGAAGTATTTAGGCCATGTGGTAAGCGAAGAGGGGATTCACACATATCCGGACAAAGTTGCGGCCATAAAAGAACTTACACCACCACGCAATACACGAGAGTTAAAACGCTTCCTGGGAGTAGATTCATGGTACCGAAGGTTTGTTCCGGATTTTTCGCGAGTCTCGCACCCACTGACGGCGATGTTGAAGAAGGGCTGCAGATGGAGTGGTCCGACGAACAGCATTCGAAGGTTTGAAGAGCGAGCTTATACAAGCGCCGGTATTAGCTTGTCCAGTTTTACAAAACGATTTAGATTGCAGACAGACGCTAGTGATTTTGGCCTCGGTGCATTCCTCACGCAGGGATTAGACGACGAGGAGCGGGTAATAGCGTATGCAAGCCGACGGTTAAATAAGGCCGCGACAAACTACTCGCCCACGGCAAAGGAATGCTTAGCAATAGTTTATGCGATCAGAAAGATGAGAACATACCTGGAAGGATACAATTTTATGGTGATCACAGACCATCTAGCGTTGAAATGGTTGAACGCAATCGAAAGTCCATTGGGGCGAATTGCTAGGTGAGCGCTCGAACTACAGCAATATTCATTCGACATACAATACAGGAAGGGGAAAATAAACGTTGTAGCAGATGCGCTTTCGCGGCAACCGTTGGATGAACAGTTGGGCATAATGACGATAGAACAAAACGATATTTACTGTAAATAGCTCACAGCAAAGATGATCGAACTGACGAAAACCCCCGGATTACGTGATCGAAGCAGGAAGACTGTATAGATGAATGACAAATCAAGAAGGCGGTGAAGATGCAGTTCCTTGGAAGTTATGTGTACGGACATCGCAGCGGCGGAGGATACTCCACGAAATTCATGAGACTGCAAGTGGAGGACATATGGGTATGCGGAAATCGATAGCGCGTTCAATGACTCGTTACTACTGGCCCGGGATGTTTAGAGACGTGAGGAATTATGTGCAGCAGTGTCAAGAGTGCCAGGTGTACAAACCCAGCCAACAACTAGCTGCAGGTAAGATGCTCACACAAATATCTGAAGAACCCTTTGCGACAGTTTGCGCGGACTTTGTGGGACCGCTTCCGCGCTCAAAACATGGAAACACAAATGGCGTATTCGTAGATCGATTTTCAAAATGGGTTGAAGTCATAGCGATACGGAAGCAACAACTGATAATCTAATTCGAGGGCTGAGAGAACGTGATTTGGCTAGATTTGGCGCAACAAAAGTTTTGATCACAGATAATGGAGCACAATTTGTAAGTAGAAATTCTAAGAAGCTTTTGCAGGCGGTCGGAGTAAAACACCAACGAACGGCGCCATACACACCGCAAGAGATCCCTTCGGAGAGCTAATCGGAATATCAAGAAGATGATAGCACAGTTCTCTGGAAAGGAGCAGCGAAATTTGGATGAGTTGCTGCCAGAAATAACACTAGCACTAAACACAAGTGTATGCGAGTCATCAGGCTACAGTCCAGCATACGTGGTACAAGGACGGAAACCTGGAATCACAAACGCCCTATACGATGAGCGCACACAGCCGATTACGTGCTACGCGTCACCCATATGGTCGCCAAGCCTAAAAATTACCCACTGGAAGAAGGTACAGGCCTGCCAAAATACTGCTCTCAGAATTGCCACGGGCTGTCTTCTTATGTCCCCAGAACACCATCTGCATAATGAGGCGAGAATACTCCCCATCAGGGAGAGAAACGAGATGCTGACCAAACAGTTCGCGTTAAATACCCAGAAACCTGGGCATCCCAACAGACATCTGATTGATGAGCCAGCACCGCCTAGGGGCTTAAGGAGTCATCTCCGTAAGCATTTTAAGGAAATACGGCACCTGAGAACCCAGCCGTATGAAGCGAAAAAACACAAGCAGGTCCTTGGTGAACTCCACAAACAGGCGTCGGACCTTTATGCCGGGAATTGCCCGGTGAATCCAGTACTCAAAGAAAAGTATCCAAAACTCGCGGAAGAGGAACGAATACTCCCCAGGGAAACGCGAGCCACTCTGGCTCAACTTCGTTCTGGATACTGTAACAGGTTAAACTCTTACCAGGGGCGGATACAGGTCTCCAGATGAAGGGGGGCGATCATGGCCGAAAGCTCAAAATCCATTTTTGCCATGGAAGTCAGTAATATAAATTAATGATTAACTTCAGAACACCATTTTGACATAATTACAAATAAACGTATCGAATTTATCTTTAAGCACTCAAATTAGCTCAACTAATTGAAAGAATTCGAACAAAAAACAATCAAGAAATGATTTTATACAGCTCAAAGGTAGAAGCTAGTTCTTTCTGATAATAGAGTTTCACTTGTGGCTTTAACTAAGTGGAGTTATTTTGAATCTATATCTATTGCAGCAATCAAAAAAGGAAAAAAAAGAGATGAATAATTTGACTTCAGACCCCATTCTTGGAAACGAATGAACTTTTGTTTACAACGAATGAACTTTTGTTTACAATTGAATGAACAGACAGCTGATTTCGAGCCCCATTCCTGGAAACGAATTGAGAGAGAATAAAAGTTTCGTATCAGGTCATCAGTGGCTCTGATATTGCATAAATGAAACGACATATTAGGTGTGTTGCGGAACTTTTATAAAAAAAAAATGAAGTTGGTTGGTGATATGAAGAATTTTTGTTTACAATTGAATGAACAGACAGCCGATTTCGAGCCCCATTCCTGGAAACGAATTGAAAGAGAATAAAAGTTTCGTATCAGGTCATCAGTGGCTCTGATATTGCATAAATGAAACGACATATTAGGTGTGTTCCGGAACTTTTATAAAAAAAATGAAGTTGGTTGGTGATATGAAGAATTTTTGTTTACAATTGAATGAACAGACAGCTGATTTCGAGCCCCATTCCTGGAAACGAATTGAGAGAGAATAAAAGTTTCGTATCAGGTCATCAGTGGCTCTGATATTGTATAAATGAAACGACATATTAAGTGTGTTCCGGAACTTTTATAAAAAAAAAATGAAGTTGGTTGGTGATATGAAGAATTTTTTTATGTTTTGCAAGGTCACCATGTTTCAACTATTTTATTCACAAACCGTGGCATATCTGCGGCAATAAGCGGAAAAGCAAATCTCACTTATTTATTATTTACCTTTTTTCGCTAGACAAGCAGACAAAAGAAGATAAGAAATATTTCATTCAACCTCAATTTTACGGAAATCTAAAAAATGCATTTCAATTTCTGGCAAATTAAGCACGCCCAATATTTATTCAACCACGACATATAAAATGTATGCCCCGCTTGCAATGTGTCCCCACATGACACCAACCATCTCTTTAATTGTAATGTGGAACCAACGCCTTTAACACCCCTTTCCTTATGGTCCACCCCTGTTGAAACAGCAAGTTTCCTTGGACTCCCGTTAGAGGATATTGATGACAATCTGTGATCGGTCGCGGCTGTTAGGTGGGGCGAAGCACTGCTACAACAGCAACAACAACATGAGCGCACTTTCGGTACAGGCCAAGAAGAAATAATTCTGAGGGAGAAATCCGCGAAAATGAGGGAAGTTAATATTATGGTACGTCAGAAACAACAAGGAGCATCCACAGAGCAGTCGCGATACTAAACTCTGTGCAGAAGGCAATGGCAACCGACTGTAGGCGACCTAGTATTGGCGAAAGAGCATCAGTTGTCCAAAGCAGTGGACAATTTCGCGGCCAAGTTAGCACCAAGATATAGGGGTCCACATCGAGAAATGAACTTCGCATCGCCGGTTATCGTAGAATTGGACAAGGTACACAAAGGCAAAAGAAGGACGGCACACGTGAGTGAACTAAAGGCATACCATCAAGGTGAAGTGGAGAGCAATGATCGACGGGAGCCAAGTCCAACGCAGGGAAGGCAAAAGGAGACGGAGCTACCGCCGCCGAAACGAGGTGAATACACACCGTGGCAAATCGCAGAGTATACATATTTTAGAGATCCCACATGCATAAAAGTCACAGTCATCAAACCCACCGAGAGAAACACCAAGTACGTCAACATCACAGTTTGTAACCCAGGTCTATAGTATACAACCACAGACAGGTCGTAACACTGTAAATATATGCGGTTCACTGTCACTAGCTAACTCAGCAGGAAACCGTCCAGATATCGAACATACATCCGAGAATAGAGAAATGGTCGCCAGAAACCAGAACGGAGTGGGGTTAGCAGTAGGACACGGCCACCCGTCAACTATGGAAAACGAGATGCGGATGGCAATGGAATACGCCAGTAACATGGCCAGCCAACATAATTATGATTATTTCGTAACGTTTCATTTCAGACCAAGAACGTAGTACTCTACAACAGAAAACGGTCACAAGATGCGCTAGCAATATCGTCCCAGACACATAGATTCGCCATCCAACAGGGAAATACAAGGCTCCCGTAATGATGGAAGAACCACACCACGACAGGTGAAGGGAGAGTGGGATGACCCCAAATCTACAGGCTTTAGAGTCCCCCACTAGAACTCACTAGTTTTATACCACATAATATTTCACATAAACTGAGTTACATACATCATATAATATTTCGTATACATTGATTTACATATACACGTACATATATCATACCATATCCACTGCTTACCATACGGCCATATACTTAACATATTTTTTCGCAAACAAATATTTTTCTCATGCCATATAAATCTTTCGGTAGATACGAAAACATACCACTGTGCAGCCGCATAAATACGGGCCGCAACCTTCAGGTCAACCAAAAAGTGAGTCAACATGGAGAAGTCAAGTTCGAACATGAACAAGTAAGCGGTGGTAAGAGCCACAGACGACTCCTTTAAGATCACCATAAGGTGAGTTTTACATACGACGGGTCCAGTGCCAGCCCATACGACGGGCCCAGTGCCAACAGAGGAGAAGTATACCGATGAAGAAGCCAGCGAAGCCAGCTCGGTTCGTACCCCGGTATACGAATATGGTATTAAGGAAAAGGTCAGCGAAATTGACAGCGTCTGTTGCCATGGACCAATACATATGCTGGGGAGCTCGGAGAGGGCATGCATGCTGGCATCATCCAGGCTAAGCCAGTCCGGTGTGTCGGGATTATTGCTCCTTGCGCCCTAGCCATGGTACCTCAATACAAGATTATATTTCATGCACTAAAAACAAAAAACAAACCGGGTCGAATATTAAACTGGAGTTATTTCTCCAAAAGGAAAATATTTGCGTTTACAATACTCGCTACTCTCTTTTAAATTGCTCGGACCGACATATGAAAAATAATTACCCCGCAGTATGAAGCGGACGGACTTAGTACACAAAAGAAGCACACACAAACAATCTCTTTATAGATCTCCCACTGATATTTATAGCTCTTTATACTGGGTGAGAATATATATATAAGCACATATACACAACCAAGAATGTCTCTATATTTTCTCTCGCTCCCTTCCCTACATTTGTATTGAGAGTTAAATCTAAGCTCTCCCATACCCAACCAAATCGAACCCACAGCACATAGCGCTTACAAGATTATAAGTATTTTTACACTTTATTCATTGTTTAAAATTATCAAATCTTAGCTTTCAAATGTAAGACAGCATTTCTATAAGTGCTCTTAAAATGTTTCTTCTTTGTTTTAACTATTTATGAATGAAAAGTTTTGGAGGGGTTTATACTGTTTTCACACAGAAACTTAATGATCTCATTTCACCTGCTAATGAAATCGTAAATTTTTTGCTTTCACACAGAAGTAACTGCTCGATTAGTATGAAGGATGAGACAGACAATCATGGCGAAACGATACAAGGTGGGAGCATGGTGACATACCTACAAACAAAAAAATTCCATGTACTTGTAAATTCGATGGACAAATGTCAAAATCGTACTGCGCCGGTAGTTGATGTATCAAATCAAATAAAAAAGGTTATAATCAGCTGTTCGATGCGGCCACCTTGTATCGTTCCGCCATGCAGACAATGACATTTGCTTTGAAAACTAAGAAGCGGAAACGGAAGCGGAACGCTGCCAACAGAGTTGCATTGTGCTTTTGACTTCATTAGGCATTCGATTAGCTACGAATGAAATAATAATAGATTCGAATTTTGTAGGGAAGATTGAGCTCAATAAGCGTCTTAATGTAGAAGACTGCCTTTATTATTCAATAAGCCGTCTGTGTGAAAACAGTATTAGCTATTACAAACATACTGATAAAAGAAAACATCCACAAAAGCAAATGACAATAAAACGTAAAGAACGAACATATACGGGATTCAAGGGGTTGTGTAGCGCAATATATAGCTTCTCCAACCCAATTGTCAACCTCACCTTCGAGCGGCGAATCCCGTTTCACTAACAGACGAGGCTCTGGCGACCCCAAGCTCCTCATGGAACTTGGGGGTGGGGAGGGAGGGATGGCTTGAAGGTTTAATGTGGCCATATAAATCGTTCCCGAGATGGTCGGGCCAGCACCTTAATGGTGCTGTGTTACCGGAGCGTATCGGATCTGTATCCGACAAAGGACCATCACATCGATAACACTCCCCAAAGCCTTCGGGGAGTAACTAATCGCTACAACAACAACAACAACAACAACGAACATATACATACTTATATATGGTTTAAGCAAATAATATAATAATATGGAAAGAGATTACTCATATCTTTTTACTCAGGTTTGTCCAACGATGCTTGCGCAAACAGCGGGGAACTCCAGTGATGTCGATGACAAATTATAATGTTTTATAGATTACAGATATTTATAAATATTTATAATAAGACTTTTCTTTTTTTTACATTATTCCAAATAAGAATGTATATACATATATATTTAAATCATAAATTCAAAATTATTGAAGTTAAAAGTTATATCACTTTGGATTTAACTCAAAAAAAATCGTGAACTCTCTTTAATTTGATTTTCTTGTCTTTACTCCTTTGTCTAATTTTATTTTTTTTGCATATATGTATATACTTATATATATGTATATACTTATATATACTATGGATTCTATTTTTGTATATATATATGTATATCCATATCATTTTAATTAACCGGAATTTGGAGCGGTTTATGAAGCATTATGATTTAATAATTTTAACGAAAACGAAATGAATTTGGAAAATTCCAGCCAATAAGGGAAATGCCGATGGTATCCCCTGGCGGAGTGCACGTGGTCTTTGCACGCTCTTGGAACTTCAGACGGAAGTTTTGCATTTATGCAATAATGTTTGTTGCACTGGTATTAATTTGGGACTTTTGTGAGTTTCAGCTTTTAGCGTAGGCCAATAAACATGTTGCGCCATCTGCTCTGGTTAAAGGTGATATGTGAAGCTGGAGGGCCAGCCGCAGCATTACATTTCGAGCACCTATTTGGTGATCCAGCCTCGTGGGCTAAGTGAGCCAGAGTCTCCAATTGATATATTGGTTTTTATCCTATTATTTTAGCGCTGCCAAGGCAAATAAATAGCTGCGTTGCGAAAATACTATTTCGATTGAATCGCGGTTACTTTTAATGAGAATTTTATGTGAGGATTACAATAAAATTTCGCGATTTAATTGATTCAATTTTTTTTGCTATGTTCGATATCGCGACCCATTGGTTTTTCAAGAAAAGCATGATTGTTGCTCACTCTCGATCCCATAATCAAATGGCAGAGGAAATCTAAAACTCGCACAGTGAACGCTCAATGCTGGTTTTTCTCACATTGTAACAGTGTTGAGTAACGCAAAAAAAATATAAAACAGAAAACTTCCAGCAGCTGTACTACAAAAATTATATATATTATAGAAAAATTTTCTTTAGTAAGAAATATTTTGAAGTACAGTGCATCCCTCGCACCACAGGTTTTAAAAATGATGTGACCTACGTACATTTTTAAAATCTGAGAGCGTAATACATATATGTGAATAAATTGTGCCCAAGGTCTATGTTACTTATTTCACTGCCTGTATATCCTTAGCATGAAATGTTCCTAATAACTTTCCTGTCATATCCTCGAGTACATAACAATTCTTGCCCACTTTTTCACGAACAACCTTTGTATCCGCGTTATCAGATTCATTCTGACAAGCTGGAATCGGTCCAGAACCAATTTTTGCTTTTCGCTTTAAAACACTTACCATGGGATCCTTCCAAAAATCTTCCCCCCTATTGCAGCCGGTTAAAACTAATACAGTTGCCACATTGCAGAGCCGCAGGGAGATGCTTGGTGTCTTATTTATTGTTAAATTAATAAGAGGGTCAATAAATAATCCATTTTTGCTTGGTTGAATTAAGTTTAACGTTCCTATTAGGCCATCTAGACATTTTCAATCAATTTTTGTAGCTACATGCAGGTCGAATTATGAAGTGCACGAACCACTTCGCTGTTTATGGCGCGATTTTAATAAACACTGTAAAAATCTAGACGTCTGCGACAAGTTTCTTGGTATTAAAAAATACCTTTTAACTACATTAAATTTGTAATTCGAAATGCAGCAAAGAACGCTAAACCGTGATAATACTGTTCAAATGTATAAATTCTACTCTGTATATATATTTTATCTACTATTAATTTGCTCTATTTTCAATTTCATAAATTTCTATTTTATAGCTTCTTCATGAGTACATTTTAAAACATTTAAAACGTTTTAACTTTTGCTTACTTCTAAGTTTTTAATTTAAATTGTCAAGCGTTTAATTAAATACTGTTAAAATATTACTTTAAAATTGATGACTGCTTATGTTGTTTATACCGTGTATTACATCTGAGAATTAAGTGTCGGTATATTTGGTCTGTATAATTGTTTAATTTATAGACTGATAAATAAATTAATAAACTCTTACCTTGACAAAAGTTTTAGCTAACTTACTACTGCATTTTTTGGAAGCATCACTTAAGGTGAAATTTCTTCTAATAACTTCTTGGACGATGTTGAACGAAGTGGGTCTTGACCGCATGTTTTATCTTCTAGAATTTATTTCATAAGACTTCCGAATGTTATCTTTTACCGAATCTGTTATCGCGGTTAACTTGTCGTGCCTATCTGGGTGAGTTTCCATGATCCATTCATCGATCATCCCAATGCCACGAAGCAACTCATGGTTGTCTCCATGTGTCACCATATGTTGTCCAAATACCACATAATAAGGACTTTGATTTAATGTTTGATGTATGGAGTTCCTTAGGGCGCAGTTTATGCTGCTTAGATGCAAATCCCAGTCCTTTGATGGTTTTTTATATATGCTCGAATCGCAGCATTGACTGATCGATTTACACGTTCCGAGCTGTTACCAAAGTTTTTTAAGAAAGTTTCAAACTCATTAGATCGGAATTGGCTTCCATTGTCGCTGACAATAAATTCGAGAACGCCAAATATGTCAAAAACTTGCTGCTTTAGAAAGTTAACTATCGGAGAGGTGGTAAACTTTTTCAGAGGCCACAGTAAAGTGAACTTCGACACGTTATCAAGTATAATTAATATTCCGATGTTGCCTGCTTTTGATCATGGGAATGGTCCTATAAGGTCTACATAAAGTCTTTGAAAAATACTTTCTGTTGGTGTAAACGTACCCATTTCAGGTCTTTGTACCTTAGTTGGGTATTTAGTTGTTTTGTACGTTTCACACCTAGATACATAATCTCTCACGTCGCGGTAGAGACCTGGCCAATAACAGTATCTTCTAATTCTTTCAGCAGTTTTCGCCACTCCACCATGAGCAGCTGTTGCAACGTCGTGGGCATTCGATAGTACTTGAAAACGTAACACTTCTGCCACAACGAGCTTCCATGTAGAATCTTGTTGTTCAATTTCCCCACTATAAAATTATGTAATATGGTATAAGTACTTAACTTAAACCTTGAAATCAGGATATTGGTCCAGCTCGGTTTTAATTTTTTAACTAAGATCATTATATTCAGTACTGTCAAATTCCGATGATTGTAAGTTACTTCTTGTACGTTTTCGCAAGAAAAGGTTAATTGATGAATGTTAATATTTGAAACCCGAGACAAACATCCGGTACCACATTGGGGGAGCCTTTTCGATGTTCGATTAAATAAATAATGGTATTAATAATGCGTTGTGCTGTGTTTGAGTGTAATAACAACAACAAGAAAACCAGTGAAAACAAGCGAAGATTTTTCCATTTTCCGAAGGATGCAGTAGTGGCTAAGAAAAGCTTCTCATTCCAGTGAAAGTGACTCAGCTTCGAGAAAAGCACTTAGAGATTATTTTAACTTAAAAAAATAACTAAATAAGTTTAAATACAAATATTCCAATAAATACTCTTATTATTTAATTTATTTTTAATGGCAATATTTTTATCATAGATATCTCATAGGGGCCAAATACGAATCGTCTTACTCACGAATAATTTTTGATGTGGTATGTAATTCATTAGTTGTGGCGGAGGAAATACGTCCAGGACATATTGTTTAACGCTTCTCCTAATAGTCGGCTGAATAATGTTCAGGCAACTCTTCCCGTCGTATAACTTAGTTGTCTTCGGCCAAAAATTCTTGTTGGGGATCGCAAATGACGTTTTTTGTACCCATAACAGTAAAATTTCTGTATAAGACACAGCTCCTAATGGCGTCAATTGTATGACAAACTTGTGAATCCTCACTACCTCTCAAAGCACTGATTTTATTGAAGAGTGGTGTCAGAGCTTGGCCGCCACGTAAATCTTACTCTAAAATATCCTAAACTGCACCAGCCAAAACTTCCATTGTATTTAGAGTGGGTCGGACGTAGAATAATATTTTATGTAGCATCAAATTCCCAGCATTCAGTTCTGATTGCAACAGGGCTAATAGTAGATAATAATCCTGTATTAAGCTCCTTAATGATGAAAAGGGAAACTTTTTTGTATTCCCTTTCCTCGCGTTATAGTGTGGATATTCTGTAACATGGTATAGTAAATGGATTGAATAAATGTACAATTCTATTAAGACTTACATTTTATCATCAAATGAATATTCATCATCTAAAATGTCTGTCTCTAATTTAGCAACTTTATCTTTTTTACGTTTCTCCAAATACCTTCGACGTGAATAGATAGCTGAATTCCAGTGGCGTATTGAGGTTTCCTTGCGCCAGGGGAAACATTTATAATATATATAAAATAAGCATTTATATCTCCTGTCTCTTCAAAATTTTCACATCACAGGACTTGACACTGATTTAATGTACATACGGCCATATTGTTCACGATGTGGACTTTGCACATAGTACAACAACTGGACAGCCACTTCGATGGCACAACGTTACTACTGTGGAACCCCAACAACTTTCAATACAAATTCATCCGAAATTGCCTACACTGCACAAAGATGCCTAAAAATGCTCAAATCGCTGCAACGGAGAAAGTTGCAGAGCTGCCAAATTTCCCACTTAGAACTGCCACGGAATATCTTCTTAAGACGTCTGAGCACCGAGGAATCCTAAAAGACAATTGATTGATGTAGTTGCGCCTCCAAGGTAGGTAAGAAGACATTTGCATAAGCCTTATGAAGAGATCTGGTGTAGTATGATCCAGAGCAACACGAACGTAGAGTCTGTGATTTCCTTCAAACTCAGGCTCCCACCTTAGCAGACACCGCCCAAGAAGAATGCACACTTCCGAAGGATATGAGCGTTACTCTGCCCCAACTTCGATCTCTCTGTATGGCCCCAGCCTGGTGTATAGAACAAATCAAGTATTCGTCTGTAATGTGGAACAAAAATCTGTAATAACAACTTTTTTTTGCTAAAACCATATTGAAACTGCTCGATTTCTTGGACCTCAGTTAGAGGAATTTATTTAAAGTTTCTTGAGTGTACTAGCCTATTAACCCAGGCGAGGGATTTGTACAACAAAAATAAGAACCATACATGGACGGACGGGAAAAAGACTACGCCGTCTATTTATGTCGATGATACACAGGAAAATGTATATGTGCGCTGCTCTCTGCATGTCATCAAAACAAAATAGAAAAAGGTGCCGGAAAAATTCAACTTCCACAAATTAATATTCCCCAGTTCGACTAGGTGAATCGTCCAGCTGCGAAGACCTGCAACATCTCTAATGATGGAAGTAAGCTGAATGCTGGTATGAGAAAATTATGGCCATGCATGGTTAAATCGTACAAATTAAACAAAAAAAAAAAAAACGATTAACCGAACTAAAAAAAATTCATACCAAATTTTTGATCTACATATTTTACATTTATTTTTTATTGGGCATTTATAAAAGTTAAATAAGTTAACTTTCTGTTTGTATCCTTTGGTTTGGCATTTTCACAAAGTTTTTGAGAGAGATTTAAAAATTTTTTTAAAAGTCAAAAAATCATTACGACCGCCGAGAAAAGAGAATGGTTTTACCTTCCTATATTCTTATCATGGGCTGAAGATATCATCTATAAGTAGACTCAAATATATGTATATTTAATAATAATATTATTATAATACATTAGTAATAATATTGTAACGTATAGGTTTTCTCATTGCATACTTATAGGAGTATCTCAGATATATGCATGTATTTGTGCATTGACTCACTGCTGCTCGTACACGTACATGGTGCATATATGTAGACGCAGTTATTGTTTCGTTTATGTAGATACATGATGATTGAATTATTGACGTGCATTCACGTCACTGCTTAGCATCGGCTTAGAGCTGGCAGCACTCCTTAGTTTTGCTAATATTCGTAACAATATACATTAGTAATAGTGAGATAGTCCAGTTTGGAAAAACATCTTCTCCATACGAGATTATAAAAGTAAGTAATTCTAACGGAGTCTTGGGTTCAATTTCTTTTCTACTGCGAAGTAATATTTTGCAGACACATATTTCGATAAAAATTTCTGTTCCATCGAAGTCTGTATTATAAAATTCACCCAAGTCCTTACAATTTCATCGTTATTATCCCTGTTTAACAAATTTCCAACTTATAAGAGAAATCCAAATATAAAATTATGGTAATTTAGTTGTGTAAGTCTTATACGTATTTTTTTGGAGACGATCGAGAATACTTTTCATGACGCGATAAATATCACATTCTGTGGAATAGAGGTTAACGCTGATAACTATATCGGTGGCGGCGGCGTAGGCACTATTATATACCGGCGGCGGCGGCGTGGCCGGAGCGCCGGCTTGCGCCGGCTTACGCCGGTTTTCTTACTTTAAAAAGCTTGATTTTTCTATTAAAAAAATAATATTTAGGAAAGGTTTTGTTTGTATGTTGTTTAACACATTGACGCAAATGCGTATTTCAATAATAATTCATTTATTGAATTTAAACACTTAAAGCTAACAATGGAAAGTGACTGTATGATATTTCAAATATCAAGTAAATTATGGTAATTAAAAGAATAGGCATTTCAATGATGGATCGAAAATTTATTTATATGAAAATTGATGATTGATTAATGCGTTTATGATTTGCTGTGATGGCTTGACTCTGTGGTCGAGTATTATCGCGCAAGGATGTCGTAACTGATGTACGCAAGTATATTCACAAAGGGTTCACCGAGAGTGCGTAAGTTGGATAAATATTAAAGTTAAAAACTTACGTAAAAGGTTTTGATACTTCCTTTGATGTTATGTAAATTGATGTTATATAATAGACGGTCGAAACTTAACACCGGAAGCTATATCTAAAATTATAATAAATTGGAAATTAACTTTTGACGGTTCTTTAGAGAACGTTTCGGTAGACGAATTTATCTACCGAATCAATGCATTGACTGTGACGTCTTTGAGAGGAAATTTCGAGGCGCTTTGCCAGAATGCCCATATTCTTTTCGATGGAAAGGCCAAGTACTAGTATTGGAGGTATCACCATTCAGTGCGCTCCTGATTGGTTTGATTTGATTTATGTGATGCATTAAAAAGCAATTTTAAAGACGTCCGTACCGATTACGACATTAAGGAAAGAATACGAAATCGGAAACAAAAACAGGGAGAGTCTTTAGAACATTTCTTCGAAGCAGTGATGACATTGAGTGATAGCTTAAAAATGGCAATTTCTGAACAAGAATTAGTTGAGACTTTAATTCGTTACTTACTTCCAGATATTCATTTAGAGCTACTCCATTTGGACATAACTGCCATTTCGGCCCTACGACGTGGTTGAAGACGGCGGGAAAACTTTTTCGAAACTGTGAAAAACAGCCTTACTTGACCCCAGTTGCCACGAAAGTGACATTTGACTGCAGTAGAGCAAACAGATCAGGCTGTGAGTACCGACTTTTCAGTAGTTCAAGCAGTAGTGGATTTGGACACATTTGAGAAGAAGTGCTGGAACTGTTATGCGCCTGGTCACGATTATAAACAGTGCGTTAAGCCAAGACGAGTCTTCTGCTACGGCTGTGGATTGCTGGCATACTTTTTACAGACCTGTCCCAACTGTAATAGCCAGGGAAACAAGCAAAGAAGTGTCTACAACCACTCCAGCAGACACCCCAATTCAACTTCCGAATAAAACAAAAATCAAAGGTACCCACTACTACTGATAACCATGAAGCGAATTTGAAAATACACCCTTTTCGTCCTTTACATTTACGTTTACAAGAATATAATGCTAAGCGTAAAGAAATTTTTTCCCAAACGCGTTCAGCATTTAGAGCTAAGTCTTATTGGCAAAATACAAAATCCCAGCGCGAAAAATTATCCGCCACATCGATGGGTTAGCCAGGTGACATACGACCATATGCTGCCATAGAGTTATTAGGAGAGAAAGTCTTTGGTTTATTAGATTCAGGAGCGTCGATAAGTTGCTTAGGAGGAAAATGGGCTAAAAACGTACTGGAACTCGAACAAAATCTGAAAATAAAAAAATTAGACACAAATCTTTGCACAGCTGACGGTTCAAAGCAATCCGTTGTTGGGATTGTTACATTGATTGTCGGTTATCAAGATAAAACTTTCCATTGGTTTTTACATAGCTCCATCCTTAAGCCAGGACATATATTTGGGGATAAATTTTTGGAAAATTTTGAGATTGCTTCACACTTAGTGAGGGAATTAAATTTATCTGTATCAGATGAAAATCTACATATGTTATCCAGCATTCAAAAGGAAAAACTTGGCGCAGCAGTTCGGTGCTTCCCATCTTTTGAAGAGAAAGGTCTTGGTAGGACAACTCTCATAGAGCATGCTATCGATGTTGGTCAAGTTAAACCTATTAAGCAACGCCATTATCCGATATCCCCAGCAATTGAAAAATTGATGGATGAGGAAATTGACTGGATGATAGCTTTAGATGTCATTGAAGAATCGAACAGCCCATGGTCATCTCCAATCGATTTAGTGCGGAAACCTAAAAAAACCGTCTTCGTTTAGACAGTCGTAAAGTCAAATCGGTAACTGTGAAAGATGTTACCACACATTGAGGGCATATTAAGTAGGCTACCCCGTGCAGAGTTCATTTCAAGTTTAGATTTGAAAGATGCCTTTTGGCAAATTCCATTAGGGATTAAATCTCGCGAAAAAACGCCATTTACCATACCGAATAGGCCACTTTATCAGTTCAAGGTTATGCCTTTCGGGTTGTGTAATGCATCTCAAACCATGTGCCGTTTAATGGACAAAGTAATTCCGTACAATCTCAAAGAACGTGTGTTTGTCTATCTTGACGTCCTCCTGCTAGTCTCTGAAAACTTTGAATCGCATATACAACTGTTACAAGAAATAGCATTGCATATTAGGAAGGCTGGCTTAACCATTAATATATCCAAAAGTAAATTTTGCCTTAAGCAGGTTCGGTACTTAGGTTATGTTGTAGGCAATTGAAGCTTGAAACAGCTCCAGACAAGGTCTCGGCAATAAGCGAATTTCCTTCACCCAAATCCGTAAGACAGCTCCGACGCTTTCTAGGAATAGCCGGTTGATACAGGCGATTTATTGCCAACTTTGCGACGGTAACTAATCCTTTGACAGAACTACTGAAGAAAGGTCCCGAGTTTGAATGGACTAAGAAGCACAAGAGTATTTTGAGCTCGTAAAGCATTGTCTAACGTCAGCACCTATATTGGCAACTCCCGACTTTCGTAAACCGTTCGTAATACAGTGTGACGCAAGTCAGAGTTGTATAGGCGCTTTACTCGCTCAAGAGAACGATTGTGGTGAAGAAATTCCTGTAGCTTACATGAGTCAAAACTAAACAAGGCGCAGCGTAATTATTCGGTAACGGAACAGGAATGCCTTGCAGCTGTCCTAGCTGTGAAAAAATTTAGTCCGCACATTGAAGGATAAGCATTTAAAATCATAACTGACCTTGCCAGCCTTCGATGGTTAATGAGACAGAAAGATCTCAGCGGTCGTTTGGCTCGCTGGGCATTGAAGCTGCAAGCCATCGAACATCGAAAAGGCTCCCCCCCCCCCCCCCCCCCATGTGGTACCGGATGCTTTGTCTCGGGTTTCAAATAATAACATTCATCAATTAACCTTTTCTTGCGAAAACGTACCAGATATTAACTTACAATAAACTTAATTTGACAGTACTGAATATAATGATCTTAGAGAAAAAACTAAAACCGAGCTGGACCGATATCTTGATTTCAAGGTTTTAGATAAGTACTTATACCATATTACAGAATTTTATAGTGCGGAAATTGAACAACAAGATTCTACATGGAAGCTCGTTGTGGCAGAAGGGTTACGTTTTCAAGTACTACCGAATGCTCACGACGTTGCAACAGCTGCTCATGGTGGAGTGGCGAAAAACGCTGAAAGAATTAGAAGATACTGTTATTGGCCAGGTCTCTATCGCGACGTGAGAGATTTTGTATTTAGGTGTGAAACGTGCAAAACAACTAAACACCCAACTAAGGTACAAAGACCTGAAATGGGTACGTTTACACCAACAGAAAGTATTTTTCAAAGACTTTATGTAGACCTTATAGGACCATTCCCACGATCAAAAGCAGGCAACATCGGAATATTAATTGTACTTGATAACGTGTCGAAGTTCACTTTACTGTGGCCTCCTTGTAGCTATCCTTTTTCGTTACGTCATTCAACTTCCTGTAGTCCACGCAAATCCTCATTTTCCATCCTTCTTCTGTACAAGTACTCCCTGTGAGCTCCAGGGACTATCTGATGGTTCGATGACGCCGCTGTCACTCATTTCTTGTATAATTTGCCTCACAACTTCTCGCTTCGCCAGTGGAACACTACGTGGAGCTTGACGTATCGACCTCGCGTCTCCAGTGTCAATTTGATGTTTCACAACATTGGGGCGGCCTGGTTTGGAACCATCCTGGTCAAATATGTTTGCGTACTTTAGGAGCAGTTGCTTCGCCTTTCTCTGATAATCTTGATCTAGCCCCTCGTCCATGCCGTGATGTCATTTGAAAGACAAGTCTTGCTAGTTGAAACGTGTTCCTGGAGCTGTTCACAGTTAATAACTACTTCAGCCTCTTGGCATCTTCCTAATATAGCTCCTTTTGTCAGTTTGAGTGGTGACTTGAACTCATTGAGTACTCTTACCGGAATACGTCCATCTTATTTTGTCATAGCCAAGGTATTTCCTACAAGTATGTTCCGTGTTGATTTGTTTGCTGCTTCGACAACCCACAATTTGTTTGTCCCACAATCTCCATCAATCTTTGCCCAGATGACTGCTTCTGATTTTGGTGGTATTTGCTGACTCTCTTCCACCAGCACCCGTTTACTTCTGTAGCCTCTCTCGTAGCCGAAATTAAGTGGCACATCCATGTTCTTATATCTCATCGTCTTGCTTTGCATGTCGACCTTGATGCCTTGGTCGATTAAGAAGTCCACTCCAATTATGATTTCATCAACAATCTCTGCCGCTATAAAATTGTGTATTACCGTGCCGTTCACAATTGCGACTTCACATGATACTTCTTCTAGAACTGTGGTGTATTCTCTAGGGGCTGTGCGCAATCTTGCTCCATGCAATGGTCTTATTTTCTTGTTGACTAAATCCGCGCGAATGATGGAATGAGATGCACCCATATCTACAATCAGTAAACATTCCTTTCCATCCACATGTCCTCCGACAGAAAGATGGTTTGACCTTCTTCCAATTTGTGAGATAGAGATTATGAGGCATTCAATTGAGGGAGCCAGCTGTCGCCCCTTGCGGCTGACTCGCTTTAGTTTAACAACTGAGTGGACTTGGAGATTTGCTCATCTCCTTCAGCTCTGCGTTTACGGCCACCCACATTGTTGGAGTTATTGGGACCGGTGCTGCAATGTCGTGCAATATGACCTGGGTTGCCGCACTTGAAACATTTAATAACACCGGCATTTTTCTGTTGTGATCCCTTCAGTGCTTCCAAAATTGTGTCTACCTAATCTGGTCTTTTCACTTCCACACGATGAGTTTTGTATGCTGGTTTACTCAATAGTGAGGCAGTTTCCTGAGTCAATGCATGTGACACCGTTTCTGCAAATGTTGTCTTTGGGTTTGCGTGTGTGGCTCGCTTCGTTTCGACGTCCCGTATGCCATTTATAAAGCTCTGAATTTTTACCCTTTCGGTGTATTCCACGGGTGCGTCGACATTCGCCAAATGTGCTAGCCTTTCGACATCTGAAGCAAACTCCTGCAAAGTCTCATTAGCTTTTTGGTAGCGGTTTTGCAACTCTATTTGGTGTATCTGCTTCCTGTGTTCGCTTCCGTATCGCCTTTCTAGAGCGCTCATCAATGTTTCGTAGTTGTTCCGCTTTCCCTCAGGAATAGTTTGTAGGATTTCAGCAGCAGATCCTTTCAATGCCACTAATAGTGCAGCAACTTTATCTTCGGCACTCCAGTTGTTCACTGCTGCGGTCATGCAGATCATTTCAATGTGACGCGTAGTGCAGCAACTTTATCTTCAGCACTCCAGTTGTTCACTGCTGCGGTCTTCTTAAACACCTGGAAAGGAACAGACCCGTCAAAAGATGGTGTTTTTACCTTTGGATTACTCGCTGAAAGACAGTCACCTTGTAGCGGTGCAGGGGCTTACGCCGATCGCATATGATACTAATGGGCAGATGGGAGCGGGGCAACCGCGCTTACCTGTCCGATGTGGTCGAATGCGATCGGTAACAAGAAACTGTCACCTCCTAATCCAGGGTGTCATGCGTCACCGTGCCCATTGGACTGGTTTGCAGCCAGGAGGTCCACAACACCGGCTGTATTATAACGGCGCCTCCCCAACACCGGGCCACCTTGGGGAGTAACCATGGCCTTACCGCGTCAAGGGGCTCTGCCGCGGCGGACCAACCCAGTTCCCCAAATTAAAGCAGAGACAACAACGCTTGTCATGACAAGCAAGTTGTCGTAAGGACAAAAAAATGATGAACAACAACAACAATAACAATAAAAGCACAACAAAAAAAACGGGCTCCAAGAAGAGCAGCGGGCAGAGAAGCTGCAGGCCACGCACGTACTCCAGGCAATTCCTGGAAAGCCTCACGAGAGAGGAGGCAATGCTCTTCTTAGAGCATCAGAGGGATGAATCTCCCTCCACTAGCACTGGATTATACAGAGAACCGGCTCTCAAAACCGCGAACCCCAAGGGCAACATCAAAACCCAAGGAGAGCTGCGTGGGCCCGAAGAGCACTCCAACCAGGAAGCAGAGAAACCCGTGATCCCCAGTGGACCCCTATCCACTGGTGAGCAGCGCGGGCAAGTCAAACAAGGTGAGCAGAAGGCGGCGTTAGGAAACAAACCCGCGATCCGTGGAGGGCCCAGTACCTCCATTGCGCAGCGCGGGCCAAAAGAGAAAACAAAAGATTTAACTGCAAGAGAGCGAGAAAAGCTGACAAAGAGAGGCTACGACGGTGCATCCAAGCACGAAAGGTCCTCTAGAGGGACGAGTAAGTCTAGGCGTTCACCGTCGGAGCACGACTCTAGTAGCAGCTCACAGAGCACCTATGGAAGGTCCCAGGAAGGGAAAAATACAGAGCGGAACCCGGAGGAGTGGAAGCGACAGAAGGCATAACAGAGGCAGGCAACCTGCACTTCCACCACGGGGCAGTCCAGGAGCGCTGGATGACAAGAGACGCTTTGGACTAAGTGGGGCTGGGGTAAAAAGATACCTCCGATATCTAGAGGAAGGCCTGTCGCCCAGGGAGGCAAGAGCCAGGGCAGATGAGCGCAGGCATGAACCAGACCACGGGCAGAGAAAAGCCAAAGCTCAAAGTGGAAGCAGAGAAGGAAGGAGAGCACAGCCAGCGGCAGCTGACCAGCATGCGCCCGCTCCCGCTGAAAAGCGCAGGATCGGGCAAATTACGCCGGAGGAAACTCCGACCCCAAAAAGGCAACGGGCCCACGCTCCCAGGAACACTGCACCCACGGGCAGGGAGATTCAAGCCAGGGCGACTGGGGTACCCGTTGGGATGGCACCAAGGCAGCAGAGCTATTCGGAAGCCCTTAGGGGTATCCGAATAGCTGTTCTGCCGAGTAACTACCCGGCGGAGGCCCTAAGTCAAGAGGACCTGACGAATCTCCAAGAGCTCATAATGGACGGAGTGTTCAGGGGATGTGGGCATGCCCTAGTTTTTTGCGGGGTATACTTCCGAGCAGGGCTCCTCCTCGTGGACTGCGAGGACGAAAAAACAGTTAAGTGGCTCGTTGAAGTAATACCGACGCTTGAGGGGTGGACAGGGCCACAATTATGCACGAGACGCGGGGATGAAATACCGCCAACGCATAATGTGACTACGTTCCTCCCCAGAAGTGCGGAACTCCCAAAAGAGTTTGCGTTACGGCTCCTCGCCAACCAAAATGAGGGCCTCAGGACGCAGAGATGGCGCGTCAGTAATTGTAGCGCAGAGGAAACAGGCCTACGTCTCGACGTAGGCATAGACGAGGAATCGTATCAAATCATACGCAGGAACGGACTTAAGCTGCACTATAGGTACGGCCTGGTCCTAGTGAGACCCTGGAGGCAGAGGCAACCAGGGAATAGTGAGCATCCGGAAGACAAGGCGGAGGCAGAGGGCACCGACAGAGGCGAGCTGTCGGACGAGAACATGACGGACGCGAGCACCGATACCATCAGAGCTCGCGAGACCACAAACCCTCCCACCGCAGCAAGCAAGGACAAAATCGTGCAGCCTGGGGATGAAAAAGAAATCCCCACCACACAAGAGCTCATCGAGGGCCTCGACCTCCAGGAGCTGGAGCTGAATAGGCGGGACGAAAGCGAGAGCGGATTGTCGGATAAAGATGATCCGATGAGGCCGGCCGGGCCAAAATGACCGGCACAAGCATAAAAATAGCCCAGATCAACCTCCATCACGCCATTGCAGCCTCGGCTGTACTGGTGAGGAGGTTCGCCAGGTGAGGGGCCTTAATGTAAGTAATAACAAAGTTATTTGGGATCTCTCACAGCAGAGACCAAGAGCATGTGTAATGCTTAAGTCAAACATTAACTATTTTTGCATTACAGAATTTTTAAGCCGGGATCTGGTGGCGGTGCAGATCGAGGCAAAGGTGAATGGAGACAACACCAGCATTGTGCTGGCCGCAGCCTACTTCCCGGGGGACGACAGCACAGTCCCTCCAGTTAACGTGCAGAAGCTAGTGGAGCACTGCAGAAGAGCGAAACTTCCGTTGATCATAGGAAGCGATGCTAACTCCCACAACACGGAGTGGGGCAGCAATGATACCAACCAAAGGGGTGAGTGTTTACTAGAATATATAGTCAGCAACGATTTGAATATATATAACGTCGGGAGCAAACCGACGTTTTTCACGAGAGTCAGGGCAGAGGTCCTAGATATAACACTTGGCAACAACCTAACTGAGAATATGATCTCGAAATGGAGAGTCTCAGAAGAACCCTCCCTATCGGATCATAGGAACATAAGGTTTGAGCTGGGTGCTGTATCGGGGTAATACAGCCCTAAAAGAAATCCCAGGAAAACAGACTGGGCAGCTACAAAAGTATCATAGAGGCTAACGCGGATAGTCTCAGAATTAAGAGCAGAAGCGCTAACTGTACTGAGTTAGAGGGCAGAGTGGATAGGGCAAATCAGATAATGATAGATGCCTACAAATCCAGTTGCTGAGTCTCCTTAGTTAAGGGTAAGAAGGCAACCCCCTGGTGGTCGCATGACCGGACACTACTAAGGAAGAAAGTCAGGAAACTCTTTAACGGGGCAAGAAGAACCGGCAACTGGGAGGAATACACTCAAAATCTAACAAAGTACAATAAAGAGATAAGGAAAGCTAAGAGGGAAAGTTTCAGAAATTTCTGTGAGGGAATTTCTAGCACACCTGCAGCGGCAAGGCTCCACAAGGCCCTAGCCAAAGAGCAGAGGGAGATTAACTTAGCGATTAGGCTTCCAGACGGTACCTATACCGGAACGGTGGAGGAGCGAGCGAGGGCCCTGCTACACACGCATTTTCCGGGTGCCTCTCCGCAAGTACCGGAACTTGTGTTCCCCAGGGTGAAACCAACCCCATCAGACTGGCAACTGGCCAACTCCCTCTTCAGTGAGGCCAGAGTCAGATGGACAGTGGAATCCTTTGAGAAATACAAATATCCGGGGGTGGATGGCATCTACCCGGTGCTAATGCATCAAGGGACACAGATTATCCCACATCTGGCCAGGATCATGAGAGATAGCCTGGCACTGGGATACATACCCATGATGTGGAGAAGAGCAAAAGTGGTTTTCATAACAAAAGTAGGAAAAAAGGTATATTCGCAGGCAAAGTCCTTCAGAACAATAAGTCTAACTTCCTTTGTCTTGAAGGCAATGGAAAAGATATTTGACCAAGAAATCAGGTCGAACGCCCTCAAGAGCTGACCCTTACATCATAGCCAGCACGCGTACAGAGCGGGTAGGTCCACGGACACAGCTCTGTACCAATTAACATCTGAAATACAGAGGGCGTTCGAAACAGAGGAAACAGTGATTTGCGCTTTCCTTGACATTGAGGGTGCCTTTGACAACACATCTCATGAAAGCGTAAACATAGCACTGCAAAGAAGAGGAATTCAGATGCCTATCCAGAGATGGATTGACAATCTACTCCGCACAAGAATCGCTGAAGTCCATGTAGGCAACAGCGCAGTTAAGGTTAATACCACGAGGGGGTGCCCTCAAGGAGGTGTTCTATCACCCCTTCTGTGGAGCCTAGTAGTGGACGAACTCCTGCAAAAGCTATCTGACAGTGGCATAAGATGCCAGGGATATGCTGACGACATCGTCATAATTGCAAGGGGTAAGTTCGAGAGTACGCTCTGTGACATAATACAGAGAGCACTGAATATTACGAAGGGATGGTGTGCTAGTGTGGGGCTTAACATTGTTGAAGACATAGAGGAAGAAAATTTAATCGAGTTTTAAATATGATCATTTTCGAATTTTTATATATACATATACTCTTATACTTACCTGAATTCTATAAAATTAACCATTCATATAGGTATGTATATATAGCCAATGAACTAATTTTATGAAATAAAATACATATATACATATACTTACCTTAAAATCATACTCACCTGTAAATTTATACTCACCTAAAAATTTTTATATCATAAATTCGAACGCCCTAATGTAAAATCTATTAAATCAAATTGGAAGAATACCGCTTCTTTGTCATGTACGTACCTTAAGTATACATATGTACATATACATACGTAAAGAAGTAAAAAACCAAAGGCTCAACCGTCAGCAGCAAAACGGAGTGAGAGCAGTTATCATTGAGCGCGCGGTGAAAGCTATATATTTCTTTTCTACTCCCTAAACTCTTGTTAATTCGATTTGTGCACTTTGAAGTTTTAAATTTAACCCAAGAAAAGTATTCTTCTAAATAAAGTTAATTTGTGAACGGATTAATATTAAATAAATATTATAAACCCTTTTATTCTTGAAAATCGTGTGCCGCGTTAATTATTTAGTGAAAGGTGATAAAAAGGCGTAAGTAGCCAACCCAGCCAGTAAGTTGCCCTCCGTAGGCACAATAGATTGGCTAGTGAAACTTAAACATGGTCCTCTCGCCAGCCAAGGTGGAAATATAAATTTAAACAAAAAAAAAAAAAGCACTAGAAAAGGCTATAGTTTGCTATCAAAAAAAAAAAAACAAAAAACCTGAAAAAATAAAAATAAGGTGCTTGTGAAAACTTGAAAATATAAAAATAAGGTGCTCATAAAAAACCTGAAAATAAAAATAAGGTGCTCGTGAAAACCTGAAAATACAAAGAAAGTAAGGGTAAGGTGCTCAGTAAAGACTTGCACAACAATACTACGTTTAACGTAAGTTGATATAAAAACGAAAAAAAAAAAAAAAATTGCAAAATTTTTAAAAGAGCTGAAAATAAATAAGATAAGCGTGCTCAGTGCGAACAAAAGAGGTTAGTGAGCCCATCACAGAAATCTGAAATTTTAAAAGTGACAATCAAAGGAGGGTTCCGAACCTGAAACAATAAAATAAAAATCAGACAATTTAAAATAACAAAGAAAACTTTTTTTTAAATCATCGAGCAGCCGAGCATAAGGTACAGTCCACAAGAAGCAATAAAAGTTACCAGCACAGCCAGAATAACCCGCTATCCACACAAGCAGCGGATCCGTTACCAGCACCAGCAGCAGATCCCGTTAATAGCACTAACAGCATTTCCCCATTACCAACACCAGCAAAATCTCAGAACAGCAGCGCACGGTAAATAGAAGGTATCCCAGGCAAAAAGTAAGTGCGAAAAAAAATTTTTCCTACTACACATACACAGATTTATATAACCTAGCGAACCTCTAAAGCATTTCTCGAGAAACCTCTCATGTTCTCATATTTGCTATATAAAATATAAACTCAAAAAAAAAAAACAAAAAAATTTCTTAATCCCCCAACACAAGCCTCTATAATCCGCTAAGATATATAAATCACACAGTTTCAAATACTTACATATATATGTATATACATATATAAACCACGTATATACCCCGTTTGCCTTCCTTTGAATGCCCCTGAAAAGAAACGATTAAAAACCCCTTATTTACCTCAACAAATTATTAGCTCACCCGTACACATATTCTCCGTTAGTTTTTCACATCAGCTAGCCCAACAACAGCCAAAATTTTTGCATACTTACATATGTATGCAGGCATTTACCAAAGACTTAAATTCGATTCAATAATATTCGCCTAATAACACTCTTGCCTCATTAGCCTCAAAAGAAAAAAAAATCATTTACTTACATATTTTTTCTTGTACTCAGAAGCGCTGAGACAAGTGCATTATTTTACCTCCGTTAAACTACATGAGCTGTATACACATATATATTACATATATTCATTTGTGCTCAGAAGCGCTGAGACAAGTGCATAACCTCACCACCATTAGCATAGCAATTTCGCTCAACTCAATAACTGTAACATACAAATATACGTACATACACTTGGACTCAGAAGCGCTGAGCCAAGTGCACGAGCCCACCCCCGTTAACATAGCAATTAAGTGCACCAATATACTTGTACATACATATATATAGTCACCGAAATAAGTGCCGCTAACAAAATCCCCACAGTGGGCCACAGCAAATAAAATTTGTATCAAAAATACAGTGGGACAAAAACACATAAAAGCGAAGGAAAAATTTTGTATTAATTTTTTTTAAATAAACCCCAACACCTAAAACAATTATAGAAATATATTCCTCAATATATTTTATATAATAAAAAAGCTTTCGCATCGTAATATTTTTTGTGTACTACAAATACACACCTCGAAAATACCCTCTCGTGTACCTCTGATACACTTCCTGTCGCATAAGCGAACATTAGCTTTGGCCTCCCAAATCAAAGAGTCTCGCAACTAGTTTTTGTATTTTGAGCAAAAACCCACAGCATCGGAATGACTGACGACAAAACAGAGAAACTAGCGCTACCCAAAGGTACCAAGACTCGGAGCAGGTCCCAGACAGAAGAAGAAAAATTCTTGAGGAAATCCCTTTTCGAAATAGGAATACTCGACAGGATATGCGACAAATGGTGGAATATCTCTGAGGCTGATCACACTAAACCCGGTTTGCAGACATATATGGAGGAACTCAACAGACTCGTAATCGCAGTAGAACGGTCATACGAAGCAGCACATATGAACGTCACAGATGCCAGCGCCCTGTCAACACTGGACGAAAATTATGACAAAGTGATGGAGACTACACTGAACACAAGGACCAGGATGAACGAGCTGCTCGCGCAACTGGAGCCGAACCCCATCAGCCAAGGACAACCCATGGTGCCACTGATAATGCCCAGGTCTGAACCCTATCTCAAAGTTCCTGCATGCGATACTGAAGTGTTCCACGGGGGCTACGAAACATGGCCGTCATTTAGGGACATGTTTACAGCGGTTTACATAAACCACCCTAAATTATCCCCTGCACAAAAACTGTACCATTTGAGACAAAAAACCCGTGGTAAAGCGGCCCTAATCATCCAAAAATATCCCCTCAACGATCAAAATTTCGAACTAGCCTGAGGGGCACTCAAGTCCAGATACGAGAATCGTAGAATTCTCGTAGACAGTCAGTTAAAGACTCTATTTAATATGCAGCCCGTGTTTTATGAAAATGGTGAAAGGATCCAAGAGATCCAAACCACGATAAATAACTGCATCTCAACTCTAAATTTAAACAATGTCCCCACCAACAACTGGGATCCCATCCTTATATATTTATGCGCCTCTAAGCTCCCAAATGAAACTCTCGCCTTATGGGAACAATCGCTAGAGTCCAGGAAAGAACTCCCACTCTGGTCTGAAATGGACAAGTTCCTAACGACGCGCTATGAAGTAGTTGAACGGCTCGGTACGTATCGGCCAAGCAAACCTCGCCACCCAAATGCGAGCTTCAACAACCGAGCTTCAACACCCCAAAATCAGTCGAACAACTTCAAAAATAAGTCCCACTTATATCATAGCGAATCGACTCGACAGGCATCCTGTAAACTGTGCAATTCGAATCATTCTATGATGAATTGCATAAAATTCAAACAACTCAGTGTCGCGGAGCGGAACAATTTTGTTAAACAAAATCATTATTGCAAAAACTGCTTAGCATTTTCTCATCTGGAGTCCGAGTGCAAGAGCAACTTCAAATGTGTATATTGCCAAAAGAGACACCACTCTCTCCTCCACTATCAGACCACTCCATCGGTCAACTCCAACAATCATCGTCCCTCGTCACATAATAACCAAACAAGGGTTAAACCTCAAGAGCTAAACATCAACGAGGCTCCCTCTACCTCCGCACAAGCCGCGAAGCTCCAAAATAAGGCAAAACAAAATCAAGCCTCCTCAACCTCTCAAAATGAGATTAATGTTCACTCTCACTTCGCTAGCAGCAAGGAAAAAACCTTACTGCCAACTGCGATGGTTCCCATTCTCCACCGAGGAGAAATATTCAAGCTCCGCGCACTAATAGACCAAGGCTCCGAAAAAACCTTTGTGTCCTCTCGTATACAAAAGCTACTTGGTCTACCCACACAAAAAAACAGTTACCAAATATCAGGGATGGGCGGACGCGTAGTCCAAAATTCAAATAAGACTTGTCTGATGACTATTTGCTCAGACGACTTAGCAACTCAAATCCCAACTCATGCGATAATCCTGCAGCAATTAACTCACTTCTTACCATCATTAAAAGCCAAAAACGTGGACTTCCAGAAGTTCTCTTCACTATCTCTGGCAGACCCCAATTGCTTCTCCCCAGCAAGAATTGACATGGTAGTGATGTAATCCCTCAAATTCTGCTAAACGGCCTGGAAATTAACGTGGCAGGAACCCTTATCGCACAAAAAACAATATTTGGATGGATACTAAGTGGTCCGGTTAACGAACAAATTTCGGCATTCTCCACCCACGTAATTGATAATCCAAATAATTCTCTAAACGAACTGCTCAAAAGATTCTGGGAACAAGAAGAGGTTCCAACTTCCTCACCCATAACAGACGATGATGCATTTTGCGAAGAGCTGTACAAAAAAACCACCGTTCGGAAAGGAGACGGTAGATACATGGTCAAACTCCCCTTCAAACAAGGTTTTCCCGAAACTATAGCTCTCGGCCACTCTCGACCCGCAGCCCAGCAGCAATACATCAGCGTTGAAAGAACCCTAGAGAAAAAACCAGAGTTAAGAGAAAAGTACTCTGAAGTATTAGAAGAATACTTAACTCTGGACCACATGGAGCCAACTTCACCTCGCGAAGTTATTAACAAAGGTAAATACTTCTCCTTCTATTTGCCTCACCACGCGGTTATAAAGCCCGACAGTAAAACCACAAAGATACGAGTAGTCTTCAATGCCTCCAAACCAACGCGGTGACATAGAAAAAATGTACCGCCAAATTATCGTCTACCCAGAAGATCAAGATTATCAACGAATCCTCTTTCGTAGATCTTCTAACTCCAAGCTTGAAGATTTCAAGTTAAAAACAGTCACCTTTGGTGTCAACTGCTCACCCTACCTCGCGATTTGAACACTCCGCCAATTAGCAGAAGACACAAAAGAAGAATACCCGCTAGCCAATAATGTACTTCTGCATGAAACATATGTAGATGACATACTCACCGGCGGATATGAAATACAGTCCACACTCGACTCCATGACCCAAGTCATCGAAGCGCTCAAATCGGGAGCATTCCCTCTCAGAAAAATAACGGCCAATCACCCAAAACTACTCGAAGGCATATCCCACTCAGATCTCTTGGGCATAGATTTCCTCAAATTCCAGGACTCCAGCTCCACCAAAACGCTTGGAATAAGATGGAATGCCCTTACAGATTCCTTCACGTACTCCTACGACCCCAGTCCGTCGAATAATTCGCGAACGAAAAGGCAAATTCTGTCGGCGGTAGCGAAACTTTTCGACCCGGCAGGATGGCTCTCGCCAATTATGATCACAGCAAAAATCCTACTGCAGCAACTATGGATGGAGGGAACTGACTGGGATGAAGAAGTAAAAGCCGGCGCTCTTCAAAAATGGACGGCTTTTCACGAAAACCTCACGGCAATAAGCGACATAAAAATTCCCCGTTGGGTTCAACTCTCCCCCGACATATCCACTCAATTACACGGTTTCTCAGACGCCTCTGAAAAAGCCCTCTGCGCCTGTGTATACATAAGAACACAGCAATCTCCAAACGTGTACGCTTGTCACCTGCTTGTGGCGAAAAGTAAAGTCGCTCCCTTACAAACGGTCAGTCTCCCTCGACTGGAACTTTGTGGAGCAGTTCTTCTCTCTAAATTAATAAAACAAGTTCGACTTCAGCTAAAACTACCACCTCACGAACTAACATTATAGACGGATTCTTCGATAGTGTTAGCATGGCTAGAAAAGCCACCCCATATGTGGAAAACCTACTTTGCAAACCGCACCTCTCAGATCATCAAAAATGTAAACAACGCGACTTGGAAACATGTAGCCAGCAAGGACAACCCAGCTGATCTAGGAACTCGAGGATTTCGGCCCCAAGACTTAGTCGACTGCCCACTCTGGTGGAACGGACCCGAATGGTTAGCCAAACCCTCTCAGTTCTGGCCAAACACCACGCCTAAACCGACACCCCCCCTAGAACAGAAACCAATCGTCACTCTTCACACCACTGAAAGCATCGATTTGCTGGAACGCTTCTCCTCCTATGCTCGTGCGCTGCGCGTAATGTCCTTCGTCTACCGCTTCATTCATAAGGCAAAAGGACTCCCAATCCCCCCGACAAGCTCGGTTTCTCACGCGGAAATCACACACACAAAGGAACGGCTTATCCTCCAAGCGCAACAAATGCATTATGGAGACACGATTTCACTATTAAAAGCATCTAAACCCATAAGTAAAAAATGCTCTCTCTTATCCCTGAATCCTATGCTCGACGCCAAGGGCCTCCTACGCGTGAATGGGCGGCTCAGTAAGGCCCCTATGAGCGACAACGAGCGTTACCCTATAATAATTCCGGAAACTTCCAGGTTCTGCATACTGTTTCTCAATTTCCTACACTCAACGCTTCTCCATGCAGAAAAACAACTCATGGTCCGAATGGTACAACAAGAATACTACATCCCTAGATTAAAGCTCAAAATAAAATCCTGTATTTCTAATTGCAAACCATGTACGGTGTACAAGCAAAAGATGAAGTCGCAGATAATAGCTGCTCTACCAGCGGAAAGGACGACATATACCTTACCCTTTCACACAACCGGTGTCGATTTTGCCGGCCCGTTTCTCGTCAAAACCTCCCCACTACGTCGAGCCTCCCACACAAAGGCTTACGTCTGTGTGTTGGTCTGCTTCTCTACCAAGGCTATTCACCTAGAAGCCTGTTCGGACCTAACAACGGAAGCATTTAGAGCCGCTTTTGTTCGCTTTGCCGGTCGCCGCGGCCTGCCTCATAAGATGATGTCAGATAATGGAAAAACGTTCGTCGGGGCTCAACGAGCAATTCAGAAAGAACTATCGTCTTTTCTAAGTGAAGCCGCCTCGGACATAGCCGACAAATACGCTCTGCATGGCCTCTCTTGGCAGTTCATCCCCCCTTACGCTCCTCACATGGGCGGTCTCTGGGAAGCAGCAGTGAAGAGCTTCAAAATACACTTCCACAAAGTTGCCGGAAACCATAAATTCTCGTTTGAAGAGTTCTCCACACTTCTAGTTCGCATTGAAGCGGTCCTCAATTCTAGACCGCTCTCTCCAATGTCCGAAGACCCCCATGATTTACTCGTCTTGACCCCAGGCCACTTTTTGCGGGGAGCCCCCCTGCTGTCTCTCCCAGAACCCAATCCCGACAATATTAGCCTCCTCCACCGATGGCAAAAACTGAAAGTCCTTCACCATCAATTCAGCAATCGCTGGAAAAATGAATATTTAAAGGAATTGCATAAGCGTCGAAAATGGAAGGCCCGAGAACCCAACGTCAAGGTAGGGGACCTAGTCATCATCAAAGACGACCTTCTGCCTCCCAATGAATGGCGACTAGGTCGAATTTCAAACCTACACGTAGGACCTGACGAGAATGTTCGCGTCGTCGACATTCACACCCAGAACGGCACAATTAGGCGCAACATTACAAAGATATGTTTATTACCCATGGCCTAGCCCCCCTCTCACACACGTCCTGTGCCCTATCCCTCCAAATCCCCTTGGCACCCTTCTCTTTTAATATCACAGCTAATTCCTCTGTTTTCGTTTTCTTTTTTTTCTTTTCTCTCAAATTTCTCCACAGAGCTCATAATGGAACGCGGAAAATGCAGGCTGTGTTGCCGCCCCCACTCTTTGCGCCATTGCCATGCGTTTTTGGCCATGACTCCAGCAGAGCGATATGAGTCTGCACGCGTCCATCGCTACTGCATAAACTGCTTAGCCACATCTCACACCACAGGGACGTGCACTTCCACCGGCAGTTGCCGCCACTGTGGCAGAGCTCATCACACGCTGTTGCATCGGCCTAATATTGCAACAGCAACACGTAATCGACGTCCGACACCACCACCCACACGCCATAGGCGTGATGATCGACGTGGAAGGACCAGGCAGCGTGCAATTGAACGGCCAGCGGCGCGCTTACAGAGCCGCAGCGCCAACCAACGTAATCTGAGGAAGTTAGTCAACCAAGCGAAGAGTACGCTCGATCAGCTTAAAGAACTCCTGCATTCGTCCACTTCGCAGGCCCGGCGCCATGTTGAAGACATGGAGGAAGAAAATTTAATCGAATTTTAAATATGATCATTTTCGAATTTTTATATATACATATACTCTTATACTTACCTGAATTCTATAAAATTAACCATTCATATAGGTATGTATATATAGCCAATGAAATAATTTTATGAAATAAAATACATATATACATATACTTACCTTAAACTCATACTCACCTGTAAATTTATACTCACCTAAAAATTTTTATATCATAAATTCGAACGCCCTAATGTAAAATCTATTAAATCAAATTGAAAGAATACCGCTTCTTTGTCATGTACGTACCTTAAGTATACATATGTACATATACATACGTAAAGAAGTAAAAAACCAAAGGCTCAACCGTCAGCAGCAAAACGGAGTGAGAGCAGTTATCGTTGAGCGCGCGGTGAAACCTATATATTTCTTTTCTACTCCCTAAACTCTTGTTAATTCGATTTGTGCACTTTGAAGTTTTAAATTTAACCCAAGAAAAGTATTCTTCTAAATAAAGTTAATTTGTGAACGGATTAATATTAAATAAATATTATAAACCCTTTTATTCTTGAAAATCGTGTGCCGCGTTAATTATTTAGTGAAAGGTGATAAAAAGGCGTAAGTAGCCAACCCAGCCAGTAAGTTGCCCTCCGTAGGCACAATAGATTGGCTAGTGAAACTTAAACAAACATCAACCCATCTAAAACGACCATCATCCCTTTCACCAGAAGAAGGGCCCTACCAGCCTTCAGAGAAATTACAATAAATGGCGTGGCACTAGAACATGGAACCGCGGTGAAATACTTGGGGGTCACTTTTGACACCAAGCTCCTATGGAAACAGCACTTCGACTCCATGAGAGCTAAGGCCACGAGGTCCATCATGATATGCAAACGTCTAGCAGGCAAATCATGGGGCTGTAGCCCGCATGTGCTAAGATGGATGTATACCATGATAGTAAAACCTATGATAACATACGGTTCGATAGCCTGGGCATCGAAAACAACTCGGGCGACGACGAGGCAAGCGCTGTCAAAACTTCAGAGACTGGCATGTGTATGCATCACGGGAGCTATGCGCACATGCCCTACAGTAGCGCTGAAGGCTATCCTTGATCTGACCCCGCTGCATATATCAATAGAGCAGTCAGCCAAGCGAACCCTCCTGAATATTGCTAAGGAGGGCTCGGGCATAGGTAAAGTTATACCGTCCCGAAACATGGAGGAATTGAGAGAGAAGATCCCAATCTCTCAACTCCCGAGGGATGATATCCTCAGGCAGATAGCCTATGAGAGAAGGTACAAAGTAGAATTGGGAGACAAGGGTACGTGGGAGGAAAGCAGAATTGTGTACATTCATCAGCTAAATAGAATAGTATGGTACACAGATGGCTCGAAGACGCCAGAGGGGGTTGGATCTGGAGTCATTGGACCCAGAGCCAAGATATCAACGCCTCTGGGAGCACATCCGAGCATTTTTCAAGCGGAAGTATTCGCTATAAGAAAGTGTGCTGACCTGAACCTTCAGCGCGAATACTCCAACGAGACAATTGCCATACTCAGTGACAGTCAGGCCGCCCTCAAGGCGATCTCGGCGTCTGCAATAAAATCAGCACTAGTACTTGAGTGCGTTGAAAAGCTAAATCAACTAGGAGCACACAACAAACTGTTGTTGGCCTGGGTTCCTGGCCACCGGGGAGTGGAGGGCAATGAGCAAGCGGACAGCCTGGCAAGGGAGGCAGCAACGACACGACCTATTGGTCCTGAGTCGTTCCTGCCAGTAGGCCCGCAGGAAATCAGAGGGCATCTACTATTAGAAGAAAGGGATACGAGGGAAGAACACTGGCGCAATATGCCAGGCTTGAGGCAATCTATGTTACTGCTGGGGGGCTACAACACAACTCGATATAGGGCATTAATGGGCCTGTCGAATGATAACCTGAGGATCCTAACAGCTATTCTTACAGGATACTGCAGACTGAACAGCCACATGCAGAAGCTGGGCATACTATCGAACAACACATGCCGATTTTGTGATCGATCAGCGGAGACGGCGGAACATATACTCCTGGAATGTGACGCAATCTCAAGACGTAGGGCTAAGTTTTTGGGCTCACCATGGCCAGAGCACTCTCACATCAAATCCCTCAAGCCAGGTGAACTGCTAGGGTTCATCAGAGAAGTCTGCTTGGATGAGGTGCTGTGAAGCAGTTGAGGGCACAATAGACCAATGGTCGCAGTGCGATCCTCAATTAATTATCTATCTATCTACTCGCTGAAACAGCTGGACGATTTAGTTGTAACTGCTCCATACGACCCTTCAAATCATCGACTTCTGCCTGAAATTGAGCGATTTTTGCATCATGCGCTTCCACCTTTGATGTTACCCCCGCCTAGGGGCCTAACGAGTCATCTCCGTAAGCATTTTGAGGAAATACGGCACCTGAGAACCCAGCCGTATGAAGCGAAAAAATACAAGAAGGTCCTTGGTGAACTCCATAGACAGGCGTCGGACCTTTATGTCGGGAATTGCCCGGTGAATCCAGTACTTGAGGAAAAATATCCAGAACTCGCAGAAGAGGAACGCATACTCCCCAGGGAAACGCGTGTCACTCTTGCTCAACTTCGTTCTGGATACTGTAACAGGTTAAACTCTTACCTATCCAGAATCAACCCCGACATACAAAATGTATGCCCCGCTTGCAATGTATCCCCACATGACACCAACCATCTCTTTAATTGTAATGTGGAACCAACGCCTCTAACACCCCTTTCCTTATGGTCCACCCCTGTTGAAACGGCAAGTTTCCTTGGACTCCCGTTAGAGGATATTGATGACAATTTGTGATCGGTCGCGGCTACTAGGTGGGGTGAGCATTGCTACAACAACAACAACAACATGTTACGCGTTTCTTGTGCTTCAACCTTCGATGTTATTTCTGACGACATTTCTGCAATACGTGTCTCCTGTGATTCCATCTTGGATGCCATATATGTTTTCTGTTCTTCCAGTTGAGATGACATTTGTGACGACATTGATATTACTGTCGATGTTTATGCAGATACTGCAGCCAAAATCATGTTCAAGTCTGTGCTCGTAACTGTCTGCGATGTTTCGTTTTTCTCTTCAAATTATGTTGTTGTCTCGTCCCCATCAGGATAAAAGACTTACTCGTCCACATCAATTCCTTGCGACTCCATTACCTCTGGTAGCCGTGCTTGAAATTCGATCTTATTGCCTGTTGTATTCAATCCACGGTTCTCCAACTCCTTTTTCAGTTGCTGGATCCTCAATTCATTCAACTTTTCCATGTCCAAGTTGTATTCCCAATATTCGGAATTTATTCAACAATTCCTCTTCTGACACAAATTGTAACGAATTTACTTGCAAATCCTCTTATTTGCAACCTTCTACTAAGTTCGAATCACTAAACTGTTGAATTAATAACTCCAATATTTAATAATGCAAAATGGCCTTTATTAAAGTACTTCACAATAAATAACTCTACTATTGCCCGACAGATTGCGTGCTTAATCAAAACTGAATTATTGCGCCTCGACTGTTGTTGCCTTTTATACTCTCTGATTTCCTCGTTCGCATCTTCTAGGCGCTTCCATTTCCAGAATCTACTAGTTGGCCATCAGCTATCAAATTTCTCAGCTGTAACTACAATTGCACGATTTTATAGCTTCTCTCATTGCATACTTTCGGGAGTATTTCAGATATATGCATGTGGTCGTGCGTTGCATCTCAGCTGCGTGTACGTACATATGTGTAGACATAATGATTGATTCGATTATGTAGATACAATTGACTGTCTGCTTTATTGTTGTTGTGACTTCATTTACTTAGCATCAGACTGAGGATGTGGGTATCACTTGTCACTCATATTCGTCACAATATTATCATGGGTTAGCGTTCTTTGCTTCATTTCGAGTTACAAATTTAATGTAGTTAAAATATATTTTTAATACCAAGAAATGAGTCGCAGACGTCTAAATTTTTACAGTGTTTATTAAAATCACGACATAAACAGCGAAGTGGTTCGTGCATTTCATAATTCGACTTGCATGTAGCTACAAAAATTTATTGAAAATGTCTAGATGGCCTAATAGGAACGTTAAACTTAATTTCACCAAGCAAAAATGGACTATTTATTGACCCCCTTATTAATTTAACAATAAATAAAACACCAAGCATCTCCCTACGGCTCTGCAATGTGGGCAACTGTATTAGTTTTAACCGGCTGCAATAGGCGGGAAGATTTTTAGAAGGATCCCATGGTAAGTGTTTTATAGCGAAAACCAAAAATTGTTTCTGGACCGATTCCAGCTTGTCAGAATGAACCTGATAACGCGGATACAAAGGTAGTTCGTGAAAAAGTGGGCAAGACTTGTAATGTACTCGAGGATATGACAGGAAAGTTATTAGGAACATTTCATGCTAAGGATATACAGGCAGTGAAATAAGTAACATAGACCTTGGACACAATTTATTCACATATATATATTACGCTCTCAGATGTACGTGTCACATCCTTTTAAAAACATGTGGTGCGAGGGCTGCACTGTACTTCAAAATATTTCTTACTAAAGAAATTTTTCTATAATATATATATTTTTCGTAGTACAGCTGCTGTTTTATATTTTTTTTCCGTTACTCAACACTGTTACAATGTGAGAAAAGCCAGTATTGAGCGTTCACTGTGCGAGTTTTAGATTTCATCTGCCATTTCGGTTTGGGACCGAGAGTGAGTAACAAGCATGATTTTCTTGAAAAACCAATGGGTCGCGATATCGAACATAGCAAAAAAAATTGAATCAATTAAATCGGGATATTTTATTGTAATCCTCACATAAAATTCTCATTAAAAGTAATCGCGATTCAATCGAAATAGTATTTTCGCGATGCAGCTACTTATTTGCCTTGGCAACGCTAAGATAATAGGATAAAAACCAATATATCAATTGGAGACTGTGGCTCACTTAGCCCACGAGGCTGGATCATCAAATAGGTGCTCGAAGTGTAATGCTGCAACTGGCCCTCCAGCTTCACATATCACCTTTAATCAGAGTAGATGGCGCAAGATATGTTTATTGGCCTATGCTAAAAACTGAAACTCACAAAAATCCCAAATTAATACGAAAGCCACAAACATTATTGCATCAATGCAAAACTTCCGTCTGAAGTTTCAAGACAGCCCAAGAGCGTGCGAAGACCACGTGCACTCCACCAGGGGATACCATCGGCATTTTCCTTATTGGCTGGAATTTTCCAAATTCGTTTCGCTTTCGTTAAAATTATTAAATCATAATGCTTCATAAACCGCTCCAAATTCCGGTTAATTAAAATGATATGGATATACATATGTATATGTATACAAAATAGTATCCACTTAGTATAAATATACATATAAGTATATATATATATATGCAAAAAAATAAAATTAGGAAAAGGAGTAAAGACAAGAAAATCAAATTAAAGAGAGTTCACAATTTTTTTGATTTAAATCCGAAGTGATATAACTTTTAACTTCAATAATTTTGAATGTATGATTTAAATATATATGTATATACATTCTTATTTGGAATAATGTAAAAAAAAAAATGTTAACATCAATATCTATAAATATCTGTAATCTATAATGTCTATGTCATCGACATCACTGGAGTTCCCCGCTGTTTGCGCAAGCATCGTTGGACAAACCTGAGTAAAAAGATATGAGTAATCTCTTTCCATATTATTATATTATTTGCTTAAACCATATATAAGTATGTATATGTTCGCTCTTTACGTTTTATTTTCATTTGCTTTTGTGGAGGTTTTCTTTTATCAGTATGTTTGTAAAAGCTAAACCCCTCCAAATCTATTCATTCATAAATAGTGAAAACAAAGAAGAAACATTTTAAGAGCACTTATAGAAATTCTCTCTTACATTTGAACGCTAAGATTTGATAATTTTTACCAATGAATAAAGTGTAAAAATACTTATAATCTTGTAAGCGCTATGTAGTGTGGGTTTGAATTGGTTGTGTATGGGAGGAGCTTAGATTTAACTCTCAATACAAAGGTAGGGAAGGGAAAGAGAGAAAATATGGAGACAGAACACCAGCAGTGATCTCCACTCTTAAGTAACATTCTTGGTTGTTTATATGTGCTTATATATATAGTCTCACCCAGTATAAAGAGCTATAAAGATCAGTGGAAGATCTATAAAGAGATTGTTTGTGTGTGCTCCTTTTGTGTACTAAGTCCGTCCGCTTCATACTGCGGGGGTAATTATTTTTCATATGTCCGTCAGAGAAATTGAAAAGACAGTAGCGAGTAGTGTAAACGCAAATATTTTGCTTTTGGAGCAATAACTCCAGTTTAAGATTCGACCCGGTTTTTTTTTTGAGTGCATGAAATATAATCTTATGTTGAGGTACCATGGCTAGGGCGCAGGGAGTTAGAATCCCGACACACCGGACTGGCTTAGCCTGGATGATGCCAGCATGCACGCCCTCTCCGAGCTCCCCAGCATATGTATTGGTCCTTGACAAAAGACGCTGTCAATTTCGCTGACCTCTTCCTCAATACCATATTCGTATACCGGGCTACGAACCGAGCTGGCTTCGATGGCTTCTTCATCGGTATACTTCTCCTCTGTTGGCACTGGGCCTGTCGTATGGGTTGGCACTGGACCCGTCGTATGTAAAACTCACCTTATGGTGATCTTAAAGGAGTCGTCTGTGGCTCTTACCACCGCGTACTTGTTCATGTTCGAACTTGACTTCTCCATGTTGACTCACTTTTTGGGTGTCCTTCAGGTTGCGGCCCGTATTTATACAAATCCTTTTTGCGTATTAAACTGTGATTTTCCAGGCGTCGTTCTATCCCGAAACATATTTTTGCATTGTTGGTAGTGGTTTGCATGAAAGTTCCACTTGTTGCGAGTTTTTTGATAGTTTTTGCATTCTTCATTATTCCTCCTTTGCTGTGTTGATCAGTGGGGAATGTTTTGTTAGATGGTCAGTGACGATAGCAAAGTCTTGCATTTCATGGGCTGCACAGTGGTATGTTTTCGTATCTACCGAAAGATTTATATGGCATGAGAAAAATATTTGTTTGCGAAAAAATTATGTTAAGTATATGGCCGTATGTTAGGCAGTGGATATGATATGATATATGTACGTGTATATGTAAATCAATGTATGCGAAATATTATATGATGTATGTAACTCAGTTTATGTGAAATATTATGTGGTATAAAACTAGTGAGTTCTAGTGGGGGACTCTAAAGCCTGTGGATTTGGTGTCATCCCACTCTCCCTTAACCTGTCGTGGTGTGGTTCTTCCATCATTACGTGAGCCTTGTATTCCCCTGTTGGATGACGAATCTATGTGACTGGCAGGATATTGTCTCGTGCATCGTGTAACCGTTTTCTGTTGTAGAGTACTACGTTCTTGGTCTGAAATGAAACGTTACGAAATAATCATAATTATGTTGGCTGGCCATGTTATTGGCGTAATCCATTGCCATCCGCATCTCGTTTTCCATAGTTGACGGGTAGCCGTGTCCTACTGCTAACCTCACTCCGTTCTGGTTTCTGGCGACCATTTCTCTATTCTCGCATGTATTTTCGATATTTGGACTATTTCCTGCTGAGTTAGCCAGCGACAGTGAACCACATATATTTACAGTGTTACGACCTGTCTGTGGTTGTATACTCTAGACCTGGGTTACAAACTGTGATATTGACGTACTTGGTATTTCTCTCGGTGGGTTCGATGACTGCGACTCTTCTGCATGTGGGATCTCTAAAATATGTATACTCTACGATTTGCCACGGTGTGTATTCACCTCGTTTCGGGGGCGGTAGCTCCGTCTCCTTTTGTCTTTCTTGCGTTGGACTTGGCTCCCGTCGATCATTGCTCTCCACTTCGCCTTGATGGTATGCCTTTAGTTCACTCACGTGTGCCGTCCTTCTTTTGCCTTTGTGTACCTTGTCCAATTCTACGATAACCGGCGATGCGAAGTTCATTACTCGATGTGGACCGCTATATCTTGGTACTAACTTCGCCGCGAAATTGTCCACTGCTTTAGACAACTGATGCTCTTTCACCAATACTAGGTCGCCTACCGCCGGTTGTCATTGCCTTCTGCACTCGTTGTTGTTTCTGACGTACCATATTATAAACTTCCCTGATTTTCGCGGATTTCTCGCTCAGAATTATTCCTTTTTCGCCTGTACCGAAAGTGCGCTCATCGCATAGGGCGTTTGTGATTCTCGGTTCCCGTCCTTGTACACGTATGCTGGACTGTAGTCTGCTGACTCGCATACACTTGTGTTTAGTGCTAGTGTTATTTCTGGCAGCAACTCATCCCGAATTCGCTGCTCCTTTCCAGAGAACTGTGGTATCATCCTCTTGATATTCCGATTAGCTCTCCGTAGGGTTCTCTTGCGGTGTGTATGGTGCCGTTAGTTGGTGTTTTACTCCGACTGCCTGCAAAAGCTTCTTAGAGTTTCTACTTACAAATTGTGCTCCATTATCTGTGATCAAAACTTTTGTTGCGCCAAATCTAGTCAAATCACGTTCTCTCAGCCCTCGAATTAGATTATCAGTTGTTGCTTACGTATCGCTATGACTTCAACCCATTTTTAAAATCGATCTACGAATACTAACGCCATTGTGTTTCCGTGTTTTGAGCGCGGAAGCGGTCCCACAAAGTCCGCGCAAACTGTCGCAAAGGGTTCTACAGATATTTGTGTGAGCATCTTACCTGCAGCTAGTTGATGGCTGTGTTTGTACACTTGGCACTCGTGACACGACTGCACATACTTCCTCACGTCTCTAAACATCCCGGGCCAGTAGTAACGAGTCATTGCACGCGCTATCGATTTCCGCATACCCATATGTCCTGCACTTGCAGTGTCATGAATTTCGTGGAGTATCATCCGCCGCTGCGATGTCGGTACACATAACTTCCAAGGAACTGCATCTTCATCGTCTTCTTGATTTGTCATTCGTCTATACAGTCTTCCTGCTTCGATCACGTAATCCGGGGGTTTTCGTCACTTCGGTCATCTTTGCCGTGAGCCATTTGCAGTAAATATTGTTTTGTTCTTTCGTCATTATGCCCAACTGTTCCTCCAACGGTTGCCGCGAAAGCGCATCTGCTACAACGTTTATTTTCCTGTATTGTACGTCGAATGAATATTGCTGTAGTTCGGGAGCCCACCTAGAAATTCGCCCCGATGGACTCTCTATTGCGTTCAACCATTTCAACGCTAGATGGTCTGTGATCACCATAAAATTGTATCCTTCCAGGTATGGTCTCATCTTTCTGATCGCATAAACTATTGCTAGGCATTCCTTCTCCGTGGTCGAGTAGTTTATCTCGGCCTTATTCAACCGTCGGCTTGCATACGCTATAACCCGCTCCTCGTCGTCTAATCCCTGTGTGAGGAATGCACTGAGGCCAAAATCACTAGCGTGTGTCTGCAATCTAAATCGTTTTGTAAAATCTGGACAAGCTAATACCGGCGCTTGTATCAGCTTGCTCTTCAAACCTTCGAATGCTGTTGATCGTCGGACTACTCCATCTGCAGCCCTTCTTCAACATCTCCGTAAGTGGGTGCGAGACTCGCGAAAAATCGGGAACAAACCTTCGGTACCATGAATCTACTCCCAGGAAGCGTCGTAGCTCTCGTGTATTGTGTGGTGGTGTAAGTCCTTTTATGGTCGCAACTTTGTCCGGATATGTGTGAATCCCCTCTTCGCTTACCACATGGCCTAAATACTTCAGACTTCTCTTAAAGAGCTCGCACTTCTCCGAATTTATCTTAAGGTTTGCTCGTCTCAACCGCTCGAAAACTTCTTTGATATGCCCTACAAGCCCTTCCAATGTAGTACTAGTAATGATAATATCGGCCAGGTAAGCGAACGCGTGTGCTTCCAACTCTGGGCCAATTACGCGATCGATTGCTCTCTGAAAGGTGGCAGAATGTAGACCAAAGGGCATTATTTTCCACTAGTATAACCCGCGCCCAGGCACTGTAAATGCGGCGTCCTTCTTACTATTCTCCTCCATGGGGATTTGCTAATAACCATTCTTTAAGTCCAAGCTGCTAATAAAGTGCGCACTTCTTAGTCTGTCCAGGATATGCTGTATGCGTGGTAATGTGTAGGCATCCGGCACTGAGCGAGCGTTGAGCTAGCGGTAATCGACGCAGAGCCTCCATTTAACATTTTTCTTCTTTGCCAATTCTATAGGGGCACTATGTGGGTTGTGCGATGGCTCAATGCAACCCTTCTCGATGAGCACGTCAATCTCTTTGTTTATAATCTCTTGCATCCTTCGGTTTTTTGGGGAAATATCTCTGTTTAATCGGGCGTTCATCTCGCATCACTATCTTGTGCTCGACAACGTTAGATAATCCCGACATCTCTTAAAACATCTGCAATTCACGTTTTAAAAACTTACTCACCGCCGCCACTAGGGTGATTGATTCCTGCCTCACATTCTCCTCGGCATCTCGATGTGTGTTTCCTATCATCGTTGTACACGTTACTGTGTCCCACTGCTGGTCATCTGCTTGTAGTTTCAGCGTGTACTTGCCACATTTTAGCTCCAGATTAGCCTTTGCCAGGTAATCGGTACCAAGACACTGTCTACCAGTCCTGGTATCACCAGTAGTGGACCCCGATGCACTTGGTCACCCAATTTCACCTCTGTGTCTACTGCTTCCACTATCCTCTTTCCTCTGCCACCGCCCATCACAACTCGTGTATCTACGTCTTCCAAACTGTGTGTGTTTAGTTTCGCCGCCATTGTTTCGCTCACTAAACTCCTTGTAGCTACAGTGTCAATCGATGCTATTACCTCTTCTCCATCTAGCGTTACTGTAGCTATGATTCGCCCTTGGGTCTGCCTAAGTGTATTTAATGGGTACGAGGTTGTGCTGCTGGAGACCCCACCCCTCCATGCCAATGGGGTCTCTCGCTGTTTCCCTGCTGCCAACGACAGCAATCACACGTAAGTACGCCTTGTCGGCCGCATAGCCAACAGAATTCGCGACGAGCAATGCGGCACCCATACGCGACATGTCCGCTCTCGCCACATCGCCTGCATGCGGTCCGTGGATCGATGTGTCCTTGCTGCTGTATATGCGAATGGTTTGCCTCGTATGTTTTTTGATTTTCTTGTCTTTGGTGAGCATCCCCGACGTGCAAATATTGGCACCTTTCCTCTTGTCGTCGTGGGACGAACGGTGTTGCTGCTGGTCTCAATGGTTCCTTGTCTGGGGTAATGTTGTCATAGTCCTCGACTAAGCTCACCAACTCCTCTAGACTGTCGAACTCGTTTCGTTTGTAATAGAGCTGGTACTCTCTGCGGTAAACATCTGGGCACTAGTGTAGTCGTAGTGTCGCATCAGCCCCTGTAATGATAATACGTAATCCTTAAAATTCTCACCTGGCCTTTGGATACGCTGCCTGATTTCATCGTCTAAACGGTCGAAATATTGGGAACTCAAGAAAAATTTTAGGAAGTCTCTCTTGAAGGATTCCCATTCCTGCCAGTGTCGGTTGTTGTTGCGGAACCACACCAGTGCCTTATCCTTGAGCAAATCTGGTAGCGATCGTGGGGTGGAGTTGCGGCCAATTTCGTAGCTGTCTGCAGATCCTCGACCCGTTCAATAAACCCCAGCGGGTCCTTACTTCCGTCGTTTCGCAAGCCCCATTTCCATACGCGATCCATAATATTAGCATGTGACGTTGGCTGGTACATGGTGTATGGTGGCGTTTGTGACCCCTCGTCGTGCCTGGTTGTTTCGTTGACGTTTTCCTGTGCGTTGCCACCTGTCGATGTTTGCTCGGTCCTGGAATCTTGTGTCGGTACTTTTAGTCTGGATGAAGCCTGCTAGGTGCTTGCGTAGCTCTTCCACCGTTCTGCTGTCTTCCAGCCCAAACTCGGATGCGTATTTGAGAAGTTCCTCACGGTTGAGGTAATACACCCAAGTTACCTTCACCATGCCTGTCGGTTATTTTGCCTTCCCTCTCTGCTTTTTTCCCCCTGGAGATTTTGTGTCTCGAAATCCTCTGTGGTTTGTGTCTGGAGATTTTCTCAATTTTTGATTACTCTGCTTAGAGTCCCTGCTCGGGCGCCATTTTTGACGGACCTTTCCTTATGCAGGGGTAGAACTCGGTCCGTCCAGGGTTCCATAGAATAGAGTTAGGTACATAGTAAAAATAAACCCTGTAATTATGTAAAAACGTATGCATGTATTTTATTCAAATTATTATTTTCTCTTAGGTCTAAGCCTGGTTAATTAAAGGGCAGCGGAAGTGAAAACCACCCACTAATCCTTGCGGTTGATGGGGGTGAGAACCGCCCGACAAATTTACTGACTAAGTACTCGTGAGGTGAAAACCCCCAGGTGTACTATTCGCTGACCAGTTTAACCAGCCAACTACTATGCCTAGCTAGTGCTATCTAACTACTCCCATTGTGCTATCTCTTGTGTTTTTACATTTGTAAATTCTAAGCTTCGCGCCTGTACATTCGTAAATTCTTAGTTTCGCGCCTACCTTCCACTTGACATGGGGAGGTCTATTTAAGTTCTACTTGTATGTACATGGGGGGATTAATTCAAATTCTACCTGCACGTAAATATGCATTTGGCATAAAAATCTGGTATTTCATATGTTTTATGGAAAATAATATGTTTATAAATTTGGCATTTAATACTTTACAAAAATAATATAAAAATGTATATGTAAATCTATGTGTACATAGGTAAATAATTCAATTAATCAATTTTATGTACAAATTATTTACATTTAAATTTCACTTCAAAATATATGTTTATAGTGTTGTGAAGAACTTCAAAGCCTCCGGATTTGGTGTCCTCACACTCTCGCCTCACCTGCTAGAATCAGGCCTATCCTTACGAGGCCGGTTCTCGTGATCCGCACTCTGTAGCTGTTGCCGTCGATGTCGTGCCGGAATGTTCGCTTCCCTCTTTTCAGCTGCGTCTGCTGAAGCTGTGTCTCAATTTTTTCAAGAGAGCTTCTGGGAGAAGATCGACCCCGAGTTATTCTCCCCCGTGACGGGTATTGTGGATTCATGGAGCCATCGTTCGATCTCGACGATCAGGTCTTGAGATTTGCTGACTTCTCCGCTGGGCGATTCTACCAACGCCACGTCGTCACTAGCTATGAGACTCAGCACATCACTTCGGTGGACAGGGGCGCAATCTTCTGCAGCACCGTCGCAAATCTGTAGTTTTGCCGGTGGTTGTGCCGTCTCTTTATCAGTAAGGTCGGAATAGTAGATTCTCACTCTCATGTTTATGTGTCGATTATAACCTACGAACCCTCGTCCCGTGTGCTCTTGGCGTATGGAGCTCTCCTTGTCTTCGTGGGACCTCGTCGGTGCTGGCCTCGCTCTCTGATGAAATCGAAATAGGTGTCGGCGCCCTTACCCTTGCTCCGCCTTCGTCTTCGTAACCCGAGCTGCATTCTGATACAGTTTCGTAAGCTGGGCTGTATATCGGGCCTTCGTCTTCGGAGATGATCTGCCCGAACTGTTCCGTACAGTGTGAGGGCTGCACTGTGCTTCAGAATATTTCTCACTAAAGACATTTTTCTATTAGCAATTTTACGTTTACGAAATTCACCACGTAGTAAAGCTGCTGGAAGTTTTCTGTTTTCTATTTTTTTTTGCGTTACTCAACACTAAATCAGAATCAACGATGATATCCTGCATATGTGAACGTTTGTGGGGTAACGCAAATTTTAAGCCTTTATTTAAAAGATTTATTTCATTATCTTCTAAGATAGCGTCCGATTTGTTGATTATAAGGCCAGGAATGAATTTACTAGACGGCAACCTGCGCGGTTTTGATTGTTTCAATTTTCCCAGCTTCAATCTTTTCCTTTACATGTGAAGCTGGGAAAGACGGTCAATTTATGTGTTCAATTTAATCAAGAAAACATCCCAAACTACGGAAGAAAGCTTGCAGGCTAAAGATTTGTGAAGTTTATAAGCTAGTAATTCACATGAAGCTAATTGAGCGTGTTTGTGTTTTAGGGCGTGACTTAACCAATACACCTTAGCTTTTTCCACGGATGTTTTTCCAGCAGGGCACTTGCTTTTGCACTTAACCGAAAAATCTATGAATTTAGGCATTACTCTTAGGTTTCTGCATCTTGATAAAAACCAAACGTCCGACAAGAGAGAACAAATTTTCTCCTTGGGTTTTTGAAAATAGAACAACTCACAAGATTCGGTGACCGGCATAATTAAATATTTAATTCAATTAAATTAAATTATTTTCGGACGCGATCTTAGAAGATAATGAAATAAATCTTTTAAATAAAGGCTTAAATTTGCGTTACCCCACAAACGTTCACCTATGCAGGATATCATCATTGATTCTGAGTTAGCTCTTGGTAGATTGGATTCCGAAGTAGCAGACAATGTGCGTTACAATACAAAACAAGTAAGAACGGGACTGTCTTCGGCTGTGCCGAAGACTTCATACCTTTCATGAATGGGGCTGAACAATAATCTTATCCCGTTCGTAATCTCCGAATAATCGGATGTATAAGATAAGAAATATATAGTGAACAGATCTACATACCTAAACGATTTTTAAGATAAATATAAAATAAAAAACAGGTAGGTACTTTGTGTGAGGATGCAAAGTTTCAGGTTTTTTGTGGTCTGCGTGTAAAAACTATGACTACGAATCACGTATTTCAACAATATATGACGTAAACGTAACTATTTGATGAAATTTGATGAATTTTGAAGCTTCTAGCCGTAAAAAAGGGGCAAAAATGACAGTTTATATGAAGTATATAATATACATACCACCGATCTCTATGATTTTTTCAGACAACAATATATGCAATATACGTAAGCATTTTGTGAAATTTGAAGCTTCTAGCTGTTAAAATGGGGCAGAAATTGCGCAAAGTTTCTTATATGAACAAACGGTTGTATGAGATATATACTATATATACCACCGATCTCAATGATTCTTTTAGACAACAATATATGCTATACACGTAAGCATTTGGTAAAATTTGAAGCTTCTAGCTGTTAAAATGGGAAAGAAATTGCGCAAAGTTTCTTATCTGAACAATCGGTTGTATGAGATATATATTATATATACCACCGGTCTCTATGATTTTTTCAGACAACAATATATGCTATACACGTAAGCATTTGGTGAAATTTGAAGCTTCTAGCTGTTAAAATGGCGCAGAAATTGCGCAAAGTTTCTTATCTGAACAATCGGTTGTATGAGATATATAGTATATATACCACCGATCTCAATTGTTTTTTGAGACAACAATATATGCTATACACGTAAGCATTTGGTGAAATTTGAAGCTTCTAGCTGTTAAAATGGGGAAGAAATTGCGCAAAGTTTCTTATCTGAACAATCGGTTGTATGAGATATATACTATATATACCACCGGTCTCTATGATTTTTTCAGACAACAATATATGCTATACACGTAAGCGTTTGGTGAAATTTGAACATATCTAAACGATTTTTAAGATAAATATAAAATAAAAAATAGGTAGGTACTTTGTGTGAGGATGCAAAGCTTCACGTTTTTTGTGGTCTGCATGTAAAAACTATGACTACGAATCACGTATTTCAAAAATATATGACGTAAACGTAACTATTTGATGAAATTTGAAGCTTCTAGCCGTAAAAAATGGGCAAAAATTACAGTTTATATGAAGTATATAAAATATATACCACCGGTCTCTATGATTTTTTCAGACAACAATATATGCTATACACGTAAGCATTTGGTAAAATTTGAAGCTTCTAGCTGTTAAAACGGGGCAGAAATTGCGCAAAGTTTCTTATCTGAACAATCGGTTGTATTAGATATATACTATGTATACCATCGATCTCAATGATTTTTTCAGACATCAATATATGCTATACACGTAAGCATTTGGTGAAATTTGAAGCTTCTAGCTGTTAAAATGGGGCTGAAATCGCAAAAAAAAATATATATATACTATATATACCATCATATATATATTATATGTATCACCGATCTCTATGATTTTTTGACACAACAATATATACTACATACGTAAGCAATCGGTGAAATTTGAAGCTTATAGCTGCTAGAATGGGGTAGAAATTGCGAAAAGTTTCTTATCTGAACAATCGGTTGTATGAGATATATACTATATATACAACCGATCGCTATGATTTTTTGAGACGACAATATATGCTATATACGTAAGCATTCGGTGAAATTTGAAGCTTCTAGCTGTTAAAATGGGGCTAAAATATATATATATATATACTATATATACCACCATATATAAGTTAAGCAAGTCATATTGCTTATTCCAAATAAAACACAAACTTTATTTTATATTAGTTAATCACTTTTATTTAATAAATTAAATTGGTTGATTTGCAACCTTACTTTACTTCCAAAGAGGAACTGCCTTTGAAGGGCGATGATACCGCCTTAAATACCCTTGTGATCGGCGGTATTCACCTGTTGATGTTGTTGTGCAGAAAAAAGTTGTTATGATGCTTTTGCTAGCAACCTAGCAACAGAATTGTATTGCTTCGGAGGTGCATCAGTCATATCAAGGCATAACCTGTTGTACCGCTGGCCTACCTACCAAGCTCGTCAACCAAACGTTGCTTGCTATGCAGTGGGTGGTAAAGCAGGCAATGCTTATGTGCTGCATGCCCAGACTGCTGTTGCTAAGATAAGTGCAAGCGGCGATCACCCTTTGTTGTGATAATAAACGAGCTCACGCATATGATGTTGCTATGCTGATTATAATATCATATCTGGCTTGTTAGGCAAAGGCAGGTAGCGGGTTGTGGGTTGCTGTTGGGCTGCGTACCCAACTCGTGCAATTGTTGTTGCTATGCTGTGATGTAAGGCATTTAGGCAAGTTATGTTTTTAATGTAGTTGGATTGTTCGTAAGCTGCATCAACTGATTATTGACGCTTTAGTTTTCTGTTGCCCTGGTATTGCCTATTTCTGCAGCAGGTTATATGCAAGGAAATGCCTTTGTTATGTAGGTGGTGGTATCATACCTTAACTTATATACTATATATACCACCGATCTTTATGATTTTTTCAGACAACAATATATGCTATATGCGTAAGAATTCGTTGAAATTTGAAGCCTCTAGCTCTTAAAATAGGGCAGTAATTACGAAAATTTATTTATCTGAACAATCGGTTGTGGGGGATAAATACTATATATACGACCGATCTCATCAATTTTTTCAGGCCACAATATGTGCAATTTACGAAATTATATGGTGAAGGTTGAAGCTTCAATCTGTTAAATTGAGTAAGATATGACAAAAATCCTCTTTTTCTGAAAAATCGGTTGTATGGAGAATATATGCTATAGTGGTCCGATCCGGCCGATTCCGACAAATGTCTAATCGGACACTCAAATACACCCGCTTACCAAATTTTATCAAGATATCTCAAAAATTGAGAGACTAATTTGCATACAAATAGACAGACGGACATGGCTAAAACAACTCATCTCTTCATCCTGATTATTTCGGTATACTTAATGGTGGGTCTATCTATTTTCCTTTAAGGACTTACAATTTTGGGTTTCGTGACAAAATTAATATACCATTTCATTTTCATGAAAGGTATAAAATGTTTTATCAGCGAAGCCCACTTCAAATAATATTAGTTACACCAACTATTTGCATGGCGCCGTAAAGTCGTTAAACGAAAAGAATGTTTACGTAACAAAATCCGATAAAGGTAATTGTGTTGTTGTACTAAATGAGCACGATTACAACAACGGGATGAGCGCACGGATAGAGGAAGGATATTACATTAAAGTAAAAAATCCTCTCAAGATGAAAAGACAAGTGGTAGAATGTAGGAAGAAGTATGCCGATCTGTTCGGTCGCCGCTGGGACAAAAGAATGCATAAATCTTATGTCCGAGTCCCCTGTTTGTATGGTTTATAAAAAGCTCATAAACCAGGAAATAAGTTCCGACCAATTATCGCTGGGTACACTGCGCCCATAGCAAACATCGCGTCATGGTTGAGTGATTATTTCGGGAAACTTAAGAGTTTCGATAGTTTTTCAATCGAAAATTCATTTGAACTAATCGATAAGAAGATTAAAACTGTGAAGTTGAATCCCAATGAATGTTTTGCGTCGTTCTATATCACTTCCTACTTTTCTAACGTCCCAAGAAATGGTGCCTTGGATTCTTTACGTATCTGGTTAGACAAACAAAATATAAATCCACTGGTGGCTAGCGCCTTGTTCGAGTTGACCGTGGTTTGTATAAATCAATCTTTCTTCCAGTTTACAGGGAATTCTTTGAACAAACGGATGGTTTACCTATGGGTTTGAATACTAGCCCATTCCTATGCAACATATTCACGAATACAGTTGAAGAACAGCTTATTAAAAGTTCTATTTTCCCACGTTTTTATAGTCGATATGTCGATGACTGTATTGTTATTATAGAGAGAGAGAAAATAGAGCAGACATTGAATTTATTTAACTCCATTAATGTAAACATCCAACTCACATGTGAGTTTGAAACAAATAATGAGTTACCTTTTCTGGACTTAATGCTGAAACATAATACCGACGGAGATATCGAATTCGACATATATCGCAAGCCAACATCAACTGATCGATTTATCCCAATAGAGTCGAACCATCACTACTCGCATAAATTAGCTGCCTTCAATTCTATGATTCATCGCCTTATTAACGTCCCACTAACAAAGAAAAACACAAAATAGTGAGCCTCGCAGAAACTAATGGGTATTGCGCCAGCATGGTAGAGCAGCTAATAAGAAAACACCAGCGCAAAAAATTGCAAAAGGAGTGCAGTTCTTTTTTCGGCACAGTGGGCGAAAAAGACAACATGACTTGGTGCAGCATGACCTACGACCCATATTATTTTTCTGATATGAAACATATCTTTAAAAAAGCTGGTTTAAATTTGGCTCCAAAATCAACAACAAAATTGAAGGCCTTATTGAGATCATCCAAGGATAAAGGTGACATTTTGGACAATCCTGGAGTGTACTCAATCTCTCACATAAATGACAACGGAGTAGAATGCGGTGCAAAGTACATAGGCCAATCGACCCGCACTGTACGCATCAGGTTCAATGAGCATTTAAAATACATACAAAGTATTGAGCCCAAAAGTGGCATCGCCGAACATGCATTATCGAATCAACACTCGATAAGTGAAGACGACTGTAAATTAATTAAAATAGAATCTAATATTAGTAGATTAAATGTTTTAGAATCCCTACATATTTATGTAAATAAAAGTGTGTCAGTGAATCGTGATAGTGGCCCACTGTATACAAATCTTTACTCAGCTTTCCATTAAACTTCGCTTGATACATATTTTGTTATTATATAATTTTGTTGTTGTATTATACTCTCTTTATGTCTTTTTGCTTTTTCATTGTATTAGCCGATAATATTTGAAAAATTTGGATAGGCTTACTTTGTAACTTTGTTATTTCTGTTGACAATGGTTAGTTGAAAACTAGCAACTGAAGAAGACACCACGCGAGTGTTGAAACATTTGTCTTGTATAAATAAAAACAAAAAAACTTAAACGACTAAAAGGTGTTGTTTCACTTTTTTACAGTGTCGAAAATCGTTTAGCACTCAGAAATAATTTAATTTAATTGAATTAAATATTTAATTTAAGCATGATTTTCTTGAAAAACGAATAGGTCGCGATATCGAACATAGTAGAAAAAATTGAATCAATTAAATCGCGAAATTTTATTGTAATCCTCACACAAAATTCTCACTAAAAGTAACCGCGATTCAAATAGTATTTTCGCGACGCAGCTATTTATTTGCCTTGGCAGCGCTAAAATAAGAGGATAAAAACCAATATATCAATTGGAGACTCTGGCTCACTTAGAGCACGGGGCTGGATCACCAAATAGGACGATTAGGTGCTCGAAATGTAATGCTGCGGCTGGCCCTCCGGCTTCACATATCACCTTTAATCAAAGCAGATGGCACAACATATGTTTATAGGCCTACACTAAAAACTGAAACTCACAAAAGTCCAAAATTAATACAAGTAACACAGACATTATTGCATCAATGCAAAACTTCCGTCTGAAGTTCCAAGACAACCCAAGAGCGTGCGAAGACCACGTGTACCCCACCAGGGGATACCATCGGCATTTTCCTTATTGGCTGGAATTTTCCAAATTCGTTTCGTTTTCGTTAAAATTATTAAATCAGAATGCTTCATAAACCGCTGCAAATTCCGGTTAATTAAAATGATATGGATATACATATATATATATATAAAATTGTATCCTTACTTACTTACTTAATTGGCGCTTAACCGTATAAACGGTTATGGCCGTCCAACAAGGCGCGCCAGTCGCTCCTTCGCTCCGCCAACCGGCGCCAATTGGTCACACCAAGGGAGTTTAAATCGTTTTCCACCTGGCCCTTCCAACGGAGTGGGTGCCGCCCTCTACCTCTGTTTCCATAGGCGGGTTCCGATAGAAACACTTTCTTGGCCGGAGTGTGATCCAAAGTGATATTACTTTTAACTTCAATAATTTTGAATTTATGATTTAAATATATATGTATATACATTCTTATTTGGAATAGTGTAAAAAAAAGTCTTAATATCAGTATCTATAAATATCTGTAATCCATAAAACATTATAATTTGCCATCGACATCATTGGAGTTCCCGCTTGCAAAAACATCGTTGGACATCCCTGAGTAAAAATATGTGAGTAATTTCTTTCCATATTATTATATTATTTGCTTAAACCATATATAAGTATGTATATGTTCGTTCATTACGTTTTATTGTCATTTGCTTTTGTGGAGGTTTTCTTTCATCAATATGTTTGTAAAAGCTAGCACCTCGAAAACTATTCATTCATAAATAGTGAAAACAAAGAAGAAAAACTTTAAGAGCACTTATAGAAATGCTCTCTTACATTTCAAAGCTAAGATTTGATAATTTTTAACAATGAATAAAGTGTAAAAATACTTATAATCTTGTAAGCGCTATGTAGTGTGGGTTCGATTTGGTTGGGTATGGAGAGCTTAGATTTAACTCTCAGTACAAAGGTAGGGAAGGGAGCGAGAGAAAATATGGAGACAGAACACCAGCAGTAATCTCCACTCTTAAGTAACATTCTTGGTTGTTTATATGTTTTCTTCGTCATCCGATCGTCTTGCCTTACAATTTCAGGCTGTCTCGCCTTACATTCATGATGACTCATCATGTTTCCCTTCATCGCGAGAACCAGCTCATGCTCCGTCTTATCCGAACCCAATATTGGATTCCGAATGTCAAGACCATGATCAGAGCCATCATTCACAAATGCAAAACCTGCATTATTCACCGAAAGAAGGCGCAGTCCCAACTTATGGGCACCCTTCCCTGCGAACGTACTACTTTTACCCGCGCGTTCACCAATACCGGGGTAGACTTTGCGGGGCCTTTCGAAATCAAAAGCTACCACGACAGGGGGTGTCGATTGTCCAAAGGCTGCGTGTGCCTTTTTGTCTATTGCACCACTGAGGCCCTTCACTTAGAAGCCACTAGTGACCTCAGCACCCCATGCTTTCTCGCAGCCTTCCCGCCGTTTTATCGCGAGAAGAGGATGTTCGAAAAACATCTACTCCGACAATGGTACACACTTTTTCGGAGCGTCAAGATCTTTACGATCCGAATTTAAAGCCTTTCTGGCCGAAAGCCGATACAAAACAGTCTCAAACATTGAGCTGGCACTTTATTCCCGCCGCCGGTCCCCATATGGGCTGCCTGTGGGAAGCGGGAGTGAAGAGTCATACAAAAACTAATAAAAAAGGTAAACTTAATAAAATATTTTCCCTCGTCCAAGATGAATAACCCTTTATTCACATTCTCTGCATATAATGACTCGCTACGCATCGTTGCGCAAAAGAACCGAACCCCAGGCCGCTCGCTACCCCAAGCTGTGCCCCCTATATGACGCTCGACATCCGATTCGCTCGTGCGCCGTCTACAGGGCGAAGACCCCTCTGCAACGGTTGCGCGAGATCATCCGCCTTAACTATTGCCAAAATGGTTTATCGATGGTACATCGCGCGAAAAATTGTTCCAGCGACGCCAGGTGCCGACGATGCGGTCGACCACACCACACCACACTACATTTACCTATGGACACGACAACCAGAGCCCTATAAGAGTTGAGCACAGCAAGTGGAAGAGGAGGAAGAGGAAGAGTGCGAAATGATACGGGCATCCCGAGAGAGTAGGTCCCACCAAGAAGGAGAAGATATGTATGAAGTGCTATCCATTCACGCTTCTGAGTCAGCATTTTATCGCGAAGCACCGGAAAATCGCCAGGCGGACGCAATCACACAGTCGCCACCACAGGACATCGGGGGATCGGACCCACGGCCGTTCCGACACCTGTTAGCCCATGAGAAACGAAGCCAGAGGGGCGCGGAATCACGGCCGTTCCGCTCCCCAAATAAACGTCGCATTCAGAATCATCCCATCCGCCGTGATCGCAGACTGGCTACTCGGCCACGTCAGCTGCACCGCACGACCGACTCCTCCCACAACGACGGCAACCAAGCGTAGACTGGCCCCACAGCCGCGCCAGCTACCTATCTATTCGGCATTTCGTAACGGTATTCCTATGATTAACACTACCTTGGGCCCAACTCTGCGACCGATGGCAAGTCTTGCGCCGACTGCGATCGTGAAGGTGGAAGCTGGGGGGCGATTTCATCTCATTCGAGCACTTATTGACGCATGTTGCCCACGCACAACGATCGATCGCAGGCTGGCGCAGGATTTAGCGCTTCCAACCACCCACGCTGCCGGAGAGGTCGGCTGCTTTGTTCGACTCCGCGGGAAACATAGCAACAGCAGGACGGTGACGACCCACGCGGTATGCATCCGCGACTTTCAGCGTGTCAGCCCTTCGCATAGTGTCGACGCCAGCATTGCGACTCCCTACGAGCATGCCCGCCTGGCTGATCCACACTTTTATGCTTCTACACCTATCCACTGCTTTGGAATATTATGTACGACGGAGTATTTCGACTCAAGGTACCCAATGGGGTGAAAATTATCGGCTTCGCGGACGATATCGCATTGGTAATCACCGCCAAGCACCTAGGCGAAATATGCGCAAAATCTAATACAAGCATAGCGATGGTTCAATCGTGGCTTACGAAAAATGGACTGCAGCTGGCGGAACAAAAAACAGAGGCTGTACTCATATCAAGTAGGAAAAGGGTGGAGCAGGTCACTATAAGAATCGGCCGCCATGACATCGACACGCTGCCTGCAATAAAATACTTGGGGGTTGTGATAGACAGGAGGTTGTCATTCAAATCCCACTTAGAGTATGCCAATGGAAAGTTAGCAAAAACCGTAGCAGCATTATCTAGGATAATGATAAATGCAAGAGGACCAAAGCAACGACGGCGTCAACTTCTGGTTGGCGTTGTAAAAAGCCAAATACTTTACGGGGCTCCTGTTTGGCATCAGGCCACGGAGTATAAATCATACTTCCGCGGGGTAAAGTCGACTTACCGCCTGTGTGCACTACGCGTCTGTAGCGCCTTTAAAACTGTCTCTGACGACGCAGCACTAATCATCGCAGGAATGTGTCCTATAGACATATTAGCAAAAGAAGCAGCGACGATTTATCGGGATCAAAGCTCAAGTAACGGAGCACGAGAGCGAAGCGTGCAGAACTGGCAGCTCAGGTGGAATGCCTCAACAAATGGTCGTTGGACACACCGATGTATCCCAGATATTAATATATGGATATCTAGAAAGCACGGCGAGGTGGATTTCTACCTCACACAGTTTCTGAGTGGTCACGGATGCTTTAAGGAATATTTGCACCGATTCAATCACGAGCCTAACAACATATGCGATCACTGCGGCGGCGATACAGTAGAAGATGTTTACCATGTATTTTTCGAGTGTCCTAGGTTCTATAGCTCGAGATGCAAACTGTGCAGAATATTTGGAGAGGATTACACTCCTGAAACAATTGTTGGATGCATGCTACAAAGCAAGGTAAAATGGTCAGCGGCGTGCGATGTAATAGCGGAAATAATGAAGTGTCTACGAAGTCTTGAAAGGCTACGGCGCAGCAGCGAACATTGAACAATCGAGTTGTGTGGGTGGATAACAAATTGCTAAGGTGGAGGGGATCGAGCTGAGCACGTATTGAATGCAAGGCCTCCGTACAATTAGCGGCGTGAGAATGATAAAATAAGAAAATACCGTAATATATGTAGGTAAATGTAATAGCAAACCAGGTGACGGATTGGAGACAAGGCCTCTTCAACCGTTCGAATACTGCCCCAGGTGAAGGAATAAAGCACGGATTGGAGACACGGCCTCTTCAACCGTGCGACCAAAAGCAGTCAACATACACGCAACAACAAACCTACGGATTGGAGACAAGGCCTCTCCAACCGTAGAAACAACGAGTATGAGGGTAAACGTCTCACATGTAATCAGATTGGAGAGAAGACCTCTCCAACCGGTGGAAGTACGAGGAAAGCCCCGTTACGTATTGTGGAAAAAAAACAAAAAAAAAAAAACAAAAAAAAAAAACAAAAATTCTATTTATACATATATAATTTATTTACACATATATACATATGTAAAAAACAAAACCCTACAATACAAGTAGTCGAACGCGCAAGCATGCCACAAGCACTATATGCTCAGTGTTTAAGGTAGGCTTTCAAATATTCGTAGAAGTGGTATGCGTCAAGCACATTCAGGTAGTAAGCAGGGCGTGTCAGTCCCAGCGTTAACCATACCGCGGCACTATCTAAGTACAGCAACGTGACCCCGACAGACGTAGAGCTTAGTGCTCAACCTACCTCCCGACGGAATACTTGACGGTAGTACCGGGGAGTAAATGGTACTCAGACGGTAGGAGGTTTAGTGCGGTTAAAGTCCCACACTGACTATGAGGCTTTCGATGCTTCCTCCTCGTAAAACAAAAAAAAACAAAAAACACCTATCCGTCTTGTTCTCGGCGCCGACGCCTATGCCGAGATGATGACACCGGGAGTTTTGCCCCCATCTTTCGGAACGCTGCTCGCACAAAGTACGATATTCGGGTGGGTACTTTCGTATTTGAAGCTCGTAAATAGAATAAACATTATTAGGTCTGTGTGCTTTGATAAGCACTAAAAATTGGTGAAACTTAGCAAAGTAGCGACAGGTGATGTACCAGCATTAATAAAGTGTCTTTCTTGTGAACTTCAATTATATTTAATTTAAATAAAACGGTTATGAAAATATATTTTGCTTGTGAACTTTTGTGTAACTGTTAAGCAGAAAACGGAAGATTGCGGGAAATGTCGCAAAAAATAAGAGGGGAAAGAGGTGTAAGGTGTGAGGGTGTTTGTGGTAAGGCTTACCATAAAAACATTGCGTGTGCACCTATCGATGATTTTGGCCTTAATTGTTTGCAAGGTTGTAAACTTTTAAGATTTATTCGTGATGATTGCATGACTTATGTTTCCAATGTTGATGAGGCTTTCAGGGAAATCTTGGCTATTTCAGAGGTAAACAGAGTAAATTTGAAAGAGCAAAAAAGCGAAAATGAAAAAATGGTGAGTGAGCACAAAAGGGAAATAAGCGCTTCCATAACTCACAACGAAAGAGAAATGAAAATAATAGTAGAAAAAATTTATAAGGTGAACTCAGAAAAACTAGAGTTAATGAAAAAAGAAAAACAGAATGCTTGTGCTTGGAAAATAAGGATAAACTAGGTAAAGTTAGTATACTAACGAATGAGGCGTTCACTAAGCAAAAGGATGAAATTATTAATGAAGTTAAAAAGGTTGCTAATATCCCTAATAAGGCGTTTAATAAACAGAAAGTGGAAATTGTAAAAGAGGTTAAGGAGGCTGCTAATCAGAATAAAGGTTTTGATGGTGGAAATGTTTCTACATATTCCACTGTTACAAAAGGCATCCCTCCAATTGTTATTAAGCCCAAAGTGAAACAAGCCATTGAGAAAACAAAAACGGATTTAAACAAAATAGATCCATCCCATTTAAATATAAGAAGGGTACAAAACAAAAATAAAGGCGCGATAATTATAAGCGCTAATACAGCAGGCGACAAGGACAAAATTAGAGATACGCTAACGGAAAAGTTGGATAAAAATGTGTATAATATAGCTGAGCCATAAGTGTATTTTCCTAGAGTTGTGAAAGCTAATATTAGTTCAGAGCATACCGAGAGCGAAATAGTTAGCCGGATCCTTGCGCAGAATGATACTCTAAGCTAAAAGGAAATGTATTACAATAAAACGCGCTAAGAAAGAAAATAGAGCACAACATACACGGGGTAGAAAACTGCAAGGAGAGCATGCCCATTAATAAATGTGGTAATTGCGTAGATGCCAATAATCAGTTAGTGTTTAGGCCACAGGCCTAAATATATCTTCCCCTCCTCGTAACATAATTTTCTTTAGTTTATTTTCCTTCGTTTACTACCACCCACATATGCTTGTGATCACTAATACACACAAGCATCTGTGAGTGGTAGTACGCATGTATCTTGGATTTTTACCGCTGTGAGCCCGCGGTACAGCAACTTTGTTGCCGGGAAACCCAACGAAGGAGCTGTATCGGGGGTTCAACGGCTCATGTCGCAAAGAGGCTCGTTCTTTTTGAATCCAGCAGCCAGCGAAGGTACACGTTATCTCACGTCACGTAAGTGTTCATATTCTCAAATACTTTTCACTATTTTCAAAATACATATATTTTCACAACATTTGTTAAATCTTCCTTAAAACTTGTTGCATTTCAAGCCATTTAATAAAAACCATTGTATTTCTGTTTACTAATACGAAATTTTTTGGTGTTTTTATTTTCCTTTCCTTTTCCCGCCTAAATCCTATTCTTATACAATTCCGTTGCCACCACGCTTTTGTACAGTTAGGTTTTAAGATCAATATAGACCATAACATATTGAGTTATGACTGCCCAGTTTATCAAAGGAAGCTTAAACTGGAAAAACAACGAGTTGGTTTTTAGCAACCAAGACGTACAAGCCCAGTAATAAATGTTTTTGATTTGAAATGTGTCTACTTGAATATTTGTAGTTTGTTAGCAAATAAAACAGAGCTCGAAAAAATGATAGAAGAAGTGGAACCGGACATTGTTTTATGCTTAGAAACACGTATAACTTCAGATATTATTTATTCTGAAATTAATATTGCACCGTATACATTAATTCGCTGCGACTCTCATAGTAGACATACGGGAGGGGTAGTTTTATTACTGAAAAATGAAATCAAGTACAAAGTCAGGTTTAATCGATCATTTGATAGAAATGTATAGTGTGCTACAGTAAAATTAAAGCAAGTGGGCATTAAGTGGCAAATAGGTGTGTTGTACCATTCCCCATGTTCTAGCGACAGTGAATTATTAAATCATGTAGAGAGCATTTTATTAGAAGTATTAGAATCAGGTACGAATTCCCTTCTAGTTGGAGATTTCAATATAAACTTAAATATTAACTCTTCGAGTAGCTACAAACTGAATGAAATTTGTGCACGTAGCGCAATGAAACAAAAAATAAATTTCAATACAAGAGGCGCAAACTTCTCAAACAAAAATAGATTTATTATATGCAAACGCTGATATAGTGTCGTGTGTAAATCTTGAAGACCACAGAATATCCGATCACGAGACTATTTCATCAACATCCTGGGAGAATTATTTTGCCGATAACTTGACGACTCTACTGAGGAATTGCGATCTCAGTTTAATAAGAAGCATGAATGTCAACGACACGGTCAACTATATAAATACTTGTTTACTAGATTGTATGGGAGTACTAACGTTTGAAAAAAAAAACAGTACGGTAAAGTTAAGAAATAAATAGTATTTGACAGAATTGAATAAACTAAAATACCGCTTGCACTCACAAGCTGGAGCAACTGGTGACTATACCGAATATAACATTGTCGCGAACTAAGGCCGATAAATACATTGCCGAACATAGAAAAAATTCTGAAAATTGTAAAATTGTAATAAAAAATCAACTGCTTAATTTCTTGGAAAATAATAAAATCCTTATAAAGGAACAATCCGGTTTCCGAGAAAGGCACTCTTGCGAGACGGCGTTAAATTACGTCATATCTAGCTGGAAGGAAGAGCTGAGCCTAAAAAAACATAGAGTAGCAGTTTTCGTTGACCTGAAAAGAGCGTTCGAAACAATTGATAGGAATATAATGCTCGATAAAATACAAAAAATTGGTATTAGGGAAAATGAATTGCAGTTGTTTAGAAGCTTCTCATCAGACCGGAAACAAAGAACAACCATCGAGTCAGTAGTCTCATCCGAGGCACAAGTGGACATAGGATTACCACAATGGTCGGTATTAGCACCAATCCTGTTCAACATTTACATAAACGATATGTCATCAGCACTGAAATATAGTAAAATCAGGTTGTTTGCAGATGATGCGCTACTTGAAGTAAATGAAAAATACATTTCAATAGCAAGGAGCAAAATGCAAGAAGATTTGGACTCATTGTATAGATGGCATTGCATTAATAAACTCAAGCTTAACGTTAACAAAACTAAGTTCATGGTTTTATCTAGGACGACCAATAAAGAATCACTTAATTTAGATCTAAAAATAATGAATACGAGCATTGAGGATGTCTAAATATTTAAGTACTTAGGGATCCTGATTGACAATAAGCTGAGGTTTACGGATCATATTGATTATATTGCTACCAAACTAGGCAAACAAATTGGATTTTCGAAGAGATCATGTAAACTTATTAGTAAGAAATATAAGTTGAAAGTTTATAAATCCATCATAGAACCGCACTTCTTGTATTGCCCTAAAATATTCTTTATTGCCAATGAAACACAAGTAGACAGGTTACAAATTATGCAAAACAAAGCTATGAGATTTATATTGAAAGTGAGGAACGACACTTCCATAAAGAGTATGATTGATGCACTAAACTGGTTGAGTGTGAAACAGTTGATATTTTACCATAGTATGAAATTTGTATTTTATATCAAGCATGGTAAATTACCAGTGAAAAACTTGTTTATGTGAATGAAACCCACTCTTACATAATCAGGGAAAATAGTAATTTCTTTTCAAAACAGAAATGGACAAGCAAACTGTATTTTACAAAGGCCTGAAATGTTTTAATGAACTACCTAATCATGTTAAAAATTGTGAAAACTTAAACACCTTCAAAAAAAGTTTATTAGAATATTGCAAAACCCTTCCAATAAGATAAAATATTTTGTATCTGTATTTCATGTTACTGATCCTTGAGCGTACATGGCACTCCAAATAGACACAGAGGAACTTTATGCATCAGGCCAAATACATGTATCGCTCGAAATCAAATTGGGAAAGAGTTCCTGAAAATATCGTCCCAGACAAACAGTTGGAGTGTTCATGTGAATCACGTATATTCCTACAAAAATAATATATTATAATTAATTATGTTTACATAAAAGCTGGTACAGGGAGGATTGGAAACACGTCCTTTCCAACCGTCCGATAAGAGTGGCTCATTCTGCTGAGCTGCTAGCTTTTGGGTTGACCGGAATCAAATGCATTCCGACAGCATAAATAACAAAACTGTGTAATCATGCGTCTTGGAGTAGGGCAGGATTGAGAACACGTTCTTCCAACCTCCCAATGAGATGACTCCAAGACTCGCCCGTTGGGACCACCAGTTCCCGTGCTGATCGGAATCTCATGCATTCCGACACCCCAAATTCTAGAAATCCTATTATTATTAAAATGTATTTATAATTTGTAAAAATCTAAGTTTTAGGCTTAAAACGCCGTAATAATAAATAAATAATAATAATAACATGTGTTTTGTTTATAAATACGTTCATATAATTTGTTACTTGGAATAGAACTTACTAACCTTTTAGTATACTCTACCTAGTAGCTTAGCTTGAACTATTTATAAGCAGTATTTTTTAACCTTTTTGTAATCTTCGGCGTTTTCATTCTAAAGATATGAAATACAGTGGTACATATTCGTTTAAACGCATTCTTAATTTTAACTTTAGCACTTTGGCTTTCTTTTGTTTCTGCATTCATAACAACAAATTCTAGCCCATATTCTTTGTTAATCTAACGGAGTTAATTCTCGGAGGTGCTAAATGGAGTTAAAGCTAAGACTCCGGCTTTCTTGGAGGTGCCAAAGGGAGTTAAAACTAAGACGCCGACTTTTCCCGAGAAGATGAGTGATGTGGCAAAGCAGTAACTGACTGTGGCACTGGTTGATCGTAGCAGTCCTTTCGGACTGATGACTAGTGAAATGTGGAGATCTGTAGAAAGGGAGCTTATTAGCTTAATGCTTAAAATGATGCGGGTAAGTAAGCCCCTTCCAACCTTTGATTCGGGGGGATGGTATAATGGTGTGAAGATGATAGCGTGCGATAACATCGCGAGCTTGCGGTGGCTGGAGGAAGTGGTTCCAAACCTCCAAGGCAAGGCACGAACGCGCGGTTTGAGGTGGTGCATAAAGCGCAAATCCCCACGGTACCAAAAGTTAAGGTATGAATACCATGCGTTATAAAGTCGGAGGATACACTGCGACTTCTGCTGAATCAGAATACGAACATACCGACACAGGATTGGAAGGTACTTACTGTATCTCGGCCTATGGAGGAAGGTCAGTTCTACATCTTCCACATAAACAAGCAGGCGGAGGATATATTGTACACGCAGCTTGCTAAAATGTCTTTGGTACAGGCAAAATTTATATGCGACTCAGGAAAAGAAGTCCCGAGGACAAAAATCCTAACACGCTAGAAGTGGGCGAAGTCGCAAAGGACCTCAAAAGCTTAAGGGAAAAAAGACAGGTGGAGGTAGCCGACGTCACCACGAAGGTGTTAGAAGAGGGCCAACAGCCAGATGGTGCTGTGAGTCGCACAGAGGAACACCCGGCACAACAGTTACAAGAGGCTGAAGGGGACTTCGAACACCCTAAACCAAAAGGTCTACCGACAACGTCACGACGAAGGTGCTGGAGGGGGACAAACAGCCCAATGGTGCTGCGAGTCTTGCAGATAAACCTCCAACACAGTAAAGTGGCGTCGAGCGAACTCCTCCTAACCCTTGAGGAGGGTTCCTTTGATGTGGCGCTTATCCAGGAGCCGTGGCTCTCATCGGGAGGAAATGTTTCTGGATTTAGCGCGCGCGGATTTGGTATTTACTATGCGCAAACGGAAGGAAGGGTGCGATCTGTAGTAATGGTAAGGAAACAGCTGCATTCATATATGCTGCCTAATTACACTACCGAGGACCTCGTTGTGGTGGCCGTGAGCAAAGGTATAAGCATGCACTTATCCTGGCATCCTGCGACATGGCCCATGCTGCGGAGGTTCCACCAATGGAGTGCAAGAGGCTAGTACAGGCCGAATGGCGCAAAGGGCGGTTGGTCATAAGCGCGGATGCAAATGCGCACCACAATGCGTGGGGAGGAGCAGATACGAACGAGAGAGGCGAATCTCTATTTTGTTACATCCTGCAAACCAATTTGCAGATAGCCAACAACGAAGGAGAAGGGAGGAACCTTTAGAAATCCTAAGTCAACAAACTGGGACAACCGAAATGGGACAACCGAAATGGGACAACCCAAAGAGGTTGCCAATGTGGAAGAACTGGAGGAGTCTAATGAATTCCTAACAAGGACGCTTATGACTGCGTATAACAAAGCTTGCCCTCTAAGAAGATTCAGAGGCAAAGCCGCCATGGTGGAGCAATGAGCTGAGTCTTCTAAGAAATGAAGAAAAGAAATGTTTAAGCTGGCAAAGACCGCGGAAAGCGAAGCGTGTCGGGCCGAGTACAGGGATCTACTGAGGATCTACAAGCGTGAAATTTTCAGGGCGAAGAGAATCTCATGGAAAAGTTTCTGTACGGACATAGAGTGCTCCAGCGAACCAGCACGGTTGAGAAAAGTCCTAGTAAGGGAAAATATATTCCAGGGACTAATAAAGAAGGAGAACGGGGAATGGTCACGTAATAGTGAGGGATCCCTTGAGGTGCTTCTCGATACACATTTCCCATCGGGAGATGGTTTAGAAGAGCCAGCAGACAGCACTCACACTTCGATCACGGAGCGGGTAGCGCCGGGCTTCGTGACCGATACCAAGATCGAATGGGCAGAGAAGAGGTTTTCTAACTTTAAATCGCCGGGGCCAGATGTTATATTCCCGGCCATGCTACAAGTTTCAAGTAGGGCGGTCGTAGAATGGCTTAAAATAATATTCGATGGGCGCATAAGACTGAATCATGTACCGCACTCTTGGAGAACTGCTCGTGTAGTTGCCTACCAAAGCCGGGGAACATCGGCCAGGTGTATCCCAAAGACTATAGACCCATTTGCTTAACATCATTTCTGCTCAAGACCTTTGAGAGGTTGATAGATGTGTACATAAATTCAACGTGGATGAAAAGCTGCTCTCCTCAACACAGCATGCGTACACCAAAGGCAATTTGGTAGACACCGCATTGCATAGGGTGGTGACAAGCATAGAGAAATCCCTGGAATATAAGGAGTATGCCGGGGATTTCAATAATGTTGCAAAATGGGAGATTATGGATGTTCTTAATTACATTAAAGTACATCCTGCCTTAATCAGATGGATCGGCTGTATGTTAAATTGCAGAACGATTACATCAGAATGGGGATTGTATGAGGCCAGGAAATCAGTGGACAGGCGCACGCCGCAGGGAGGGGTGCTATCACCTCTGTTGTGGACGCTGGTCATCAACCAACTGCTCAGGCGATTTGATGAGGGACCCGTAAAACTTGCGGCTCACGCGGATGACGTTGCAATGGTCATAAGTGGAAAGTGCCTTCTAACGATTAGCTCTTTGATGGATCGGGCTCTTCGGGATATTCATACCTGGGCATCAAATGTCGGGTTGAAAGTCAATGCGGATAAGACGGATATGGTCTTGTTTACAAAGGGGACAAATTGGACCAGGCCTAAGTTAGGAGGGGTGACCGTACAGGAGAAACCTTGCACAAAGTATCTAGGAATCATCCTAGACAGTAAGCTGTCATGGAAGCTCAACGTGGAGGAGAGGGCGAAGAAGGCTTCAGCGGCACTTTATGCATGTAAAAGAATGCTGGGGTGTACGTGGGCTTATCGCCCTCTCATTTTCATTGGGTTTTTGCAGCGATTGTAAACCCTATCCTATACTATGGAATTCTTGTTTGGTGGAAAGCCACACAAAAAGCAACCTACCTCAAAAAATTAGAGGGGGTATGCAGACTATCAATGCTTGGCATTACGGGAGCCCTGAAAACCACCCCGACAGTTGCACTGTATGCCATTCTGCACATTTTCACCTCTAGACCTGGTAGCAAAGAACATAGCGTTAACAACTGCAACCAGGCTCGGTGCCTCGGGGCAGCTTGAGCGCCGACAATACGGCCATAGTAGTATAGCGTCATCAATCACAAGACGAACAGACTACCTGATTCCCTATCTGCGCTTCGAGGGCGATCTTAAGGCCACAATAGGGGTGGACGGTTGGCGCAAGGGTGTTGAAATGGCGGACGAGGCGATACATGTGTACACAGATGGTTCCAAAGTAGTGGAAGGAGTAGGGTCTGCGATATACTTTGCTGATCCGGAAATAAACAGATCCTACAGGCTGCCGCATTACTGTAGCGTTTTCCAAGCCGAAATAGTAGCCGTAACCAAAGCTGTAGAAACCCTGGACGAAAATAAGCCAAGCTGCAATCGTGTTAACTTTTATATTGACAGTAAAGCAGCAATTAAGGCAGTAATCTCGCATAGCACAGCATCTAAATGCATGTTAGAGTATAAGCAGTCCCTAGAGAGAATCGAGACAGGGAGAAGCATACATCTATATTTCGTCTCAGGGCATATGGGAATAGATGGGAATGAAAAAGCGGATGAACTAGCTAAAAAGGGCACATCCCTTGAAGCTTGCTCCGTAGACGTACCAATTAGACTGGGCGAAATTAAGCGAAGGCGAGAGGTACACATGATCGACCAAGCAGTAAAGGCGTGGGTTCAAGCGCGGGGCTGTAAAGTGTCGCAGATTGTGTGCAGGTCTTACAACCTTAGACTAACAAGGTTGCTTCTATCATTAAAAAGAGAGGACTGTATACTCATGACGGGTATTCTGACTTGACACTGCCTTCTGGCGTCACATGCCTTTAAATTAGGCTTGGTCAGTGATAGCAGGTGTAGGAAGTGCGGGCTGGAGGAGGAAACGATCGAGCACGTTCAGTGCTCTTGGTCTACGCTTGCCAGGCTAAGACTCCAGCTATTAGGAGTGATACAGCTGTCAGATCTAGAAGCAGCAAGTGGCTTAAATCCTAGGAAGCTTCTAGTATTTGCCAAGAAGACGGAGTTATTTTATAACATAGGTCCTGGTTTTTGATACGGTTTTTCAGTTTGGTCGTTAAAACAAACTTCTGGTAACATTACGGACTTATTCAGTCTATGTGAGGTCCTCATGGACCGGCCAGTGCAACCTAACCCAACGGAAATTTGACTGGCCCAAAAATCCTGTTGTCGTTGTTGTTGTTGTACTCTTATCATCGCATATTCAAAAATACTACAACGAACAGGTGCATATTCGTTTAAACGCAGTAACTTTATTTTTAAATATTTATTCAATTTTTAAATTGTCTGCAATTAAGTGGTCCTCTATTTTTATACTCAGAGTGCTTTGCACACAGAGTATATTAGCTTTGATTGGGTAACGGTTGTTTTTGCAGGTATAAAGGAATGGATATAGATATAGACTTCAATATATCAAAATCATCAGTATCGAAAAAAAATTTGATTGAGCCATGTCGGTCCGTCCGTCCGGACGTCAGTCCGTTAACACGATAACTTGAGTAAATATTGAGATATCTTCACTAAATTTGGTACACGAGCTTATCTGGACCCAGAATAGATTGGTATTGAAAATGAGCGAAATCGGATGATAACCACGCCCACTTTTTATATATGTAACATTTTGGAAAACATATAAAACGGTTATTTAGTAAATAATACACCTAGAATGTTGACATTTGACGTGTGGACTGATATTGAGACTCTTGATAAAAATTTGAAAAACAAGTTTAAAATGGGCGTGGCACCGCCCACTTGTGATAAAATCAATTTTACAAATATTATTAATCACAAATCAAAAATCGTTAAACCCTTTCGTAACAAAATTCGGCAGAGAGGTTGCCCTTATTATATAAGGAATGCTTTGAAGAAAAATTAACGAAATCGGTTAAGGACCACGCCCACTTTTATATAAAAGATTTTTAAAAGGGTCGTGGACGAATAAAATAAGCTATATCTTTGCAAAAAAGAGCTTTATATCAATGGTATTTCATTTCCCAAGTGTATTTATAGCAATAAATAGTGGTTAGGTCACCAGCCAAATATTTTTTTAAAAGAACTTTTGGGTCACTCTAATGCGCCCCGTACTTTGATTATTACCGGTAACTATCCTTGTACCGCCGAGAACTAGTTGAGTAGGGGAAAACTCGACGAAAGTTAGTAATCGGCGGGTGCCATGGACTCTTTCTTTTCTTTTCACTTCACTTTCTTTCTGAACGTCCGCAAGTGAGCTCCAGCAACCAAACCGAAGGTAAGAATTCCTTTTTTTCAATTGTAAATTCGATAAAATTAAGCTAGTGTGATTCGTTAAATACTTTCCAATTTAAACTTTCCACTTACTTTTGAATTCTCGAATAAAGAAAGTTTGTTATTAATTATATTAGTGAAAGTGTTGGCTTTTCCTTAAGATACTAACTAGTTCCTTTTTATTTTTCTTTTTGGTGTTACGTGCGAACGAATCCCCATCGTCCCGAACCACACGTAATCATTGGTCCTATCGCGCCAGGAAAACCGAAGTGAACACAATATTCAGCCAGCGCATTAAAATTTAAAGTGCAAATTTATCATCAAAATTATTTAGAACCGACGGTGCCAATTTGCAAGAAAATAATTTGGAATTATAAAGAAATACCAACGATCAGCCATTAATTAGCGACGAGTGGTAATAGCGAGCATTCTATACGCACAGTCATCACATCATACAGTCCGCACATCATATAGTCATCGCATCATACAGTCAACACTTCATACAGTCCGCACATCATAGAGTCAACACTTCATACAGTCCGCACATCATACAGTCCGCACATCTACCTCATTTTTGCAATACGTGAACGTATAGAAGTGAACCTGTGATAGATTTATAATTCGAAGTTCGCGTTTTTTAAACACACCAATCGCCTTTGACTATCGGTTGACTCCCCCACCAGTGGTAAGAGTCCTCCGACACAGCTCAAGGCAGACAGGCAGTGATTTAAATTTTTTTCCTTTTTTTTTTCTTTTCTTCACTTCCACTGCACTGTGCAACATAAGACTTAGGGATAGTTTCCTTTCATTCGAAATTTCGATTAGAAGTACACAACACCTTTATTTCCACCTGGTTGATGTTTTTTGTAAACTTTTCACAGATTCACTTCAGTTTATATACACTCGTACACAATATCCAAGCCACTGCGACTTATATACACCATTGGATGGCTAGCGGCCGGTAGCAGACAATTTTTACTTAGGTTAGGTTAGGTTGGGGTGGCTGCCCGAGGGCACACTTAGGCCAGTGGTACTAGGCCCGTTGTGATACCACGAAAAACACCCTTACCTTTCCTCTTCGAACCATTTTGAGGACCTGATGAAAGCTACCAGGTCCTTGACGTCATGCTCCACAACCTGACTCAGATTATCAAGAAATGGAGCTCCCAGAAAGCGCTGCCGTGCTCCGCTTAGTGCTGGGCAGTTGCAAATGAGGTGAACCACCGTTTCCTCCTCCTCATCCTCTTTACAACTCCTACAGCAACGACGATAAGGCGCTCCTAACCTTTCTGCATGCCTACCTATGAGGCAATGACCCGTTGGTGCCCCCACAAGTGCGGAAATTGTATCCCTTCTTAGGTTGTACACGTGACGGGATCTATTAGGATCCCCATTTAGGTCAGGTTTCTTTCTATGTTCGACACCCCGGTGTTTGTAGCCATCTTTCGTCGGCTTGACGGTAGATGTGCTCTTTTAGCATTAGCTTGCATGTGGACAGGGCATACCTAAGCGTTCTTCTCCAGGAAGAACCTACTTGGTTGTACCGTGCCTAGCGAGTTGATCTGCAATGCAGTTTCCCTCGATATTCCTGTATCCGGGGACCCGTGTGAGGTGTACACGGTTCTGTTGAGCCATCTCCTGAAGAGATCGGCGACAGTTTAGTGCTAGTTCAGAATTGAACGAGTGGGAGCCCAGAGATTTTATGGCAGCTTGGCTGTCGCTGAAGATAAAAATTTCTTTGCCGACATTGTATGTCCCTATCCTAGCTGCGGCTTCCATTATGGCTGCTACTTCTGCCTGGAATACACTGCAGTGGTCGGGTAGTCTGAATGAGAGCTGTAGGTCAAGGTCCCTTGAGTATACTCCACCTCCAACTCTACCGTTTAGCTTGGAGCCGTCCGTGTATATGGAAATGCTGTTGCTCATAGTAAGGCACTTATCCGACTCCGTCCAGTCATCCCTGCTGGGTATGTTTATCTTAAAGTTGGTTTCCACAACTGTTGTGGTCGCACAGCTATCCGTGCTAGGAGGGAGAAAACTATATTTGTTTAGATTTTTGTTGGTAATAGGCTTTTTTGACCAATCGTTTCTTAATTGCAAATAAAGATATTTATTTCAATTTTTCCACCTAACGTTTCGCTAGACTTCCTAGCATCATCAGAGGTGATCTAATTTATTAACAACAATAAAGATAAAAATATTTACATTAATTTATGGTATAAAGACTACTTTAATTTATATATATAAATTTACTTTATATATGTAACGAGAACACTAACATTGATTTACATACGTACAAACATAGACAACACTTACGTAATATATTTGTTATTTAAATATTAAAACTAAAAGAATTAGTACCATTTAACTTTGGTATCATTGTCATACTGATTCTTAACTATAAACATAAAAGGTAAACAGCTGCTATATTCTGTGTGTCCTCTTTCTTGTTTATCGTATTTGCCCGTTTTTCCAATATTCTCAGACTTTCCAATGTATATCTGGCTCTCCCGTGTTTGTTCCTATCTATTATTTTTGTATTAGCCAGATCAGCTGAGTGTCCACTTGTTGTGATATGCTGCGCTAAGGCGGTGGTGGTTTTTTTGTTTTGTATATCAGCTTCGTGCTCTTTCAATCGGATTCCCAGTGCACGTTTGGTAGTCCCTATATATACTTGCTGCAGATTTCATTTTCTTTACCTTTACACGTTATTTCATATACCACATTGTTTTGTTCTAATTTTTGGGTTGGGCTTTTTGTGTTAGTAAATATACTTGCTAGTGTGTAGTTTGATTTATATGATAAAGATATGTTTTGTTTGTCGTGGAATATAGTTTTGCTGAGGTTTTGGGTAAGTTTAGGTACATAGGTTACACTGAAGTATTGTTTTGACTTATTTTCCTTATGTGTCGTTGTGTTGTTTTGTGCGTTATTTATTTCTCTTATTATTTGTTCTATTAGATTTTTAATTAGGGTGTGTGGGTAGCTATTGCTTTTAAGCATTTTATCAATTTTTTGCAAGTTTGTGTTCCAGTATTGCTTGTCACTTATAGTTAGTACTTTCTTTATCAAATTTTTCGCTGTGTTTATTTTGTATTTCATTGGCTGGGACGAATGAAAATTTATCAGTCTGCCGGAGGATAAACGCTTTGCGTACCACTCAAATGAGAGGCTTCCATTATTTACATTTTTATATATTCTTACGTCCAGGTATGGTATGCTGTCATCTCTCTCCATTTCAATCGTAAACTGAATTTTGTTGTGATAATTGTTAAGTGTTTCTAATATTAAATCCACGTCCTTACGTTTTACAATCGCCAGAATGTCGTCCACATATTTACATATTTTACTAAAAACTTTATGTCGATGTCATGTTTTTGTTTCAGCTCATTTAGAGTTTTATCAATAAGATCATCTAGAATTATATCCGCTATTGTAGGTGAGAGCGGATTGCCCATTGGCATACCAAAAGTTTGAGCGTATATCATATTATCAAGTAAACAAAATCTTAAATTTCTTGGAATTTGCATTTGGGTATATTTGTTAAAGAGTTGATTTTATCAAATTTTTCCATTATTATTCGTATGGCGAGATTGGTGGGAATGTTCGTGAATAGTGACACGACGTCGAAAGATACAAGAGCTTCTTCTTTGTCGATTATCATATTTTGTAGTCTCTCTTTCAGACTAAACATATTTTTAATGTTGTACTCTTCTGAGGTTATATTCTTTATTATGTCTCCCATATGTTTCAATAGCTGGTAGCATGGTACATTCACGGATGATGCAATTGGGCGTAAGGGTGTATTGGGCTTGTGTATTTTTGGTAACCCGTAAAGTTTTGGTGCAATCGCTGCCGAGCAAGTTAACTTGTGTTTTTCTTTAATGTTTATGTATTTTTGTTTGTATAGATCGTTGACTATTCTGTTGTTTTTCTTTTGCAGTGCATTTGTTGGGTCTGTTCTCAGTTTTCTGTAAGTGTTTTTGTGTTCCAGTAGCTCTTCCATTTTCTCTTTGTAGTCTCTTTTGTATATAACCACAGTTTTGTTTCCCTTATCTGCGTCTGTTATAACTATGTTGTTTTTGTGTAGGTTTAGAAATGCTTTGCATTTGTTGTATGTTTCTAATATAAATTTTTCCAATGAATTGTTTTTTATGTTTCGTTTAAATTAGAGAATTCTGTTGCTCACTTTGTTTCTCGCCATTTCTTTGGTATTTTCATCGCCCAATGCTTGGATTGCTTGCTCAATTTCTGATATTGTGTGTATTGCGGAGAAGTTTTTTCTTGTCGTCGGAAGAGTAAATTTTTTCCCTAACGATAGGAGCCATTTAACTTCTTCAGGAAAGTTTATATCGGTTTTGTTCACAAACCAGTCATTGTTTGTGCATATCCCCATGTTTCGTAGTTGTTGGGCTTTCAGATTGTTAATTTTTGTTGTATGTACTCCATTTACTTCTTTCGCCACTCTCTGGCTGCCCAGTTTATCAAAGGAAGCTTAAACTGGAAAAACAACGAGTTGGTTTTTAGCAACCAAGACGTACAAGCCCAGTAATAAATGTTTTTGATTTGAAATGTGTCTACTTGAATATTTGTAGTTTGTTAGCAAATAAAACAGAGCTCGAAAAAATGATAGAAGAAGTGGAACCGGACATTGTTTTATGCTTAGAAACACGTATAACTTCAGATATTATTTATTCTGAAATTAATATTGCACCGTATACATTAATTCGCTGCGACTCTCATAGTAGACATACGGGAGGGGTAGTTTTATTACTGAAAAATGAAATCAAGTACAAAGTCAGGTTTAATCGATCATTTGATAGAAATGTATAGTGTGCTACAGTAAAATTAAAGCAAGTGGGCATTAAGTGGCAAATAGGTGTGTTGTACCATTCCCCATGTTCTAGCGACAGTGAATTATTAAATCATGTAGAGAGCATTTTATCAGAAGTATTAGAATCAGGTACGAATTCCCTTCTAGTTGGAGATTTCAATATAAACTTAAATATTAACTCTTCGAGTAGCTACAAACTGAATGAAATTTGTGCACGTAGCGCAATGAAACAAAAAATAAATTTCAATACAAGAGGCGCAAACTTCTCAAACAAAAATAGATTTATTATATGCAAACGCTGATATAGTGTCGTGTGTAAATCTTGAAGACCACAGAATATCCGATCACGAGACTATTTCATCAACATCCTGGGAGAATTATTTTGCCGATAACTTGACGACTCTACTGAGGAATTGCGATCTCAGTTTAATAAGAAGCATGAATGTCAACGACACGGTCAACTATATAAATACTTGTTTACTAGATTGTATGGGAGTACTAACGTTTGAAAAAAAAAACAGTACGGTAAAGTTAAGAAATAAATAGTATTTGACAGAATTGAATAAACTAAAATACCGCTTGCACTCACAAGCTAGAGCAACTGGTGACTATACCGAATATAACATTGTCGCGAACTAAGGCCGATAAATACATTGCCGAACATGGAAAAAATTCTGAAAATTGTAAAATTGTAATAAAAAATCAACTGCTTAATTTCTTGGAAAATAATAAAATCCTTATAAAGGAACAATCCGGTTTCCGAGAAAGGCACTCTTGCGAGACGGCGTTAAATTACGTCATATCTAGCTGGAAGGAAGAGCTGAGCCTAAAAAAACATAGAGTAGCAGTTTTCGTTGACCTGAAAAGAGCGTTCGAAACAATTGATAGGAATATAATGCTCGATAAAATACAAAAAATTGGTATTAGGGAAAATGAATTGCAGTTGTTTAGAAGCTTCTCATCAGACCGGAAACAAAGAACAACCATCGAGTCAGTAGTCTCATCCGAGGCACAAGTGGACATAGGATTACCACAATGGTCGGTATTAGCACCAATCCTGTTCAACATTTACATAAACGATATGTCATCAGCACTGAAATATAGTAAAATCAGGTTGTTTGCAGATGATGCGCTACTTGAAGTAAATGAAAAATACATTTCAATAGCAAGGAGCAAAATGCAAGAAGATTTGGACTCATTGTATAGATGGCATTGCATTAATAAACTCAAGCTTAACGTTAACAAAACTAAGTTCATGGTTTTATCTAGGACGACCAATAAAGAATCACTTAATTTAGATCTAAAAATAATGAATACGAGCATTGAGGATGTCTAAATATTTAAGTACTTAGGGATCCTGATTGACAATAAGCTGAGGTTTACGGATCATATTGATTATATTGCTACCAAACTAGGCAAACAAATTGGATTTTCGAAGAGATCATGTAAACTTATTAGTAAGAAATATAAGTTGAAAGTTTATAAGTCCATCATAGAACCGCACTTCTTGTATTGCCCTAAAATATTCTTTATTGCCAATGAAACACAAGTAGACAGGTTACAAATTATGCAAAACAAAGCTATGAGATTTATATTGAAAGTGAGGAACGACACTTCCATAAAGAGTATGATTGATGCACTAAACTGGTTGAGTGTGAAACAGTTGATATTTTACCATAGTATGAAATTTGTATTTTATATCAAGCATGGTAAATTACCAGTGAAAAACTTGTTTATGTGAATGAACCCACTCTTACATAATCAGGGAAAATAGTAATTTCTTTTCAAAACAGAAATGGACAAGCAAACTATATTTTACAAAGGCCTGAAATGTTTTAATGAACTACCTAATCATGTTAAAAATTGTGAAAACTTAAACACCTTCAAAAAAAGTTTATTAGAATATTGCAAAACCCTTCCAATAAGATAAAATATTTTGTATCTGTATTTCATGTTACTAATCCTTGAGCGTACATGGCACTCCACTCCTTTATGCATCAGGCCAAATACATGTATCGCTCGAAATCAAATTGGGAAAGAGTTCCTGAAAATATCGTCCCAGACAAACAGTTGGAGTGTTCATGTGAATCACGTATATTCCTACAAAAATAATATATTATAATTAATTATGTTTACATAAAAGCTGGTACAGGGAGGATTGGAAACACGTCCTTTCCAACCGTCCGATAAGAGTGGCTCATTCTGCTGAGCTGCTAGCTTTTGGGTTGACCGGAATCAAATGCATTCCGACAGCATAAATAACAAAACTGTGTAATCATACGTCTTGGAGTAGGGCAGGATTGAGAACACGTTCTTCCAACCTCCCAATGAGATGACTCCAAGACTCGCCCGTTGGGACCACCAGTTCCCGTGCTGATCGGAATCTCATGCATTCCGACACCCCAAATTCTAGAAATCCTATTATTATTAAAATGTATTTATAATTTGTAAAAATCTAAGTTTTAGGCTTAAAACGCCGTAATAATAAATAAATAATAATAATAACATGTGTTTTGTTTATAAATACGTTCATATAATTTGTTACTTGGAATAGAACTTACTAACCTTTTAGTATACTCTACCTAGTAGCTTAGCTTGAACTATTTATAAGCAGTATTTTTTAACCTTTTTGTAATCTTCGGCGTTTTCATTCTAAAGATATGAAATACAGTGGTACATATTCGTTTAAACGCATTCTTAATTTTAACTTTAGCACTTTGGCTTTCTTTTGTTTATGCATTCATAACAACAAATTCTAGCCCATATTCTTTGTTAATCTAACGGAGTTAATTCTCGGAGGTGCTAAATGGAGTTAAAGCTAAGACTCCGGCTTTCTTGGAGGTGCCAAAGGGAGTTAAAACTAAGACGCCGACTTTTCCCGAGAAGATGAGTGATGTGGCAAAGCAGTAACTGACTGTGGCACTGGTTGATCGTAGCAGTCCTTTCGGACTGATGACTAGTGAAATGTGGAGATCTGTAGAAAGGGAGCTTATTAGCTTAATGCTTAAAATGATGCGGGTAAGTAAGCCCCTTCCAACCTTTGATTCGGGGGGATGGTATAATGGTGTGAAGATGATAGCGTGCGATAACATCGCGAGCTTGCGGTGGCTGGAGGAAGTGGTTCCAAACCTCCAAGGCAAGGCACGAACGCGCGGTTTGAGGTGGTGCATAAAGCGCAAATCCCCACGGTACCAAAAGTTAAGGTATGAATACCATGCGTTATAAAGTCGGAGGATACACTGCGACTTCTGCTGAATCAGAATACGAACATACCGACACAGGATTGGAAGGTACTTACTGTATCTCGGCCTACGGAGGAAGGTCAGTTCTACATCTTCCACATAAACAAGCAGGCGGAGGATATATTGCACACGTAGCTTGCTAAAATGTCTTTGGTACAGGCAAAATTTATATGCGACTCAGGAAAAGAAGTCCCGAGGACAAAAATCCTAACACGCTAGAAGTGGGCGAAGTCGCAAAGGACCTCAAAAGCTTAAGGGAAAAAAGACAGGTGGAGGTAGCCGACGTCACCACGAAGGTGTTAGAAGAGGGCCAACAGCCAGATGGTGCTGTGAGTCGCACAGAGGAACACCCGGCACAACAGTTACAAGAGGCTGAAGGGGACTTCGAACACCCTAAACCAAAAGGTCTACCGACAACGTCACGACGAAGGTGCTGGAGGGGGACAAACAGCCCAATGGTGCTGCGAGTCCTACAGATAAACCTCCAACACAGTAAAGTGGCGTCGAGCGAACTCCTCCTAACCCTTGAGGAGGGTTCGTTTGACGTGGCGCTGATCCAGGAGCCGTGGCTCTCATCGGGAGGAAATGTTTCTGGATTTAGCGCGCGCGGATTTGGTATTTACTATGCGCAAACGGAAGGAAGGGTGCGATCTGTAGTAATGGTAAGGAAACAGCTGCATTCATATATGCTGCCTAATTACACTACCGAGGACCTCGTTGTGGTGGCCGTGAGCAAAGGTATAAGCATGCACTTATCCTGGCATCCTGCGACATGGCCCATGCTGCGGAGGTTCCACCGATGGAGTGCAAGAGGTTAGTACAGGACGAAGGGCGCAAAGGGCGGTTGGTCATAGGCGCGGATGCAAATGCGCACCACAATGCGTGGGGAGGAGCAGATACGAACGAGAGAGGCGAATCTCTATTTTGTTACATCCGGCAAACCAATTTGCAGATAGCCAACAACGAAGGAGAAGGGAGGAACCTTTAGAAATCCTAAGTCAACAAACTGGGACAACCGAAATGGGACAACCCAAAGAGGTTGCCAATGTGGAAGAACTGGAGGAGTCTAATGAATTCCTAACAAGGACGCTTATGACTGCGTATAACAAAGCTTGCCCTCTAAGAAGATTCAGAGGCAAAGCCGCCATGGTGGAGCAATGAGCTGAGTCTTCTAAGAAATGAAGAAAAGAAATGTTTAAGCTGGCAAAGACCGCGGAAAGCGAAGCGTGTCGGGCCGAGTACAGGGATCTACTAAGGATCTACAAGCGTGAAATTTTCAGGGCGAAGAGAATCTCATGGAAAAGTTTCTGTACGGACATAGAGTGCTCCAGCGAACCAGCACGGTTGAGAAAAGTCCTAGTAAGGGAAAATATATTCCAGGGACTAATAAAGAAGGAGAACGGGGAATGGTCACGTAATAGTGAGGGATCCCTTGAGGTGCTTCTCGATACACATTTCCCATCGGGAGATGGTTTAGAAGAGCCAGCAGGCAGCACTCACACTTCGATCACGGAGCGGGTAGCGCCGGGCTTCGTGACCGATACCAAGATCGAATGGGCAGAGAAGAGGTTTTCTAACTTTAAATCGCCGGGGCCAGATGTTATATTCCCGGCCATGCTACAAGTTTCAAGTAGGGCGGTCGTAGAATGGCTTAAAATAATATTCGATGGGCGCATAAGACTGAATCATGTACCGCACTCTTGGAGAACTGGTCGTGTAGTTTCCTACCAAAGCCGGGGAACATCGGCCAGGTGTATCCCAAAGACTATAGACCCATTTGCTTAACATCATTTCTGCTCAAGACCTTTGAGAGGTTGATAGATGTGTACATAAATTCAACGTGGATGAAAAGCTGCTCTCCTCAACACAGCATGCGTACACCAAAGGCAATTTGGTAGACACCGCATTGCATAGGGTGGTGACAAGCATAGAGAAATCCCTGGAATATAAGGAGTATGCCGGGGATTTCAATAATGTTGCAAAATGGGAGATTATGGATGTTCTTAATTACATTAAAGTACATCCTGCCTTAATCAGATGGATCGGCTGTATGTTAAATTGCAGAACGATTACATCAGAATGGGGATTGTACGAGGCCAGGAAATCAGTGGACAGGCGCACGCCGCAGGGAGGGGTGCTATCACCTCTGTTGTGGACGCTGGTTATCAACCAACTGCTCAGGCGATTTGATGAGGGACCCGTAAAACTTGCGGCTCACGCGGATGACGTTGCAATGGTCATAAGTGGAAAGTGCCTTCTAACGATTAGCTCTTTGATGGATCGGGCTCTTCGGGATATTCATACCTGGGCATCAAATGTCGGGTTGAAAGTCAACGCAGATAAGACGGATATGGTCTTGTTTACAAAGGGGACAAATTGGACCAGGCCTAAGTTAGGAGGGGTGACCGTACAGGAGAAACCTTGCACAAAGTATCTAGGAATCATCCTAGACAGTAAGCTGTCATGGAAGCTCAACGTGGAGGAGAGGGCGAAGAAGGCTTCAGCGGCACTTTATGCATGTAAAAGAATGCTGGGGTGTACGTGGGCTTATCGCCCTCTCTTTTTCATTGGGTTTTTGCAGCGATTGTAAACCCTATCCTATACTATGGAATTCTTGTTTGGTGGAAAGCCACACAAAAAGCAACCTACCTCAAAAAATTAGAGGGGGTATGCAGACTATCAATGCTTGGCATTACGGGAGCCCTGAAAACCACCCCGACAGTTGCACTGTATGCCATTCTGCACATTTTCACCTCTAGACCTGGTAGCAAAGAACATAGCGTTAACAACTGCAACCAGGCTCGGTGCCTCGGGGCAGCTTGAGCGCCGACAATACGGCCATAGTAGTATAGCGTCATCAATGACAAGACGAACAGACTACCTGATTCCCTATCTGCGCTTCGAGGGCGATCTTAAGGCCACAATAGGGGTGGACGGTTGGCGCAAGGATGTTGAAATGGCGGACGAGGCGATACATGTGTACACAGATGGTTCCAAAGTAGTGGAAGGAGTAGGGTCTGCGATATACTTTGCTGATCCGGAAATAAACAGATCCTACAGGCTGCCGCATTACTGTAGCGTTTTCCAAGCCGAAATAGTAGCCGTAACCAAAGCTGTAGAAACCCTGGACGAAAATAAGCCAAGCTGCAATCGTGTTAACTTTTATATTGACAGTAAAGCAGCAATTAAGGCAGTAATCTCGCATAGCACAGCATCTAAATGCATGTTAGAGTATAAGCAGTCCCTAGAGAGAATCGAGACAGGGAGAAGCATACATCTATATTTCGTCTCAGGGCATATGGGAATAGATGGGAATGAAAAAGCGGATGAACTAGCTAAAAAGGGCACATCCCTTGAAGCTTGCTCCGTAGACGTACCAATTAGACTGGGCGAAATTAAGCGAAGGCGAGAGGTACACATGATCGACCAAGCAGTAAAGGCGTGGGTTCAAGCGCGGGGCTGTAAAGTGTCGCAGATTGTGTGCAGGTCTTACAACCTTAGACTAACAAGGTTGCTTCTATCATTAAAAAGAGAGGACTGTATACTCATGACGGGTATTCTGACTTGACACTGCCTTCTGGCGTCACATGCCTTTAAATTAGGCTTGGTCAGTGATAGCAGGTGTAGAAAGTGCGGGCTGGAGGAGGAAACGATCGAGCACGTTCAGTGCTCTTGGTCTACGCTTGCCAGGCTAAGACTCCAGCTATTAGGAGTGATACAGCTGTCAGATCTAGAAGCAGCAAGTGGCTTAAATCCTAGGAAGCTTCTAGTATTTGCCAAGAAGACGGAGTTATTTTATAACATAGGTCCTGGTTTTTGATACGGTTTTTCAGTTTGGTCGTTAAAACAAACTTCTGGTAACATTACGGACTTATTCAGTCTATGTGAGGTCCTCATGGACCGGCCAGTGCAACCTAACCCAACGGAAATTTGACTGGCCCAAAAATCCTGTTGTCGTTGTTGTTGTTGTACTCTTATCATCGCATATTCAAAAATACTACAACGAACAGGTGCATATTCGTTTAAACGCAGTAACTTTATTTTTAAATATTTATTCAATTTTTAAATTGTCTGCAATTAAGTGGTCCTCTATTTTTATACTCAGAGTGCTTTGCACACAGAGTATATTAGCTTTGATTGGGTAACGGTTGTTTTTGCAGGTATAAAGGAATGGATATAGATATAGACTTCAATATATCAAAATCATCAGTATCGAAACAAAATTTGATTGAGCCATGTCGGTCCGTCCGTCCGGACGTCAGTCCGTTAACACGATAACTTGAGTAAATATTGAGATATCTTCACTAAATTTGGTACACGAGCTTATCTGGACCCAGAATAGATTGGTATTGAAAATGAGCGAAATCGGATGATAACCACGCCCACTTTTTATATATGTAACATTTTGGAAAACATATAAAACGGTTATTTAGTAAATAATACACCTAGAATGTTGACATTTGACGTGTGGACTGATATTGAGACTCTTGATAAAAATTTGAAAAACAAGTTTAAAATGGGCGTGGCACCGCCCACTTGTGATAAAATCAATTTTACAAATATTATTAATCACAAATCAAAAATCGTTAAACCCTTTCGTAACAAAATTCGGCAGAGAGGTTGCCCTTATTATATAAGGAATGCTTTGAAGAAAAATTAACGAAATCGGTTAAGGACCACGCCCACTTTTATATAAAAGATTTTTAAAAGGGTCGTGGACGAATAAAATAAGCTATATCTTTGCAAAAAAGAGCTTTATATCAATGGTATTTCATTTCCCAAGTGTATTTATAGCAATAAATTGTGTTTAGGTCACCAGCCAAATATTTTTTTAAAAGAACTTTTGGGTCACCCTAATGCGCCCCGTACTTTGATTATTACCGGTAACTGTCCTTGTACCGCCGAGAACTAGTTGAGTAGGGGAAAACTCGACGAAAGTTAGTAATCGGCGGGTGCCATGGACTCTTTCTTTTCTTTTCACTTCACTTTCTTTCTGAACGTCCGCAAGTGAGCTCCAGCAACCAAACCGAAGGTAAGAATTCCTTTTTTTCAATTGTAAATTCGATAAAATTAAGCTAGTGTGATTCGTTAAATACTTTCCAATTTAAACTTTCCACTTACTTTTGAATTCTCGAATAAAGAAAGTTTGTTATTAATTATATTAGTGAAAGTGTTGGCTTTTCCTTAAGATACTAACTAGTTCCTTTTTATTTTTCTTTTTGGTGTTACGTGCGAACGAATCCCCATCGTCCCGAACCACACGTAATCATTGGTCCTATCGCGCCAGGAAAACCGAAGTGAACACAATATTCAGCCAGCGCATTAAAATTTAAAGTGCAAATTTATCATCAAAATTATTTAGAACCGACGGTGCAAATTTGCAAGAAAATAATTTGGAATTATAAAGAAATACCAACGATCAGCCATTATTTAGCGACGAGTGGTAATAGCGAGCGTTCTATACGCACAGTCATCACATCATACAGTCCGCACATCATATAGTCATCGCATCATACAGTCAACACTTCATACAGTCCGCACATCATAGAGTCAACACTTCATACAGTCCGCACATCATACAGTCCGCACATCTACCTCATTTTTGCAATACGTGAACGTATAGAAGTGAACCTGTGATAGATTTATAATTCGAAGTTCGTGTTTTTTAAACACACCAATCGCCTTTGACTATCGGTTGACTCCCCCACCAGTGGTAAGAGTCCTCCGACACAGCTCAAGGCAGACAGGCAGTGATTTAAATTTTTTTCTTTTTTTTTTTCTTTTCTTCACTTCCACTGCACTGTGCAACATAAGACTTAGGGATAGTTTCCTTTCATTCGAAATTTCGATAAGAAGTACACAACACCTTTATTTCCACCTGGTTGATGTTTTTTGTAAACTTTTCACAGATTCAATTCAGTTTATATACACTCGTACACAATATCCAAGCCACTGCGACTTATATACACCATTGGATGGCTAGCGGCCGGTAGCAGACAATTTTTACTTAGGTTAGGTTAGGTTGGGGTGGCTGCCCGAGGGCACACTTAGGCCAGTGGTACTAGGCCCGTTGTGATACCACGAAAAACACCCTTACCTTTCCTCTTCGAACCATTTTGAGGACCTGATGAAAGCTACCAGGTCCTTGACGTCATGCTCCACAACCTGACTCAGATTATCAAGAAATGGAGCTCCCAGAAAGCGCTGCCGTGCTCCGCTTAGTGCTGGGCAGTTGCAAATGAGGTGAACCACCGTTTCCTCCTCCTCATCCTCTTTACAACTCCTACAGCAACGACGATAAGGCGCTCCTAACCTTTCTGCATGCCTACCTATGAGGCAATGACCCGTTGGTGCCCCCACAAGTGCGGAAATTGTATCCCTTCTTAGGTTGTACACGTGACGGGATCTATTAGGATCCCCATTTAGGTCAGGTTTCTTTCTATGTTCGACACCCCGGTGTTTGTAGCCATCTTTCGTCGGCTTGACGGTAGATGTGCTCTTTTAGCATTAGCTTGCATGTGGACAGGGCATACCTAAGCGTTCTTCTCCAGGAAGAACCTACTTGGTTGTACCGTGCCTAGCGAGTTCATCTGCAATGCAGTTTCCCTCGATATTCCTGTATCCGGGGACCCGTGTGAGGTGTACACGGTTCTGTTGAGCCATCTCCTGAAGAGATCGGCGACAGTTTAGTGCTAGTTCAGAATTGAACGAGTGGGAGCCCAGAGATTTTATGGCAGCTTGGCTGTCGCTGAAGATAAAAATTTCTTTGCCGACATTGTATGTCCCTATCCTAGCTGCGGCTTCCATTATGGCTGCAACTTCTGCCTGGAATACACTGCAGTGGTCGGGTAGTCTGAATGAGAGCTGGAGGTCAAGGTCCCTTGAGTATACTCCACCTCCAACTCTACCGTTTAGCTTGGAGCCGTCCGTGTATATGGAAATGCTGTTGCTCATAGTAAGGCACTTATCCGACTCCGTCCAGTCATCCCTGCTGGGTATGTTTATCTTAAAGTTGGTTTCCACAACTGTTGTGGTCGCACAGCTATCCGTGCTAGGAGGGAGAAAACTATATTTGTTTAGATTTTTGTTGGTAATAGGCTTTTTTGACCAATCGTTTCTTAATTGCAAATAAAGATATTTATTTCAATTTTTCCACCTAACGTTTCGCTAGAATTCCTAGCATCATCAGAGGTGATCTAATTTATTAACAACAATAAAGATAAAAATATTTACATTAATTTATGGTATAAAGACTACTTTAATTTATATATATAAATTTACTTTATATATGTAACGAGAACACTAACATTGATTTACATACGTACAAACATAGACAACACTTACGTAATATATTTGTTATTTAAATATTAAAACTAAAAGAATTAGTACCATTTAACTTTGGTATCATTGTCATACTGATTCTTAACTATAAACATAAAAGGTAAACAGCTGCTATATTTTGTGTGTCCTCTTTCTTGTTTATCGTATTTGCCCGTTTTTCCAATATTCTCAGACTTTCCAATGTATATCTGGCTCTCCCGTGTTTGTTCCTATCTATTATTTTTGTATTAGCCAGATCAGCTGAGTGTCCACTTGTTGTGATATGCTGCGCTAAGGCGGTGGTGGTTTTTTTGTTTTGTATATCAGCTTCGTGCTCTTTCAATCGGATTCCCAGTGCACGTTTGGTAGTCCCTATATATACCCTGCTGCAGATTTCATTTTCTTTACCTTTACACGTTATTTCATATACCACATTGTTTTGTTCTAATTTTTGGGTTGGGCTTTTTGTGTTAGTAAATATACTTGCTAGTGTGTAGTTTGATTTATATGATAAAGATATGTTTTGTTTGTCGTGGAATATAGTTTTGCTGAGGTTTTGGGTAAGTTTAGGTACATAGGTTACACTGAAGTATTGTTTTGACTTATTTTCCTTATGTGTCGTTGTGTTGTTTTGTGCGTTATTTATTTCTCTTATTATTTGTTCTATTAGATTTTTAATTAGGGTGTGTGGGTAGCTATTGCTTTTAAGCATTTTATCAATTTTTTGCAAGTTTGTGTTCCAGTATTGCTTGTCACTTATAGTTAGTACTTTCTTTATCAAATTTTTCGCTGTGTTTATTTTGTATTTCATTGGCTGGGACGAATGAAAATTTATCAGTCTGCCGGAGGATAAACGCTTTGCGTACCACTCAAATGAGAGGCTTCCATTATTTACATTTTTATATATTCTTACGTGCAGGTATGGTATGCTGTCATCTCTCTCCATTTCAATCGTAAACTGAATTTTGTTGTGATATTTGTTAAGTGTTTCTAATATTAAATCCACGTCCTTACGTTTTACAATCGCCAGAATGTCGTCCACATATTTTACTAAAAACTTTATGTCGATGTCATGTTTTTGTTTCAGCTCATTTAGAGTTTTATCAATAAGATAATCTAGAATTATATCCGCTATTGTAGGTGAGAGCGGATTGCCCATTGGCATACCAAAAGTTTGAGCGTATATGTCGTTGTCATAAATAAAATAATTATTATCAAGTAAACAAAATCTTAAAATTTCTTGGAATTTGCATTTGGGTATATTTGTTAAAGAGTTGATTTTATCAAATTTTTCCATTATTATTCGTATGGCGAGATTGGTGGGAATGTTCGTGAATAGTGACACGACGTCGAAAGATACAAGAGCTTCTTCTTTGTCGATTATCATATTTTGTAGTCTCTCTTTCAGACTAAACATATTTTTAATGTTATACTCTTCTGAGGTTATATTCTTTATTATGTCTCCCATATGTTTCGATAGCTGGTAGGATGGTACATTCACGGATGATGCAATTGGGCGTAAGGGTGTATTGGGCTTGTGTATTTTTGGTAACCCGTAAAGTTTTGGTGCAATCGCTGCCGAGCAAGTTAACTTGTGTTTTTCTTTAATGTTTATGTATTTTTGTTTGTATAGATCGTTGACTATTCTGTTGTTTTTCTTTTGCAGTGCATTTGTTGGGTCTGTTCTCAGTTTTCTGTAAGTGTTTTTGTGTTCCAGTAGCTCTTCCATTTTCTCTTTGTAGTCTCTTTTGTATATAACCACAGTTTTGTTTCCCTTATCTGCGTCTGTTATAACTATGTTGTTTTTGTGTAGGTTTAGAAATGCTTTGCATTTGTTGTATGTTTCTAATATAAATTTTTCCAATGAATTGTTTTTTATGTTTCGTTTAAATTGGAGAATTCTGTTGCTCACTTTGTTTCTCGCCATTTCTTTGGTATTTTCATCGCCCAATGCTTGGATTGCTTGCTCAATTTCTGATATTGTGTGTATTGCGGAGAAGTTTTTTCTTGTCGTCGGAAGAGTAAATTTTTTCCCTAACGATAGGAGCCATTTAACTTCTTCAGGAAAGTTTATATCGGTTTTGTTCACAAACCAGTCATTGTTTGTGCATATCCCCATGTTTCGCAGTTGTTGGGCTTTCAGATTGTTAATTTTTGTTGTATGTACTCCATTTACTTCTTTCGCCACTCTCTGGCCATAAAAATTTTGTTTATTTTTGAAAGTTTTTAACTCACCTTCGTTGAGATTGCGTTCTAGTTGCTTTTCTGCGTGGTAAATGTAATCCTTGGTAATTTTTATATCTAAATTTGTTTGGGTTTTTATGGCCAGAGAGTGGCGAAAGAAGTAAATGAAGTACATACAACAAAAATTAACAATCTGAAAGCCCAACAACTACGAAACATGGGGATATGCACAAACAATGACTGGTTTGTGAACAAAACCGATATAAACTTTCCTGAAGAAGTTAAATGGCTCCTATCGTTAGGGAAAAAATTTACTCTTCCGACGACAAGAAAAAACTTCTCCGCAATACACACAATATCAGAAATTGAGCAAGCAATCCAAGCATTGGGCGATGAAAATACCAAAGAAATGGCGAGAAACAAAGTGAGCAACAGAATTCTCCAATTTAAACGAAACATAAAAAACAATTCATTGGAAAAATTTATATTAGAAACATACAACAAATGCAAAGCATTTCTAAACCTACACAAAAACAACATAGTTATAACAGACGCAGATAAGGGAAACAAAACTGTGGTTATATACAAAAGAGACTACAAAGAGAAAATGGAAGAGCTACTGGAACACAAAAACACTTACAGAAAACTGAGAACAGACCCAACAAATGCACTGCAAAAGAAAAACAACAGAATAGTCAACGATCTATACAAACAAAAATACATAAACATTAAAGAAAAACACAAGTTAACTTGCTCGGCAGCGATTGCACCAAAACTTTACGGGTTACCAAAAATACACAAGCCCAATACACCCTTACGCCCAATTGCATCATCCGTGAAAGTACCATCCTACCAGCTATCGAAACATATAGGAGACATAATAAAGAATATAACCTCAGAAGAGTACAACTTTAAAAATATGTTTAGTCTGAAAGAGAGACTACAAAATATGATAATCGACAAAGAAGAAGCTCTTGTATCTTTCGACGTCGTGTCACTATTCACGAACATTCCCACCAATCTCGCCATACGAATAATAATGGAAAAATTTGATAAAATCAACTCTTTAACAAATATACCCAAATGCAAATTCCAAGAAATTTTAAGATTTTGTTTACTTGATAATAATTATTTTATTTATGACAACGACATATACGCTCAAACTTTTGGTATGCCAATGGGCAATCCGCTCTCACCTACAATAGCGGATATAATTCTAGATGATCTTATTGATAAAACTCTAAATGAGCTGAAACAAAAACATGACATCGACATAAAGTTTTTAGTAAAATATGTGGACGACATTCTGGCGATTGTAAAACGTAAGGACGTGGATTTAATATTAGAAACACTTAACAAATATCACAACAAAATTCAGTTTACGATTGAAATGGAGAGAGATGACAGCATACCATACCTGGACGTAAGAATATATAAAAATGTAAATAATGGAAGCCTCTCATTTGAGTGGTACGCAAAGCCTTTATCCTCCGGCAGACTGATAAATTTTCATTCGTCCCAGCCAATGAAATACAAAATAAACACAGCGAAAAATTTGATAAAGAAAGTACTAACTATAAGTGACAAGCAATACTGGAAAACAAACTTGCAAAAAATTGATAAAATGCTTAAAAGCAATAGCTACCCACACACCCTAATTAAAAATCTAATAGAACAAATAATAAGAGAAATAAATAACGCACAAAACAACACAACGACACATAAGGAAAATAAGTCAAAACAATACTTCAGTGTAACCTATGTACCTAAACTTACCCAAAACCTCAGCAAAACTATATTCCACGACAAACAAAACATATCTTTATCATATAAATCAAACTACACACTAGCAAGTATATTTACTAACACAAAAAGCCCAACCCAAAAATTAGAACAAAACAATGTGGTATATGAAATAACGTGTAAAGGTAAAGAAAATGAAATCTGCAGCAGGGTATATATAGGGACTACCAAACGTGCACTGGGAATCCGATTGAAAGAGCACGAAGCTGATATACAAAACAAAAAAACCACCACCGCCTTAGCGCAGCATATCACAACAAGTGGACACTCAGCTGATCTGGCTAATACAAAAATAATAGATAGGAACAAACACGGGAGAGCCAGATATACATTGGAAAGTCTGAGAATATTGGAAAAACGGGCAAATACGATAAACAAGAAAGAGGACACACAAAATATAGCAGCTGTTTACCTTTTATGTTTATAGTTAAGAATCAGTATGACAATGATACCAAAGTTAAATGGTACTAATTCTTTTAGTTTTAATATTTAAATAACAAATATATTACGTAAGTGTTGTCTATGTTTGTACGTATGTAAATCAATGTTAGTGTTCTCGTTACATATATAAAGTAAATTTATATATATAAATTAAAGTAGTCTTTATACCATAAATTAATGTAAATATTTTTATCTTTATTGTTGTTAATAAATTAGATCACCTCTGATGATGCTAGGAAGTCTAGCGAAACGTTAGGTGGAAAAATTGAAATAAATATCTTTATTTGCAATTAAAAAACGATTGGTCAAAAAAGCCTATTACCAACAAAAATCTACAAAAATAAATTGACCGGAAAAATCATAAAATATATTTGTTTAGTATACTTGAGTGTCCTGTGGTCTTGTCGTTCCAACACGACAACTCCCTTAGACGCAGGGCTGACGTTGCCGCTGCTCGATGACCAGCCAGATCCAATGGAAGGATGTCAAGAATGACTTGAAGAGCTTCGCTAGGCGTTGTTCTTAGAGCTCCGCTTATGCTTATCATGCTGGATCTGTGGACTTTACCCAACAAGTTTAGGTTTGACGCCTTGCTCAAGGCTGGCCACCATACGACTACCCCATACAGCAGTATGGGTCTTATAATCGCGGTATAAATCCATCTGCATATGTTGGGAGTGAGTCCCCATTTTTTGCCAATGACTCTTTTACACGTATATAATGCAATGTACGCTTTCTTTTGTCGCTGAATAACGTTGTCCTTCCAGTTCAGCTTTTTGTATAAAACTACGCCTAGAAATTTGGCTTTATCTGCCAGGCTTAGGCGCACCCCATTTAGTTCTGGTAGGTTCAACGATGGTATTTTGTATAGTTTGGAATATAAGACAAGCTCTACCTTATCGGAGTTGATGCTGAGTCCTGCATCAAGTCGCATAAAGTTTGAGGGAACTTGCCTCTGTAGACAATCGCTAGGTCATCAGCATATGCCACGACCTTCCCGCTCCCCCAACTAGTATCTCTTAATAGCGAGTTTACCGTTAGGTTCCATAGTAAAGGGGAAATGACACCACCCTGGGGCGTGCCCCTTGCGACAAATCGTGTTATATCAGCCTTCCCCAGTGAGGAAAGCACTTTCCTTCTCCTGAGCAGTTGATCAATCAGTCCCACTAGATGTATATTTACATCCAGATCAGTTAAAGCATTGTTAACGGCGTCTGGACTTATATTGTTGAATGCTCGTTCAATGTCTAGGAAGGCCACAAGACAATAATCCTTTTCGAACAAGTATGTTTCTATAGTAGAGACTAGGCTGTGTAGCGCAGTCTCCGCAGATTTACCTTTGGTGTACGCGTGTTGATAGCCCGAAATGAGATTCCTATCAATGCTTGTAGTGAGAAAATCGCTAACTATCCTCTCTAGGGTCTTGACTACGAAGGATGAAAGACTGATAGGTCTGCAGTCCTTCGGCACGTAGTGAGAGGCTTTGTCTGCCTTAGGAATGAATATGACCATGGCGCTCCTCCATGCACACGGAATATAGTTCATTGCCAAACAAGCGGTATATATGTGCCGCAGCCAGTTGGCTGATAACTCCAAAGAGTAGATAAGTTGAGCGGGTACAATCCCGTCTGGTCCAGCAGCCTTAAAAGGTTTAAAACTTTTGACTGCCCACCTCACCTTCGCCTCAGTGATGGGTATATTCACAGCTTGGTTTGCTGCAGGTACTTCCGGTGCGTTGGTCATATTTCCCGGGAAATGTGTATCCAGGAGCAGCTCTAGAGTTTCCCCTTCTGTGTTGGTCCAGGTACCATTCGGTCTCCGCAGAAAGCTAATAGCTGTTTTCGTCTTAGAAAGCACGCACCGTAGCCTGGACTACAACTCCAGTGCAGAAATTTCTCCATGAAGTTCTCTTCGCTTGTCTCAGGACTTTTTTGTAGGTCCTTAGTTTGTCCTTATATTCTAGCCATTGTGATCCATTATCAAAGAATTTGGCTTTGTTAAACTGTTCTCTACAGGATTTACGAAGTAGGTCCAGATCATGGGACCACCAGTGAAGTTTACGCTTACCGAGTGGTTTTGGCAATGGACAGGCCTGTTCTAAGGCAATAGAGAATGCCGATGTGAAGGTTTCTACCAGACCCTCTGCTCCATCGTTGATGAGGGGCTTTGTGGGGGCAGTTCTGGTAGTTCTCTTGCTAACAGCTCATTATGTAGTTCCCAGTTTGTATTATGTGGGTTACGTCTCGCAATGGGCTGATCGACGAAGAACTCTTACATTACTTCAATATACCGGTGGTCTGAAAAGGAATGTTCCTCAAGAACACGCCATTTTTTAACCCACCCATAAACGCTTTCGCTACAAATAGTGAGGCCAATAACCTCTCTATGGTTTTTAGTAATAAAAGTTGGTTCATTACCTACATTGCAAACTACAAGGTTAGTTGTTAAAAGGTACTCAAAAAGTGACTCACCACGAGTGTTTATGTCGGAACTACCCCACTGCACGTGGTGGGCGTTTGCGTCTGTCCCGATTAGCAGATGGCCTTTGCTTGAGCCGGCCACCAGATCCTTTACCATCTTTTGCAGAGGAGGTTCCTCTGCGTCGTACGGCATATAAACGGAGGCTAGCGTTAATTGGGTGCCTCCGCTTTCCAAGCTGGCCGCTGTAACCTCACCATTGCTATAATTAGGTAAGAGAAAGATATTTAGCTCAGACTTTACTAAAATGTATGTTCTCACTTTACCTTCATCTGCAGCTCGGATGAGCTTAAACCCAATGGCCCCCAATCCGCAAATCCTTGAGTTGTTCACCCAGGGTTCTTGGATAAGGACCACTTCGACGTCGCCTTAGAGAGGCGACTGATGTGAGCAGCCGAGGCTGCCTTACTTTTGTGCAGGTTTATCTGGAGCAACCTCAGCATGAGCTTGCTCAGACTTCCCTGCCTCCATCACCGTGATGTTGGGATCCTCTCCGTCGCTATCCAGCAGAACATCCTCCATCGACGAATTGCCCAGAGTCCCTGCGCAATTTGACGTGGCGGAAACCAGGCTTTCGGCGTCGGAGATTTCCGCTTCCACTACGGGTGCCTCAATGTCCGTGTCCAAACAGGCGCTCGAAAGGGATGCGCGCTGTACGTCCCCACGGTATACGTGAATTACGACCTCGCCGAGGCCGTAAAATACTCTTCCTTTGCTCCGTCTAAAGGGCTCGAGAGCTTCCTTATTCAGGGCTAACACGACCTGTCTCCTAGGTCCTACAGCGTCCTCGACTTCGGTGACACTCCAGTCCTGCGTTGGGAGAGCCGGGTTCATCAGTTGCAGCATCCTGCGGACTCTCTCAGGTTCTGCTGGAACCCATGCCCTGGCCCTTGGCCGAGCCGGAATGTCCTTCCAGTCGACGACCTCGATAATCGCCCCGGGATAGACTTGTCCCAGCTTTGCGGCTGCTGCCTTGTACAGCGCAACAGACCTTGCGTCCTCGCAAGCGCGTACCTTGATTTGGCCTTGGTGCCATCCTGCATCAAAACCTCGCGGCGGACTACCCATAGACTCCATCAGCACGTAGGGTACGGCGTTACCGATTTCATTCCGGACGTACGGCCACTGGTCTTTAGGGATTACACCACGGTCATTCCCTCGGTCCAGGATTCCTATAAGGATCCGGCCCTTGGCTGCCTCGGCAAAGCTGGGTTTGGCCACCGCGGGGTGATTCTGGTGCCTTTTCGGCGGTGGTTTAATATCCTCATCGGACCTTTGACGCTTATATGGGGTTGCGCTTGTTGGCAGAGAACCCCGAAAATTCGGCAGTAGAGCTCGCGCCCTTTCCACCGAATTCCTGGCGTTCTCTGACAGCGTTTCCAGCGGAACGCCCTCATACCTTGACAGGAATTTTGCAGCCCTTCTCTTGTTCCTGTTGAACGTTCCCTTGTGGGACTCTTCTTGAGAAGGGATCCGGCCCGTAGTTGCCCTCGTGGTCGTACCCCTGGATGATGTCTTCTTTATAGCTCCTTTGGCTCAGTGTGACCAGATCGTGGGACCCCTGTCACAGCCGTGGGGAGAACGGTCGCCGTACCGACGTCAGACGGGCGCCCAGCATCAGCAGGCGCGTCAGTGTTCGCCGTTGCCAGCGCAACTACCTTCGCCGCTATAATGGTGCTTGCCCCCGTCCGATCCCGTAAGACTGTGTTGACTGAGGTTGCCCTCTTGTCGTCCATGGGGAGCCGACCCGTCGTTTCCAACGCAGTCGCTCCCCCGGTTAAAGTAGCTGTTGCGGCCCCGTTTTCCCTTGGCTCGGGGTGGCCAGGTCCAGAGACCCCTGCCACAGCCGTGGGAAAAATGATTGCCGTTCCGGCGCTTGTTCGGTGTCCGGCAAGAGCAGGCGCGTCAGGGATCGCCGTTGCCAGCGCAACTCCCTTCGCCGCCATACTAGTGCCGACCCCCACAAATCGCTCTTCCCTGTAGCATTGGTAGCCCTCCCTAGTTCACTAGGGCGTATGGATACCAATGTTGTTGTCCTTCTCCCTGTGGAGGAGGACGAAGTATCTTTTTGCTTGTTTTTTTATTTATCTTGTTCGTACGACCCCATGCTAGACGAGGCCAGCTTAGGGTCAACTTATTGAAAGGGGGAAAAGTGTCGTCCGCCGCGGCAGAGCCCCTTACCGCGGTAAGACAATTTCTACTCTCTGAGGCGGCCCGGTGTTAGAGAGGCTCCGTACAAATACAGCCAGATTTACCTCCCGGCTGCAAACCATCCAATGGGCACAGTGCCGCATAACACCCTGGATTGGGAGGGGGCAGATCTTGGTCATCGCTCACCCTAGGACTAGGCCACCGCAGTCATGGAGATCCATATGAACCTGCATCCTACTGGGGGGTATAGTCCCGTGGTCAGCGACTAAGCCCTCGCATCGCGGCAAGATGTCTGCCCTTCGCGAGGGCAATTTTTACTTACAGTCCATATAAAGTTGTTTTCAAAATTGTGTATCAAACAAAAAAAAAATCAAAATAAATAAGTTTATTACGCTTTTCACTTTCGAAGAAGTACCTAATTGCGTTGAATTCCTTTTTTTTTGGAATACTAATTTGGTTTGGCACAATTAGCCCACTTCATTTCCATCAAACATCAATTTTGACACAGTAAATATCCATCCAAATTTCTATCTGTGTCACTTGTAGAGATTTCAACAACAATACACAAATAATTAGGCACATTAAATCTTGAAACAGATTTGAGCAATTCTATCTGTGTCAATTCTTATAGTTCGCTTTCGTTGCAAGCACAATACTCCAGAGTCATTACTTCCGCTCTCGTTCCTTAAAAGAGACAAGATATTTAAAATAATAAAAAAAAATGGAGATCTACATAAGAATGACAGACACCATAGTAGAGTTTGAGCAGGAGTTCAACGCGAAGCCAATCTCTGAACAAAACAAACACACCCTTGCAATACAGCAAGAGGAGCTGAAATCACTATGGAAGAAGACAAAGTCACTTTATGAAGGTCTCCTCAAATCTACAGATATAACGAAAGAGGCCTGCAATCCATTAAGCAGAAAAATAAAAGCTTTTTCGCATGCTATATGAAATGCATGGCTACAATCGCTGCTGAAGTGGAAAAATTAGCACCACCTGCAAATGCCCCTGCCACAAAAGTGGAAACCAATCCCAGTCATGGACATAAAATTCGGCTGCCCCTTGCGATACTGATGTGTTTAAAGGTGACTACCTTTATTGGCCGGCTTTTAGAAATATGTCCACGGCCTTATATATTCTCCACAAGGATCTGCAAGATGTTGAAAAAATTTACTATCTAAGGCAGAAGACTCAAGGCGAAGCAAAAGAAATAGTAGAAAGGTGCTCCCTGACGAATGAAGGGTTTGAGACAGCCTGGAAAAACTTAAAAGACAGAATAAGCGTGTCCTAGTCAACACGCAATTGAAGCTTTTGTTCAATCTTACGGCAGTCGAATACGAATGCGGAAAAGCAATAAAAAAATTACAATGCGAAATAAATAATTGCATATCGGCGCTTCAATGTCACAAAATCGACATTACAAACTGCGATGCGATTATAACATACTTATGTTCCACAAAACTCCCTGAATCCACCTTGGCGCTATGGGAACAAACCGTAGAGAAGAAAACGGACATCCCAAAATGGGAAGATATGGACAAATTCCTGTCCAGCCGTTTTCAGACTCTAAAACCGTGTCTGACATAAAGGGTAGCAAACCATCCAAGCCGCCCAAAACTCACACGCATAGTTCAAAGGAAACGCATACAAAACTTGGAGTATACTAAGCCAGCGTTCCAAAAACGGCATGTAAGATGTGCAACAGTAAGGAGCACAAATTACGAAACTGCCAAAAATTCCGTAACCTTGTCACGGCAGACAAAATAGCTTATGTGAAAAGCAACAACTGTTGTCTGAACTGCTTGTCGGCTGGACACACAGTGACAAGATGCACGAGTCCATTCATCTGCAACTCATGTCACTCAAGGCACAACACCTTGCTCCACCTTCCGACAGTTCATCCAAAAACAACATCAACACCGCCCCAAAGGGGGAACGAACATAACAATGATAACATACCCTCCACTTCACAACAGGCAAGGGCAAGGATGGACTCTGAAAAGAGAAAAGAAAAAATTAATAGCGTCTCTTCCTGTTATGCACACACAACAAAGGGGGTATTACTAGGGACAGCACGAGTGAAAATAAGCTATAATGGAGTAGATTTCTCCGCGAGAGCACTTATAGACTCTGGGTCTTAATGTTCGTTTATAACAGAAAGACTCAAAAACAGAATACATCTGCCATCGAAAGGATTGCACGTCCAAGTTTCAGGCATTAATAATACACCATCTGCGCAGGTGAAAGAATCCTGCTCCATAAGACTGGGTTCCCTTATAGACCCCTTAGTATGCATTGATACAGTGGTTCTGGTCCTATCTCAGTTGACAGGGGATCTTCCAACATGTCAAGTTGACGCAATGACTCGACAAGAGTTCCCTGATCTTGTTCTGGCGGATAAAAGGTTCTTCGTTAACGAACCAGTCGACCTAATCCTAGGAGGCGACATTCTCACGTAATTCTAGACGGCATATGGAAGAACGTCTTAAATACGCTTCTCGCCCAAGAAACCGTCTTCGGTTGGATATTAACCGGTCGCACAGAAGCAACTCAGCCAATTAATAACCGAGTATCTTTTTTTAATGAAATCAGCATCGAGAAACAATTGCCTCTCTTTTGGGAGCTAGAAGATATCCCTAAGAAAAGGTCCCTCACTGAGGATAATGTCTATTGCGAGGCACTTTACAAAGCGACAACAAAAAGGAATACCGATGGGAAATACATCGTAGCCCTACCATTCAAGCAGGGGTTTCTAAACAGCATCACATTAGGGCCCTCTCTGAAAAGTGCCTGCTCTCAGTTTTACCGAAACGAGACGCGCCTATCGAACGCCAGCCCTACAAACTGAATACAACAGAGTATTAGCGGAATACGAAACACTAGGGCATATGACAAAAGTTCCCACAATTATCCCTCCCCATTCAACAAATTGCTATTTTTTCCTCATCATGTGGTAATAAAAGAGGAGAGCACGACTACAAAAGTAAGAGTAGTTTTTAACGCATCGTGTCCCACTGCCAATGGCACTAGTTTGAATGACATGTTATACACCGGCCCCGTACTGCAGGCCGACCTAACAATTCTGCTCCTTCGTTGGCGATTCTTCAAATATGTCTTTAACAGCGACATAGAGAAGATGTATCGCCAAATATGGGTAAGGCCCAACCAAACCCAGTTTCAAAGAATAGTATTTCGCAATAATCCAGGGGATCCTATCAACGTCTATGAATTAAAGACAGTAACGTTTGGAGTTAACTGTGAAAGGGCAATAAGGACACTGCACCAACTAGCCGATGATGTAGAGACTTCAGCCAGCATTCTGCGTACAAGCATGTACGTCGATGACGTGCTAGCAGGAAGCCACAGCATCGAGTCAACAATTAAAGCTCGGGAGGAAGTCACCCACGCACTACGGTCAGCAGGTTTTTCTTTGCGAAAGTGGACTTCGAACTGCAGCCGAATACTGAAAGGAATACCAAAATCCCACTTGCTAAACGAAGATTTTCTGGAATTCGAGGATGCGAGTACAGTCAAAACATTAGGCATCAGATGGAACGCGCATTCGGATTATTTCTATTTTACCGCAAAACCTATCGAAAATCGTGAGGTCCTGACGAAAAGGGCAATACTTTCAGCGATCGCCAAACTCTTCGATCCTTTGGGATGGCTCGCGCCAGTCATCATAGTAGCCAAGATCATAATGCAAAACATCTGGCTGGAAGGAACCGACTGGGACGAGACAGTGTCCACGCGTACCCTAGATTAATGGCAAACCTTTATGGAGGACTACCCGAATATTAACAATATTCAGATACCAAGATGGGTAAATTTTACACCAAATGCGGACGTTGAATTACATGGGTTCTGCGACGCATGCGAAAAACCCTATGCAGCTACAATATTTCTTAGGGCAAGGGTTAATGAGGAGGTCCACGTCAGCCTCCTAATGGCGAAAACAAGAGTAGCTCCCGTAAAAACAATTTCGCTTCCTAGATTAGAACTGTGTGGAGCAGTCTTGTTAGCCGAAACTTTAGAATCAGTGCGCGAAAACCTGAACCTGGGAAAATTCCATACACATCTATGGACTGACTCAACGATCGTTTTAGCGTGGATTAAAAAACCTCCCTGCTCTTGGTCAACATTTGTTGCTCATCGAGTATACAAAATCGTAGAAAAGGTAGGGAACAGTGCCTGGCACCACGTATAGTCTGCACCAAACCCAGCAGATTTGGCAAACAGAGGGATGTCAGCAAAAGACCTAGTCGCAAGCTCCTTGTGGTGGCAGGGACCTTCTTGGTTACAAGAAGACAGTTCAAAGTGGCCAAATCAAGAAAAAGAGTATCAGACAAATATTGAGCAAAAGCGCGTAAAAGCCTTTACCACATCAAAAATAAATGGAAATGAGGATATCCTAGAAAGGTTTTCAGAACTTTCAAGAGCCTTGCGGGTCATATCATATACTATAAGGTTTTCGCAAAGAACAAATACTAAAAAAAAATCTTCCTTTAAAGCGGAATCGTACTTCATTTCACCCAATGAAATTCAGGCCACGACAAGTCGTTTAATAAATCTCTACTAACGGAAGCATTATTCGGAGGAACTTTCGAGTTTAAAATCCGGGAAACTCTTCGTTTCAAAGAGTGAAATCCTGCCTCTTACTCCTCTTGTCGATGAAAAGGGCATATTGAGGGTGGGCGGTCGTCTTTCAGGGGCCAAGGATCTTCCCTACAGTAAACGGCACCCGATCATTCTGCCGTATGACTGCCGGCTCACACGACTTCTTGTCCAGTTCATCCACAAAGATACCCTGAATGGTGAGAACCAACTTATGTTTCGTAGTCTACGCACAGAATATTGGATCCCTAAGATAAAAAATATGAACCGATCGGTCATACATAATTGCAAAACCTGCACCATATTCCGCAAACGGACCCAAACCCAACTGATGGGAGATCTACCTCCAGAGCGAACCACCTTTTCCCGGGCTTTCACCAAAGCGGGGGTAGATTTTGCCGGACCATTTGACATCAAGTCTTATAGCGGAAGAGGATGTCGCATATCAAAGGGTTACGTCTGCCTCTTTGTCTGCTTTGCCACCAAGGCGATTCATTTAGAAGTCGCGAGTGACCTCATTACCGCCGCCTTTTTAGCAGTTTTTGATCGGTTTGTCGCCAGGCGAGGATGTCCGAAGAACATATACTCCGACAACGGAACAAACTTCGTCGGTGCCTCTCGAGCACTTCGATCCGAACTCAAAGCTTTCCTCGTCGATGCGCGTAACCAAACCCTATCGAAGTACTCTCACCAAACCCTTCAATGGCACTTCATACCTGCAGCCGCCCCTCATATGGGCGGACTGTGGGAAGCTGGAGTCAAAAGTTTTAAAAACCACTTCAAAAAGATAGCGTTGGACTATAAATTTACTATGGAGGAGTTCAGTACCCTTCTTTGCAGAGTTGAGTCTGGGTGCCACTCACTCTGGGACACTTCCTCATTGGCGGTCATCTACTAGCCCCACCAGAGATAGACGTCAGTGAGAATCGTGCCTCACTTGTCAACCGCTGGGAGAAGCTGAAGGCATTACATCAAACGTTTTGCAAACGGTGGAAGTCCGGATATCTCACCGAATTGCAAAAACGCACCAAGTGGAACCTGGTAGTCATAAAAGAGGAAAATTTACCTCCGAACGAATGGAGATTAGGACGAATAACCAAACTCCATTATGGAGCCGACGATCGAGTTCGAGTCGTCGAGCTTGATACGGCGAGAGGGCACACGACGAGACCAATCACAAATTTGGTCTTGCTTCCTCCTTGCGAGGAGGGGGTCGGAGATCTTTAATATCCCACTTCTCATTCTCCCTAATTCCAATTCTTTTCTTGTCAGGGTGTGACACCGAATTAGGGATCTGAAGATTGTCTACAATTCTTATTATCCTATTACAAATTATCCAAGACCAGCAAACCCTTCATGCAACACTCCTTAGGAACCAATTTCAAAACAACGATGCGGTTGGCCAATTGCATTGCAATTATTTAGCTAAAATTTGTACTAAATTACAAGATATCAATATCACCAATTAACGGTTGTTTTAATATCTTGCATAAGCGTGATTGTGTTGTTTGCATACAAAATGGAAAACTCTCGTTTGAAAGATGTTTTAACTGCGGTCAACTTTTTTAGTCGCAAGGATGCAAAAGAATCACGTTTGGTCAATAACTTTACATCACTTAATGAGGGCAAAATTGATTTCAATCGTCCTATACCAGTTTGGCAGCTAATAGGAAATGCCTTCCATGCATACGCTTCATATTGGCAGCGCAAAGAACTTGTTCTTCCGGTGGCTATGTATTAACATTGGTGACCGGCAAAAGTGGCGCTGTTGTGAACTTTCGATGTAGCGCATACTAAAATGTTGGGCGCTTAGTCCAAGGCAAATTTTGATTTCAGCATTTAAATCAGCAAAAGAACCAAAAGGAAAATCTTAAGACTACTACTTATACAAATTATATATCTTATTGTCGCCTCAAAAATGATTTCGGCGAACGCAAAAGCGTTGTTTATAACGATTTCAGTGAAAGTAATAATGCTGAGCACAAACTACGATTACGTCTTTTAAAAAAAAGGAAAATCGGATAACAAAATGCCACACATACAATTAGCAGCTTGCACTGATCTGGTCTGTTTTAATATGAGCAGCGATTTTGGACGCAGTGATGTGAAATTATTGGAGTTCTTCTTACATCATTATGTTCTTGGAATCAATCAATTTATTGTTTATAATGGTGATGAATTGTCGGATGGACTTTTACAAAAGTTAAGAACGCATACAAATTTGCATATAGAATCACTCCCATTCAACTTTCCATTTACAAGTAACAATGTGAAGGCTGATGATTTGCGTGAAATACTTAAAACAGATTGTTTGCTACGTAGCATGCACAAAACTAATTCGTTATAACCGAACTAATTTTTATTTATGAATACCAAATCAAAGGAAGATCATTCTGTGATGTCTTCATTACACAGCGACAGTCCTATTATTAATGCATTTGTATTACAAACTTAATCAGTTTGTATGGATTCAAAAAATAATTTTTTAACAAATAATACCTTTTACGATCCAGATGTACTACAACTACATAATATATACATTTATAAACCTTTGGTGCCTACCACAGCGGCATCTATACGCCGTACTGCTAATTTAGCACCATCTTTAGCCTTCGCTCATAGGTACATTGACTGTGTACATATACCCTGCAAAAATCGTTGTATCATGTGGTCCACTGGAGTTTTTACCATTATACTCCCCGGTAATGCAGCAATGGACCAACTCATGTTTCTACGCGAACACGTTGTAAGCCGATCATTGCTCGTTTTTAACGATTGTAATCACTACACTATGTTTATTGGACTGTGGGTACTCCTTGGATTACTCTGATGTAATGCGAAGCTGGAGTATATGGTCCAATCCTAGGACATCGCAATGTTAAATGGACCATATTTTTTGTATGAAATGTGGTTAATTTTTGAATACTCGGTTGGTCCGTAGCGAGTACTCCATACATGCATGCATGGAGTACTCGCGATTTTTGCAGGGTAGGCAAAGATGGCTTGCATAGATGGGATAACGCGCTGCGTCAACATTTCATGAATAGAATAAATGAAATCAGAATAGAAGTTAAGGAGTCAATGTATGTATAAATATGTTTTAGATAATGATAGATTAGTAATATACAATTTTAATCTTTAATTTATTAAGAACATATCGATAGCTGACCGGACAATCAGTTCTGCTTCCAGTTTAAAAACATCATACGTTGTAAGAGCGATTGTTCAACACATGGGCGTTTCGCTTGTCATGTCGATCATGAAAAGCCAACATGTCATGTAGATCATCGTCTTAGAGAAAGGGAGGCAAAGGCGTTTTAAGTAAGTTTGTACGGCAGTGCGTTTAAAGGGAAGTTCCTACAACGAAACAACATATCAGTCATGTGCAGGATTGAATAAGAATTCAGTTTGTTTAGATTCGTGAGCTACATAACTTCACGGTATGAAAGCTCATAAAATTTCAAGAGGCAGGATGTGAACAGATGAGAAGAGGTGTTAATTGAGTTCTTTGAAAGAGTTCATAAACGAGTGCTTTCTGCGACAAGGAGGACGCCACAAGTTGTCCACCTTAGAAGTGTATAGCATTAATGAAGGCTCGGGATAGGTCAGTCTGTAAAACGACACTTTATGCTGTCATGGACGAAAATCTAACTGCCTCACAACAAACAGTCCAATTGCTCGTAGATGAGTTGAAGAATTTGTACTCAGCGTGTAGACTTCCCTAGCCAAAATATTTGATTAGTTTGCTTACTCTTATAAGAGCACTTGTCAATGATGTACTAAAAATGAAGTCGATTTTTCAATCTTTTTAGAATAGTCTTAAATACTTGTTATATATACTTGCTTATACATATATATGCATTGCACCAAAGTATGTATGGACTTATTCCTTTGTAAGACTAAAATACGAACAAATGCAGCTTTATATTAATATTGCATAGAAATAAAAATACGAAATACTTAATGGAGTTTTTTTAATACCTACAACAATGTACGATTTCGTCCCCGCTGTCATGACAAGCACACCACAGCCTGTTAGAATAGCGATTGTGTGTATTAGCCAGTCGCCTTGCATTGCCAATCGCGAACATATTGCCATTCCTACATGGCCAATTAAGCTCCAACCAAGCAAAACGCTTATGCGCAAGGAAATTTGCAGTGTTGATGGTAAGATGCAGGTCACATCGCTTTCCCACTTTAAAATTGGTTGATTCGCCTCATATCTGGCATCATAATTTGCATCCACATCGCCTTTATGCCTTTAACGTTTTGCGTTTCCTGGAAATAAAAAGGGGGAAGTAATGACTAAACAAAAAAGATAAAATCGATCAGTATACTATGTACTCACCACCGCGTGTTTTACATTAATGATTTTTTCCATTCAGGAAGTGGAAAAGTGTAGTAAATATCAAAATCTCTACACTTCTACACTTCACTTCTGATAGTCAAGCAGTCAAGCATCACAAATCACACAATGAAGATTGTGCATTCACGAGTTCAAAATTGCTTCGTTCTGAGCAGCCACGTCACACTTGACTGCTTCAGCGAATGAAAGATATAACCAAGAGCTGAAGGAAAATGACGTAAAAATTGCCCATAATAAACAGCTGAACTAATGTTTACCTGCGCAATGCGCCACCTTCTATTATTCCATCATTGTCAAGCATTGCAACACAGACGTTAGGCCTCAGGCACAATTCACTTCGAAAACCACATGTCGCCCTGCCACACTACGCGTCGCGTATCAAATATCTCTATCAATCATTCGTTTGGTCGAGATTCGAAATACTTAATTCTACGTACTTCAACATTTGCCATCATCCGGTGGCAAAATCCTGAGCCAGATAAATAATTTTGCATGTAAATGCAACAACAACGACTTGAGCCAGATAAATCCAGATAGAAGTCTGGTTCAATTTGTGAGCCAGATAATTTGTTAGTTACTTCCTTTTAGTTTGGCAACGCTGCCTTTAATAAATCTACTTTTTCAAAAATAGATGTCGCTGCTTAATCTCTCACCGAATGAGCTAAATAAAAACAGCGGCGGCATCTGCCTATCATTTTTCGCGTGTGCGAAAACTTCACGACATCTGCTTCTCAAGTCTCTCAATGATACAGAGCATTCCCGTGAGAATTGAGCGCGATCCAGAGCTGTAAAACTCACTGAAAGACGGCAATTATCGACGATGCACGTCGAAAATAAGGTTGAATGGTGAAAACGCAACTGCGCAAGCACTTTTTTTAAGACGTGTACAACAGTCAAGTTTCGAATTCGTGGTGTGGTGGCATGCCACTTGTGGTAAAACTAAAACACACCACAAATTATGTAGCGCCAGCTTAGCGACATCGACCGACCAAAGCTGAAGTATGTATGGTAAAATACCAAAGCACCATCTGCATGGAATGATGGGTGCTAAAATCGGTTAAGCCGTTCTTCCCTTTGCCCCTTCTTTATATAATAATAGCAAATATTAAAAAACATCCTCATACATAAACCCACTAGCCATCCATGTAGACGAAATCAATGTAATAACGCTCGATTATGTTTTTGGAATGACTCGTTTCACGGCAACTCTCGTCAAGACAGAGGAGCGTTCCAGAAATTTCTCCGTACCATGCCGCCTTTGCACCGCAAATCACGGCGTACGATTCTGCGCACAATACCGCAGGATGTCCGCTGAAGAGAGGTGGCAGGCGGTTCGCAAACATAACTACTGCATCAACTGTTTGTTCCCTTTCCACAGTCACGAGGTATGCACAAGTAAGGACAAGTGCTATCGATGCAACGAGGATCATCATACTACCCTTCACCTGGACAAAACCAAGGAATGGAGGCAAACAACAAGCGACCTTCTCGATGACGGAGAAAGCTCAGACGGGGCCTTATCCCTGGCCTTCACGGAATAAACCAAGCCTTGGGCGCAACAAATGGATGAGCAGGATGAAGAAGAAGAAGAAGAAGCAAGATTAGCGGCATTGGCTTCCCTACCTAAACAACAGAGCGGCTCTGAAACACGTCCTTTCCGATCGCTATTACGGGACGAACGACAACGACAATTAGAAACCGAAGCAGTACGAGCAACTGGGAGCAAGCAGAAATCACACGTCGGTGGCTCTGAAACACGTCCTTTCCGACCCCCCCCTCAAAATAAAATTATAATAAAATTTTAGTTATTAACAGAAAACTTTAATTCACAAAAAAAGCGTGGGGTGTATTTGACTACATTTCATATCTTTCCTCTCAGATAGTTGCCAATAGAATGATTGTAACATTCAATATCAAGCACCCCACGCTTTTACTGTGAATTAAATTATTCTGTTAATAACTTAAATTTTATTATAATTTTATTTTGATGTGATTAACTATAAATGATTGTTTGACCTTCTGCTACTGTTATATAAACTCTTTTTAATTGAATATTATTTTCTATTTTTTAGTAAGGTTAGGTATAGAAGCGTGTTTTTTTAGTTTTTTTAAACTATTATTTATTTTTAATTTTTTAGTTCAAGTAATTTTAAAAGTTTTAGTCGAGAGTGATGAAACCTCGAAACGCCAGCGGTCCATGGATGAATACAATCCCACGGCACCGAAAAGGGCCAAGACGCAGGGGGCTGGACGCGGTCTTTCGCCGAAATTGTCAAGGGTCGGCAGATCATTGGCATTATAGACGAGAGCAGCGAAGATGGCAGGATCCCGAAACAACAGTGGAAGTGGATCGAGGCCGCGCTCGCTACGGTGGCCGTTAAGATTAAGAAAGACAACCCTGGTCCATCGCCATCTTACACAGATGCAGGGTGGTTCCAGGGCAATGTCAAGCTAATTGGATGTGACGACGCCAGGTCGGTAAACCTCTATAGGGCCGCCGTCACGCTGATAGGGGTGGTATATCCGAGCGCGCGCCTCAAGGTAGTGGAGGCGCGTGATATCCCCTCACGAGCAAGGGCTAGAGCCTGGGTTCCAGTGACGCCAACGGACCCAGCTGGCATCCTGGAGCTGCTCCAGGAGTACAACCCGCCACAGGTTTGGAACTCAAACCAGTAAAACCGAGCTTGTCCTATTCACGAGGAGGTACAAAGTACCAAATCTTACACCGCCAAGAATTGGGGGTACGTTCTTAGCGTTTAGCGATCAAGTCAAGTATTTGGGAGTCATTCTGGATTGGAAGCTATTTTGGAGTGACCATATAGTGGAGCGATCCAAGAAGGCAGCAGCAGAGCTGTTCTCCTGCAAGAGGGCAATAGGTACCTACTGGGGATTCTCCCCTAAGGTAACCTACTGGATTCACACAGCCATTGTGCGCCCGATTCTTCTTTATGGTGCCTTGGTCTGGTGGCCTGCATTAGCTAAAAGTACCTATCTTAAAATGCTTCAAAAGTTGCAACGGAGTTCGGAGCTCTGCATTACCGGTGCTCACGGCTCCACTACAGATTAGATAGATACAGTCCAAGCTAATAAAAGCGTGTTAAAAAGGGCCCAGTATGCTCTTTCGTAGATGTACCATGCATCCCCTTCTATCATTAATAAAGGAATGCGTTCTTCGCATTATGTGCAAGGTTTGAAATCTATGGCCATTTGGGGTGGTCATAAGTTCAATTGACATTATGTCCGTTAACCTTATGTCACCCCACCATCACATTTTTGCATTGTCATTGAGCCTTGATACGTGTGCAAACTTTCAATCAAACTTATGGCCATTCAAAGTGGTAATAAGGCCAAATGACCTTATGGCCGTTGACCTTATGTCACCACATCATCACATTAATGTATTGCCATCGAGCCCTGATACGTGTGCAAAGTTTCAATCAAACTTATGGCCATTCGAAGTGGTAATAAGGCCAATTGACCTAACGGCCGTTGACCTTATGTCACCACACCATCACATTAATGCATTGTCATCGAGCCCTGATACATGTGCAAAGTTTCAATCAAACTTATGGCCATTCAAAGTGCTAATAACGCCAACTGACCTTATGGCCGTTGACCTTATGTCACCACACCATCACATCAATGCATTGTCATCGCGCCTTGATACGTGTGCAAAGTTTCAATCAAACTTATGGCCATTCAAAGTGGTAATAACGCCAAGTGACCTTATGGCCGTTGACCTTATGGCACCACACCATCACATTAATGCATTGCCATCGCGCCTTGATACGTGTGCAAAGTTTCAATCAAACTTATGGCCATTCAAAGTGGTAATAACGCCAACTAACCTTATAGCCGTTGACCTTATGTCACCACACCATTACATCAATGCATTGTCATCGCGCCTTGATACGTGTGCAAAGTTTCAATCAAACGTATGGCCATTCAAAGTGGTAATAAGGCCAATTGACCTTATGGCCGTTGACCTTATGTCACCACACCATCACATTAATGCATTTTCATCGAGCCCTAATACGTGTGCAAAGTTTAAATCAAACATATGGCCATTCAAAGTGGTAATAACGCCAACTGACCTTATGGCCGTTGACCTTATGTCAGCACACCATCACATCAATGCATTGTCATTGCGCCTTGATACGTGTCAAAGTTTCAATCAAAATTATGGCCATTCAAAGTGGTAATAAGGCCAATTGACCTTATGGCCGTTGACTTCATGTAACCACACCATCACTTTAATGCATTGTCATCGAGCCCTGATACGTGTGCAAAGTTTCAATCAAACTTATGGCCATTCAAAGTGGTAATAACGCCAACTGACCTTATTGTCGTTGACCTTATGGCACCACACTATCAAATTAATACATTTTCATCGAGCCCTGATACGTGTGCAAAGTTTCAATCAAACTTATGGCCATTCAAAGTGGTAATAACGCCAACTGGCCTTATGGCCGTTGACCTTATGTCACCAGCCCATCACATTAATGCATTGTCATCGAGCCTTGATACGTGTGCAAAGTTTCAATCAAACTATGGCCATTCCAAGTGATAATAAGGCCAATTGACCTTATGGCCGTTGACCTTATGTCACCACACCACCACATTAATGCATTGTCATCGGTCCTTGATAAGTATGCAAAGTTTCAAATTAATCAGACTTCTAGAAACCGGTGAAAATTAAGCTCAAAAATTCCGTTACATACAGGCCAAGCTAATAAAAGCGTGTTAAAAATTGGACGAGATCCGTTAAAGACCACGCCCACTTTTATATAAAAGATTTTTAAAAGGGTCGTGGACGAATAAAATAAGTTATATCTTTGCAAAAAAGAGCTTTATTTCAATGGTATTTCATTTCCCAAGTGTATTTATAACAATAAATAGGAAAAACTTTTCATTTTAAAAAATGGGCGTGGCACCGCCCCTTTTATGACAAAGCAATTTTCTATGTTTCGTGAGCCATAACTCGAAGAAAAAGTAACGGATTGTAATAAAAATTGGCACAAATTTTCCCTATAGCAGGAAATATTTCTAGAAAAAATGGACGAGATCGGTTAAAGACCACGCCCACTTTCATACAAAAGATTTTTAAAAGGGTCGTAGACGAAAATAATAAGCTATATCTTAGCGAGAAAGAGCTTTGTATCAATAGAATTTTACTTTCTAAATTGAGTTATAACACTAAATTGGAAAATACTAAAATTTTTGAAAATGGGTGTGGCACCGCCCCTTTTATGACTAAGCAATTTTCTATGTTTCGGGAGCCATAACTCGAAGAAAAATTAACACATCGTAATGAAATTTTGTTCATATATTTTCCTTATAGCAGAAAATATTTCTATTAAAAATGGACGGGATCGGTTAAAGACCACGGAAACTTAGATATAAAACAAATTTAAAAGGGTCGTAGACTAGAATAATAAGCTATAACTTGCAAAAAATAGTTTTGTATCAATGCTTATTTGTAAGAGGAAATGGGGAGACATTTTTTTTAAACGGGCGGTGCCACGTGTTATGTAGAAACGTAATTTATCTGAAATGAGATGTACAATTAAAGCTCACGCTGAGTATATAATGTTCGGTTACACCCGAACTTAGACACCTTTACTTGTTATTAATGGCTTAATATATTCGATTGGGTATCGACTTGGCTAAATTTTGCAGGAGCATACTGCTTAAATCTTCCCAATCTTCTTTAATATCCAACTTAAACCCTAATGGAGTCCTGTAGAGGTGTCTTTGAACCTTTTGTCCATAAATTTTGCTCTACAAAGTTCTCCTACCGGCTTCGAATCCGGATTGCATGCAGGCCACTTCATAAGTGGAATGTTGTGTTCTGCAAGCCATTTCAAAGACCAATTAGAAACATGAATGGCAACGTTATCCTGTTGAAAAATGCTGTCTTCATCCATTTTGTCATCTGAAAATCAAACGAGAGCGTCGTCCAAATATTCCTTATAAACTTTAGAACTCATTGTGGGGGGTGCGAGGCAAATTTTTACATTTCCTCTAGATGGAAATACCGCCTCCACCGTTGTGCGTAACAATGACGTCCGTTTGTTAATAAAACACTATGGCCGTGACAGCGTTAAGATGTCATCAAGAGGAAAACCAAAAATTTGCCTCGCACGCCCCAAAATGAGTTCCAAAGTTTATAAGGAATATTTGGACGATGTTCTCGTTTGATTTTCAGATGACAAAATGGATAAAGACAGCATTTTTCAACAGGATAACGTTGCCATTCATGTTTCTAATTGGTCTTTGAAATGGCTTGCAGAACACAACATTCCACTTATGAAGTGGCCTGCATGCAATCCGGATTCGAAGCCGGTAGGAGAACTTTGTAGAGCAAAAGAAATCGGAAACAAAAACCGGCCGAGTCTTTTGAACATTTCTTCGAAGCAGTGATGCCATTGAGTGATAGCTTAAAAGTGGTAATGTCTGAACAAGAATTAGTTGAGACTTTAATTCGTAACTTACTTCCAGATATTCGTTTAGAGCTACTCCATTTGGACATGACTTCCATTTCGGCCCTACGACGTGCTTGTAGACGGCGGGAAAACTTTTTCGAAACTGTGAAAAACAGCCTTGCTCGACCCCAGTTGCCACGAAAGCGACAATTAACTGCAGTAAAGCAAACAGATCAGGCTGTGAGTACCGACTTTTCAGTAGTTCAAGCAGTAGAGAATTTGGACCCATTTGAGAAGAAGTGTTGGAACTGTGATGCGCCTGGTCACGATTATAAACAATGCGTTAAGCCAAGACGCTGTGGATTGCTGGCATACTTTTTACAGACTTGTCCCAACTGTAATAGTCAGGGAAACTAGCAAAGGAGTGTCTACAACCACTCCAGCATACATCCCAATTCAACTTCCGAATAAAACAAAAACCAAAGGTGCCCACTACTACTGATAACCATGAAGCGAATACACCCTATTCGTCCTTTACATTTACGTTTACAAGAATATAATGCTAAGCGTAAAGAAATTTTTCCCAAACGCGTTCAGCATTTAGAGCTAAGTCTTATTGGCAAAATACAAAATCCCAGCGCAAAAAATTATCCGCCACATCGATGGGTTAGCCAGGTGACATACGACCATATGCTGCCATAGAGTTATTAGGAGAGAAAGTCTTTGGTTTGTTAGATTCAGGAGCGTCGATAAGTTGCTTAGGAGGAAAATGGGCTAAAAACGTACTGGAACTCGAACAAAATCTGAAAATAAAAAAATTAGACACAAATCTTTGCACAGCTGACGGTTCAAAGCAATCCGTTGTTGGGATTGTTACATTGATTGTCGGTTATCAAGATAAAACTTTTCCATTGGTTTTTACATAGCTCCATCCTTAAGCCAGGACATATATTTGGGGATAAATTTTTGGAAAATTTTGAGATTGCTTCACACTTAGTGAGGGAATTAAATTTATCCGCATCAGATGAAAATATACATATGTTATCCAGCATTCAAAAGGAAAAACTTGGCGCAGCAGTTCGGTGCTTCCCATCTTTTGAAGAGAAAGGTCTTGGTAGGACAACTCTCATAGAGCATGCTATCGATGTTGGTCAAGTTAAACCTATTAAGCAACGCCATTATCCGATATCCCCAGCAATTGAAAAATTGATGGATGAGGAAATTGACTGGATGTTAGCTTTAGATGTCATTGAAGAATCGAACAGCCCATGGTCATCTCCAATCATTTTAGTGCGGAAACGTATAAAAATACGTCTTTGTTTAGACAGTCGTAAAGTCAATTCGGTAACTGTGAAAGACGTTACCACACATTGAGGGCATATTAAGTAGGCTACCCCGTGCAGAGTTCATTTCAAGTTTAGATTTGTAAGATGCCTTTTAGCAAATTCCATTAGGGATTAAATCTCGCGAAAAAACGGCATTTACCATACCGAATAGGCCACTTTATCAGTTCAAGGTTATGCCTTTCGGGTTGTGTAATGCACCTCAAACCATGTGCCGTTTAATGGACAAAGTAATTCCGTACAATCTCAAAGAACGTGTGTTTGTCTAACTTGACGTCCTCCTGCTAGTCTCTGAAAACTTTAAATCGCATAAACAACTGTTACAAGAAATAGCATTGCATATTAGGAAGGCTGGATTAACCATTAATATATCCAAAAGTAAATTTTGCCTTAAGCATGTTCGGTACTTAAGTTATGTTGTAGCCAATGGAAGCTTGAAAACAGATTGTAACGACAGCCCTTGTGATTTCCCTAAAATAATTTCCAATCACGTGCAAGCGGGTATATGCACAGATAGCGATACAACGGCAGTAACGATCTTTCCCCTTTCAGCACTTCACACACTAAAGTAAATGCATGCATGTTGTAGCTAGATAACTAGAGGGATGCGTATACGTGCATACACGCCCGCTATGACATTCAGCTAAACAGGCGCAGAAAGGCTTTGCTGTACGGTGACAAAGATAAGTGCCGCAAGATGCATTTTGGTATATAAGGGGGTCCGCTTAGTATTCGGTTTCACAAAAATCGCAAGTCGCGGGCTTAGCGTTTGCTTTGTCAAAGGCAGTAAAACAAATTTAAGTTATTTTAAAAGTGTACAGTGCTGAAAAATAAAGTTTGAAATATAAAGTTTTATTTTAGCAAGTGCGGGTTCCACAAAAATTGTCGCGCGTTAAGTGAAGTGTGAGTGAACGCTCAAGTCCCTGGGAATTTTCCCCAGGACCATCAAAATCCTGGAACTATGAAGAAACACATCCCGGTTGGAGATCAGTTTCCTTTTGCCCTCATATTGCTGATTTTTTTTCGGTAAGTAAAATGCAATTTTTTTAGGGATTTTTTTTCTGTGGAGTCAGAAATTCTTTCTTGTGAAATGTGAATTGTAAGGCTGCACAACAATTTTAATAGGTTATCAATTTTCATTCCTATTTGTTTTGCATTAATTTTAATAGTTGTAATTTTTAGTTTTTATGATAGAATTTTTTTTTTTTGTTTGTGAATAAAAATTTTTTTATTAAAGTCTTCAACTTCGGAAATTTAAGGAAAACCAAAATTCCTTCGATTTAGTTGAAATAAAAATTCCGTTTTGATTCCTTTTTTTGTAAATTTTTTTTTTTTTATAATGTTGTGCAGGCTTGATAATTTTAAAGCAGTGAAATAAATGCAAGAATTACAAAAAAATAAAATGCCTAGTGCGTGGTTACTTTTGAATAAAAAGTGAATTAAAAATCAAAACTTTTTATAAAAAAAAAATGTATGTGAAATCGTATGTTTTGTTTTTTTATTGTGTTGCATTGTCTTATTTGCATATTCTTGCAGTTATGAACCGACTATGTGTTTGTGTGCTTATGATTTTTAGTGTTAACGTTGTGTGTGTTCTTCCATTTTTTCCAGGAACGAGAAGCAGTCGTAGGCCGCGACTTGGACGAATTTTAAGAAAGATTAAAACTGCCCAGGAGGTTTAAAGCAGAAGGAGAAGATAGTGGGTAGAGGACGTCATCCACCAGACCGGAGAAAAGCCCATAAAACGTTTTTAAGGGAGTAGCAATAAAGCAGCAAATTCACAGAGGTACACGCAACACAACACAACGACCTTTTCCAACAGATTGCGCCAACCCAGAATCACACCTACACAAACGGAATTCATCATTCGCATGCACAAACACAAATTTGGTAAGACAAAATTACACCAATACACGCACACGTACCCATTTCCACAACACAAGTGAGGCAACATTGTTGACTAAACACGTCAACATTAACTCAACTTTCCACGAACACGCAACACCTAACATTCGCATTTGACATAGTTTACAAGGCGAAAGCAACCTAGCGCCAGCAGCATTTGGTAACACATAGCTAGTTACACGAAACATCAGAATACACACCACACATTTTTGCCGGCAACCTTCCATCAGCATCCAAAAGGAGACAGACAGAGCACATCACGGAGAACCCACCACAGCGGCTCTCAGTAATCTTCACATACAAAATCAATCAGCGGCTCTCACAACACTTAAAAATAACCAAAACGAATCACACCATTAGGGAGCACCACAATTTTCATAATATTATTTCCTCGAAAAAAAAAATAAAAATTTTTTTTTTAATTTTTAGACTTAAACATTTTTTTTTACCTTATTTTTATACACGCATCTTTTTGAATCCAATACAAATTGTGATTTTTTTTTTTTTGAATTAATGAATTTTTTTTAGGCATTATAAATTTTTTTTTTTCGAATTTCAATTTGAAATCATATACATATTTTCGATTTTTGGTTTTTTTTTTACTGAATTTGATTTTTTTTGAAAATTTTTTTTTTTGAACTTACAACATTTAATAATTCTCCTCAACTCGTGGGAAAGGAGAAACTCGTAATATTTTGCACCTTTGAATTTTCTTATACTTTTTCATTTTGTTTTATCGTTGACACATGCTTGGGGTTATGTGTAAAAACACATAACTTCGATAAAATCAACTTTGATTTCGTTCTTTAAAATTTTCTTAATAACTACATTTTTTTTAAGTTGCGTAACTACTGCCCGACAGTAGTAAAAAACTTACCATTTTGTTCAATTTTTTTTTTTTTTTGCACTTTTAGGCCAAGGGCCAAACCAAAGTTCACGTAATCGAATACGCGTTTTTTTTTTCTTTTTTTTACTTTTTAATTTGTTTGTTCACGCCACGCGGTTAATTTCGAAATCAAGGCAAATATTGCCCTTGATTGCGGTCACACGGCCAAAGCCCTACTAACTGATCAAATAAGTATACTAATTTTGCTTTGTAGCTTTGTATGTTTTTTTTGTCCTCCACTTTCAGCTATACGCCGCATTTGGTACCAAACCCGGTTGACAATGGGAGGTGAGTTTGAACAACAATTAACATACTTATAAACACATTTTTCTTGTTTTCAATAGATATGCGGTACACACGAATGTACATATTTTAAGAAGTTAATAGGGTTTTTGCGAAAGCTTGTCTTAGAGCAAGTGCAAGGAAAATATCTGAATAGGCGTTAGGGCGTACCAATTTTAGAGGTTTTTCTTTTGTTGGAAGAATAAGGCATATAGAGATTTTGAAATAAAATAAATTACATTATTATGAAATTTATTAACGAATTTAATAAACTTTTTATTGAAGAAAAATATATATCAATAGATTAATAATAATAATGAAAAGAAAATAAATTTAGTATTAGTGTAGCCTGAATACTTTTTGTATAAAATTTTGAAGATAATTGAAACTGGGTAATTGATTAAAATCACTTTAAAGTTTAAATTTATTAAATTCTAAGTTTTAATAGTAGTACCTATTAATAGTTACATGTTTGATTTTCTTTAGTGATTCAAGACAATAAAATTGTGAATAAAGAAATTATTGTAAATTTTTAGAGAAATCCTCAGAATATTTATTTATATGGGTTGAGTCTATAGAGCAATGACCACAGGTACGTCAGGCTAAAGTTTCTTTCCTTGTTGGTGCAGGTGTTGCCCTTGTGGCAAGTGTTGCAGGTGAGTAGAGATAGTTGTAGGAGTGATGGACAGGGACTGAAGACTTAGTGACGGACGATGTCAGGAAATAGGGGACTCCACTCGGATGACGGAGCCATAGTGGAGTCCAAGGCTGTTCACCCTTTCGTGAACAGAAGGGGTGGGAAGGCTCCACACCTGACAAGGACTGAGCATTTCTCCCGCTTTTGCCTTCCTATCTCTTTTCCTTTCTTTTGCACAAACACGCACATCTAGGCATGAACCCTTTTTGCTATGTAACTGTGGGAAAGAGACGTGGCAAGAACCACGCCCCTAAGCCGACGAGCCTCAGCCGGGCTACAACCATGCCGAGCCGCCACTCCTCCTCTCCCAACACAAGCAGTTACGTAACAATTGCGCCCAACGTGGGGCCCACTAAATATATTTCATTTTTCGCATTTTTTTAAATTAAATTTCTTTGTATTAACTTATCTTTATCCTAGTTGTTTACGTAACTTTTTGCTATGCTAGTTCTTCTTTTTATCTTTCATTTCCATCTTTTCGGACAGAGTTAGAGTCATGAATGCAACATCACTTATTGTTAACACTGATCGATTAGTGCATGATTGACAAAATTTAGGGGGGAGCGCTGGCAAGATTTCGGGGTTCCTTTTATGAACTTCAACGTTTGTAAAAGTGGTATCCGTAATCTTTGCTAGTGCTTGGAAGATAATATTTAATGCAAAATTTGTTTGTTGCAAGCAAACACAAGCTGCCAGGTATGCAGTCCAGCACGATATACCTGTGAGGCTTTTGGATGCTTGTCCGGGGGTAAATAATTTGATAGGGTAAGGGGGGAATAGTGGCAGCCACGTTTTGAGCCAGTACTTAAAACGCGTAGTGTCACACTTCCATAGCCAGACGAGGGGATTATTTGACATTGCCTTTCGACAGTAGACATTCTTACGGCACTCTACTCACCAGCAGAGCCATTAAGGCGAGGACAACACCAACATGCACCAACAGTTGAACATATTTAATTAGAAAAAAAATTAAATTTTCGTTCGTTTACAATTTCGTTTCAAAGTATTAAAGTTTTTTTTTACAGAAATTTCCTTCAAAACATCGTTTTTTATCAAATTTTTTTTTGGTTAGCTTAGGCTGTACAGTTTGCACTTATTTAATTTTGCCACTTTTTATTTTTTTGAAATAAAAAAGGTATACATTTTTTATATATCTGAAAATTTTATATATATATATATGAAAATTTTTTCTATGCAAATATACACACCAAAATTTGAATTCATTTATTTTTATTACTTTTAATCTTTTTTATCAAAACATTATTTTAGTTTGAATTTTTAACACACATACACTCACACATTGAATTCACACAATTTTATTGTTGAAATTTTATACTTTTGGTTTTATTTTATGAATACACCCTCTTTTTTTATTTTTTTAATTTTTAACATACTTATAAAAATTTGATTTACACTTTTTTCTTTTATTGTTTTTTTACTGAATTTTTTTTCTTACCTATAAAAATTTTATTTGGAGACTTTATTTGAATTTTTGTAAGAGTTTCTTTACACGCATTTCTACATAGACACGTTTAGTCCCATTATTATTATTTTTTTTTCTTTTTTCTTCAAGTTTCTTTTGCTTATTCCCTTGTTTATATTCAGAGGATTTTGACATTTTTTGGTGCATAGTTGTATCCACGTAAAATTTGTGAATTTTCATTAATTATCTTATTATTACTTTTATTTAAAATTTTAATACACAGATACATTGAATGCACGCCTTGAAGCTGAAGTTTTTTTCTTTGGATTAATGCACACTTTTCACCCTTAAAATTTATTCCTCTGAACTTTCTTTTTGAGTTTACACCTAAAGAATTTTAATATGTATGTAATAGAAAGTGTTGACCAGCTTAATCAAATCTAAAGAATTTTAAGTTTATTTTTGGATATCCCTGATACATTTACATATACGCTCGTAAATTTTTAGGATTTTTATCTTTTTTTTTTTCTTTCTGAATATTTAATTATTTATTAAAAGTTAGATTATTAAGTTAGTGAATCTTTATATTTGATATATTACATTTTTTTTTGTTCATTTTTCTATACATACATACATATGTATAGAAGTCATTAAGCTGAGTTTTTTTCTTAAATTGATTTTTATTTCGCGGGTCTTAGTAAAGCGGGTCCCCTTACAAACCAATCCCTTATTGGTCTATGGAGAATTCCAAGAAAAAGGGAGCAATACCGAAACGAGGTCTGGGTCTTTTTACTCGTGAAAGACCGGTAACGCGGGATTACTCTAGGCAGCTACAAAATCAAGTGGCAGGATCTTTGTTCACCCAAATAGATACAGGTATTGAGCACCCAGTCGATTTCCTTCCGATAGATCTCCTGAACCAGTGCGCAACTAGGGTTTTTGGGCAGCGTGATCCGGGGGGAAACCAAAGGCAGGAGGTTACGGTGACCGAGAGGATCGCTGTAGACACGTCTGACCGCTCTTTGAATTTTTCGCGTAGGCTTGAGAGGATATTAGAAATGGCCGATCAAGAAGAGGGGGCAGTTGGAGGTGCGCCACCGGGGGGATCGACATCGCCTGTTACTAATGTGGCGGGAAATAGGGACAGGGCGGCACCACTCGAGGATAGGATGGAACAATTGGGATTGATGATGGAAGTGATGATGCAACAAAACGCGGAGATGGCACAGCATATGGAGGAGGTGCGAAAGGTACGATCGGATGTTTCCAAGCTAAGCGATGGCGTTGCTGGCGTGGAAACATCTATGCATAACCCAACGGTAGCACGCCCTCAAGCCACGACGTCGACACCAGGTAATACTAGGGGAACTACAGAAAATCATCAAAGTACAACCAACAGTCAGCAGCAGCCAGGATCTTCCTATAGTTACACGGGTAGGAAAAAGGTAGATTTGGATAAATGGCAGCTGAAATTTGATGGTTCCGCTAAGGGTATGACGGTAGAGAGTTTTGTCTTCCGACTGGAAAGGATGCGAGTCCAGTATCAGCTGTCCTTTGAACAACTTTTTTCGGATTTTCATTGCTTAGTGACAGGGCCTGCTCTCAAGTGGTATTGGCAAATAATGGAAGACCACGCTGATGACGAGTCGTTTGATTATTTCGGGTTAAAGAGGGAGATATTGGCTCAGTTTAAGTCGGCAGAATCAGACTACGAGGTAATACGTGAGATTATGGAAAGAAAGCAGCAACCCCAGGAGAGTTTCGACGAGTACTACGCCGACGTCCACGATCTCACGTTTCGCCTTAGACAGAGAATCCCAGAAAATGAGTTAGTTAAAATAATAAAGGGAAATCTTAAGCCATATTTGGCAAACTTAACTTTTGCGGCGAAAACAGACACATTAGCGGAGTTAAAGTTAGAATGCAAACGGGCAGAGAAGCTAATGAAGGAGAATAGGTCTAGAGTAAAACCAGTAAGCGAGTAAGGTACTAACAGGAGTTTGTGGTCAGAGAGTCAGGAAGAGGAGTTGACCGTGGAAGCGTTCAGCAAGGGCAATAGGAGTCAAGCAGAGAGGCCCATCAATAGGAATCTGACATTTGCCTCTGTTCCCCGAGAACCGCCTAAGCCCACCATTCCAACACATTCCCCTAATCCTATTGTAAGTTCGTCCTCCAATGTCCACAGTAGAGGTGTTAGTCCAGTCCAAAGCCAAATGTTTTGTCCTTCCCCAATCCATTTAATGTTGTGTTTTTCCTGTGGAATTCCGGTGGATTTCTACATAAAGAATCCGGCAGAAGCAGCGAAAGACACAAAGTGTAAGTCCTCCTTCCATTTGATGAAATGTTTTGCGTGTGGAGGAGATTCCTCTTTTTGTGTGTTTAAGCCCGAAGCGGGAAACAGGGCACTGGCAGAGATGTCCGGGCACTCTGTCCAGACTCGAGATCGCCCGGCGGATTAGTTACCATACTGAAGGGAAATTGGGATACAGAAAAGAAAAATGTGTTTGAAAAGAAACGTGGGTCAGGTGGTATAAGTTTACATGAGAGAAAATTAAGATATGAAGAGGCGCGTAGGCGAATATTTTGTGAAGAGCTGAATGTTAAAAAGAAAGAGAAAAATTTCAAGAAAATTATGAAAATGCGGGAAAGACAGAAGAAGTTTAGGCGGATTAGACAGAAAATAATTTCAACGATTGTGTCAGTTAAAGGTGACAATAGGTTCTTCGCGAAAACTGAGATCGGAGGACGCGAGGTGCTCGCGCTCTTGGATTCCGGGGCCGGGGCTAGCTGCTTAGGGAAAAATGCCAATAAGTTACTTGAAGGAAAGGAAAGTCTGATTGTGCCGATCCAAGGACAGAACGTCAAGACAGCCAATGGTGGCGAAACTGAGGTAGTAGGAGTAGTGACTCTTCCAGTATTATGGGACAATGCCACTAGAGAGCTAGAGTTCCTTATAGTGCCTGGTTTACAGCAGGAGGTCTATCTAGGGATCGATTTTTGGCAAGCCTTTCAGCTGAGTGTCGTTAGCAGGGGCCCCATAGTAAAGTCAAAAGGTTCTGTTGTTTCAGAGATCGCACCCGCTGAAGGTTACCTGACATTCGATGCAGTGCAGCATGTTTTGAGTGATGAGGAAAAAGTAGCTTTGGAATGCGTGAAAGCACAATTTCCTTCATTCGCAGTACTTGGATTAGGGAAAACTGATGTAGAGGAGCATATTATTGAAGTGACGGATGAAAATCTTCCCGTAAAACAGCGACATTATCCGATTTCTCCGGCGATACAAAAATTAGTTTATAGTGAGTTAGATAGGATGTTAGCGATGGGGGTTATTGAAGAAAGCAATAGTTGCTGGAATTCTCCAGTCTCACTTGTCGTTAAGGGTACGAAGAATCGTCTATGTCTCGACGCACGCAAGGTAAATGAGCGCACCATTAAGGATGCCTACCCCCTCCCAAACATAGATGGAATCCTAAGTCGCCTGCAAAATACCAGGTACATATCGGCCATTGATTTGAAAGATGCGTTTTGGCAGATACCTTTAGAGCGAAAGTCCAGGGAGAAAACTGCTTTCACTGTACCTGGTAGACCATTATATCATTTTACAGTCATGCCATTCGGTCTGTGCAATGCGGCACAACGAATGTGCCGACTGATGGATAAAGTCATACCCGCTTCCCGTAGAGAATCTGTATTTGTTTACCTAGACGATTTACTTGTTTGTTCCGATGATTTTTCGTCCCACTTATATTTGTTGTCTGTAGTTGCCAAATGTCTTAGGGATGCAAAATTGACGATCAACGTTGAAAAGAGCAAATTCTGCTTTAAAGAGGTACGTTATCTCGGGTACGTGGTCGGGGATGGATGCATACGCACGGATGATAGCAAAATAGCCGCCATGCGCGACTTCCCCGAACCACGAACCCCAAAAGAGCTTAGAAGGTTCCTTGGAATGACAGGATGGTATAGACGTTTTATACAAGACTATGCCACTATTGCAGCACCTCTACATGACCGACTAACAAAAGAAAACATAAAGAAATTCACGATGACAGAAGACGCCAGGATGGCCTTCGAAACATTGAAACAGAAACTGATATCAGCACCAGTACTAATACATCCTGACTTCGACAGACACTTCTGCATACAATGTGACGCATCAACTCACGGAGTTGGCGGAGTTCTCTTCCAACTAGACGACGAAGGTAACGAAAGACCAATTGCTTATGTATCCGCAAAACTCAATAAGGCACAACGAAATTATAGTATTACAGAGTTAGAGTGTTACGCGGCTGTAATTAGTATAAAGAGGTTCCGGCCCTATGTGGAGGGTTAACCTTTTACGGTGATAACGGATCATGCAAGCCTGAAGTGGCTTATGAACCAGAAGGATCTGACGGGTCGACTTGCAAGATGGAGTTTGAAACTGCAAGGGTATAATTTCAATATAGAACACCGTAAAGGTACCCAAAACATAGTGCCTGATGCTTTATCGCGAATGAATATGGACGAAATCACGACTGGCGACAGGGTACTAGACATTGACCTCAACTCACCATACTTTCAGTCGGACGAATACATAGAACTACGGAAAACAGTGACTGAAAATAAAGACCGACTGCCAGAACTTTGCGAATCGGACGGATACGTATACAAACGCTCACAGTTCAACAGAGGAGACGAGTTACAGGAAGACCATGCCTGGAAACTCTGGGTCCCAACCGAGCTGCGCAGGGGTCTGATCGAAGCATCCCATGCATCACCTTCTGCTGGTCACGGAGGTATACATAAGACCCTATCGCGTATCCGAGATAAGTATTATTGGCCAGGTATAGTGACAGATGTTCAGACATATCTCAAATCATGCGAAATATGTAAAGGCAACAAGACGCAAAATGCCTTCAACAAGCCCAAAATGGGAAACCAACGTATCACTGAACGCCCTTTTCAACGTTTGTTCGTCGATTTTATGGGTCCTTACCCACGTACTCGTGATGGTAATGTTTATGTGTTTGTGTGTGTAGATCATTTCTCTAAGTTTGTCTTCCTCAAACCGATGCGAAAAGCCACTTCGGCAGAAGTTATTAAGTATTTAGAAAAAGATATATTTCATGTTTTTGGAGTTCCTGAATACGTACATTCAGATAACGGTAAACAATTTACGTCGGAACTGTTTACAACATTCCTCGAAAAATATGGAACAGTTCACATCCGAACAGCTTTCTACTCGCCACAAGCAAACCCGGCTGAAAGAGTGAAGCGATCAGTGTTGCAAATAGTACGATCTTCCATCAAGGACAATCAAAAGGATTGGGATAAGTATGCGAGCGAGGCCGCTTTCGCGTTACGCAGCGTCGTACATACCGCTATTGATACGTCTCCCTATACAGCAGTATTTGGTGTACCAATGATGCAACACGGAGCATCATACGAACTATGTCGGAAGTTAAGTGCACTGAAAGATGCAGATTGCGAAGTAGTGTCGAAAGCAGATAAGCTCCAGATGCTCAGAAATAAGATAATGGTTGAATTAAAACTAGCGCATGAAAAAAGCAGAAAGACCTACGATACTAGAGCGAAGGATGAAGTATTCAAAGTTGGACAAACGGTGTACCGACGTAACTTTAAGCAAAGCTCTAAAATTGACAATTTTAACGCCAAGCTAGCACCCAAGCAGGTTAAGTGCATTGTGCTGAGAGCAGTAGGGAATTCTATGTATGAACTCGGTGATGGCAGTGGAAAGAAGATTGGAATATACCACGCCAAGGACTTATTCGCATCATAGTTCCATGTTAAGTGTAGCCTTTGTTCTAGGTGTTAAATGTTGTGATCTTGTCATTATGGTTGTTGTAGGTACTCTGTTAGACGATCTGCGATATAGTGACTCCTAATGACGAATTAACATAGATACCTGACTACCTTTATTTTAATTATTTAAAATTTTTTTTTTTATTCAATTATTATTTTTTTTATTTATTTATTCCTTTTATTTATTTACTTTTTTGTTTATTTTCTTTATTTATTTATTTATTAATTTATTTATTTGGTCACTTATTTATGTTCCTTATTTTTTTTTTATTATACAAACCTTTATTGACTACGATTACCCTTTTGTTTATTACCTGTGATATAGATTTAAGAGAAAACCCTGTGATATAGATTTAGTATTAAAGCCTGTGATACTAGTATAGTAGTGTTTAACCCAGTGATAGATTTTGACTCGGTGACAGTGCATTCGAGATTATGTAGATTAATGTTAAAATTTGTACCATATACGTTATATGTGTTAGAGGCATTGTGAAGCGTAAGTCTTAGCAGGCTGAATGTGAAGAAGCCCGGCTTAGGAAGTGGGTCGATGCCACACGTGAGCCCTTGATACAGAAAGCTATCACAAGGCTTCGTTATGAATTCTTTTACGCACGCGCTCCATAGTGCAGGCACCATCGGCGGATGCGAGCCTGTAACGGCAGCCCTTGTGATTTCCCTAAAATAATTTCCCATCACGTGCAAGCGGGTATATGCACAGATAGCTATACAACGGCAGTAACGATCTTTCCCCTTTCAGCACTTCAACAATAAAGTAAATGCATGCATGTTGTAGTTAGATAACTAGAGGGATGCGTATACGTGCATACACGCCCGCTATGACATTCAGCTAAACAGGGGCAGAAAGGCTTTGCTGTACGGTGACAAAGATAAGTGCCGCAAGATACATTTTGGTATATAAGGGGGTCCGCTTAGTATTCGGTTTCACAAAAATCGCAAGTCGCGGTCTTAGCGTTTGCTTTGTCAAAGGCAGTAAAACAAATTTAAGTTATTTTAAAAGTGTACAGTGCTGAAAAATAAAGTTTGAAATATAAAGTTTTATTTTAGCAAGTGCGGGTTCCACGAAAAGTGTCGCGCGTTAAGTGAAGTGCGAGTGAACGCTCAAGTCCCTGGGAATTTTCCCCAGGACCATCAAAATCCTGGAACCAGGAAGAAACACATCCCGGTTGGAGATCAGTTTCCTTTTGCCCTCATATTGCTGATTTTTTATCGGTAAGTAAAATGCAATTTTTTTAGGGATTTTTTTTTTCAGTGAAGTGAGAAATTCTTTCTTGTGAAATGTGAATTGTAAGGCTGCACAACAATTTTAATAGGTTATCAATTTTCATTCCTATTTGTTTTGCATTAATTTTAATAGTTGTAATTTTTAGTTTTTATCATAGAATTTTCTTTTTTTGTTTGTGAATAAAACTTTTTTTTTTATTAAAGTCTTCAACTTCAGAAATTTAAGGAAAACCAAAATCCCTTCGATTTAGTTGAAATAAAAATTCCGTTTTGATTCCTTTTTTTTGTAAATTTTTTTTTATAATGTTGTGCAGGCTTGATAATTTTAACGCAGTGAAATAAATGCAAGAATTACAAAAAAATAAAATTTCTAGTGCGTGGTTACTTTTGAATAAAAAGTGAATTAAAAATCAAAACTTTTTATAAAAAAAATGTATGTGAAATCGTATGTTTTGTTTTTTTTATTGTGTTGCATTTTCTTATTTGCATATTCTTGCAGTTATGAACCGACTATGTGTTTGTGTGCTTATGATTTTTAGTGTTAACGTTGTGTGTGTTCTTCCATTTTTTCCAGGAACGAGAAGCAGTCGTAGGCCGCGACTTGGACGAATTTTAAGAAAGATTAAAACTGCCCAGGAGGTTTAAAGCAGAAGGAGAAGATAGTGGGTAGAGGACGTCATCCACCAGACCGGAGAAAAGCCCATAAAACGTTTTTAAGGGAGTAGCAATAAAGCGGCAAATTCACAGAGGTACACGCAACACAACACAACGATCTTTTCCAACAGATTGCGCCAACCCGGAATCACACCTACACAAACGGAATTCATCATTCGCATGCACAAACACAAATTTGGTAAGACAAAATTACACCAATACACGCACACGTACCCATTTCCACAACACAAGTGAGGCAACATTGTTGACTAAACACGTCAACATTAACTCAACTTTCCACGAACACGCAACACCTAACATTCGCATTTGACATAGTTTACAAGGCGAAAGCAACCTAGCGCCAGCAGCATTTGGTAACACATAGCTAGTTACACGAAACATCAGAATACACACCACACATTTTTGCCGGCAACCTTCCATCAGCATCCAAAAGGAGACAGACAGAGCACATCACGGAGAACCCACCACAGCGGCTCTCAGTAATCTTCACATACAAAATCAATCAGCGGCTCTCACAACACTTAAAAATAACCAAAACGAATCACACCATTAGGGAGCACCACAATTTTCATAATATTATTTCCTCGAAAAAAAAAATAAAATTTTTTTTTTTAATATTTAGACTTAAACATTTTTTTTTACCTTATTTTTATACACACATTTTTTTGAATCCAATACAAATTGAGAATTTTTTTTTTGAATTAATGAATTTTTTTTAGGCATTATAAATTTTTCTTTTCGAATTTCAATTTGAAATAATCCTTTTAATCTTATTAGAAGGCAAACACATCATATGCATATTTTCGATTTTTGGTTTTTTTTTCTGAGTTAGATTTTTTTGAAAATTTTTTTTTTTTTTGAACTTACAACTTTTAATAATTCTCCTCAACTCGTGGGAAAGGAGAAACTCGTAATATTTTGCACCTTTGAATTTTCTTATACTTTTTCATTTTGTTTTATCGTTGACACATGCTTGGGGTTATGTGTAAAAACACATAACTTCGATAAAATCAACTTTGATTTCGTTCTTTAAAATTTTCTTAATAACTACATTTTTTTTAAGTTGCGTAACTACTGCCCGACAGTAGTAAAAAACTTACCATTTTGTTCAATTTTTTTTTTTTTTGCACTTTTAGGCCAAGGGCCAAACCAAAGTTCACGTAATCGAATACGCGTTTTTTTTTCTTTTTTTTACTTTTTAATTTGTTTGTTCACGCCACGCGGTTAATTTCGAAATCAAGGCAAATATTGCCCTTGATCGCGGTCACACGGCCAAAGCCCTACTAACTGATCAAATAAGTATACTAATTTTGCTTTGTAGCTTTGTATGTTTTTTTTGTCCTCCACTTTCAGCTATACGCCGCATTTGGTACCAAACCCGGTTGACAATGGGAGGTGAGTTTGAACAACAATTAACATACTTATAAACACATTTTTCTTGTTTTCAATAGATATGCGGTACACACGAATGTACATATTTTAAGAAGTTAATAGGGTTTTTGCGAAAGCTTGTCTTAGAGCAAGTGCAAGGAAAATATCTGAATAGGCGTTAGGGCGTACCAATTTTAGAGGTTTTTCTTTTGTTGGAAGAATAAGGCATATAGAGATTTTGAAATAAAATAAATTACATTATTATGAAATTTATTAACGAATTTAATAAACTTTTTATTGAAGAAAAATATATATCAATAGATTAATAATAATAATGAAAAGAAAATAAATTTAGTATTAGTGTAGCCTGAATACTTTTTGTATAAAATTTTGAAGATAATTGAAACTGGGTAATTGATTAAAATCACTTTAAAGTTTAAATTTATTAGATTCTAAGTTTTAATAGTAGTACCTATTAATAGTTACATGTTTGATTTTCTTTAGTGATTCAAGACAATAAAATTGTGAATAAAGAAATTATTGTAAATTTTTAGAGAAATCCTCAGAATATTTATTTATATGGGTTGAGTCTATAGAGCAATGACCACAGGTACGTCAGGCTAAAGTTTCTTTCCTTGTTGGTGCAGGTGTTGCCCTTGTGGCAAGTGTTGCAGGTGAGTAGAGATAGTTGTAGGAGTGATGGACAGGGACTGAAGACTTAGTGACGGACGATGTCAGGAAATAGGGGACTCCACTCGGATGACGGAGCCATAGTGGAGTCCAAGGCTGTTCACCCTTTCGTGAACAGAAGGGGTGGGAAGGCTCCACACCTGACAAGGACTGAGCATTTCTCCCGCTTTTGCCTTCCTATCTCTTTTCCTTTCTTTTGCACAAACACGCACATCTAGGCATGAACCCTTTTTGCTATGTAACTGTGGGAAAGAGACGTGGCAAGAACCACGCCCCTAAGCCGACGAGCCTCAGCCGGGCTACAACCATGCCGAGCCGCCACTCCTCCTCTCCCAACACAAGCAGTTACGTAACAAGATCCCGACAAGGTCTCGGCAATAAGCGAATTTCCTTCACCCAAATCCGTAAGACAGCTCCGACTCTTTTTGGAATGGCCGGTTGATACAAGCGATTTATTTCCAACTTTGCGACAGAACTACTGAAGAAAGGTCCCGAGTTTGAATGGACTAAAGAAGCACAAGAGTATTTGAGTATTTTAACGTCAGCACCTATATAAGCAACTCCCGACTTTCGTAAACCGTTCGTAATACAGTCTGACGCAAGTCAGAGTGGTGTAGGCGCATTACTCGCTCAAGAGAACGATTGTGGTGAAGAAATTCCGTAGCTTACATGATTCAGAAACTAAACGAGGCGCAGCGTAATTATTCGGTAACGGAACAAGAATGCCTTGCAGCTGTCCTAGTTGTGAAAAAAATTTAGTCCGCACATTGAAGGATAACCATTTAAAATCAATCCTGACCTTGCCAGCCTTCGATGGTTAATGAGACAGAAAGATCTCAGTCGTCGTTTGGCTCGCTGGGCATTGAAGCTGCAAGCATTCGTGTTCACCATCGAACATCGAAAAGGCTCCGCCAATGTGGTACCGGATGCTTTGTCTCGTGTTTCAAATGATAACATTGATCAATTAACATTTTATTGCGAAAACGTACCAGATACTAACTTACAATCATTGGAATTTGACAGTACTGAATATAATGATCTTAGAGAAAAAATTAAAACCGAGCTGGACCGATATCCTGATTTCAAGGTTTTAGATAAGTACTTATACCATAGTACAGAATTTTATAGTTAGGAATTTGAAGAACAAGATTCTATATGGAAGCTCGTTGTGGCAGAAGGGTTACGTTTTGAAGTACTATCGAATGCTCACGACGTTGCAACAGCTGCTCATGGTGGAGTGGCAAAAACTGCAGAAAGAATTAGAAGATACTTTTATTGGCCAGGTCTCTACCGCGACGTGAGAGATTATGTATCTAGGTGTGAAACGTGCAAAACAACTAAACACCGAACTAAGGTCCAAAGACCTGAAATGGGTACGTTTACACCAACAGAAAGGATTTTTCAAAGACTTTATGTAGACCTTATAGGACCATTCCCACGATCAAAAGCAGGCAACATCGGAATATTAATTGTACTTGATAACATGTCGAAGTTCACTTTCCTGTGGCCTCTGAAAAATTTTACCACCTCTCCGATAGTTAACTTTCTAAAGCAACAAGTTTTTGACATATTCGGCGTTCCCAAATTTATTGTCAGCGTCAATGGTAGCCAATTCCGATCTAATGAGTTTGAAACTTTCTTAAAAAACTTTGGCGTGAAACATATTTGTACAGCAATATATTCACCACAAAGTAGCAGCTCGGAACGTGTAACTCGATCAGTCAATGCTGCGATTCGAGCATATATAAAAAACGATAAAACGGACTGGGATTTGCATCTAAGCAGCAAAAGCTGCGCCCTAAGGAACTCCATACCTCAAACATTAAATCAAAGTCCTTATTATGTGGTATTTGGTGACACATGGAGACAACTATGAGTTGTTTCGTGGTATTGGGATGATCGATGAACGGATCATGGAAACTCACCCAAATAGGCACGAAAAGTTAACTGCGATAACAGATTCGGTAAAAGATAACATTCGAAAGTTTTATGAAATAAATTCTAGAAGATACAACATGCGGTCAAGACCCACTTCGTTCAACATCGTTCAAGAAGTTTTTAGAAGAAACTTCACCTTAAGTGATGCTTCCAAAAAATTCAGTAGTAAGTTATCTAAAACTTTTGTCAAGGTAAGAGTTCGTGAAGAAGTGGGCAAGACTTGTTATGTACTCCAGGATATGACAGGAAAGTTATTAGGAACATTTCATGCTAAGTATATATAGGCAGTGAAATAAGTAACGTAGACCTTGCGCACAATTTATTCACATATATGTATTACGCTCTCAGATTTTAAAAATGAACGTAGGCCACATCCTTTTTAAAACTTGTGGTGTGATGGCTGCACTGTACTTCAAAATATTTCTTACTAAGGAAATTTTTCTATAATATATATAATTTTCGTAGTACAGCTGCTGGAAGTTTCTGTTTTATATTTTTTTTTTGCGTTACTCAACACTGTTACAATGTGAGAAAAACCAGTATTGAGCGTTCACTGTGCGACTTTTAGATTTCCTCTGCGGTTTCATTTTGGGACCGAGAGTGAGCAACAAGCATGATTTTCTTGAAAAACGAATGCATTCCACGTCACCGCCGAGATGTACAATCATATTGCGCGGGAAGTATGGGGTAGCAGGGAGGGTAATCACCCAAGCTACAATAATAACACGCCATAACCGTCTCAACCCGATCGTTAGCGTGGACTCCACAATCGCAACGCCTTTTTAGTTTATGCGGTTAGCAGACCCCGATTTTTACCACGCATCACCAGTGCGACTTACACTCGGCGCTGACGTATATGCAAGTCTTATGATCAGCGGCACGCCACCGTCCACGATTAACGGGCTACTAGCTCAGGCCACCATCTTTGGCCTGGTCATCTCGGGGGCCTACCAACAATAAGCCAATCACAGAAACATTTTTACATGTACACTTTCTTCCAAATCCACATTTTAATCTAATAAGGTGCATTGAACTAAATAGAACCACGTATTTATGTATTAACCATTTTTCTCTCATCCACAGCATTCATCGAGAAATGGGAGCCATCCCCACAAGGCGATTGAGAACAACCTACGCATACTTTATTCCATCTTTCTTTCACCTAATATATCGCTAGATTCATAATCTTAGATGTCGATTCGGACTGGTTGTTTGTTCTCAGCTTGCTCGCCGCAAGGGGGCCGGCATGTTTAGGTCACCAGCCTAAATATTTTTTTAAAAGAACTTTCGGGTCACCCTAATGCGCCCCGTACTTTGATTATTACCGGTAACTGTCCTTGCACCGCCGAGAACTAATTGAGTAGGGGAAAACTCGACGAAAATTGGTAATCGACGGGTGCCATGGACTCTTTCTTTTCTTTTCACTTCACTTTCTTTCTGAACGTCCGCAAGTGAGCTCCAGCAACCAAACCGAAGGTAAGAATTCCTTTTTTCATGTGTAAATTCGGTAAAATTAAGCTAGTGTGATTCTTTAAATACTTTCAAATTTAAACTTTCCACTAATTTTGAATTCTCGAATAAAGAAAGTTTGTTATTAGATTAGTGAAAGTGTTGGTTTTTCCTTAAGACACTAACTAGTTCCTTTTTATTTGTCTTTTTGGTGTTACGTGCGAACGAATCCCCATCGTCCCGAACCACACGTAATCAAATAGGAAAAACTTCAAATTTAAGAAAAGGGCGTGGCACCGCCCCTTTTATGACTAAGCAATTTTCTATGTTTCGGGAGCCATACCTCGAAGAAAAATTAACGGATCGTAATAAAAATGGGCACAAATTTTTCCTGTAGCAGGAAATGTTTCCAGAATAAATAATAGTTTAAAAAACTAAAAAAAAACACGCTTTTATAGCTAACCGAACCAAAAATAGAAAATAATTTTCAATTAAAAAGACTTTGTATAACAGTAGTAGAAGGCGAAACAATCATTTATAGTTAATCACCTCAAAATAAAATTATAATAAAATTTTAGTTATTAACAGAATAATTTAATTCACAGAAAAAGCGTGGGGTGGATTTGACTACATTTCATATCTTTCCTCTCAGATAGTTGCCAATAGAATGATTGTAACATTCAATATCAAGCACCCCACGCTTTTACTGCGAATTAAATTATTCTGTTAATAACTTAAATTTTATTATAATTTTATTTTGATGTGATTAACTATAAATGATTGTTTGACCTTCCGCTACTGTTATATAAACTCTTTTTAATTGAAAATTATTTTCTACTTTTTAGTTCGGTTAGCTATAGAAGCATGTTTTTTTAGTTTTTTTAAACTATTATTTATTTTTAATTTTTTAGTTCAAGTAATTTTAAAAGTTTTAGTCGAGAGTGATGAAACCTCGAAACGCCAGCGGTCCATGGATGAATCCAATCCCACGGCACCGAAAAGGGCCAAGACGCAGGGGGCTGGACGCGGTCTTTCGCCGAAATTGTCAAGGGTCGGCAGATCATTGGCATTATAGACGAGAGCAGCGAAGATGGCAGGATCCCGAAACAACAGTGGAAGTGGATCGAGGCCGCGCTTGCTACGGTGGCCGTTAAGATTAAGAAAGACAACCTTGGTCCATCGCCATCTTACACCGATGCTGGGTGGTTCTAGGGCAATGTCAAGCTAATTACCTGTGACGACGCCAGGTCGGTAAACCTCTATATGGCCGCCGTCACGCTGATAGGGGTGGTATATCCGGGCGCGCGCCTCAAGGTAGTGGAGGCGCGTGATATCCCCTCACGAGCAAGGGCTAGAGCCTGGGTTCCAGTGACGCCAACGGACCCAGCTGGCATCCTGGAGCTGCTCCAGGAGTACAACCCGCCACAGGTTTGGAAGTCAACCCAGTAAAACCGAGCTTGTCCTATTCACGAGGAGGTACAAAGTACCAAATCTTACACCGCCAAGAATTGGGGGTACGTTCTTAGCGTTTAGCGATCAAGTCAAGTATTTGGGAGTCATTCTGGATAGGAAGCTATTATGGAGTGACCATATAGTGGAGCGATCCAAGAAGGCAGCAGCAGAGCTGTTCACCTGCAAGAGGGCAATTGGTACCTCCTGGGGATTCTCCCCTAAGGTAACCTACTGGATTTACACAGCCATTGTGCGCCCGATTCTTCTTTATGGTGCCTTGGTCTGGTGGCCTGCATTAGCTAAAAGTACCTATCTTAAAATGTTTCAAAAGGTGCAACGGAGTTCGGAGCTCTGCATTACCGGGGCTCACGGCTCCACTACAGATTAGATAGATACAGTCCAAGCTAATAAAAGCGTGTTAAAAAGGGCCCAGTATGCTCTTTCGTAGATGTACCATGCATCCCCTTCTATCAATAATAAAGGAATGCGTTCTTCGCATTATGTGCAAGGTTTCAAATCTATGGCCATTTGGGGTGGTCATAAGTTCAATTGATCTTATGTCCGTTAACCTTATGTCACCCCACCATCACATTTTTGCATTGTCATTGAGCCTTGATACGTGTGCAAAGTTTCAATCAAACTTATGGCCATTCAAAGTGGTAATAAGGCCAATTGACCTTATGGCCGTTGACCTAATGTCACCACACCATTACATTAATGCATTGTCGTCGAGCCCTGATACGCGTGCAAAGTTTCAATTAAACTTATGGCCATTCGAATTGGTAATAAGGCCAATTGACCTTATGGCCGTTGACGTTATGTCACCACACCATCACATTAATGCATTGTCATCGAGACCTGACACATGTGCAAAGTTTCAATCAAACTTATGGCCATTCAAAGTGCTAATAACGCCAACTGACCTTATGGCCGTTGACCTTATGTCACCACACCATCACATCAATGCATTGTCATCGCGCCTTGATACGTGTGCAAAGTTTCAATCAAACTTATGGCCATTCAAAGTGGTAATAACGCCAACTGACCTTATAGCCGTTGACCTTATGTCACCACACCATCACATCAATGCATTTTCATCGCGCCTTGATACGTGTGCAAAGTTTCAATCAAACGTATGGCCATTCAAAGTGGTAATAAGGCCAATTGACCTTATGGCCGTTGACCTTATGTCACCAAACCATAACATTAATGCATTGTCATCGAGACCTGGCACATGTGCAAAGTTTCAATCAAACTTATGGCCATTCAAAGTGCTAATAACGCCAACTGACCTTATGGCCGTTGACCTTATGTCACCACACCATCACATCAATGCATTGTCATCGCGCCTTGATACGTGTGCAAAGTTTCAATCAAACTTATGGCCATTCAAAGTGGTAATAACGCCAACTGACCTTATGGCCGTTGGCCTTATGTCACCACACCATCACATCAATGCATTGCCATCGCGCCTTGATACGTGTGCAAAGTTTCAATCAAACATATGGCCATTCAAAGTGGTAATAACGCCAACTGACCTTATGGCCGTTGACCTTATGTCACCACACCATCACATTAATGCATTGTCATCGCGCCTTGATACGTGTGCAAAGTTTAAATCAAACGTATGGCCATTCGAAGTGGTAATAAGGCCAATTGACCTTATGGCCGTTGACCTTATGTCACCACACCATCACATTAATGCATTGTCATCGAGCCCTGATACATGTGCAAAGTTTCAATCAAACTTATGGCCATTCAAAGTGTTAATAACGCCAACTGACCTTATGGCCGTTGACCTTATGTCACCACACCATCACATCAATGCATTGTCATCGCGCCTTGATACGTGTGCAAAGTTTCAATCAAACTTATGGCCATTCAAAGTGGTAATAACGCCAACTGACCTTATGGCACCACACCATCACATTAATGCATTGTCATGGAGTCCTGATACGTGTGCAAAGTTTCAATCAAACTTATGGCCATTCAAAGTGGTAATAACGCCAACTAACCTTATGTCACCACACCATTACATCAATGCATTGTCATCGCGCCTTGATACGTGTGCAAAGTTTCAATCAAACGTATGGCCATTCAAAGTGGTAATAAGGCCAATTGACCTTATGGCCGTTGACCTTATGTCACCACACCATCACATTAATGCATTTTCATCGAGCCCTGATACGTGTGCAAAGTTTCAATGAAACATATGGTCATTCAAAGTGGTAATAACGCCAACTGACCTTATGGCCGTTGACCTTATGTCAGCACACCATCACATCAATGCATTGTCATCGCGCCTTGATACGTGTGCAAAGTTTCAATCAAACGTATGGCCATTCAAAGTGGTAATAAGGCCAATTGACCTTATTGCCGTTAACCTTATGTCACCACACCATCACATTAATGCATTGTCATCGAGACCTGACACATGTGCAAAGTTTCAATCAAACTTATGGCCATTCAAAGTGCTAATAACGCCAACTGACCTTATGGCCGTTGACCTTATGTCACCACACCATCACATCAATGCATTGTCATCGCAGGAGCATACTGCTTAAATCTTCCCAAGCTTCTTTAATATCCAACTTCAACTCTAATGGAGCCCTGTAGAGGTGTCTTTGAACCTTTTGTCCATAAATTTTGCTCTACAAAGTTCTCCTACCGGCTTCGAATCCGGATTGCATGCAGGCCACTTCATAAGTGGAATGTTGTGTTCTGCAAGCCATTTCAAAGACCAATTAGAAACATGAATGGCAACGTTATCCTGTTGAAAAATGCTGTCTTCATCCATTTTGTCATCTGAAAATCAAACGAGAGCGTCGTCCAAATATTCCTTATAAACTTTAGAACTCATTGTGGGGGGTGCGAGGCAAATTTTTACATTTCCTCTAGATGGAAATACCGCCTCCACCGTTGTGCGTAACAATGACGTCCGTTTGTTAATAAAACACTATGGCCGTGACAGCGTTAAGATGTCATCGAGAGGAAAACCAAAAATTTGCCTCGCACCCCCCAAAATGAGTTCCAAAGTTTTAAGGAATATTTTGACGATGTTCTCGTTTGATTTTCAGATGACAAAATGGATGAAGACAGCATTTTTCAACAGGATAACGTTGCCATTCATGTTTCTAATTGGTCTTTTAAATGGCTTACAGAACACAACATTCCACTTATGAAGTGGCCTGCATGCAATCCGGATTCGAAGCCGGTAGGAGAACTTTGTAGAGCAAAATTTATGGACAAAAGGTTCAAAGAAACCTCTACAGGACTCCATTAGAGTTGAAGTTGGATATTAAAGAAGCTTGGGAAAATTTAAGCAGTATGCTACTGCAAAATTTAGCCAAGTCGATACCCAATCGAATATATGAAGCCACTACTTACTTCCACTTACAATATTAATGAAATATCTATATATATACATATCTTTTTTATATTTTTTTTTCTATTTTTCGCGAATTTTTATAAAAAAAAAATGGAAAATGACTGTTCGCCATAGCGAAGAATAATTGGCTAACCTTGCTGCCCCAGGCAACATTTGTTCTATCTGTAGTGAGGAAACGACCTCTTTTAATTTTGTTGCTACACCATGTATGCACGGCTTCCATAGGTCATGTCTTACAATTTCGTTGACTGAAAATGAATCGTGTCCTTTATGTAGGAGAACAGTCGATTCTCAGTCATTGAGAAGTTTCTCGGAACAAGATAACAGGCCGGGTATCGATGAAGCTACTTTACAGGGTGCTGTTCGAAGAAACGCTAACAATAACGGTAGAGGCCCTGTTACTCGACTACAAACTTTTAATAATAATACCCTTAATAGATCAAACCCGGAGATGCATTCTGCAGCTAATAATCGTCGCGGGCGAAACCAACGGCAATATAGCCACCAAGCCAAGCCAGTCTAGATTTATCGCGCATTCAACAAATGACGACATTACGTCATCGAGGCAATATGATACGCGAAATATCAGAGGCTGCAAGCCAACTAGTATCTAAGTCTATAGAAACACGCTTACAAAACCTTAGTCTTACCACTGAAAGGAGTAGGCAAGATACCGTTGGACCACGAAATATACCGGACTTAGATACTGCAACAGATAGGAGACGTTCTGGCGCAGAGCCAGCCGCCAATTCTCCAGATTTAAGAAACCCTAATATTTCAAAAGTTAGTATTAATAACGGCGTTAATATAGACGGTCGAATCTGAACACCGGAAGCTATATCTAAAATTATAATAAATTGGAAATTAACTTTTGACGGTTCTTTAGAGAACGTTTCGGTAGACGAATTTATCTACCGAATCAATGCATTGACTGTGACGTCTTTGAGAGGAAATTTCGAGGCGCTTTGCCAGAATGCCCATATTCTTTTCGATGGAAAGGCCAAGAACTAGTATTGGAGGTATCACCATTCAGTGCGCTCCCTTGATTTGTTTAATTTATGTGATGCATTAAAAAGCAATTTTAAAAACGTCCGTACCGATTACGACATTAAGGAAAGAATAAAAAATCGGAAACAAAAACCGGGAGAGTCTTTTGAACATTTCTTCGAAGCGGTGATGCCATTGAGTGATAGCTTAAAAGTGGTAATGTCTGAACAAGAATTAGTTGAGACTTTAATTCGTAACTTACTTCCAGATATTCGTTTAGAGCTACTCCATTTGGACATAACTTCCATTTCGGCCCTACGACGTGCTTGTAGACGGCGGGAAAACTTTTTCGAAACTGTGAAAAACAGCCTTGCTCGACCCCAGTTGCCACGAAAGCGACAATTAACTGCAGTAAAGCAAACAGATCAGGCTGTGAGTACCGACTTTTCAGTAGTTCAAGCAGTAGAGAACTTGGACCCATTTGAGAAGAAGTGTTGGAACTGTGATGCGCCTGGTCACGATTATAAACAATGCGTTAAGCCAAGACGCTGTGGATTGCTGGCATACTTTTTACAGACTTGTCCCAACTGTAATAGTCAGGGAAACTAGCAAAGGAGTGTCTACAACCACTCCAGCAGACACCCCAATTCAACTTCCGAATAAAACAAGAACCAAAGGTACCCACTACTACTGATAACCATGAAGCGAATACACCCTATTCGTCCTTTACATTTACGTTTACAAGAATATAATGCTAAGCGTAAAGAAATTTTTTCCCAAACGCGTTCAGCATTTAGAGCTAAGTCTTATTGGCAAAATACAAAATCCCAGCGCGAAAAATTATCCGCCACATCGATGGGTTAGCCAGGTGACATACGACCATATGCTGCCATAGAGTTATTAGGAGAGAAAGTCTTTGGTTTATTAGATTCAGGAGCGTCGATAAGTTGCTTAGGAGGAAAATGGGCTAAAAACGTACTGGAACTCGAACAAAATCTGAAAATAAAAAAATTAGACACAAATCTTTGCACAGCTGACGGTTCAAAGCAATCCGTTGTTGGGATTGTTACATTGATTGTCGGTTATCAAGATAAAACTTTCCATTGGTTTTTACATAGCTCCATCCTTAAGCCAGGACATATATTTGGGGATAAATTTTTGGAAAATTTTGAGATTGCTTCACACGTAGTGAGGGAATTAAATTTATCTGTATCAGATGAAAATCTACATATGTTATCGAGCATTCAAAAGGAAAAACTTGGCGCAGCAGTTCGGTGCTTCCCATCTTTTGAAGAGAAAGGTCTTGGTAGGACAACTCTCATAGAGCATGCAATCGATGTTGGTCAAGTTAAACCTATTAAGCAACGCCATTATCCGATATCCCCAGCAATTGAAAAATTGATGGATGAGGAAATTGACTGGATGATAGCTTTAGATGTCATTGAAGAATCGAACATCCCATGGTCATCTCCAATCATTTTAGTGCGGAAACGTATAAAAATACGTCTTTGTTTAGACAGTCGTAAAGTCAATTCGGTAACTGTGAAAGACGTCACCACACATTGGGGGCATATTAAGTAGGCTACCCCGTGCATAGTTCATTTCAAGTTTAGATTTGTAAGATGCCTTTTGGCAAATTCCATTAGGGATTAAATCTCGCGAAAAAACGGCATTTACCATACCGAATAGGCCACTTTATCCGTTCAAGGTTATGCCTTTCGGGTTGTGTAATGCACGTCAAACCATGTGCCGTTTAATGGACAAAGTAATTCCGTACAATCTCAAAGAACGTGTGTTTATCTAACTTGACGTCCTCCTGCTAGTCTCTGAATACTTTGAATCGCATATACAACTGTTACAAGACATAGCATTGCATATTAGGAAGGCTGGATTAACCATTAATATATCCAAAAGTAAATTTTGCCTTAAGCATGTTCGGTACTTAAGTTATGTTGTAGCCAGGTCTCGGCAATAAGCGAATTTCCTTCACCCAAATCCGTAAGACAGCTCCGACACTTTCTAGGAATGGCCGGTTGATACAAGCGATTTATTGCCAACTTTGCGACGGTAACTCATCCTTTGACCGAACTACTGAAGAAAGGTCCCGAGTTTGAATGGACTAAAGAAGCACAAGAGTCGTTTGAGCTCGTAAAGCATTGTCTAACGTCAGCACCTATATAAGCAACTCCCGACTTTCGTAAACCGTTCGTAATACAGTCTGACGCAAGTCAGAGTGGTGTAGGCGCATTACTCGCTCAAGAGAACGATTGTGGTGAAGAAATTCCGTAGCTTACATGATTCAGAAACTAAACGAGGCGCAGCGTAATTATTCGGTAACGGAACAAGAATGCCTTGCAGCTGTCCTAATTGTGAAAAAAATTTAGTCCGCACATTGAAGGATAACCATTTAAAATCAATCCTGACCTTGCCAATCCTGACCTTGCCAGCCTTCGATGGTTAATGAGACAGAAGGATCTCAGTCGTCGTTTGGCTCGCTGGGCATTGAAGCTGAAAGCATTCTGTTCACCATCGAACATCGAAAAGGCTCCGCCAATGTGGTACCGGATGCTTTGTCTCGTGTTTCAAATGATAACATTGATCAATTAACATTTTATTGCGAAAACGTACCAGATATTAACATCATTGGAATTTGACAGTACTGAATATAATGATCTTAGAGAAAAAATTAAAACCGAGCTGGACCGATATCCTGATTTCAAGGTTTTAGATAAGTACTTATACCATAGTACAGAATTTTATAGTTGGGAATTTAAAGAGCAAGATTCTATATGGAAGCTCGTTGTGGCAAAAGGGTTACGTTTTGAAGTACTATCGAATGCTCACGACGTTGCAACAGCTGCTCATGGTGGAATGGCGAAAACTGCAGAAAGAATTAGAAGATACTTTTATTGGCCAGGTCTCTACCGCGACGTGAGAGATTATGTATCTAGGTGTGAAACGTGCAAAACAACTAAACACCCAACTAAGGTCCAAAGACCTGAAATGGGTACGTTTACACCAACAGAAAGGATTTTTCAAAGACTTTATGTAGACCTTATAGGACCATTCCCACGATCAAAAGCGGGCAACATCGGAATATTAATTGTACTTGATAACATGTCGAAGTTCACTTTCCTGTGGCCTCTGAAAAATGTTACCACCTCTCCGATAGTTAACTTTCTAAAGCAACAAGTTTTTGACATATTCGGCGTTCCCAAATTTATTGTCAGCGACAATGGTAGCCAATTCCGATCTAATGAGTTTGAAACTTTCTTAAAAAACTTTGGCGTGAAACATATTTGTACAGCAATATATTCACCACAAAGTAGCAGCTCGGAACGTGTAACTCGATCAGTCAATGCTGCGATTCGAGCATATATAAAAAACGATAAAAGGGACTTGGATTTGCATGTAAGCAGCATAAACTGCGCCCTAAGGAACTCCATACATCAAACATTAAATCAAAGTCCTTATTATGTGGTATTTGGTGACACATGGGGACAACTATGAGTTGCTTCGTGGTATTGGGATGATCGATGAACGGATCATGGAAACTCACCCAAATAGGCACGACAAGTTAACCGCGATAACAGATTCGGTAAAAGATAACATTCGAAAGTCTTATGAAATAAAATCGTGCGTCTTATGAATAAATTATGTATGCGGTTAAGACCCACTTCGTTCAACATCGTCCAAGAAGTTTTTAGAAGAAACTTCACCTTAAGTGATGCTTCCAAAAAATTCAGTAGTTAGTTAGCTAAAACTTTTGTCAAGGTAAGAGTTCGTGAAGAAGTGGGCAAGACTTGTTATGTACTCCAGGATATGACAGGAAAGTTATTAGGAACATTTCATGCTAAGTATATATAGGCAGTGAAATAAGTAACGTAGACCTTGCGCACAATTTATTCACATATATGTATTACGCTCTCAGATTTTAAAAATGAACGTAGGCCACATCCTTTTTAAAACTTGTGGTGTGATGGCTGCACTGTACTTCAAAATATTTCTTACTAAGGAAAATTTTCTATAATATATATAATTTTTGTAGTACAGCTGTTGGAAGTTTCTGTTTTATATTTTTTTTGCGTTACTCAACACTGTTACAATGTGAGAAAAACCAGTATTGAGCGTTCACTGTGCGAGTTTTAGATTTCCTCTGCCATTTGATTTTGGGATCGAGAGTGAGCAACAAGCATGATCTTCTTGAAAAACCAATGGGTCGCGATATCGAACATAGCAAAAAAATTGAATCAATTAAATCGCGAAACTTTATTGTAATCCTCACATAAAATTCTCATTAAAAGTAACCGCGATTCAATCGAAATAGTATTTTCGCAACGCAGCTCTTTATTTGCCTTGGCAGCGCTAAAATATTAGGATAAAAACCAATATATCAATTGGATACTCTGGCTCACTTAGCCCACGAGGCTGGATCACCAAATAGGTGCTCGAAGTGTAATGCTGCGGCTGGCCCTCCAGCTTCACATATCACCTTTAATCAGAGCAGATGGCGCAACATGTTTATTGGCCTACGCTAAAAGCTGAAACTCACAAAAGTCCCAAATTAATACCAGTGCCACAAACATTATTGCATAAATGCAAAACTTCCGTCTGAAGTTCCAAGACAGCCCAAGAGCGTGCAAAGACCACGTGTACTCTACCAGGGGATACCATCGGCATTTCGGCTGGAATTTTCCAAATTCGTTTCGTTTTCGTTAAAATTATTAAATCATAATGCTTCATAAACCGCTCCAAATTCCGGTTAATTAAAATGATATGGATATACATATATATATACAAAAATAGAATCCACTTAGTATATATAAGTATATACATATATGCAAAAAAATAAAATTAGACAAAGGAGTAAAGACAAGAAAATCAAATTAAAGACAGTTCACAATTTTTTTGAGATAAATCCAAAGTGATATAAGTTTTAACTTCAATAATTTTGAATTTATGATTTAAATATACACTCTTATTTGCAATAATGTAAAAAAAAAAAATAAAAGTCTTAATATCAATATCTATAAATATCTGTAATCTATAAAATATTATAATTTGTCATCGACATCATTGGAGTTCCCCGCTGTTTGCGCAAGCATCGTTGGACACTCCTGAGTAAAAAGATATGAGTAAACTCTTTCCATATTATTATATTATTTGCTTAAACCATATTTAAGTATGTATATGTTCGTTCATTACGTTTTATTGTCATTTGCTTTTGTGGAGGTTAACTTTCGTCAGTATGGTTGTAAAAGCTAAACCCCTCCAAAACTATTCATTCATAAATAGTGAAAACAAAGAAGAAAAATTTTAAGAGCACTTATAGAAATGCTCTCTTACATTTGAAAGCTAAGATTTGATAATTTTTAACAATGAATAAAGTGTAAAAATACTTATAATCTTGTAAGCGCTATGTAGTGTGGGTTCGATTTGGTTGGGTATGGAAGAGCTTAGGTTTAACTCTCGATACAAAGGTAGGGAAGGGAGCGAGCGATAATATGGAGACAGAACACCTGCAGTGATCTCCAATAACATTCTTGGTTATTTATATGTGCTTATACATATATTTTCACCTAGTATAAAGAGCTATAAAGATCAGTGGGAAATATATACAGAGATTGTTTGGGTGTGCTTCTTTTGTCTACTAAGTCCGTCCGCTTCCGTCCGAGCAATAGAAAAGAGGGAGTAGCGAGTAGTGTAAACGCAAAGATTTTTTCTTTTGGAGCTATAACTCCAGGTTAAGATTCGACCCGGTTTTTTTTTTAGTGCATGAAACATAAATCTTATGTTGTGGTACCATGGCTAGGGCGCAAGGAGCAAGAATCCCGACACACCCGACTGGCTTAGCCTGGATGATGCCAGCATGCACGTCCGCTCCGAGCTACCGAACCGAGCTGGCTGTGTGAGGACTGCACCGACGCCAAAATCACTAGCGTCTGTCTGCAATCTAAATCGTTTTGTAAAATCTGGACAAGCTAATACCGGCGCTTGTATAAGCGCGCTCTTTAAACCTTCGATTGCTAACTGTTATTCGTCGGATCACTCCATCTGCAGCCCTTCTTCAACATCGCCGTCAGTGGGTGCGAGGCTTGCGAAAAATCGGGAACAAACCTTCGGTACCATGAAACTACTCCCAGGAAGCGTCGTAACTCTCGTGTATTGCGTGGTGGTGTAAGTTCTTTTATGGCCGCAACTTTATCCAGAGATGTGCGGATCCCCTCTTCGCTTACCACGTGGCCTAAATACTTCAAACTTCTCTTAAAGAGATCGCACTTCTCTAGATTGATGTTAAGGTTTGCTTGTCTCAACTGCCCGAAAACTTCTTTGATATGTCCTACAAACTCTTCCAATGTAGTACTAGTAATGATAATATCGGCAAGGTAAGCGAACGCGTGTGCTTCCAACTCTGGGCCAATTACACGGGTGCTCTCTGAAAGGTGGCCGGGGCAGAATGTAGACCAAAGGGCATTACTTTCCACTGGTACAACCCGCGCCCAGGCACTGTAAATGCGGTGTCCTTCTTACTATTCTCCTCCATGGGGATTTGCCAATAACCATTATTTAAGCCCAAGCTGCTAATAAAGTGCGCACTACTCAGTCTGTCTAGGATATGCTGTATGCGTTGTAATGTGTAGGCACCGGCACTGAGCGAGCGTTGAGCTACCGGTAGTCGAAGCAGAGCCTCCATTTACCATTTTTCTTCTTTGCCAATTCTATAGGGCACTATGTGGGTTGTGCGATGGCTCAATGCAACCCTTCTCGATGAGCTCGTCAATCTCTTTTTTCTAAATCTCTTGCCTCTTTGGGTTTTATGGGGAAATATCTCTGTTTAATCGGGCGGTCATCTCGCATCACTATCTTGTGCTCGGCAACGTTAGATACTCCCAAAATCTCTTAAAACATCTGCAAATCACGTTTTAAGAATTTACTCACCGCCGCCTCCATACTTTCCGCCACTGGGGTGATTGATTCCGGCCTCACATTCTGCTCGACATCTCGACGTGTGTTTCCTATCATCGTTGTACACGTTACTGTGTCCCACTGCTGGTCATCTGCTTGTAGTTTCAGCGTGTACTTGCCACATTTTAGCTCCAGGTTAGCCTTTGCCAGGTAATCGGTACCACGACACTGTCTACCAGTCCTGGTAACACCAGTAGTGGACCCCGATGTACTTAGTCACCCTATTTCACCTCTGTGTCTACTGCTTCCACTATCCTCTTTCCTCTGCCAATGCCCATCACAACTCGTGCGTCTAGGTCTTCCAAACTGTGTGTGTTTAGTTTCGCCGCCATTGTTTCGCTCATAAAACTCCTTGTAGCTACAGTGTCAACCGATGCTATTACCTCTTCTCCATCTAGCGTTACTTTAGCTAGGATTCACCCCTGGGTCTGCCTAAATGTATTTACTGGATACGAGGTTGTGCTGCTGGAGACCCCACCCCTCCATGCCAATGAGGTCTCCCGCTGTTTCACTGCTGCCCACGACAACAATCACGCGTAAGTATGCTTTGTCGGCCGCATAGCCAACAGAATTCGCGACGAGTATTGCGGCACCCATAAGCGAAGTGTCCGCTCTCGCCGCATCGCCTGCATGAGGACCATAGATCGATGTGTCCTTGCTGCTGTATATGCGAATGGTTTTCCTCGTATGTTTTTTTGGTTTTCTTGCCTTGGGTGAGCATCCTCGGCGTGCAAATATTGGCACCTTTCCTCTTGTCGTCGTGGGACGAACTGTCTTGCTGCTGGTCTCAATGGTTCCTTGTCTGGGGTAATATTGTCATAGTCCTCGACTAAGCTCACCAACTCCTCTAGACTGTCGAACTCGTTTCGTTTGAGATAGAGCTAGTACTCTCTGCGGTAAACATCTGGGCACTAGTGTAGTCGGAGTGTCGCATCAGCCCCTGTAATGATAATACGTAATCCTTAAAATTCTCACCTGGCCTTTGGACACGCTGCCTGATTTCATCGTCTAAACGGTCGAAATATCGGGAACTCAAGAAAAATTTCAGGAGGTCTCTCTTGAAGGATTCCCATTCCTGCCAGTGTCGGTTGTTGTTGCGGAACCACACCAGTGCCTTATCCTTGAACAATTCTGGTAGCGCTCGTGGGGTGGAGTTGCGGCCAATTTCGTAGCTGTCTGCAGCTCCTCGATCCGTTCAATAAACCCCAGCGGGTCCTTACCTATGTCGTATCGCAAGCCCCATTTCCGTACGCGATCCATAATATTAGCATGTGACGTTGGCTGGTACATGGTGTATGGTGGCGTTTGCGACCCCTCGCCGTGCCTGGTTGTTTCGTTGACGTTTTCCTGTGCGTTGCCACCTGGCGATGTTTGTTCGGTCCTGGAATCTTGTGTCGGTACCTTTAGTCTGGATGAAGCCTGCTAGGTGCTTGCGTAGCTCTTCCACCGTTCTGCTGTCTTCCAGCCCAAACTAGGATGCGTATTTGAGAAGTTCTTCACGGTTGAGGTAATACACCCAAGTTACCTTCACCATGCCTGCCGGTTATTTTGCCTGCCCACTGTGCTTTTCCCCCTGGAGATTTTGTGTCTCGAAATCCTCTGTGGCTTGTGTCTGGAGATTTTCTCATTTTTTGATTACTCTGCTTAGAGTCCTACTCGGGCGTCATTTGTGATGGACCTTTCCTCATGCAGGGGTAGAACTCGGTCCGTCCATGGTTCCATAGAACAGAGTTAGGTACATAGAAAAAATAAGCCCTGTAATTATATAAAAACGTATGCATATATTTCATTCAAATTATTATTTTCCCTTAGGTCTAAGCCTGGTAAATTAAAGGGCAGCGGAGGTGAAAATTACCCACTAATCCTTACGGTTGATGGGGGTGAGAACCGCCCAACAAATATACTGACTAAGTACTCGTGAGGTGAAAAACCCCAGGTGTACTATTCGCTGACCAGTTTAACCAGCCAACTACTATGCCTAGCTAGTGATATCTAACTACTCCCTTTACTTAATGATTTGTCGCCCTTTTATACTAATTTGCGGGCAGGCAAACGATATTACAATGACAATGCTTAACCACTAAAATTATATCTATTTCACATCTCTATTATGATACATACTCCTTTTTTCTTAACCTTCTAATAACTTTACTTAACGTAACTTTACGTAACGCCTGTATGCATACATTACTCTAACTAGGTATGCCCATTGTGCTTTCCCTTGTGTTTGTATATTTGTAAATTCTAAGCTTCGCACCTGTACATTCGTAAATTCTCAGTTCCGCGCCTACCTTCCACTGTACATGGGGAGTTCAATTTAAGTTCTACTTGTATGTACATTGGCGGATTAATTCAAGTTCTACCTGTACGTAAATATGCATTTGGCATAAAAATCAGGTATTCCATATGTTTTATGTAAAATAATATGTTTATAAATTTGGCCTTTAATAATTTACAAAAATAATATAAATATGTATATGTAAATCTATGTGTACATAGGTAAATAATTCAACATTTTAATTTTAATTTCACTTCAAAATATATGTTTATAGTGTTGTGGGGAACTCCAAAGTTTTCGGATTTGGTGTCCTCACACATTATCTAATCGAGGATAAGCGTTTTTTACGCGGAAACCTAAACGTATATACGTGTAAAAAAACACGGCTATTACATCGAAAAGCAGGACCCGTATCGTGTGTTACGATCGGACTCAATTTCAATTGTTCACTCAATTTATATATGTAACTGCCCAAATTATTTATACAAAGTATGATAAATTAGCTGTGTTTTCTTACATCTATAGACGTTTACGCTTAAAGTTTATATGGTCTGCTAAGCGTCAAACTTTATCTACTCTTCTGAAATTGCGGCGCATAAAATTATGTTTACTAAATTTCAATACGCATTATACCCAGATTCAACTGAAATATGTGTCTATTTTTCACCTCTACACTAATTCTATGTATCACCTCTTAAAATGGTGCGTGTCCACAATTCATCGCAACTGATTCAGCTATATGTTATACCAGGGCCGTAGAGAGAAAATCCGGGCCCGGGACTAAATAATTTACGGCCCCCTATAAAAAATCCACTAATACATTTGATTAACTTGTATTAATGACGTCTCATTCATGTATCATTATTGATAGATTAGACATCAAAAAACATTTTTCCCACATCAACTAAACGATTTTTGGACTAAGAGCTGACAGTAAAATTAACACGGAATATTTACTATTTATACAATCTTTTCTAGTTATTTGGTAACATTTTAACACATTTCTGATAAATTTAATGATGATTATAAATTTTAGTTACTAAATATAGAAACTTCGAATATCAAAGAGTGGCTTTACCTGCTTTTTTCGTTGAAAACTTTTATAATAATATCAAAATTTAACTGTCTTGCCAAAACAGATTCAACACAAAGCGTGGGAAGTCCTGAAACTCGCTCTTGAGATGAACACGATCTTTGAAAGTTTTTGATTCTTACAAGGACGCTGAAAGCACGTTCTGCACTAGCTACAGTGACAGGTATAGTACAAAAGATATGTAAAGCAACACCAATGTTGGGGAAAATTTTATACAGATTTTGAACATAGATGGCATTTAGCAATTCCAATGGTGACAGACCTTTATCAAAATTTCCTTCGTAAATGTGTTTCAAGTGAATTATTTGGCATTTAAGCTTTGAGAAACGCCCGACTTATATTTTTCGACCAATTTTGCTGCGCTCGCCCGAACCGTAGTTTAATCCTTCATTTCTCATAGCTGCAAATCGTTTAGTAATGCCAGTGATTACCGAATCAAAGATCACCAGGAATGTATTGTTTTTAAACTCAGACTATGTATCATCCGTAATCATCTCTTTTAAATTATCTTCAGAAGTCTTGAAGAGAGCTCGGTACATTTTTTTTTTAGAATGTCCCATCGTTGTGGACTGCTACTGAAAATAGTAAAACATTTTTGTACAACTCCGAAAAAAGTAATTGCAGTCGTACATAATTATGCAGCACCAACGCCACATAAATTGGGACTGTGGGTTCCACAAGGCGAGAAATCAGCATTCGAGTTTTTGTCGAGAATGTGACGTTGTGCTCAGTTGTAAGCCCCTTTCGTATTGGCGCCGTTATCGTGCCCTTGTGCACGACAATCTTTTAATGGGATTTCATGTTTACCTAGAGTATGGCAAATTAATCCGCGATTTCCTTACCAGTTTTTTGGTTACAATCCACGAAAGCCAAAAACCGTTCTTGAATTGTAAAATTTGTTGCTTTCGAATTGAAATGGAGTTAGCGCAAAATTAACGTAGTCAACGTGGCTAGCATCAGGCATATCATCGACGATAATAGCAAAACACTTGGCTTTCTTGCCTTGATCTAATATAATTTCCCTCACGTGCTTTGCACAAATTTCTATAAACTCGTTCTGAATGTGTGGGATAGTGAACTTGTAAACGTTTGTGCTGCTGTTGTGAAATCCTAACTTTCTCCAAATGATCTCTACGTATCGGATCATAATGGCTTATGAGTTCTAGGTAGGTAGGTAGGTGAAATGGCTACGACCCTGGTCGCCAAAGCTGTTTTGATGCCATGTAACTCTTCTAAAACCCTACGGAATGTTATGGTCAATGTATTACAACCAGCCAGAGTTGTTGATAAAATTAAGAATATTCGGGATTTATATCACAGATAACCCTCTGAGGTCTTCTATAAACGGGGTTCCAAGGAACATTAGCCGGGCTCTAGCTAGAGCCGGGCATTTACACATAAAGAGTTCTACTGCCTCCCTGGCATTTGGATATTTGCAGCTTCTGCAGTAGTCGTTATACGGAATGCCCATCTTTTCCGCATGCGTACCTACTGCCCAATGACCAGTGCAGACTGCTATCAGTTTGCGTGTGTTAGCCCTGGATTTGTTCAGAAGACTTCTCGTCCTCTTTCCATCACAGTTTGGCCAAATGGATTTTGATATTGCATAGGTGGTGATGTTATTCCACTTTGTTTGTGCTTTCTTCAGGTAGAAGATTTGGATATTCGCCTTGGCTACTGCTAAGGGTATGCCTACTTCGACACTGGTTATTTCCTCGTTCATCTCCGATGAGCCCCTGTCTGCTAGCTCGTCGGCCTTCTCGTTACCCTCTATCCCCCTATGACCCTGGACCCAGATAACGCGTAGTTATAGATTGGTGGATAACTGGGATATGAGTCGCTTACAAGCCCACACTAATTTTGAGTTAATGTGTGGCGAGGAAAGCGCTTTTATCGCTGCTTGGCTATCCAACAGAATGCAAACTTTACCAGCTAAATTCAAGCCCTTCAGTGATTTGCAGGCTTGCCAAATCGCGAGGATTTCTGCTTGAAACACGCTGCAGTACGATGGGAGTCTGAATGATGCAGACAAATCTAGGGACTCAGAGAAGACTCCGGCCCCCACTTCCGATTCCATGTTGGAGCCGTCACCGCCTCGTACATCCAAAGTACCTTGCTTGGCTTGAGTCCCCATTTCTTACCAAACATTGAAGAAGAAGCATAGAAGGCGATGCAGGCATTCCGATGACAGGGTTAGTTGCTGGCCGTTTAAGAATGGTAGTCTGAAGGCAGGTGGCTTGTACTTCCTCGTGAAGGGAAACAGGTCCGTCTTGTCGGGATTTAACCTAAGGCCACATGAGTTCTAAGATGCACAAAATTGCCATTGTTTCGTTCACCAAGATATGTGTAAACTTTCGCCTTTGAAAGCTAGGCCCTTTTCACCCATAAATAAAATAGTGTCCAAATTCTATACACGATTTCTTTCCACTTTTGAGTTTCAGTGATTAGCTGTTCATTGATAAGTGTATTAATTGTAGCCTCCCTTTGAATTAGATTTTGTAAAGATCGTCATTGAATATAACATTTAATGTGATCTTGAGTATTTTCGTGTGATGACAGTTTATCGTATAGCTTCTTCCATACCTGGAATTTCGAATATCCGCACAACAAATTTTAGGTCGATTTAAATTAACAGATTAACATGGTAGGCAATAAAAAGCATTCCTACTGGCACTCCACACAAACCAGTCACGCTCCACTTTCTCTCCATTTGGCAAGATTCTGTTTAACATCGAGGTAGGAAATGCCTCGTCATGACAATCACGTGGAAAAATAACAGGACACTTTTGATGATCTCGACGAATTAGCTCGTTGACTTCTTCAGATCGCAAAAACTCATTATTCACGGTACCAATATCGAAGTCGTTTAAATAATCTGGACTTTGATACAGAGTTGGTGGTATTGTTGGAAGACTTTTTGAAGATCAGTGTCACCACGAAAACTTTACGATTTCGGATTCATATAAACATACATTTTTGTTTGATGTTTTTATTGTCTTCTCAGACCCAGGCAAAAACTCATTATCAATATTCGATGCTTTTGAAATTCGGCTTAAAATTTGCACATGGAACAACTAAAGGCTCTCCAGAATTAAAAAAAATTTCTTAGTACCTGTAAATCGCGGACCCCTGAGAAACACATTTTTGTTTGATGTTTTTATTGTCTCCTCAGGCCCAGGCAAGAAATCATTATCAATATCCGTTGCTTTTGAAATTCGGCTTAAAATTTGCACATGGAAAAGTAAAGACTCTCCTGAATTAAAAAAAAATGTCTTAGTACCTCTAAATAGCAGGCCCCCTGAGAAACACATTTTTGTTTGATGTTTTTATTGTCTCCTCAGGCCCAGGCCAGAAATCATTATCAATATTCGTTCTTTTTGAAATTCGGCTTAAAATTTGCACATGGAAAACTAAAGACTCTCCTGAATTAAAAAAAATGTCTTAGTACCTCTAAGTAGCAGGCCCCCTGAGAAAAACATTTCTGTTTGATGTTTTTATTGTCTCCTAAGGCCCAGGCAAAAAATCATTACCAATATTCGTTGCTTATGAAATTTGGCTTAAAATTTGCACATGGAACAACTGAAGACTCTCCTGAATTAAAAAAAATGTCTTAGTACCTCTAAATAGGGGGCCCCTGAGAAACACATTTTTGTTTGATGTTTTTATTGTCTCCTCAGGCCCAGGCAAGAAATCATTATCAATATTCGTTGTTTTTGAAATTCGGCTTAAAATTTGCACATGGAAAATTAAAGACTCTCCTGAATTAAAAAAAATTTCTTAGTACCTCTAAATAGCAGGCCCCTGAGAAACACATTTTTGTTTGATGTTTTTATAGTCTCCTAAGGCCCAGGCAAAAAATCATTATCAATATTCGTTGCTTTTGAAATTTGGCTTAAAATTTGCACATGGAACAACTGAAGACTCTCCTGAACTAAAAAAAATGTCTTAGTACCTCTAAATAGGGGACCCCTGAGAAACACATTTTTGTTTGATGTTTTTATTGTCTCCTCAGGCCCAGGAAAAAAATCATTATCAATATTCGCTGCTTTTGAAATTCGGCTTAAAATTTGGAAAATTAAAGACTCTCCTGAATTAAAAAAAATGTCTTAGTACCTCTAAATAGCAGGCCCCTGAGAAACACATTTTTGTTTGATGTTTTTATAGTCTCCTAAGGCCCAGGCAAAAAATCATTATCAATATTCGTTGCTTTTGAAATTTGGCTTAAAATTTGCGCATTTGAACTAAAAAAAATGTCTTAGTACCTCTAAATAGGGGACCCCCTGAGAAACACATTTTTGTTTGATGTTTTTATTTTCTCCTCAGGCCCAGACAAAAAATCATTATCAACATTCGTTGCTTTTGAAATTCGGCTTAAAATTTGCACATGGAAAATTAAAGACTCTCCTGAATTAAAAAAATGTCTTAGTACCTGTAAATAGCAGGCCCCCTGAGAAACATATTTTTGTTTGATGTTTTGTTGTCTCCTCAGGCCCAGGCAAAAAATCATTTTCAATATTCGTTGCTTTTGAAATTCGGCTTAAAATTTGCACATGGAAAATTAAAGACTCTCCTGAATTAAAAAAAATGTCTTAGTACCTCTAAATAGCAGGCCCCCTGAGAAACACATTTTTGTTTGATGTTTTTATAGTCTCCTAAGGCCCAGGCAAAAAATCTTTATCAATATTCGTTGCTTTTGAAATTTGGCTTAAAATTTGCACATGGAACAACTGAACTTAGTAAATGTCTTAGTACCTCTAAATAGCAGGCCCCCTGAGAAACATATTTTTGTTTAATGTTTTGTTGTCTCCTCAGGCCCAGACAAAAAATCATTGTCAATATTCGTTGCTTTTGAAATTTGGCTTAAAATTTGCACATGGAACAACTGAAGACTCTCCTGAATTTAAAAAAATGTCTTAGTACCTCTAAATAGGGGGCCCCCTGAGAAACACATTTTTGTTTGATGTTTTTATTGTCTCCTCAGGCCTAGGCAAAAAATCATTATCAATATTCGTTGCTTTTGAAATTCGGCTTAAAATTTGCACATGGAAAATTAAAGACTATCCTGAATTAAAAAAAATGCTTTACTACCTCTAAATAGCGGGCCCCCAGAGAAACACATACACCTCTTCGGGTGCCTTTCATGGGGGTGTTTGCGCCTTGCACTCAGCGGCGTCACCCCAAACCGTCGACTCGTAGGTGTTTTTACTCCCTCCCTCCCTCATGTAGGTCCGCCGTCTTCTTATACCGATGCGGGGTGGTTCCAGGGCAATATAAAACTAATTGCGTGTGACGACGCCAGGTCGGCGAAGTTTTACAAAGCCGCCGTTTCGCTGATAGGGGAGGTGTATCCGGGCGCGCGCCTCAAGGTAGTGGAGGCGTGTGATATCCCCTCACGACCAAGGGCGAGAGCCTGGGTTCCAGTGACGCCAACGGACCCCGCTGATATCCTGGAACTGCTCCAGGGGTACAACCCGGGTCTACCGACCCAAAACTGGAAGGTGGTTAACGTGAAGAAGACTGAACGGGCCACGATGCAGATAGTCCTGCTGCTCGACAGCGCAAGCGTCGAAGCGTTGAAAAGGCAGGATTTCATGGTAAGCTACGGCTTCAAAAATATAAGCCTTAAGGTTTATAAAGCTGACGTTGAAGCCTTGGTAAACCTTGCATCCCGTACGGAGGTGGCTGAACTCCCCCCTGACCTGCGGACACCAACGTATAAGCTTTATAGTGCTCAGGAAAAGGGTAAGCCTCGCACATGTATATTGGCTAAGTCTACTCTTAATGTTTTTCTTCTACCCAATTATAGCGATGGGAATTTCACAGCTGTCAGCGTCGAGGTGCTAGAGAGGAGCTTTAAACTTGCCTCTTTCTACCTAGCGCACGATCACCAAAGCTCATTGCCACCGGATAATTTCAAGGAGTTCGTGAGAGCGGCAAATCCACGAAACGATTTCATCCTACTCGGAGGCGACGCCAATGCTCATCACCCCCAGTGGGGCAGCAGAGATACAAATGACCGAGGTGAGCCTCTATTTAACTATCTTTTAGGCACTAATCTGAGTATATGTAATAGGGGAAATGATCCCACTTTCATTACGAGGAACCGCGAAGAGGTCCTTGACATAACACTGGTCACAGACTCTTTCAGTGACCTGATCGTTTCATGGAGAGTTCTAAAGGAGCACTCCTTTTCTGACCATAGATATATAAGTTTTTCTATATCGCAGGCGCACGCAAGTCCTAAGTACATACAAAATATTAGAAGAACTAACTGGGGCTACTATAAGAAGATTATAGGTAAAACGCTATCTGAGGAGGTACGAGTCCCAGAAAGCGAGGAGGAGCTGGGCGTGTTTGTAAATAATTTCAGTCAAAATTGCAGGAATGCTTTAGATAGGGCTTGCCCGGCTAAAAAGGTTTTGGAAACTCACAAACCACCATGGTGGTCGTCTGATATTGATAAACTTAGGAAGTCATGTAGGGCGGCCTTCAATAAAGCAAAGCATGATGGACATGAATCCTCATGGGCTGCTTATAAAGCGAAAATAAATATTTATAAAAAAGCAATCCGGAATGGAAAGCGATCCTCCTGGAGGGATTTCTGCGCCAGGATTGAATCCACATCCGCGGCCCCCCGGTTAAGAAAGGTGCTATCGAAATCTCCAACTCAGCTTAGTTACGTCCAAAAGCCGGATGGGCACTGGACGGACTCCAGCGCTGAAACCATAAACTTGCTAATGGATACGCACTTCCCAGCAAGTACGGGCGTGTCTTCAAGTATTGTCAGCGGAGGGTCACCTAGTGATCAGCTGATAAGCGAAATCACAGATGATTAAAGGATAGATTGGGCTTTACAGATCATCAAGCCCTATAAATCGCCGGGGCCGGATGGAAATTTTCCGGCTCAGCTCCAGTATACTGCTGAACTTATAAGGCCCTGGATTAAAGGGATGTTTATAGGTTGTCTTAGGCTCAATTACGTACCAGTATCGTGGAGGGAAGTCAACGTGGTCTTTATCCCCAAGGCAAGGAAACCCTCCCACTCTAAACCAAATGATTATATGCATATAAGCTTATCTTCTTTTCTGCTTAAAGCGCTCGAAAGACTTCTAGAGGACCACATCAGGAGGAGGATTGAGCCATCGCTTCTTTCGCAAGCACAGCATGCCTATACTAAGGGCAGGTCAAGTGACACGGCCTTGCACTCACTGGTATCCGCTATCTAAAGGTCACTAGACCTCAAGGAATACACATTGGTGGCATTTCTAGGTATAGCGGGTGCCTTCAACAACGTTCTCCCGGAGGTCATCACCTCGGCGCTGACCGATCTGTGGGTGTACGCTTGCCTGCTGGAGTTTATATACAATCTGCTTACGCGTAGGCAGATTAGAACTGAGCTAGGTGGATGCGTGATCCGCAGACCGGTCGGCAGAGGCACTCCGCAGGGAGGTGTTCTCTATCCGCTACTTTAGGTGGTTACCGTCAACCAACTACTACGCCTCATGGAATCAGGAGTTCGCCAAGAGATCACGTATGCAGATGTCATCTGCGTCACCATGCGGGGGAAGTTTCCGCAAACTCTTTGCAACCTATTGGAAGTGGCACTATCCAAAATATCGCACTGAGCCACAGCCACAGGTTTGGAAGTCAACCCGGAAAAACCGAGCTTGTCCTCTTCACGAGGAGGTATAAGGTACCAAATCTAACACCGCCAAGAATTGGGGGTACGTTTTTAGCGTTTAGCGATTGAGTCAAGTATTTGGGAATAATTCTGGATAGGAAGCTATTATGGAGTGACCATATAGTGGAGCGATGCAAGAAAGCAACAGCAGCGCTGTTCACTTGCAAGAGGGCAATTGGCACCTCCTGGGGATTCTCCCCCAAGTTGACATACTGGATTTATACAGCCATTGTGCCCCCGATTCTTCTTTATGGTGCCTTGGTCTGGTGGCCTGCACTAGCTAAAACTACCTATCTTAAGACGCTTCAAAAGGTGCAACCGAGGCTCTCGGCTCCACTCCATCTGAAGCACTCAACACAATGCTATACCTTCCACCTCTTGACTTGGTGGCGAAGGAAATAGCGGTCATCGCCGCTCTACGCATAAGGGAAACAGGTCTCTGGTCAAATGGATCTAGTGGACATGCAACAATCCTGGGCACGAGCGCCCCAGTCCCAGTACCGGTGCGCACTGACTACTGCACGCCAAAAAACGTCTTGGTTAAAAATTATAGTATATATATACCATCGCGACAGGACTGGAATACCAGACAACATACGGTACCGGGTGCCATCAACATATTCATGGATGGTTCTAAGCTTGACGGGAAGGTGGGAGCAGGCCTCTTTTCGCCGGATCTGGGTCTAGAGGTCTCTTTTCGCCTACCAGATTACTGTAGTGTTTACCAAGCGGAAATGCTGGTGATACACGGGGCTGTGACCATCTAGGGTCTATGCCTAAGGATGGCAAACGGGTATTTATTTTCTCAGACCGCCAGGCCGCCTTAAAGGTTTGGACTCATTCGTCGACAACGCAAAGTCGGTCACTGAATGCCGCAGATCTCTTAACGAGATGGCTCAGCACTTCAGTATCAGCCTTATATGGGTACCTGGGCACAGGGATATCGAATGCAATTGCAGAGCAGACGAGCTGGCCAGAAGAGGCACCACCGACGATATCCTTCCGGGAAATGATTCGGTAGGCATACCCACGGCCACTTTCAGGCTTCGTGTGAACACAAGCACTATAAGAATCGCAAATGGACTATGGTCAGCCTTATCATCGTGTGAGACATCCAGGCAAACCTGGCCCTCATATGACAAGGGGCGCACAGAAGCGCTTCTGATTTTAAACAAATCAGCTCTATCGTCCCTGATAAGGGTTCTAACAGGGCATTGCTTAATAGGCACGCATGGTGCTAGAATGGGGGTAACGACCTTCGACTATTGTCGCAGCTGCAGATGTACAGAAGAGGAAGAGGGCGTCCAGCACCTTCTCTGTCACTGTCCAGCGCTTAGTAGGCGTAGGATGGCTATCCTTGGTAAACCATTTGTACATGACCTCGCTGAGGTCTCTTGCTATGAAGTAAAGGCTCTGGCAAAATTTATAATTTCGACGAGGTGGTTTGACCCGCTTTAGGCAGGGTAGGGGTCCTCTTTTGAGACCGTATAGGGTATTACAATGGGCCCATTGGTGGCCTAAGTAGTGAGCTGTTACCATAGTGTTCAGCTCAGCCCTTGCAACCTAACTTAACCTAGTACCTCTAAATAGGGGGCCCCCTGAGAAATACATTTTTGTTTGATGTTTTTATTGTCTCCTCAGGCCCAGGCAAAAAATCATTATCAATATTCGTTGCTTTTGAAATTCGGCTTAAAATTTGCACATGGAAAATTAAAGACTCCTGAATTAAAAAAAACGTCTTAGTACCTCTAAATAGCAGGCCCCCTGAGAAACACATTTTTGTTTGATGTTTTTATTGTCTCCTCAGGCCCAGGCAAAAAATCATTATCAATATTCGTTGCTTTTGAAATTTGGCTTAAAATTTGCACATGGAACAACTGAAGACTCTCCTGAATTAAAAAAAATGTCTTAGTACCTCTAAATAGGGGGCCCCCTGAGAAACACATTTTTGTTTGATGTTTTTATTGTCTCCTCAGGCCCAAGCAAAAAATCATTATCAATATTCGTTGCTTTTGAAATTCGGCTTAAAATTTGCACATGGAAAATTAAAGACTCTCCTGAATTAAAAAAATGTCTTAGTGCCTCTAAACAGCAGGCCCCCTTGCTTTTGAAATTCGGCTTAAAATTTGCACATGGAAAACTAAAGACTCTCCTGAATTAAAAAAAAATGTCTTAGAACCTCTAAGTCGCGAGCCCCCTGAGAAACCACGGCCCCGGGGGGAATCCCCCATCCCCTACCCCCCCCCCCCTCGTCAAGCCTGTGTTATACACTATGCCAATAAGAGGGTTGTTCTCCGCTTCTCCGTACAACCAGGGCTTTAGCTAGTTATTTAACCACTGCCGCTAGATGGGTCTCCCAGCATTATCTAAGCGAGGATAATCGATTTTTTACGCGCAAGCGTAAACGTATACGTGTGTAAAAAAACACGGCTAATGTAAATCCAACTAGTACGCGAAGTCTCTAGTTCAGATATCCCGTTATTCGGACCCACGATTTCAGAGCTATTTTGATTTAGTTTTGTATATTGTATATAGCATTTTCAGGTCAAATGAAACTTTTTTCATTTCAAATGAAACTTTTTTCAAGTCAAATGAAACCATAATTGTAATATATTTATATCGTACTTTATAACAGTGGAGAGTTATTTCTTAACTATGCTGAAAAACATAACCGTAAAAAGTGACCTTTTCTACTCTATGGCGCAGTTGCATTCCACTTCACTAGTTTGGGCCTTTGTAAACATATATATTTGTTTTTATTCCATTATTTTTCATTGTATATTGTATTTAAATGTAATATTTAGAATATATATATTAGAATGGGTCGATTTATTAACCAATATCGTGCCATCGATTTTTCGATAGGATTTGGAAGCAGCAAAAAAAGTTTCACTAGGCATACCCAAAAAAATATTTTTCGAGCCTGCGAAATTTTATTTTTTTTTACTTTTTTTGACTTTGATTTTTAAGGATTTTTTCATGACCTACTAAAAAAATTTCGGAAATGAATTCTCCTTTAAACTATTCTGATCTATTTCGTTGTAGTGCGAATAAAACAAAGTTTATTCCACCTTACGGCCCAACGTTTCACCAGATTTCCTTGGCATCATCAGTGGCGTAATATTTTTAGATGTGGCGGTTGACAAAATTACAAATGAAAAATAAATAAAATTTACAAAAATTACACCATTAATTACATAGAAAATCGGTACCATTGATTTGTGGTACACTTTTTCACACTAAACACTATGAACACTATAAAATTTTCATTTGATTGTATAATATTCATGTATACCAACGTTTTTAGCGGACGTTTTTGGGTCGGACAGGGTATACATATGAAAATTTTTTTAGTAGGTCATGATGGCGCGATATCGGTTAATAAATCGACCCATTCTAATATATATATTCTAAGTATTACATTTAAATACAATATACAATGAAAAATAATGGAATAAAAACAAATATATATGTTTTCAAAAGCCAAAACGAGTGAAGTGCAATGCAACTGCGCCATAGAGTAGAAAAGATCACTTTTTACGGTTGTGTTTTTCAGCATAGTTAAAAAAGATCTTTCCACAGTTATAAAGTACGATTTAAATATACTGACAATTACCTTAGTAGTATGGTTTCATTTGACTTGAAAAAAATTTCATTTGAAATGAAAAAAGTTTCATTTAAAATGAAAAAAGGTTCATTTGAAATGAAAAAAGTTTCTTTTGAAATGAAAAAAGTTTCAATTAAAATAAAAAAAGTTTCATTTAAAATAAAAAAAGGTTCATTTGAAATGAAAAAAGTTTCATTTGACCTGAAGATGCTATACATTACTTTATCCTAAGGCTCATATTTTATTGTCATGACGGCATTGGTCAAAACTTGGATGGCTTTCATCTGCTTTTTCTCACTCATCTCTGCTAGGATGGATGTTATCATTTGGCTGAACCCTCGTACTGTCTCATTTGCTGTTTGCCCCACTCGATTTTTACAAATATCTTTACACCACAAATGACAAAAGAAGTTTACGCAATGCGCATTTAAATATTAGATCAGATGTTTTGATTGCATATGAATTGACCCTTTTATTTAGCCACGCTTTTATATACAAATATTTGGTTTTATTTGTGAGAGTTTTAATTAAATAATGGTATTAATAATGCGTTGTGCTATGTTTGAGTGTAATAACAACAACAAGAAAACCAGTGAAAACAAATGGAGATTTTTCCATTTTCCGAAGGATGCAGTAGTGGCTAAGAAATAGCTTCCCATTCCAGTGAAAGTGACTCAGCTTCGAGAGTACTTAGAGATTATTTTAATTTAAAAAATAACTAAATAAGTTTAAATACATTTATTCAAATGAATAATCTTATTATTTAGTTTATTTTTAATGTCAATATTTTTATCATAAATATCTTATAGGGGCCAAATACGAATCGTCTTAGTCATGAATAATTTTTTATGTGATATGTAATTCATTAGTTGTGGAGGAGGAAATACGTCCAGGACATATTGTTTAACGCTTCTCCTAATAGTCGGCTGAGTAATGTTCAGGCAACTCTTCCCGTCGTATAACTTCGTTGTCTTCGGCCAAATATTCATTTTGGGGATCGCAAATGACGTCTTTTTGTACACATAGGAGTAAAATTCCTGTATAAGACACAGCTCCTAATGGCATCAATTGTATGACAAACTTTTGAATCCTCATTGCCTCTCAAAGCACTGATTTTATTGAAGAGTAGTGTCAGATCTTGGCCACCACGTAACTCTTACTCTAAAATATCCGAAACTGCACCAGCCAAAACATCCATTGTATTTAGAGTGGGTCGGACGTAGAATAATATTGTATGTAGCATCAAATTCAGAGCATTCAGTTCTGATTGTAACAGGGCTAATAGTAGATAATAATCCTGTATTAAGCTCCTTAATGCTCCTTAATGATGAAAAGGGAAACTTTTTTGTATTCCCTTTCCTCGCGTTATAGTGTGGATATTCTGTAACATGGTATAATAAATGGATTGAATAAATGTACAATTCTATTAAGACTTACATTTTATCATCAAATGAATATTCATCATCTAAAATTTCTGTCTCTAATTCAGCAACTTTATCTTTTTTACGTTTCTCCAAATACTTTCGACGTGAATGGATAGCTGAATTCCAGTGGCGTAGTGAGGTTTCCTTGCGCCCGGGGAAAATATTTATAATATGTATAAAATAAACATTTATATCTCCTGTCTCTTCAAAATTTTCACATCACAGGACTTGACACTGATTTAATGTACATACGGCCATATTCTTCACGACGTGGACCTTGCACAAAGCACAGCCACTTCGATTGCACAACGTTACTACTGTGGAGCCCCAACAACTTTCAATACAAATGCATCCAAAAGATGCATAAAAATCCTCAAATCGCTGCAACGGAGAAAGTTGCAGGGCTGCCAAATTTCCCACTTCGAACTGCCACGGAATATCTTCTTAAGACGTCTGAGCACCGAGGCATCCTAAAGGACAATTGATTGATGTAGTTGTGTTTCCAAGGTAGATAAGAAGACATTTTTGTTCGATTTTTTTATTGTCTCCTCAGGCCCAGGCAAAAATTCATTATCAATATTCGTTGCTTATGAAATTCGGCTTAAAATTTGCACATGGAAAATTAAAGACGTTCCTGAATTAAAAAAAATGTCTTAGTACCTCTAAATAGCAGGCCCCCTGAGAAACACATTTTTGTTTGATGTTTTTATTGTGTCCTCAGGCCCAGGCAAAAAATAATTATCAATATTCGCTACTTTTGAAATTTGGCTTAAAATTTGCACATGGAACAACTTAAGACTTTCCTGAATTAAAAAAAATGTCTTAGTACCTCTAAATAGGGGGCCCCCTAAGAAGCACATTTTTGTTTGATGTTTTTATTGTCTCCTCAGGCCCAGGCAAGAAGTCATTATCAATATTCGTTGCTTTTGAAATTCGGCTTAAAATTTGCACATGGAAAATTAAAGACTCCTGGATGTAAAAAAAATGTCTTAGTACCTCTAAATGCAGGCCCCCTGAGAAACATATTTTTGTTTGATGTTTTTATTGTCTCCTAAAGCCCAGGCAAAAAATCATTATCAATATTCGTTGCTTTTGAAATTCGGCTTAAAATTTGCATATTGAAAACTAAAGACTCTCCTGAATTAAAAACAATGTCTTAGTACCTTTAAATAGCGGGCCCCCTGAGAAACACATTTTTGTTTGATGTTTTTATTGTCTCCTCAGGCCCAGGCAAAAAATCATTATCAATATTCGTTGCTTTTGAAATTTGGCTTAAAATTTGCGCATGGAACAACTGAAGACTCTCCTGAATTAAAAAAAATTTCTTAGTACCTCTAAATAGGGGGCCCCTGAGAAACACATTTTTGTTTGATGTTTTTTTGTCTCCTCAGGCCTAGGCAAAAAATCATTATCAATATTCGTTGCTTTTGAGATTCGGCTTAAAATTTGCACATGGAAAATTAAAGACTCTCCTGAATTAAAAAAAATGTCTTTGTACCTCTAAATAGCAGGCCCCCTGAGAAACACATTTTTTTGATGTTTTTATTGTCTCCTAAGGCCCAGGCAAAAAATCATTATCAATATTCGTTGATTTTGAAATTCGGCTTAAAATTTGCACATGGAAAACTAAAGACTCTCCTGAATTATAAAAAATGTCTTAGTACCTCTAAATAGCGGGCCCCCTGAGAAACACATTTTTTTTGATGTTTTTATTGTCTCCTAAGGCCCAGGCAGAAAATCATTATCAATATTCGTTGCTTTGGAAATTCGGCTTAAAATTTGCACATGGAAAACTAAAGACTCTCCTGAATTAAAAAAAAAATGTCTTAGTACCTCTAAGTCGCGAGCCCCCTGAGAAACCACGGCCCCGGGGGGAATCCCCCATGCCTCCCCTCTTTCGCCGGGCCTGTGTTATACACTATTCCAATCAGAGGGTTGTTCTCCGCTTCTCCGTAGAACCTGGGCTTTAGCTAGTTATTTAACCACTGCCGCTAGATGGGTCTCCCAAGCATTACCTAAGCGAGGATAATCGATTTTTTACGCGCAAACGTAAACGTATACGTGTGTAAAAAAAAAACACGGCTAATGTAAATCCAACTAGTACGCGAAGTCTCTAGTTCAGATATCTCGTTATTCGGACCCACGATTTCAGAGCTATTTTGATTTAGTTTTGTATATTGCATATAGCATTTTCAGGTCAAATGAAACTTTTTTCATTTCAAATGAAACTTTTTTCAAGTCAAATGAAACCATAATAGTAATATATTTATATCGTACTTTATAACAGTGGAGAGATCCTTTTTAACTATGCTGAAAACCATAACCGTAAAAAGTGACCTTTTCTACTCTATGGCGCAGTTGCATTGCACTTCACTCGTTTGGGCCTTTGTAAACATATATATTTGTTTTTATTCCATTATTTTTCATTGCATATTGTATTTAAATGTAATACTTAGAATATATATATTAGAATGGGTCGATTTATTAACCGATGTCGCGCCATCGATTTTTCGATAGGATTTGGAAGCAGCAAAAAAAGTTTCACTACGCATACAAAAAAAAATTATTTTGGAGCCTGCGAAATTTCGTTTTTTTTTTACTTTTTTTGACTTTGATTTTTAAGGGTTTTTTCATGACCTACTAAAAAAAATTTCAGAAATGAAGTCTCCTTTAAACTATTCTGATCTATTTCGTTGTAGTGCGAATAAAACAAAATTTATTCCACCTTACGGCCCAACGTTTCACCAAATTTCCTTGGCATCATCAGGGGCGTAATATTTTTAGATGTGGCGGTTGACAAAATTACAAATGAAAAATAAATATAATTTACAAAATTACACCATTAATTACATAGAAAATCGGTACCATCGATTTGTGGTACACTTTGTCACACTAAACACTATGAACACTACAAAATTTTCATTTGATTGTATAATTTTCATGTATACCAACGCTTTTAGCGGACGTTTTTGGGTCGGACAGTGTATACATATGAAAAATTTTTTAGTAGGTCATGATGGCGCGATATCGGTTAATAAATCGACCCATTCTAATATATATATTCTAAGTACTACATTTAAATACAATATACAATGAAAAATAATGGAATAAAAACATATATATATGTTTTCAAAGGCCCAAACGAGTGAAGTGCAATGCAACTGCGCCATAGAGTATTTAAATATTAGATCAGATGTTTTGATTGCATATGAATTGACCCTTTTATTTAGCCACGCTTTTATATACACATATTTGGTGTTATTTGTGAGAGTTTTAATTAAATAATGGTATTAATAATGCGTTGTGCTATGTTTGAGTGTAATAACAACAACAACAAAACCAGTGAAAACAAATGGAGATTTTTCCATTTTCCGAAGGATGCAGTAGTGGCTAAGAAATAGCTTCCCATTCCAGTGAAAGTGACTCAGCTTCGAGAAAAGTACTTAGAGATTATTTTAATTTAAAAAATAACTAAATAAGTTTAAATACATTTATTCAAATGAATAGTCTTATTATTTAGTTTATTTTTAATGTCAATATTTTTATCATAAATATCTTATAGGGGCCAAATACGAATCGTCTTAGTCACGAATAATTTTTTATGTGATATGTAATTCATTAGTTGTGGAGGAGGAAATACGTCCAGGACATATTGTTTAACGCTTCTCCTAATAGTCGGCTGAATAATGTTCAGGCAACTCTTCCCGTCGTATAACTTCGTTGTCTTCGGCCAAATATCCTTTTTGGGGATCGCAAATGACGTCTTTTTGTACCCATAGCAGTAAAATTCCTGTATAAGACACAGCTCCTAATGGCATCAATTGTATGACAAACTTTTGAATCCTCATTACCTCTCAAAGCACTGATTTTATTGAAGAGTAGTGTCAGATCTTGGCCACCACGTAACTCTTACTCTAAAATATCCGAAACTGCACCAGCCAAAACATCCATTGTATTTAGAGTGGGTCGGACGTAGAATAATATTCTATGTAGCATCAAATTCAGAGCATTCAGTTCTGATTGTAACGGGGCTAATAGTAGATAATAATCCTGTATTAAGCTCCTTAATGCTCCTTAATGATGAAAAGGGAAACTTTTTTGTATTCCCTTTCCTCGCGTTATAGTGTGGATATTCTGTAACATGGTATAGTAAATGGATTGAATAAATGTACAATTCTATTAAGACTTACATGTATCATCAAATGAATATTCATCATCTAAAATGTCTGTCTCTAATTCAGCAACTTTATCTTTTTTACGTTTCTCCAAATACTTTCGACGTGAATGGATAGCTGAATTCCAGTGGCGTAGTGAGGTTTCCTTGCGCCCGGGGAAAATATTTATAATATATATAAAATAAAATTTATATCTCCTTCTATCTATCTATCTTCACAGCTCCTAATGGCATCAATTGTATGACAAACTTTTGAATCCTCATTACCTCTCAAAGCACTGATTTTATTGAAGAGTAGTGTCAGATCTTGGCCACCACGTAACTCTTACTCTAAAATATCCGAAACTGCACCAGCCAAAATATCCATTGTATTTAGAGTGGGTCGGACGTAGAATAATATTCTATGTAGCATCAAATTCAGAGCATTCAGTTATGATTGTAACGGGGCTAATAGTAGATAATAATCCTGTATTAAGCTCCTTAATGCTCCGTAATGATGAAAAGGGAAACTTTTTTGTATTCCCTTTCCTCGCGTTATAGTGTGGATATTCTGTAACATGGTATAGTAAATGGATTGAATAAATGTACAATTCTATTAAGACTTACATGTATCATCAAATGAATATTCATCATCTAAAATGTCTGTCTCTAATTCAGCAACTTTATCTTTTTTACGTTTCTCCAAATACTTTCGACGTGAATGGATAGCTGAATTCCAGTGGCGTAGTGAGGTTTCCTTGCGCCCGGGGAAAATATTTATAATATGTATAAAATAAACATTTATATCTCCTGTCTCTTCAAAATTTTCACATCACAGGACTTGACACTGATTTAATGTACATACGGCCATATTGTTCACGACGTGGACCTTGCACATAGCACAGCCACTTCGAGGGCACAACGTTACTACTGTGGAACCCGAACAACTTTCAATACAAATGCATCCGAAAGATGCATAAAAATCCTCAAATCGCTGCAACGGAGAAAGTTGCAGGGCTGCCAAATTTCCCACTTAGAACTGCCACGGAATATCTTCTTAAGACGTCTGAGCACCGAGGCATCCTAAAGGACAATTGATTGATGTAGTTGTGTCTCCAAGGTAGATAAGAAGATATTTGCATAAGCCTTATTACGAGATCTGGTGTAGTATGATCCAGAGCAACACGAACGCAGAGTCTGTGATTTCCTTCAAACTCAGGCTCCCGCCTTTGCAGACATCGCCGAAGAAGAATCCACACTTCCGAAGGATATGCGCGTTACTCTGCCCCAACTTCGATCTCTCTGTATGGCCCCAGCCTGGTGTATAGCACAAATCAAGTATTCGTCTGTAATGTGGAACAAAAATCTCTAAAAGCAACTTTTTTTTGCTAAAACCATATTGAAACTGCTCTATTTCTTGGACCTCCGTTAGAGGAATTTATTTAAAGTTTCTTGAGTGTTCTAGCCTATTAACCCAGGCGAGGGATTTGTACAACAAAAATAAGAACCATACATGGACGGACGGGAAAAAGACTACGCCGTCTATTTCTGTCGATGATACACAGGAAAATGTATATGTGCGCTGCTCTCTGCATGTCATCAAAACAAAATAGAAAAAGGTGCCGGAAAAATTCAACTTCCACAAATTAATATTCCCCAGTTCGACTAGGTGAATCGTCCAGCTGCAAAGACCTGCAACATCTCTAATGATGGAATTAAGCTGAATGCTGGTATGAGCAAATTATGACCATGCATGGTTAAATCGTACAAATTAAAAAAAAAAAACTATTAACCAAACTAAAAAGAATTTTTTCGATCTACATATTTTATTTTTATTTTTTTTTCGGTCATTTATAAAAGTCAAATAAGCTAAAATTTTTGTTTGTGTCCTTTGGTTTGGCATTTGCACAAAGTTTTTGGAGAGATTTAAAAATTTTTTTTAAAAATCAAAAAATCATTACGACCGCCGAGAAGAGAGAATGGTTTTACCTTCCTATATTTTTATCATGTGCTGAAGATATCATCTATAAGTAGACTCAAATATATATTTAATAATAATATTATTATAATACATTAGTAAAAATATACATTAGTAATACTGAGATAGTCAAATTTGGAAAAACATCTTCTCCATACGAGATTATATAAGTAAGTAATTCTAACGGAGTTTTAGGTTCAATTTCTTTTCTACTGCAAAGTAATATTTTGCAGACACATAAAATTTCTGTTCCATCGAAATCTGTATTATAAAATTCACCCAAGTCCTTACAATTTCATCGTTATTATCCCTGTTTAACAAATGTCCAACTTCTAAGAGAAATCCAAATATAAAATTAAGGTAATTTAGTCGTGTAAGTCTTATACGTATTTTTTGTTGGAGACGATCGAGAATACTTTTCATGGCACGAGAAATATCACATTCTGTGGAATAGAGGTTAACGCCGATAACTATATCGGTGGCGGCGGCGTAGGAACTATTATATACCGACGGCGGCGGCGTGGGCGGATCTATATAAATAAAACATTTCTTTAATTCAAATCCATTAACATTTCTTTTAATCAACATTTTTATAATATATTAGATTATTTATAATAGTTGTAAATTATTAACTATAAGTCTTAAGGAAGGAATAGTTTTTCAGTATTGTTGGTGAGCCATAAATACAAATTTTATTGTATGCGATTGTATGCATACAAAGTTAAGGGAAACTTAAATTAATTAATTAGTGATATAGAAAACAAAAGTGGAGAACTAACAGAACTATTCGTTGCAGTAAACCATCAAATCGCGAGTAGGCAATTCACAATTTGAGTAAGTTGACTTGTAATTCGCCAATTTTAATACTATACCTTTTTTATTTTAGTTCAGAAAGCTGCAATTGAGGTTCGAAAGTTACAATTGAAGTTCAAAATTTTCAATTCAAGTTCAGAAAATTTAAATTCAAGCTCAGAATTTCTACTTGTAGTTCAGAAAATTAAAATTGAAGTTCAGAATTTCTGTTTGTAGTTCAGAAAATTATAATTGAACTTAAGTTGTAATTTTCTGAACTTCAGTTGTAATTTGCTGAACTGCAGTTGAAATTCCTGAGCTACAATTATAATTTACTGAATTTCTATTGAAAATTGTGAACTTCAATTGTAATTTTCTGAACTTCAATTGAAATTGCCGAGCTTTCAGAACTTCAATTGCCACTTTCAAAATTTGTTTACATAAAATGAAAAATTTTACATTTTTTCTGACAGTTAAAGTGGTGAATTTCCTACCAGAGGTTTGAAACCACTTGCATTCGTGTTGGCGCTTCTCTATATCATTAATATAACAATATCTTTTTAATAATTTCATTAATAGACAAATATAAATTTTTTTCCTTTACATTTTATAACTGTGTACAAAAATATGTAATTTTACATATAGCAACCTAAACCAAAAAGTATTGCAACTCATAATCAGAGAAGTTTTGTGTTGAATGTTGATTTATACCACAAAAATAACAAAATTCTTAACAAAACCAGGCTCAACAATAACGTTAACTACCAAAAAAACATAAGTTATTTTACGATGCTTTCATGGATCAATTTACACTTTAATACCGATTTAATTTTTTTTAAGTTTTCACATTTTTTAGTTTAAAATGCGATATATACATTCATTGGAGTAATTTTAGATTGAGGGTACTTCATGCAATTTTCTTTCTTCGTGATTTTGCAATAATAAACGTAGGTACCCATAGACATTTTTTGTTTTGAATTATGTGATTACAATATTTATAAGGACCATTTAGTTGATGGTATTGGTACTGTCAGTTAAATTCATCAGTAATTACTTATATTCAAAATATTTTTTGTTAAACATCTCTTTTATAAATTTTGGTTAAAAATTATTGACAAATTCGTTGCAATTAAATTGCTTTAAAAATCTTTGCAAACTTTAAGAGATTGTTGAATATTATTTTAATTAGAGCATAAAAAGCTTAGAATAGTAACGTAGGAAAAAACTTAGAATTATTTCAGTTAAGTTCTTCATAAATATTTATATTCAAAATATTTTTTTGTTATACATCTTGTTTATAAATTTTGGTTAAAAATTATTGACAAATTCGTTGCAATTAAATTGCAATTAGAGCATAAAAAGCTTAGATTAGTAACGTAGGAAAAAACTTAGAATTACTAGATTCTTAGATACTTTTTAACCAAGATTATTTCAGTGTGTGTTGTTCGTTTGTTGTACAAATTCGTTGCATATTAATTTTCAGATCAAGAATACTCAAAGGTGTCGTGGCATCGTCTTGTTGGTCAATCGCGCGCCGCAATATCCAGTGATGGCAATTGACATTCATTATAAACCCTACAAGGCAGAGGTAACTAGTTCACCCACACATTCAAAGCTTTTTTCGCTCTCCACTAACACATCGACGTTTCATGCTGTCATCGAAATGACAATTTATTAATTATTCCGGGAAAACATTTTAAAACGAAGAAGAAATATAATTGTGATAATAAAACTTACAAGCTCTCGCTTAACCTGGTGTGTAAAAAGAAAAAATTCTTGTACTACGGGCTTTTAAGTTAAGTTGTGACATGTGTTAGCTGTTTAGGCACTTCTAAGTTAACCTGGCGCTTTAACTAGAGGCAACCAAGTCCTCTTGCCAACAATTTGAATTGGAAGATTCGATTTCCAAAACCAAAAAAGGTAAGGTTTTACAAGACAGTGCATAACCTAAACAAAGGTGGTATCAAAAGACGCGTGTCGAGCTCCGTTTTTAGAATTCGAAAGCGGAAATTAAAAATTTTGTTGCACAGAACACCTTTCTGCGTTGGCGGCCTTCGCCGAAAATAATATTAAGTTGTATAGAATCGACGGGATGGCCTAAAAGGTTTCACGTAGTCATACTAAATCGCTCCCGAAATGATCGGGCTAGTACCATAATGGTGTTTGTTCCCGGAACGTACCCGATCTGCATCCGGCAAAGGGCCAACAAAGTCGATAACGGGGAGTGTCTTTATCGCTACAACAACATTATTTACTTTCTGCTTTTCATACGCATATGCATTTGTAAATAATAAAAAAATGTTATATTATTCTAATAGATAGCATCTCAGCCGGAATGCGATTCAGCTCAGAATACGCCAAAACAAGAGGAAACCTACAACTAAATGCAGATTCACGTGTCATTTGCCAGGATTTACCGGTAAACGAGGTAATTTCCACAACCAGAATGCTTTGAAATACGGTACCAAACTGGTTGGATGTATTTCTCCAAATAAGGGTGGAACTACGCATCTGGGTTGCCAGTATTAGATAATGTAATGTGAATTAAAATTGAATAGGTAGCCGTAGCAAAAAAGGCAACTGATCCGCATGCAACTCTTATTTATATGCCGCCACTGGGAGCTGCTGCTGCTATCCTAGAAACATTAGAAGCAGAAATTTCTTTGATTGCTGCATCACCGAAAGTGTGCCTTATTATGATATGGTTCGCGTTAAGCACGCTCTCTTTAGGCAAAATAAATCGCGACTAGTCAGGCCCGATTGTCCAGGAATCATCGCACCAGTAAGGGTAAGTAAATTGCCTAGCATGTTAAATATATAAACAACATGTATGAACTTGTTAGTGACAATTTGTCATGCTCTTGTTGATAACCAACTGAAGAATGCAAATACCAAAGAAATCGAATTACCAATTGATTTCTTTAACTAGCGTTTGGAGAGCAAAATACCTATGTTTGTATGCATAGAACTGCATAGAAAGGGAGAAATTAATTAATTATTATCAGTTGATTTACAATATTTTTGTCATTTTCCCTGCGTCGCCGTTGCCATTACAACGCGTTAGGAGAGGACATCAACACCTTATTACCCACAGCCATTTAAAATTTTAGTAAATTTTGCTCTTTTCATTACTGATTCAAAACGTGGAAAGTTATATATCGAGCATTCATGGAGAATGTAAACTTTAGCACACTTTCGTACTGCGGTCATTAATATTCAATCCCTAGAAGGTTTAATGTAGTCATATCAATAGTTCCCGATATGGTCGGGCTAGTACCTCAATGGTGCTTGTTACCGGAACGTAGATAGATAGATAATTTATTGAATATTACACAATGACTTGCACATCTCCTTCACAGCACCTCATCCTAGCTGACTTCCTTGATGAACCCTAGCAGTGTTCCTGGCTGCAGGGGTGAAATGTAGGAATGCTCTGGCCATGGTGAGCCAATAAACTTAGGCCTAAGTCTTGAGATTGCGTCGTATTCTAGAAGAATATTGTCCGCCGTCTGCTGGTTGATCACAAAATCGGCATGTGACCTGCGAAAATCGTTGGATCATGTCCCTGGAGAAATCGTTGGATCATGTGGTCCACTGGAGTACTTACCATTATACTCCACTGTAATGTAGCAATGGACCAACTCATGTTTCTACACGAACATCCCTGCAATAATCGCTCTAGCATGTGGTCCACTGGAGTACTTACCATTATACTCCACTGTAATGCAGCAATGGACCAAATCATGTTCCTACACGAACATATTGTAAGCCGATCATTGCTCGTTTTTAGCGATTGTAATTACTACACGATGTTTATTGAACTGTGGGTACTCCATGGATTACTCTGATGTAATGCGGAGCTGGAGTATATGGTCCAGTCCTAGGACATCGCAATGTTAATTGGACCATATTTTTTGTATGAATTGTGGTTAATTTTGGAGCACTCACTTGGTCCATAGCGAGTACTCCATACATGCATGCATGGAGTACTCGAGATTTTTGCAGGGTGTTATTCGATAGTATGCCCAGTTTCTGCATACGGCCGTTCAGTCTATAATGCCCTGTAAGAAACCTCTTGGGATTCTTAGGTTATCTTTCGAGAAGTATATTACTGCCCTGTAGCGACTTGTAACATAACCTCCTAACAGTAACGTTGCGTCCTGGCGTGTTATTGTTGTTGTTGTAGCGATAACGTTACTCCCGAACGCTTTGGGCAATGTTATCGTTGTGATGGTCCTTTGCCGGATACAGATCCGGTACGCTCCAGCAACACAGGACCATTAAGGTGCTAGCCCGACCATCTCGGGAACGATTTATATGTCCACATTAACCCTTCAGGCCATCCCTCCCTCTCCACCCCCAAGTTCCATGAGGAGCTTGGGGTCGCCAGAGCCTCGTCTTTTAGTGAAACAGGATTCGCCGCGGATAGGTGAGGTTGACAACTGGGTTTGGAGAAGCTATATAGTGCGCTGGCAACCCATTGAAAGCGTTGCGCTACACAACCCCTTGAATCAATTTGGTATTTTAATCGCCTCTTACGACAGGCATACCTACCGCGGGTATACTCTAAGCCCTCTAACCCACTGGAGCCATGAGAAGCGTGGGTACACTTTGCGTGCCCCAAGGCAAGTTCCGTCGTGCCTGGTGTTGTTGGGTGAGCGGCCAGGCAGCAGGGTGCAACAAATGCACCTTTCAGGAGAATACCCTCTCTGAGCCCAGAAATCGGGGAAAATTGAATATACTGGTCAGATGCAGCAAACGAGTATATTCTATATCACAGGATCAACTTGGAGATAACCAAGCTTTTATTTTCCTGTCCAGCACAGAACTGGTGCTCGGCACTGCTGCTCAGGAAGGATAGGCGTAGTCATATCAATTCGTTCCCGGGTTTCTCGGGAAAAGCAGTTTTAGCAGTACTTTGCCCTTTTCAATTTGAACATCCATTCAAGAACTTCGCATAATAGATTAAACAGTCATCTGTATTTATTTGTTTTTGTAGCACGTCGAATTTACTTCGTAACATCAATCAACTGTCCCTTGTTATAATTTTATTTTCTCTATGAATGCAACAGCAAAGTATCTTTGAGAACCCCTGCCATCGGAAGATGCATAGGCATGGTGGAGGTTCACTTGAAGATACTTTACCAGGTTCTAATTCTAGTTATCTGAAATTTCTCTTGTGCCTTTGGCCTCTCAGAAAAGAGCTAATTGTGGACCCCTATTTATAGAATACTTTTCGGCTTATATTAAAAACTTTTAATCTATTATTACTGATATGAGTTTCTTTTTCATTCTAGGTAATTTGATTTTGGCGATGTGCGCATAGCAATACCCAAATATTCCAGCTGTGGCTG